>NC_056747.1:881127912-881740412 GCF_019279795.1 Protopterus annectens
ACGTTGGCCTTCACATCCTTCAGGGCCAGCCACTGATTGGTCCATGAGCTTTGTGACTCCTCCCAAAATGATAGTTATAGAAACATATATGATAAGTTATAGAAATAAATCTTATTGTAAGCTTCCCAGCCCTATCAATACTGTCTAGTCCTTCCCTCTTCCTCTTGAGAGTTTACTTATTCCCCCACTGAGCTGTGGTGCCATCTTTAAATACTTAGACCATCTGCTCCCCCTCCAGATTTCCTACCTTACTGATCATTCTCTATCCAGATAGCAACTCTGCAGTTGGTTTCAACCCGCTCTGTTCCCTGCCCTACCCTCATTCCTACTCATCTCCACATCAATTACATTTATCTAGCTCTAGATCCTCCCCCCTACCCCACCACCCAGTTATTCCCCTCTAGTTCCTCTCTCATTGCATCACTAGCCACACCCCTTCACTTCCCCTCACATTACACCATTAGCCACACCTCCAACCAAACCCACACATACCCAGCATCTTAACCCACCTCATCATTACCCCATCAGTACAACCTCTTCTGCACCACCACATCTCACTATTGCAGATTAATTCTCACTCCTTTAGTCACCCACATCCCATACTACAATATCCATCTCTATCACTACTCTAGTTACCTTATCACTCTTTCAGTGTCCTACTACATCTGTCCTCTCTATTTCATTCTTCTACTTCTTCCTCCCACTGCCCATTATCCTCTCTCCCCATACAGTCTGAACACACCACTTCCTTCTCACAAATTTCAGCCAGCCTTTACAACACAAGCATATTATGTACCACAGTAAAAATCCTGCCCTACCATCAACACAACAATATTTTCTCTCTAAATTATCCGAAGTAAAACAGAAACTAGAAGACTCTACTCTCCCATATCCTGTAACAAACCTATGCGGAGACATACATCCCAACCCAGGTCCCATCTCCTCTCCAACCCCCCAACTCCCATAAATCAATAAACTTCAATACAGTTAACCTACAAAGCATCAGAAATAAAATACCTGACTTACATGCATGGGTAGCCCACAACAAACCCAATATTATTGCTGCAGCTGAAACATGACTAAAACCCTTTGTTAAGGAAATAGTATTCCTTCCCCTAGATCTCGCCTGGTTTAAGGCCGACAGATCCTGGGAAAAAGGTGGAGGCATCTCTCTAATATACTCCATGTCCTTCACTATTGTCCCATATGCAAAACCCATCCCACAGTTCTCCATAGCCGAACTTCTAGTTTCTTTCCTTAAAATGAATAATTGCACAAACCTCTGTGTGATAGTCATTTACATTCCCCCAGGCAATAACATCCCAATTCTTGAGGAAATCCTTGCTTGGGTATCTAATAACATAAAAATGAGTAAACATACTGGGAGACGTAAATATCAACTAGTTAGACATATCCCCACACCACTCTAACTGCAATATCAATTTATATAAGTTCACCCAGGTAGTTAACACCATAACAAGGCCTAATAAAGTTAATACCACTGGCTCAGTCCTAAACTGGATTTTAGTGTCCAACTCAAATAAGATCACGTCCTCTGGTACACTCTCCAATAGTATAAGTGATCACTTACCGGCCTTTATACAACATGAATGTACCAAAGCAGTTAACAAACATCAGTACAGGGTTACCAGAGATGAATCCCAGTTCTGTCCATCTAGCTTTAACCAAAGGTTGCTTAGCATCAACTGGGATGCACTAAAATCACTTCTCCTTCATGAGGCAGTTGAGTTATTCAACTCAGCCTTGCTCAGCATGCTAAATAATCTCGCTTGCCTTAGACAAAAGAGAGTAAACACCAACCATGCCAGTTGGCTAACAAAATCTACTAAGGATCTCATGAAATGCAGGGAGAAATCATGGAAAATCTGGGGGAAAAAAAACAAAAACCCATCTGACCTCACCCAACAGCCCCAAAACCAGGTTAAGCGACTAGTACTACAAAACAAAAAAGAACACTACCTTAGATTATAAAATCTATACAAGCAAAACCCAAAGAAATTCTGGAACTCTCTCATCTCTTTATTAAATCCAGGCTGTAGTAATAATCCTTGCCAAGACCCAAATAAAACACCCATTGATTGCTGCAACCTTCAACTCCTGTTTCATAGATACTATATCCAGTCTAACTGCTACCTTTCCCAAGACCAACTTGTCCATCAAAGACCTCTCCACAGCTGACACCAGTACACCCCCTATTCCCAACATTGTTCTCTCACCTATACCCACCTCAACTATTACAAAAATAGCTTCTAAAACTCAAACCATGCACAAATATCCCTGATAATATACCCACCAAATACCTGCAAATCTCAATGGCTTACCCTATCAGCATACTTTTCAACAGATCTAACCCAAGAATCCTGTATGCCCATCATTTGGAAAAAAGCTTATATCCTCCTCCTACCAAGGGGGGGCCCAACATAGACACCAGCAACTTCCATCCCATTGCTATACTATCACCCATCTCTAAGATTCTGGAAAAATGTATTAATTCTCAACTTCTTCACCATCTGACTCACAATCAAATCCTCTCCCCCACCCAACATGGATTTAGGCCAGGACATAGTACCACTACTGCCCTCATACCCTTCGCGGACACTGTCATCCGAGCCCGTGACGCTGGTAAAATTGTATATTCACTCTTTCTTGATCGTTTTAAAGCTTTTGATACTATATCCCACTCTCTCCTTCTAACAAAACTCTCTAACATAGATACCTCACCTCAAACTCTAAACTGGTTTACTAATTACCTCACTAATAGGCTACAATCAACTAAATGGCAGAACTCTTTCTCCCCTTTCCTAAACGCCACCACTGATGTTCCTCAAGGATCCATTTTAGGCCCACTTCTGTTTAGTATATTTATCAATAACTTCCACACTACACTCTCTCAAGGTTCAGTCATCCAGTACGCAGATGACTCCACTATCATCTGCACTACAAACAACTCCTCAGAACTACACCAACTCACCCAAAGTGCCCTCACCTCCACCAAAATTTGGATGTCTAATCATCATTTTTCCCCTTAAACCCAACAAAACCAAACTAAGTAATCTTTGCCCCCAAAAAGTCCACACCCTTACAAAAAGAGAACTTCACCATTCAATTCCTAAATGGTATCACCATCGACACTGTACCTGGCACAAAACTTCTAGGTGTTATCATAGACAAAAACCTCACATTTGACCTGCACATCCAGTCCAATGTCAAAAAGACACATCAAAAGCTTGGCACTGTCTACCAACACAAACATCTACTCAGTGCATCAGCCTGACTTTCCCTTGCATCCTCTTTTCTATTTTTTACTGTGTATTTGGAACTTTTCTCCCCAGGTCTCCACTGAAAATGGTCACCTTGTGTCCAGTCGGACTAATCCGGTAAACAAATGGAAAATAAATAAAATGACCCTCTCTTTTATATGGTGCTTCCCTCCTCAACAACATTCAGTCATGTCTAAAGTCCAAACTAGACTCATGCTACAACAAAATTGCTAAGTTTGTAACGAATGCCTCCTACTCATCCCACCACTGCTTATTACGCAACCTAAAATGGCTTGAACTCGCCAACTCTCTCACCTTTATCCAACTAACTAGAGCTCACAAACTCATTCATAATCCATCCATGTGCCCTGCTCTATCTATACTTACTTTATACCATCCTAACAGACCACTCCGATTCAACAGCCAACTGCTCGTAAATGTAGAAAATCCCAAACTTTCGGCTGGCCAGATGCTTTAAGCCTTTACCATCGCAAAACTTTGGAACTCCCTCCCCCTAACACTTAGATCCACCCACTCAGTAATGCTCTTCAAGACATCTCTGAAACATCTCTCCTCATCTTGGCTGTGCACATGTGCTAACACCACATCTCATATAACCTAACTTCAACCATCACAAGTCTTCTCAGCCCACTCCACTACTCTGGCATCCTCCTTTCACATCCACCTGTCTTTTTACTTACTCCACCTCTCCATCCTGTCCACTTCCCTCGTCTACTAACCCTCATTGTCCTACCATTGATCCCTCCTGTCTACTTCCTTCTCTTCCTAACCCTTATAGACCGATCATTGAACCAGGTGAGACATTCAGGTACTCTCGCAGCCTACCTTAATATCATACCACCACTTATATCTGCAACAATATCCACCTACTTTGCTGATTCCTGCAACAGGACTCGTATAGCTTATCGCTCAGCTATTAGCTCAGCTATTACACCTCCTAAATGTATGAAAAGTTTAAGTACCTAGTCTCTTAATTAATTTCTATATCAGCTTTGCACTCACTGCATGAAGTGTCCTATATAAATTTTGCTAGCTGAAAACTACTCATATGGAATGTTCTCATATATATATATATATATATATATATATATATATATATATATATATACACACTCTGTATTGCTTCTATAATATCTTTGATTTGAGAATGATTACTTATGTACTTTTTTTTCACCAGTTGTATAAGCTGCCAATAATATGTACTAAATGTCTTTATTAATGTAAATTCTGTATTGTATGTGAAATGTCTTATATGTGGAGCTTTTCTCCCCAGGACTCCACTGAAAATGGGCACTTCTGACCCAGCTGGACCATCCTGGTAAACAAATGCAAATAAATAAATAAAATAAAGACTACAGCAGTGGTGAGCCTTACAATGAACATAGTAGTTTCGTGTTAGGAACCTGCCATGATTGTCGACATTTGTGTGTATTCACTGCTACAGTGTTGTTTCTCTCCCTCTTCTCCTTATCTTGTGGGCATCCAGGGTACTTGGTCACTCTTACTCCTTCTTCAGTCTCATTTGCTTCCACAATGAATAAGCTCTATTTTCTGATTGAGGCTGATTATGTATAAGAAGCTTTTGGGGTGTCTTCACATTGCGCTGCCTTCCTTCTTCCCTTGTCCACATCGTCAGTTAGTGCTCTGCATCAGCCAAAGGATCCTGGAAGCTGACCATGCAAGAAGGATTCAAAGGTGTCATGGGCAGATGCCCCTCTGATACCACAAATGTGCTGACATGCAGGTTGAAATATGTAAGTCGGGCTGGACATCAAGTCTTCTGTGGCAGAAGTCCCAGTTGCGAACACTACTGCAGGAATGAACGTATTTGAACAACTGCACTTTGTAGATATTAATGGAAATTGTAAACAGACCCTCTGTCTGTTACAGAACAACAAGAGTTAGCACGTGAAATAAAACTGATGCATTGATTTACTTACTAGCCCGTTAATTAGGAGACCTCAATGAAGGAAATATAAAGTCGGATGAGTGGAGGATGGGATTAAGAACAAGGACTTTTTTATTTCCTTTTGGGGCACTTCCAATCCTAACACGCACACACACACACACACACACACACACACACACACACACAAACACAAACACACAATTTCTTTGCACATTCTACATCTGAAGCAGAAGCAGTTCGCAAGCGCCAGTCGGCCGACTCCTGAAATTTTCGTGTTAGAGTTTCGGATCTGAAGTTTTCAACTAAGCTAAGTACGCCGTTGGGGATCCTTTTTTTTGCTCTAAACCGATGTCAGTAAAAGTTAACAGTTGTATTTCTTGTGATAAATCTCATAAAGATTTTCATTCGTATGGCATTTTTTTGCCTAGGGTCCAGACCACGGCGTATCTTGCTGTCGGTTTTGTGCCTTATTCAAACCTCATTCTATTTGTCGTCGGTTTATTTTCGCATCTAAATATTTTGGTACTCAGTTCAATTATCCAGTAATGGCTTCGGTAAGCCACCCGACTACCGACATTCTGAAAAAACGCAAAGATAAAGACAGAGACAGACCGCATAGGTCCAAAGCTGCCGATAACAATTCTGCTAAGCTAGTCACAAGTTCGCCGGTACTCAGTGAGGTGCTTTCGCAGTCCCTGATACCCACTACTTCAGATTCACAGGCCTCTACTGAGACCCATTCGGAGTCCGGTATGCCGTGAGATGCTTCTTCGACTGTGGAACCTGCAGATGTCTCTACCTTGGATGGGTCCGGAGCCGCTGTGCAGGCACCGGCTTCTGAGGGTGTATTCAGGCCTGCTGACTTACATATTAAACTGACGCCATCTTCTTCTTCAAGGCCTAAAACTCGTCCCCAGAAAACCAATGCCCAGACTGCATTGTCAGACACCTATGCCTAAAAAGCAAATGATAAGAATGGCTGAAAACCTTATTACTCTAATCAGGGGAAGCCACCCTTCCCCCTCTAAGAGACCTAGGACTGATTTTCCTTCTGATTTTTCTGATCAGGATTCTGAAATTTCTGTTTTCTCTGATAACCAGGATTTGCCCTTATCTGCCTATGAGGATTCCGATGCAGAGGACTCCATTCCCTCTGCTTCAACTCCAGAGGATTTCTCATTTGGTGAAACCTTGCATACTCTTAGGGAGCATTTCCACTGGGAAAGCCAGGATTACTCTGACTCCAAAAAGAGGCTTAGGGAATTCTTACTCCTGCCTCAACACAGGCCTTTAGCTATCCCTCCTGTACTGGACATTGTAGATGATGCCTTCTCGGAATCTAACCTGGCCCCTGACACTTTGCCTCCTGCTCCTAGAAAACCTGATAGGTATTACAGGGTACCTGACTCTCACAAGTTCCTCTCTCAAAATCCTACTGTGGATCCTGAGACCATTTCACAGGGACCCAAGGGCATTAAGGCTACTACTGCCGAAAATCCTACCCCCTCTGATAGAGATTCCAGGGCGCTGGATAGATGGAATAAGAAGATGTACACTTCTGCAACTTTGGCCATTAGGGCCTTATACTGCCAGTTTCATATGTTAAAGTATCAGCAGCATATTATTGGATTGCTTAAACAGAAAATGATGTTAATTCCTGACTGTGCTGAAAATAAAGAATTACAGGATTTAATGCATTCTGCTAAACAAGTTGGAAAACATACTTTGCAGTGTGGTTTTGATTCATTAGAGGCATCTTACAGGGCTGCTGTCACTGGGTCTGTACTTAGAAGGCATGCTTGGCTTAAGGAGCAATCTTTGCCAGATCATGTTAAAGCTAAATTACTGGATGCTCCCAAGGTACTCACAGGCCTAAGCAGTGGGGGGCTCCCACTTCCAAAGCAGGGAGTAGTAAGACCCCACCCCATGGCAAACTGTCTCAATTACTTAACTTTAAACCTTCCAAGCCTTGCTCAACTGACTGTTCCTTTAGGGGGAAAGATTGCCCTGCATGCAAAAAATTGGGAACTCATTACCCAGGACAAATGGGTTTTAAATAGTTTCCTAAGGATACAGATTCCACTTCCACTCCTTACCAACCCCAAACGGTTGCCCAGACCTACCCCCAAATCAGTGGGCAGAGGCTCAAAAGCAAGTTTTCTCTCTTTTAAGCATCAGAGCTATTCAACCTGTCCCAGAAGAAGAATGGGGACAAGGTTTCTACTCAAGACTTTTTCTAGTACCCAGAAAAGACAATTCCTGGCGTCCTATCCTGGTCCTGTCTATCCTAAACACATTTTTCATAATCCCAAAATTCAAGATGCTAACTCTTCATCAGCTGCTTTCCATGCTAGGCAAAAATGTGTGGTTGGCAACACTGGATTTAAAGGAAGCCTACCTGCACATCCCAATAAAGGAATCTTGCAGAAGATACCTACACTTCAGAGCAGGCTACATGCACTATCAGTTCTCTGCACTGCCCTTTGGGTTATCTACTGCACCCAGGGTATTCACAAAATGCTTAGCTCCAGTCATTGCATTTTGCAGGCAAAGAAATATTCAAATATACCCATACCTGGACGATTGTCTAATTCAGGCAGACAGCCAGGACATACTATTAAATCATCTGGCATTTGTAAAGAAATTGCTAACTTCTCTAGGGTACACCATAAACAAAAAGAAATCACATCTTGTACCCTGCCAACAAATTGTATTCTTGGGAGCAAGCTTGAATACAACTTCCCAGATGGGCCTACCTCACGCCAGAGAAACAAGTTCATTTCACAGCCTACTTCAAACTACTGGCCAGAAAGACCCAGCTGTCTGCAAGGAAGATACTGTAAGCCCTGGGGTTCATGGCCTCTTGCATTCTACTAATTCCATATGCAAGACTGCATATGGGGAAGCTACAATGGTATCTAAAAAGCCTATGGTGTCAACATTCTCAGGATCTGGAATCAATGATTCCTATCATACCTTGTCTACAGATAGAGTTCCTTTGGTGGGCAGAGGCCTGACACCAAAGCAAGGGACTGCCATTCACTCTACCTCCTGATGCCCGAATCCTAACAGACGCATCCGACTATGCATGGGGGCTCACTTGGCAGGGCAGTGCATTCAGGGCAAATGGAACCCAAGTCTAATGCACCTGCATATCAATCAAAATGAAATGTTAGCTGTACAGAATGCTCTGACAGCCTTCAAGGACCACATTCTTCCAGGACAATTACTGGTAAAGACGGAAACACCACTGTTATGTGGTACATAAATATGCAGGGGGGAACCCACTCATACCCTCTCTGCAGACTAGCCATGGCTCTGTGGAACACAGCCTTGAGCTACCAGGTGCACCTACATGCTCAATTCCTGCCAGGAAATCTAAATACAGTGGCAGATGACCTATGCAAAAATGTCATGGACCCACACGAGTGGAAACTGGAACCAAAGATATTCAACATGTTGAGAAACAAATGGGGGATCCCAGAGATAGACCTGTTTGCCTCCCCCCCAGAGCAACCAATTGGACAAATTCTGCACAAAGACTCCCCACAAACAAGCTTGGAAAGTGGATGCCCTGTCCTTCACCAACCTATCAGTTTATGCCTTCCCCCCCTCTGCCTTTCCTCTCCAAAGTTCTACTAAAGATCAAACAGGACAAACTAAGGACAATACTGATTGCTCTGGACTGGCCACACCAACACTGGTACCCCCTCTTGCCCAGTGTCACTGTTGGCACCATGGCACCTGCCCTGCTGTCCCAGCAGGAGTTCCAGATTCTGCACCCACAGCTTCAAACCTTGAACCTTGCAGCCTGGCTAATTACCTGATCTCTCCGTTACCATCCCTCAGTAAGCAAGTGATGGATGTTATTCTGGAGGCAAGGAGGCCTATTACTAGAAAATCCTATGCTGAAAAATGGAAAAGATTTTGTTCCTGGAGCCAAACTCAAGGAATATGCACAGCAGCGCCCAATTTACCTCATATTCTTCAATACTTAACCGAGATGCTTCACAAGGGTCTTTCCTTTTCTTCCATCAAAATTCATGCCTCAACCATTTCAGCTCATTACAACACAGAACCACCCCTCTTCTCTCGTGCTGAAGCAATTCCTCAGAGGGGCCAAAAATGTAAGACCACCCAGGAGAGCCCCTACTCCAGCCTTGGACCTTAACTTTCTATTGGAAAAGCTCACTCTACCTCCCTTTTTAGCCAGCTGCAAATGGAGAGTTGAAATTCCTTTCTTGGAAAACAGCATTCCTTCTAGCCATTACTTCAGCAAGAAAGGTGTCTGAATTACAGGCCCTCGTGGCAGTGGAGCCTTTCATCATCTTTCATGCGGACAGGGTGTCCCTCAGGACCAATCCCTCCTTCATGCCCAAGGTGGTATCCAGTGTGGCTCTTAATCAGTCCATTCATTTGCCATCCTTCTTTTCTAATCTACAGAACAAAGGGGAACGAATACTGCACTCTTTGGACGTGCACAGACAACTTAGATTTTACTTGGACAGGACTAAGCCTCTCGGGAAATCTGAACAACTGCTGGTGGCATTTGCTGCAGGGGCAGAGGGGAAGGCCATTTCAAAGCAAACCATTTCTAAATGGATAGGCCATTGCATTCATTTTTGCTATAAGCACCATGGAAAACATATCCCACAGGGGATTAGACCCCATTCAACCAGGGTGCATCTACCTCTACAGCCTTTCTCAGAGGTTTCCCTACCAGGGACATCCTAGGAGCTGCTACCTGGAGTTCTGTACATACTTTCATCAAGCATTACCATTTGCCAAATTTCTCTAAATCCAGAGCGGGCTTTGCCACTGCAGTCTTGCAGGGCCTTATAGCTGGTCCTAATGCTATCTAAATTTCTCCTCCCATCCTTAGCTTTGGGAATCTACCCAAATGTGATGACTGCAACAGTGAAATACGAAGAACATAGTACAGTTGTGTACACATCATAAATGTAGATGTTGGAGTGTATTCACTGTTGCAATCCTGGTTACCCTCCCTCCAGCCCCCTGACTTCTATTGATTATACCTCTATTCTTGTTTTACTATGCTTAAAGCTTTTTGCTGTATTTGCTTTTTTGTTGGAGGTGTAAGCCTGTATATAATTGCTTTCCATTATGAGGGCACCTGACATCTGGGGCAAGAAAAACGAATGTAATGGCGTCGGTTCCATGCTTTATACCCCTGACTACCTGACGTCTTGGAAGATGAGACAGCAACCGACGCAGGACCCAAGACTCTTGTATTCAGGTCGACTGAGGGCTACTGCAAGCAGATAACCCAAATGTGATAACTGCAACAGTGAGTACACTCGAACATCTACATTTATGGTAAGTGTACACAACTGTACTTTCTTCCCCCTCCTTCGTCCTCTCTTTGATTTGAAGGGACATTAAGGTAGTCATGAGAATGTGTTCCCACATACCTGTACTCTTTTCTTATCCCCGTTTTACTGGACTTATCTGCAGTGCCCCCTCCCATTCAGACAAATGCAGACTGGTCATTTTCACTTACAGCCCCCCCTTGCAGTATGTTAGTCTTCAGGTATTACTCAGACCATGGTTATAATCATCATACTTACCAGTGCCCCTTCTTCTCTAATAGGCCAGCCATAGGAGATACTTTTGTAAGTTGGGAACCACCTAGAGTAGAGTTAGTGGTATCCTGCAAATACAGCACGTCTTAAAACAAAGAAGGGAAGGAGAAAGAAAGAGAGAGATTAGAAAGAAATAGATATGTGATAAAGGATATTGGAGTCTGGACAGCTAAACTCCAATTAAATCTGTATGCACCAGTATAAACGTTGTCACCTATTCATTGCACCATTTTAACTCTTTACTTGTGGACCATCACTTGAAAAGCCATTGTACATTCGACTCTCCAAAATGGAGAGTTTTATTATAGTTATGTACTACTGTTTTATTCTCGTGTTTGTTACAAAAGTGTGTAAACTGCTCCACGAGAACTGGTGCCACTTTAAATCAGAGTACTGTTAGGTTACAAAAAGGGTGCTTTTAAGATGTACGAGCTTTGTTGTATGTGACAGCACCCTCCTCTCTTCCAGTCACATTTTGTATTTGATGCATCTGAGAGTATGAGACTGATTTGGGGCAGAGATTGCCTGCCAAATGTAAAGACTTGCACTGAAATACACTGCTTGCTGTTTTCAGGACCAGTCTGTTCTGAGTTCTTATTTACTTCCTAAAAGACTGGAGGAAGGCTGTTATTTTCCCTTTAAATGTATCACTGCATACAGGAAGTGGTCATCTTTCAGTTGTAACCATTATAACCACAGAATGTGTGTGTGTGTGTGTGTGTGTGTGTGTGTGTGTGTGTGTGTGTGTGTGTGCGCGCCCACACTATGTATATACAGAAAAGTTGTCTTCATGTCAGTGGCACGAAACAGAACTTGACTGTAGGTGCCAGGGAGTCTTACACATTAATATCTAATGTTAGATTCAGTTAGCGATGGTGATTTTTGTTTGGATTTATATTCTTGTCCTCATTAAGTCATGGAGAGGCTTCATTCTCATCAGTTGAAATGAAAACTGCAGGGGAAGAAGTCCTTCAACCATGCAAAAGGTGCCTCTGTCTGCATGTCTAGTCACTGTGATACATTAACAAGGTACCAGCCAGTCTAATTAAAAGAAAGATATTGCTCATAGGGGTCACCCACTGTTGCCTTTTTTCATGTTTCTGATTTTTTTCTTGTGATAGAGCAATGAGCATTTAATTTCCCCAACAGCAGCTGCTGTTATCCATCTGAAGATAGTTACTAACATCTGGTGCATTTGCCTCAGCAAGTACTGTAACAAGATGGCCTGTAGTTCAAACGCAGACCCAGAATTGCCTCCTTAATGATAACGAGTTGCTGGCTTCCCTGGAGAGACAGATTTGGCTCACAGATGTTAATTTGTTGCTGGTGCTCTTTTTTTGGTGCTTTACTGAGGTTCATTAAAAGGCAGGTATCAGAATTGGCTTCTTTACTGTTTTGTATGGTTATCTTTGGACTTGGAAGCCCTTTGCTGAAATGAATGTACACTGTGGTGCCATCACCAAATAACTTGAGGTCTCCCTGCCATTCCCTGTTCCTCAGTCCTGTCAGGTTCTCCTGAGAAGTGCCATATGCTGCTATGTAACATTCTACTCCATGTAGCATTGAATCCTCGCATCTCTGTTGCCCCTTTTCAGCTTCCTTAAACTTTTCTTCTTGTTACTTTGTGGCCTTTATTTCATCTATTATGTAACTTAGTATATTTGTCTCTTTTTTATTAATTTGTTTAATTTCCTTCTTTTTTATCTGTAATGTATGAATTACTTTTTTTTTTATTTATGTTTTTTTATATCCAGCCTGAAGAATTGGAATGGAAACAAAACTTTGAAAGGTCCATTCTGTCATACTGGTCTGTTGTGCAGATCTGCCCAGATGTGTGCTTCCTCAAGGAGTCATGCAGTGTCACCCAGATGAGTCTGTCTTATTTGGAAGGTTGTGCATTATGGCTAAAGCTGTGCCTGTCATTCTGGTCTTTCATGCAGTGCCATCCAGACTTCTGTCATTTTGGTCAGTCATATACTGCTGCTCAGATGTGTACATCATGCAAGTCAGCCATGCAGTAATGCACCAATGTGTCTCCCATTCTAGTCCATCATGCACTGCTGCTTAGATGTCTGTCTCATGCTAATCAGTTGTGCAGTGCAGCACAGATATGTTTATCATGCTGGTTAACCATGCAGTACTGCACAGATGTTTTTACCTTTCTAGTCTGTCATGTAATGCTGCATTAGACGTCTGTCTAATGCTTATTAGTTTTGCACTGCTATCCCGATGTGTCATTTGTCTTTGTCATTCAGTGCTGCCCTGATGTAAATGTCATGCTGGTCAGTCATACACTGCTGCTCATATGTGCCTGTCCTGTAGTCTGCTGCTGCCCGGATGTACCTGTCTTGTTTTTGATTATTTACTACTTCCCAGATGTGCCTGTTGTATTGGTTGACTATTTACTTTTGCACAGATGTGCCCCTCCTATGTTGATTGGTCATGGACTGCTGCCTAGTTGAGCTTGTCTTGTTGATTGATGCTGCCCAGATGTGCCTTTCATGTTCGTTGATCATGTGAAGATGCTACGATTTCTGTGTGCTAATCAGTTGTTGTTGCTCAGTGTGATGTGTCTGTCAGGCTGGCCAGTTTTTCATTTTTGGGGGAGATATTTTTTTCTCCTTTTGTTCTGCTGACTACAAGGTTACCACTCTCCCAGAGCTGTTCATCCAGGCAGTTATAAGGGTTTTCCTATTTTTTTTGCAAAGATTCCATAAATTCTGTTTTCCCATCAGCCACTCTATCATAACCTCTACAGAAGTAGAGATTGTACTTTCTGATCTGCTTGAACCACATCTGTGTATCTAAAGTGTTGTGCTTGGTGACACCTGAATTCAGCGGACCCACTGTCTACCTGGTGCATTCTTTTTATTTTTATTTTATTTATTTTACATTTGTTGACCGGGCTAGTCCAGCTGGATACATGTCCATTTTCAGTGGAGGCCCGAGGAGAAAAGCTCCGCTAACATACTACTAAAAACTATTCATCTAAGTAGTAATAATAATATTAAAAGCTCACACTGAAGAATAATAATAAAAAACACACTATAATCATACAAAAAATAACACATGTCATTGAAGAGGGGTAAAAAAGTAAAGTTAGAGAAAGCAGATGAGTAGTCATTTACGAGATCAGAAAAAGTGAAAACCTTAGTGAGTATGTAAGAAAAGGAAAAAAATGCCTAGTGCACTCAGACATGGTGAGTAAATACTCTGGAGAGACAGAGTTAGGAAATTAAGAAGAGAAGGTTAGCTTAGAGTCAAATAAGCTGTTTAGTCAGGGTTATTGCAGGAGCATAGCCAGTGGTTAGTGAGAAATAGTTTTAAGTTAGTTTTGAATAGTGGGAGTGATGTTATGGTAGTAAGGTCTTGTGGTAGTAGATTCCATATTTTGCCAACAGAATTAGAAAATATAGTGTCTCCAGCTATGTTATTTGAAAAGGAAGTATGAATCAGCATTCTGTTAGAGTAGCGCAGTTTCCCCAGATTATTGTATGATTTAATGAGGGAGGAGAGCATTGGAGTGTTGTCAGGGTGGTATAGGGCTTTATGGGCCATTGTAAATTGGTAGAATTGTATCAGGTGAGGTAATTCCAGCCAGCCTAGTTCTTTGAGATTGAGACAGTGATGAGTCCTGTATGGAGAGTTTGTAGCAAATCTGGCAATGTGGTTAAATGCTGTAGCTAGTTTGTTAAGATTATACTTAGAAAGATTAGTGTATATGGGGGGAGGCATATAATAAGGTAGAGATTAAGTGAGTTCTAGCTATAGTGGTTCTGGCTTCAGGAGTCAGAAAAGATTTGATTCTATAGATAGATCCTAGTTTTTTGTTAGTGGATTTTACGGTGGAGTTATTACAAGCTTTTAGCTTGTACTTGGAGCTACCAGTGTAGTGAGTTGAGTAGCCTCCTTCTTCCCAGAATGAGCAAGCCAACATTGACTGCTCATTCTTACCCTCAGTGGGCTGGCTCTGGTGGCTGTCATTATTTGATGTGGATCATAGCCACTGCTTTTAGCAGTCTTCGCCATGGAGTTAGAAAACTGTCTTGGCGAGTTCTGCAGTGCTCCCAAATGTGTCACAGTACAATGGTAGACCAAAACTCGAGTTTTCCCTTGAAGTGACACAATTAGGCCTATGGTTTGCAGTTGTCAGGAGGAGCCATGGCCCCCTTATTTAAAACACGTAAACTATGCCAAGAAATAAAAATGTAATGCAAAGTTTTCAGGCTAACCACCCTTCATCAGTATTTAAAAGCCAGCAGGTCTAACATAGTTAACAATGCATTAATAGTCTGTACGAGATGGTAATGAGAGAACTGTATTTCAGTCTAGTATGCTGTTAATGTGCCTTTCACTTTAAACTATTCGCATTGTTTTACAGTAATATGACTAAGGGCCCAAATTCAACAGGCAAGATTTGGACTTTGTTTTCTTCCCTGTCAGTTTTCTGAGAGAGAATTTTTTGAACTTTTAAGTTCTGTGTTGGATGTCAAGTTTGAAATTCTGTAAGTTTTCAGGACATTGACACCTGCTGTGTGTGGTAGTTCAGACTTTAACATTAATGAGTGAGTTATAAAATGAATACCTGTCAGTTAATAGTCTAATGGCTCAAGGTTATAAAAGAAAATTGGAAGCATTGAGCAGGGGCAGTTCCGTTACTGGAAGACTGCTGTGGTGTGGTCTTCATGTGTAGAAGTCCACTGTGGAGTTACAGGAAGCAAAGCACTGTTTCATTTACAAAACTTTTATCCTGTGAAGTGAATGTTGAAAAAAAAATTAAATGGTGTAAGAACAGCAGAATATTATTTTGAGGAATGTCCCCTTCACTTGTGTTAAACATTGTTCTCAGACTGCCTCTTTACCAGGTCTCAGGTAGTGTTTTAAATATTTTCCTGAAAAGTACAGTTTCTTGCACACGTGAATGCAGAAAGAACTAAAGAAAGCATTTTATGACAGGAAATATGAAATCCTGCATTTCACACCCCTGTTGCTTATGTTCTGCTGCTGTAACACCATTGGTTGGAAAAAAGGCAAATGTTTTGTTTTGCAAAAATGGGCATTTATTTTCTTATTTCTTTGACGACTTTGGAAGCAGACACTACTTTTTTCAAGTAGCTTGCTTGAATATGTATGATTTAAGCACTTTTGTTTAAAAAATATATATGTATGACACGCCATTTTATCTTTTGTGTTGAGTCCCCAGAGGAATCTAACTGCATCACCATAATCGTCCTAGGCGCTACAGGTACATACTCTAGTTAACATCCCTAACTAACTAGGCTTTATTTTTATACAGGTCAGAGGAAGTGTCGACAAATGTAGGTAAGAATTGGACATTGTAGTAGTATTTTTGTGGTTTAGTATTGTGTAAGTGACTATGCTGAAATGATCAGTTTAAGTGGAATGATGGGTTGAGAGTGACTGTACAGACAGAGAGGAAGTTGTGGTTAAGTAACTCCTAAGGTCACATTTCCGTACATTTGACCATCAAAAGTTTTCGTAATAGATAATACACGAAAACCATGACTGCTTTAAAGCAGTATGGTTTTATTATTTTTCATTTCTATTATTTTTCTTTTCTGCCAGAACAGTAATTGCTGCGCATGTATGCTGCTTTCTGGGTTACTCCCAAAGTAATAATGCAGATTGCTGTAAGACATGTATTACTGAAACACAGTATTATGTAACAGAGTGTAGTAACTGTTTACCTTGGAAATACAGAGCACAGTATGAAGGAGTATAGCAGTTTAGATATCAGTGTGCTGCTGCTAAGGTATTGTTTAATGCATTTAGTAAGGGAAGATCGCCAGGACAAGTAGTAATATGCAGTGTACAAGTGCTCGAAAGAGTGTGAATGCCCGTGTTCCTGTAGTCTGTTTTGGTGTTGGAGAAGTGACATGTTCTATCTTTATAGAATCATAGGAGATTACTAAACTATCGACCTGGAGTTCATTTCAAGCCTAGCCTTTTCATCCCAATGTAATGGTATAGAAATGTTAGTTAATACCCAAGATTGCATTTAGTAATGACTGCCCATGTCCAAGAAGGTTGCGGGCGCTATTCCTGGAATTTATGGTGCCCCCATCCACTCGTCCAGGTTCCTTTTGAACAGAGTCATAGATGCGCTCTATTTCACATGAATAGGCAGCCTATGCCACAGAGGCAGCAGTCGCTGAGAGATAAATCAGTCCCTTCAGCATGTTCTGTTTAAGTCGCAGGCTATATTTAGGTCCCTGGAACAGGTGGCCCTAGTCCCGTTTCATTTATGGATATGCAGCAAGTTCATTAGGTTTGGGTCTGAGATTGTTGCGTAAGCCAGGCATAAATCTCCCCTAAGAAGTCTACTTGATACAGAGTAAAGTGACAGGGACCTTAGTCTGTCTATGTATGGCACTTGCTGGAGTACCTTGATCTTCTTTGTTAGAAACCTCTGAGGTCTCTCCAATTGCTGCAGGTGCTTTGTATGGTGCATGCTGAATGGGGCGTTATACTCAATTGCGGGCCGGATCAGTGCCAGATATAGAGGGGTTATAACCTCTTTTGCTCTTGAGGTGATGCCTTTACTGATAAAGTGTGCTATGTAGAAAGCCTTGTGAACCCAAGTCCCTTACTACTTCTTGGGTACTTAGGGCATTGTTGTTGATTTGATAGTGTGAAGGAACATTGTTTGTGCTGAAGGAAATGATGATGCATTTCTTTGCATTCAGTTTGAGACCGTGACTAAGACACCACTTGTTGGTCTGTGTAAGACCCTCCTGGCACTGACATCATTTAGGGATTCAGTAATTGCACCCAGTTTGCAGTAGTCTACAGACTTGGTCAGCCACGACCACTTAGTTTTGACCTGAACTTCTGAGAAGTATATACCAAATAGTATGGGGCCCAGCACTGACCCCTGAGACACCCTACTGGTAATAGGTCCACTGGTTGATGTGGAGTTACCCACTTCAATAGTGTGTGTCTGGTTTGTGAGCCAGTTTACTCTTATTACAATGAAAGGGTTTACATTCAGTTTGCTAAGTTTATTGATAATGCCTGAGTGTGAGATTGTGTCGAAAGCCGTTGCCAAGTCAAGGTATGCTGTGCGCATGGATTTGCTCTCATCAATGGCCCTGATTAAATTTTTTTCAAAAAAATCCACAAGATTTAACAGGCAGGATCTTCCCTTGATGTAACGAATTGGGTAGGATCCAGGGATTGGAGGTTGCCTATGTCTTTATAAGATCCATAATGATATGTTCCATGGCTTTACAGATGAGGCTGGTCAGGCTTATGGTTCTGTAATTCCCTGGGTCTGTTGAAAGACCACCTTTATGGAGGGGAATAACTGTTTCTGTTCTCCGTTCCATAGGAACAAAGCCTGTGGTTTAGACTATGAGTGAAAAGGGGTACTTAATGGTGATCCTAGTTCATGTTTTAGCCTGTTTAGAAGACAGCTTGGGATACCACCTGGTCCATAGCGGCTGTGTTTTCTGCCTTTGATGAACCTGTTCTTCAGGTATGCAGGGTGGGTGGGGCAAGGTTTGTGATAGATTTGGAGGGGATGGGGGGGTGAAATTTTCACCATACCTCACCGCTAGCAGGTTTCCTATCTGTGTGGGGTCAGTGTGTGTGTGAAACTGTTGGTCACTAGTTCTGCATGTGCTTGGGTCCTACCTTTTAGGCTACGTACATAGCTGTAAAAGGCCTTATGGCTATCCTTGGCTGTGCTAGCTAAGTATTTCTCAATGAGGTCCATAAAGGATTTGACAAGTTGTCTTATTTGTCTGTTGAGGCTGAGGAGGGTGCTTTTCCATTCTTGGGGTCTTGCCTTTGTTTTCCTGGACAGTAACTTTTAGCATTTATTGTAAAGTTTGTTTAGGGTGGATGTCCACCACGGTGGCTTGTTTTTACTTGGGGCTCTGGCTTTGATCCTTTCTGGTACAGCTGGTCTATAAACTTATGCAAGTGATTTTACAGGGCTTTAGTGGTAAGATTTGGTGCATTTACCACTTCCAGTTGAGGGTGGGGCTGGGAATGTTGTTTATACCTTTACTTAGGAGGTTATAATTTGCCTTGGTCAAGTGTTAGTCTGATTTCACCCTTTGTGAGTTCTGGTGCTAGTGTCAGCTTGAAGGTGACTGATTTGTGGTCAGATTTAGCTAATGAGGGTCTGACAGTTGTGGTAGTGCATCTATTTGACAGGTTAGTGAGGACCAGATCTAGTATGTTTGTTCCTGTTGTTGGGTATGAACAATTTGTTCGAGGGCATTTGAGTTAATAAAGTCAAGGAACTTTTGCGCCAGCATGTTCAGGCTAGAGTAGGTTTCCCAGTCGATGGTGGGATAATTGAAATTCGCCATAACCAGAGTGTTTGGTAATGTTTGGATTGTTTCCAGTTTGGTCAAGTAGGCTGAAAGGTTGACACAGCTAGAATGTGTGTTGTACATTAGTATAAAATTATATCTCTGCATGTAATAATGCACACCCAGGTAGTGTTGATTGTGCTTTAAATAGTAGGTGAGCTTGTAGAAGTTAAGTTTTGATATCAGATTTTTGCCAGGACATACCACATACATGTTGTTACTCTCATAAGTTAAATGATTGCTGTACTGTAGATTTACCTTTACCATACATGCAGATTCCTCTGGGAATTGTGATTAGCGTAATATATATTTGAGATTTGTGGTTAGGGTGCCGCAAATGAGATGCAAAATAGGTGTAGCCACAATGTGCAGTCCATGTTATTACAAAACTACATCATTGTAGCAATAGAGAACTCCCACTTCCCGGGCATAGTCTGGGGTACGGGTTGTAGTAGCAATAAAACTAGCCTGGCTGCAAGACATAGAGGGATATGAAGCCTTTACTGCCACTGAGGCAACCTGAGACTGATTAGCCAAGCTAGTGCAGGAGGAAGCACTCAGGGAGGGTAATACTAAGCAGCCTGTCCTGGGAAAGGGAGATGGTTTTACCTGCTGCAGTTCTGTCACCTAGTAGGAAAGAAGGACGTGACATACAGTGAATGGGATGGCAAATGTGAGCTTGGCACCCCCAAGCTGTAGTTCCACAGTGACTTTCATGTGTACATCAACCTGCACACCAACAGAAGAAGTCAGTCAGACACTTGTTTACGTGAATACATGTTGGCTGTGGGAGGGGGGTGGATGTTTTAGGTTCATAGCAACAAAAAAACCTTGATGGCTGCCTGGAGGCAGCCTCCAAGAATTGGCTGTCACCCTACAGGGGAATAAATGGCCTGAACACTCATTGGAATGCAAGTAATATGAGAGAAAGTAGCTTGTTGCCCAAAAAACAGAAAAAGAAATCACTCCATTCCCCTCATAGAGGGCACATCCTCTGCTCCCCCCAACCACACTTCTAAAATACTGACTCCAGGATTGCCGAATCTTGAGGAATCAGGTTACAACAGCCTGAACCAAATGATGATTCAGAGGCTGTAGTGATTGTATGCTATATAATTTCCTGAAGGTAACTGCCTTTTTTATAGATTTTATTTCCACACAATGCCTCCTTTCAAAGGCATGCCAGATGTTCCTCCTCCACAAAGAAAAGAGCTCACAAGCAAGTTTCTCAGTTACTCCAGATAGGGGCCATTCAGCCAGTCCTGTATCAGAAGGGGGGATTTTATTATTCTCGCCTGTTCCAGTACCAAAGAAGGGGAACACGTGAGACCAATTTTTATTTTGGCTGTCCTCAACAACGCTTATCTGGACATTCCCAAGTTCAAGATGTTGGCGTTACCCGTTACTGCTGTGCAAGCTGATCTGGGGACTGTGGATTTCGATCTGGGGATCTCAACCTTCCTGTGTCATGCTTATAATTTAAGGGGTTCATGGCATCTTGGCGGTTTTTGAACTGGAGATTTTCATGCATCTCTCTGGCATGTCTTTGGCTTATCTACTGCCCAGAGTATTCACAAACTGTCTGGCTCCAGTGATAGCTTACCTTCAGCCAAAAGGCATCCAAATCTTCTCTCTACTGGCTCGGCGACTGCCTGATTCTCAAGAAAGAAAGGAAGACCTTCTACAGCATCTGGAATATGTCATAGCAGTGCTAAGATGCCTAGGGGTTCTGTAGAATCCAAAATAAAGTCCAGTTCAAGTGGCCTCTCTCAAGCCACATGTGTGCTTTCTGGGTGAGACTGAATACAGCAGCAAAGATGGCTGTCTTTTAACCTCGACAAACAAAAATCTTTCTGGTCACTTACTCCATCAACTATCCTTCATCAGTCCGTGTGGAGACTCAACAAGCAAGGGTTTCATGGCATATCCTCTCTTCTATTGCTTCCTCAATGCCAAACAAACTGCAAGGAAGCCACAAATTTGCAATCATCAAAATGTATTACGATTGGACAGCATAAGATTTAAGCACTGCTTCAGAGCAACATAATACCTTGAAAAGACAAAAGGAATTGGATCTCAGGGTTCAGGAATAAACAGTGTCATGCTCTTCCTGTGACCAGGCCACAGTCAGATTCCACCTGCCAGACTATTAAGAAAGTATTGGGACCTCATTGGAAAGCTCAGTCAAATGAAGTGGAGATGGCAAAGACAAGTTGCTCGCCGTAGACTGCTGCAGCATCTACATATCAACATCTGCCGAGATGTTAGCAGTCCAGTTTGGTCAGACAAGGTTTCTTGGAGTTATGGGCAGACAACTTGAGACTGGCAGACAACACAGCAGTCAACAAGTAACATTCACAAAGCAAGGGGAACACTCCACACAAGCTTACCTCTGAGCAATGATGGCTGTATCTCTGGGCGGATCTTCAGGCAAAAGACCTTTTCAGGTAAGAACAGAAGCTCACAGTAAGGCATGGACAGCAGATGTGTACAGCAGGTGCAAATGGACTATCCAAGTTTTTGTAGTGATGATCTTCATGTATTTCATAAATTGGACATGTCATGAAACTAAACCACCAAACCACCAGTTATTTAATCAAGTAAACCACCCACCACAAAGTATTGCACAAAGGGGTGAAGTCACACAGCTATCTTTCAGATTTATCTTAGCTGAAAACTTCCTTCTCTTCCATTCCTGCTCTTGCCTCTTTCTCCAAAAGGTATTATTAAAGGTCAGGACCTCCCAGGCCTTGATGCGGCAGATAGCTCCAGATTGGCCTCGTAACACTGGTACCACTTAAGGAAACTCCTACTCCTGGCCCTCTCTTTTTTTGTGTTATATATTGTTGTATATATTGTACATGTTTTTGGTGCAGTGTTTTTTGGGACTTGTCTTTTTTTTCTTCTGACATCCTGGGGCAGAAAAAGAAAAGAAAATGCGTCGGGTCATGCGCGGTGAGTACCCTGGCGTACTGGCGTCAGTCTAAAGAAGCCCATGACGGAAGGGATCTACTCTCTCTTCGGGCGACTGGACAATTGGACTATACCAATTGTCAGGACTGCAGCAACTGCATCAAGGAATAGGTACAACATCTACAGGTACAGTACAAAACTGTACTTTTCATGTAATGCATCATAAATTGGGTTTTGTGAAATATAGTAAAATGTAACCATAACTGTTTGCAGAATGTGTTTGGTTTTGGAAAACATAGGTTTTCTCATATAGAAGAATAAACATAAATATTACCAATTATAGTCTGAATTGCATATGATAAGTGAAAGAAATATTTTTTTCTTTCTTAAAGCTAAAATTGTTTGTATCTTATTTATGTCGAAGTCCACTGGGCAGAAATTATCTTTTTTTCAAAGGTGACACGGGAGTACTTTTTTATTAAGTTCCTCAGAGTCATACAGCAGGCAAATGGAATTAACATACAGAAAACATCTTATCAGTAGCTCCTAGCCTTAATCTCTGCTGTGACAGTTATCCATATGCAGTATGTTCATGTTGTCTGAGTCACAAATAATAATCTCTCTCTTAAAATTACCATTATTATATTAATTATAGAGGTGTATCTTGCTGGTTAAGTTGATTAAATAACTACCAATGTAATGGAAATTACTTTAAGAAATCCAAGAATTAAGATTGTTTTAACTGTAGAAAACCTTTTTATTTTTTTGTAATCGTGTTATTCACAACCACTATTTTTGGATTATCCAAAATAGGTTGCAATAATGGCAAAACATCATCCGAATCTAATACTAAACAAAAGTTTGGACATTTTTAAGAATAGCATGTAATACTCTGATCTTTTTCATCTTGTGTATTAACGATACTGACAAAATAATCAATACATCTTGGCTTGCACACAGTTTTAATTGCCTTTGTCCAGATATGGACCCAAAACCAGCATAGTCTTACATAATACATCAGCCTAAATACCTTTGACCCAAGTATCAGATGATACAGTTAAAACTCTAAAAGTTTAAGCCCATATTCCATTTAGGACTGGTTCATTTTTGCTTTAATTGCTCAATTGTGAAATCGTTGATACCTTTAAAGAATATTATTAAAAACAAATTTGGCTATCTGTTGGATTGCAAAATTAATGTAAAAATGATCCTAAATAGTTGTTGATTTTAATTATAGGTACTTTACAGATATTCAGATAAAAGTACATTTCTGAACAGATCATCTCTCAAGATCATCCTGTATTTTGTGTGTGTGTGTGTGTGTGTGTGTGTGTGTGTGTGTATATATATATATATATATATATATATATATATATCTATGAATGTGTGTGTGTACATGTAGTATGTATATATCGCCCAGCATCTAAAATTGGTATTAAATTACATAATCTTTACACTCAGAAATTGTAAATTATCAGTCAGTTTTAATAGGGATAATTTTAATAGGTTAACAAGTCAGTGATCATTAAATAAAGGAAAGGTAAGAGATTTATACATGTTTAATGTATAATTAGATGTTTTCCTAAAATTTTGAACATTATGTAAATTTTTTTGAAATATTGAAAAGGCATTAATATTTATATAATCAAATGTAAATGGTGTTTTAGGTTAAATAATTGAGGAAAGTAAATATTTAAATTTTATCTTTAATAGCAAAAATAGGAATTAAATAATAAGATAGAGTGGGAATTTTAGTTGTTTAACGTTTTATTTAATGGTGTTAATAAATAGAAAAGTATATAAAAAAAATGTTTTGTGAATGTGAAGTGAAAAAAAAAAATTGTAGGGGAGGGGTTAATCTCTCCTCGCCTATACTAATTGTACTATAGTTATCACATGCCATGTAATGTTCCTCTGTCCTACTTTAAATTTCATTAATTGCTTTGTATTGTATTAATCTCTTATTGTAACATGGATCTTTTCTCCCTGGGCCTCCGCTGAAAATGGACCTGTGTCCAGTCGGACCCACCTGGTTAACAAAAATAAAATTAAAAAATAAATATATATATATATATATATATATATATATATATATATATATAGGTCTACTTCAAATAAACGAAACACCACTTAGCCGAAAACGAATTTACCAAGATGACAACACCAAAATGTTACATTACCGAATGAAAACATTACCAACTGTGGTTACAGGGTAAGTATGCAGTTAGCCAACAAACAAAAAAACACCACAGTATGTCAAACCCACCCAGATGGTTGACTACGTCCCTCACCCCCCCAAATAAATATACCAATGCTGGAGTCTCACTACGGTGGGGAAAAGGGCAAATTTACCCATGTTGGCCAAGTGCATATTTGCCCCCCAAATAAATATACCAATGCTGGAGTCTCACTACAGTGGGGAAAAGGGCAAATTTACCCATGTTGGCCAAGTGCTTATTTGCCCTGTACACACTGTCGGTAATTGGTCATTTAGTAAAGTAACATTTCGGTGTTGTCTTCGGGTATGTGGTGTTTCATTTATTTGAAGTAGACCAATATATATATATATATATATATATATATATATATATATATATATATATATATATATATTTATAGCTGTAGAAAATTATTTAATCAGTTGTCAGTAAATTAGTCAATGCCATCTGGCCCTATAGTGTATAGGAGGATAAAGCACTTATTATACCCCAGATAAACATGTTTTGCTAGTAGCATGGGTGCTGGGGGGACTAGACTGGAGCAGGAGGATGGGAGTAAGTAGTCAATGCTGGCTCACCCATCCTAAAGGAGGGTGGATGTGTAGGCTTGTAGCAATAACTTTATTAACATAACCTAGGAAACTCTGTGCTGTAGACAGTATATTGTGTGATCTGGAAGTTGTGCATATGTGGAAGCATGCATGCGCCTTCCATAGGCAGCAGTAGCAGAGCCTACAAGTCTAACATGTAGTTGGAGGAGGGATCTCGCAAACTCCCCAGCAGCAGTATAATGCTTCATCAGGTTGGAGGAGGGATCAAACAGACTCCCCGGCAGCAGTATGATGCTCATCAGGTTGGAGGAGGGATCGAGCAGACTCTCCGGCAGCAGTATGATGCTTCATCAGATTGGAGGAGGGATCAAGTAGAATTCCCGGCAGCAGTATGATGCTGCATAAGGTTGGAGGAGGGATTGAGCAGACTCTCCGGCAGCAGTGTGATGCTGCATCAGGTTGGAGGAGGGATCGAGCAGACTTCCTGTGGCAGCAGTGTGATGCTGCATCAGGTTGGAGGAGGGTCCGAGCAGACTCCCCGGCAACAGTATGATGCTGCATCAGCTTGGAGGAGGGATCGAGCAGACTCCTCGGCACCAGTATGTTGCTGCATCAGGTTGGAGGAGGTGATCGAGCAGACTCCTCGGCAGCAGTGTGATGCTGCATCAGTTTGGAGGAGGTGATCGAGCAGACTCCTCGGCAGCAGTATGATGCTGCATCAGCATCTCCTGTCTCCTTACTGGCTTCAAACATACATTGCTTTGGCTGGTTTAGTAGACCCCAGTGAATGAGGAGTGGAGCTGGTTGTATCTGATGGTCAGCTGAGAGAAGGGGGAGGGTGGGAAAAATATAAGAAATTATCCAGTGGCATACAGGGCTAGGAGCCTGACTTTGGTCTAGGTAACCCTAATTCGATTAGCAGCTCAGATGTTTGATGGCAGTGGTAGGGGAGTGTGGGTGTGGCCATCCTAGGGTGATTAAGGAGGGGCAGGCATGAGTGCTGCCATATTCTCTGGGAATGGAAGGGGATTTCCACAGTTTCCTGGTGGTGGGTTTTTGGCTCGCCAAGCTACATCCCAGTGGCTGCCCTCATCAGTGAGTGTGTACAGGTGCATGCACTCACATAGGGGAAGGCATTTTGAGTCTATGCAGTGATATGGGTCACAGCTGTAAGGTGGGTTGGATAAAAGGATAGCTGTTCCAGATACAAGCTGTTAGGCAGTGTAAGCAACAGCGGTCAGTGGGGTGGGAGGGCAGTATTAACATTCATTTAAGAAACTTTCGGTTGACATTACAGTTTCTTAAGTGAATTCATTTACAAGAAAGTTATGCTGCTACAATTACTAACACAGTAAAGTACTAAATGTATTCATGTAAGAAGCTGTGATATTGCCCATGTCTTCTTTAATGAATACCAGATATTCCTGAAGGCTGATACTATACGTGCAACCCACCTGGATCTGCTGTTGCTTTTTTGTTTTTGTTTTTGTCTCTAACTTTGGGTTGAGAGGGTGCCAGTCTGGGGATACTTCACAAGCTTCCAGATGGCCTAGCAATGGATGTGATGTGGGTAGCCTGCCTCCATCCAGGGGGTGGGGTATGGACTATTATAAAAGCCTTAGTTACTGAGGTGCTTGTAAGAGCACAAGCAAGTCTCAAGGCTTACCTGTATGATGGTTTCCTTGGATGGCTTTGAACCCATACAGTACTTAGTATGTCCCTTGTACAGAGAGTCTGTTAGGGGAGGGGAGGCATGCAACAGAAAGCACTTAGAATCTAAGCCAGCTGCTTTCATAACACTTAGCTTTTTCAATTATAGCTTTAATTTCCTTTTGTTTAAGAGGCTAATTTGATTTATTTATGTAATGAACTAGCACTGAAGAAAATGTCAGCTTAGCAAGAATGTGATTTTCCAACTGATGAATAGAAGCCCACCTATTTATTTATTTATTTGTTTGTACTTTTTTTAACTGGGTAAGTGAACTGGTCCAGGCTGTTTTTCAGCCACGTCCCAGGCCACATTATCAAAGACCATAACAAGTAAGAAATGCATTTGGGAATACAAAGAAAGAGGAAAAACAATACTGCCATATGCCATCAAGCCACCTTCCAAAGAGTGTGTGCATAATCTCTAGCCAATGTGTGACACTGAATAAGTAAACCGTAAAACAATATTTACAAGAATGTGTACATTGTTATACTTAAACATGTGTATAATGCAAACTTCTTTTCAAATACAGAATTGTTTTGATACTACAAATATATAGCATTAAAATAGGAGAAAAACACGCTTCTTACTTCTCCCCCGCACCTCACTTATTACTTCAGGTAGGGAGAGATCAAACTTGCTTAAATCTAAATTCACTTACCCAAGAGTAAGGAAAGAATGTCTATAAATAACCAGGTAACCTATTTTAGAGATCCTGCCCAAGTCCCCATTCAAGTCAGCTCAGTCCCTTGTAAAGTGTAACTTTATTGTAATGTTAACTACAATTTTTAAGTGCAAATACAGTTATAAAAATACAAAATGTCAAAGTAACTAACAGATATCAACATAAATGTTGAAGTTGTAACACTTAATCTACAGTATAACAATTAAGTATCAGCCACTATAAACAATTTCAGTGGAAAAAAATGTATAAGCAAAATGACATAGTTTTGTATTTTGTAGTAGAAAACCAAGAGAGAAACGTGTTAATATGTTTTTTTTTTATTAAATATATAATAATTGAAGACCTAAAGAAAAATATGTAGAGATTTTTGTCTAACTTACTAAATCAGTAATCGCTCTTTAACTGAATCAGTCACGACTGAGAAAAAGTCTTTTGGACCAGCTCACTCACACAGTTAAGAAACAGCAAATAATTAAATACAATCAGTCTTTCAATACAGTCTGGAAAGTATAAGATCAAGCTGTTTTAAAGTAATGTTTCAATCACAACATGAAAATGACAACTAAAACGGCAATAATATATAAAAAAAAAAATCAGTGTTCTTCAAAAATGTAGTTGGAGACCATGATAATTTTAGTAAGGTTAATTGTTAAATAGCCACTGAAAAAATTATATTACCAGCCAATGTAGACCTTAAGTCAGAGTCATAAGGGTTACCACAAAGTTGGTGAACACGTACGTGTAACCTTTCTGAGTGAATAGACAGCACAAACATTGTGGTAAGGATCTTCTTAAATTCACAAAGTGCTGTGGTAACCTTTATGAGTATGGCTTCTTGTCATTACAGTAAGCTAGCAGCAAAAGATATACATCTTCAAAGACAAAAAGAAGTCAGTTATGTCCGACAGTAGCAACAACTGGTATTCTAGAAATAGATATTTATAATTTCACTGATGCACTTTTTTCCCTGCCAAAATTACCTTCAGGTTCAAAATCAGATACTAGGGACAAAAGTATTGACATTTCAGCTATTATAGTTAAGTAAATAGAATGAACTTGGCATTATCTTTAGTGTAAAACAAACCAAATAGGAACATAAATGCACATGTTAACATATTAAAGTTTTTAAAATATATTGTACTGTTCGAAATGCCTACTGAGTAACAGGCAACCAGATATTAGACCTTAACATTTATAAATTATAATTTACTACTTTGAATAAATAAAGTACACCAGGAAAAGTTATTTAAAAGTATAAATTCATGAGGGATGTTGCAGTGGTGTAGGGGTTAGCTCTGTCGCCTCACATAAGAGGTTCTCCAATTCAATTCTTGACTAGGGTGCCTTCTGTGTGGAGTCTGCACGTCTTCCCTGTGTTCATGAGGGTTTCCGCCGGGTGCTCCGTTTTCCTCCCACATTCCAAAGACATGCAGTAGGTGGATTGGACACACTAAATTGGCCCTAGGTGTGTGTGTGTGTGTGTGTGTGTGTGTGTGTGTGTGTGTGTGTGTGTGTGTGTGTGTGTGGTGCACCCTCTGAGGAGAGTTGGGCCTCGGGCTAGCATCCCAACCCTGTAAAACCTATACCTGCTACGGAAACGAGTGAACTCATTGTCTGATGCGCTGTATGCATGGGAGCGAATCCAGGATAAATTCCTGAGATGTAACTATATCAGATTACATAGATGCTACTAATAATATACACATCTTAATAACTAATGAAATAAAATGTAATGTGTGTGCACCTGTCATAGAGCTGTTGTTTTGCAAATACTTATTTCATCTAAGCAATATTATTTTTGAAGGCAAGGTCTGTTTTATATTCATGAAACTTGAAGTATGTTAATAATTACTCTGCATTTTGTTCTATAATCTGTTTTACTTTGTTCAGTTAATGTGTTCATTAGTAAACGGAAGAAGTCATGAGTATGAGCCACAAAATCAAGATATACAGTTGTTTCATTTAGTCAACTCCAGGGATTCCATGTGATCTTCTTTACTGCAGCAAAAATATATAAAAAATTGTGCCTCTTCCTACTTCATTTTGCTGCTTATGCTTAGGTGTTAACTGCATTTAGTTTGTCGCATTTGTCACTGCTTGTCAGTAGCCTTATACCTTATTTGAGTTACTTTTTACTGTTGTGATTGTGAGCTAATTCATCACATTTGCACAGTTTTAAAGCAGTTTACTGACTGACTGCATTTCATTACTGATTAACTGTATTTTTTGTACTGTGCGTTGTTTTTTTTGTCTCTAAGTGGTTAATCTGTGCTATTTTTGCAAGTTTTACTGTGTTCTTAACCCTTAAATTGAGTAGCACAGTCTGATACAGGTTTGCTGCAGCTGCACTGTTTTTAACCCTTTGTGAGGTATTCCAGCTACAAATGTTCCCTTAGTAGCAGTTGTGTGATCACCTAGTACTACTCTTAGACCTTCCACCCTTTACCCTCTTGGCTCTCTTTGGCCTGTCTCCCTTCGTTTCTGACAAGTATGGATGGACAGTTTCCTGCACATTCCCCTACCTGTCTGGTTGATATGGGCATCCTGAGACATGGACAGCACTCTACTACTACCATCTAGGAACACAATTTGTGAGAGATGCAAATACATTAAGAACCTAGAGTCAACAATGCTCTCTCCCTCACAAGCCAGTGTATCTGGTACTGAGAAGGTTATCAACACAAACACCACACCTACACAGCATACCCACATATGCAAAGGTCCTCAACAAAAACATACCCAAACAAAACTGATCTTCGTGTCATAAACACGCACAAACTCCACTGCCCACCACACCACACACAGTCGCACACCTGTGTCTCACAGCCACTAAGGTATAAACATAAACCCAACATATTAGTCGTAGGAGACTGCATTGTGAGACACACAGATGTGCCCCTCACCAGGCTGGATAAGGAGAGAGTCACGGTTAATTGTTTGTCAGGTGCCAGAATCTGCCATATCAACCATGCACTCACGTCTCTCAACAACAGGTATTGTTATGACTCTGTCGTAATCCATGTTGGCCTGAATGACTTGAGAGTTACCTCCCTGGACTATATGAAGATGGAGACATGATTAAGCTCGCTGAATGTGTCCCAGGCAGGTATGTGATTAGCCTTAAGCAGCATTCTACCGTCACCTATAATGATGCCTCAATACAAACAGAAAATGACCAACTTTAACAATTGGCTTAGTTTCTGGTGTCATTCCAAGGGTATCCAGTACTTGATAGCCTGGGACGACATGACTGACAAACCATGATGCTTTGCCAGAGGTGGCCTGCATCTGTCTCCCTTGGCCTTCAGGCTCTTGGCAAAGGCTGTTGCCTCCTCCATAGTGCCTTTTTTAGGCAATGCCATGAGGTCAAAACTACCAACACGAACATTTCTTCTAAATACAAATTAAAAGTCATGCTGCTAAATGCTAGGAGTCTAAACATGAAACTACACTCATCGCAAGCATTCTTAACCCTGGAAGATGCTGACATTTGTGCAGTCACAGAAACTTGGTTCAGAGTTGCAGAGAGCACCCCAGCCATACCAGGTTACTCATCCTATCATACATTCAGGCCCCAAACCATGGGGAGCAAAGCAAAAGGAGGTCTAGTAGCAATATATATATAAAAGACATACACACCTCCTGGCTGGTCAAACAGTATGATGCACAGGAGTCACTCCAGGTGCAGTTATTGAGTACAGTGCCCCTTTCGGCATGTACCTCACAAAGTACATGTAGCAGCTGTAGAGGTTTCTCACCAGCAGAGTCCACGGCCTCAAACATTTACCCTACACAGATAGGCTAAATGCCCTGTCCCTCGACTCAGTCTCATACAGACTTCTCAGAGGTGACCGCTGTCTGGCATACAGAGCAGTCTCAGACCCCTCCTTGATGGGATTGCTGCATATCCGCAAGTCAAGCTCCACTCAAGTAACCCACACACACGATCTTAAGCTGGTCTGTGACATCAGTAGGACTTGTTGGCGGGACAGATTTGTGTCTCAGAAACTCCCTCTTCTGTGGAATAGACTCCCGCTCCACATCAATCAGAGTACCTCATTAATCGATTTTAAGCGCAACCTGGATAACTAGATGGGGAACAGAAAATACACCCCTGCGATTCCAGCTTTGTCCCTGCTGGACAGAGGTATCGGGTGCTGACTTCTCGGAACATGGGATAAAATCTTGGTCAGGCTTGTAAAGGCCTCAGGGCCAATAGCCTAGTGACTTCCTATGCTCCTATGTTGCTAAATAAAACTACAGCAGTTCCAAAGCTGCTGCTTATCTAAATAAATTCACCAATACAAAAGTGGTAGTAATCAGAATAAAATGAGTTTACTACAAGAATAATAATATGATATTAAAAGCAAAAGAAAATAAGCCAACTCCAGAAACTAATAATTATATTAAGTGAAACTTTTAAGGTGTGCCTGTGTCACATAAATAAACATTGCTGTCAAGACAGCATTGTTAAAAATGAAAACAAAAGAGATCATGTGTATGGTCCTCTTGCAGCCTCTTTACATATACTTGCTGTATTGTCAGCCTTACGCTGAAGATAATATATCGTTTGTTTGAAAGTGTAACTTAAAAATAATTATCAGTCAACTAATAAATACAGCAAATTTTGACTTAAAGGCACATCTTTACCTTTTCACAACTAACACTTCAGCACTAGTGCAGAAGAGCTGCTCTCGTGCACATTTTGCATAGTCAGATCACTGAGGTTCAGCAAACAGGAGTATATTGATCATTGACATCACAGCCTTACTTTTTTACTTTGGTGGCAAGGTTTCTTGCAAACCTGAGCATACTGGTTGTAATTAATGAAAGAGATTGTTTACTTAAAATATGTATACATAGCCAGTTGTCCCATGTGTTCCTGTTCTGTAGTCTGCCTTGCCTCTTGAACTTGTAGATTGTTTACTTAAAATATGTATACATAGCCAGTTATCCCATGTGTACCTGTTCTGTAGTCTGCCTTGCCTCTTGAACTTGTAGATTGTTTACTTAAAATATGTATGCATAGCCAGTTGTCCCATGTGGACCTGTTCTGTAGTCTGCCTTGCCTCTTGAACTTGTAGATTGTTTACTTAAAATATGTATACATAGCCAGTTGTCCCATGTGTACCTGTTCTGTAGTCTGCCTTGCCTCTTGAACTTGTAGATTGTTTACTTAAAATATGTATACATAGCCAGTTGTCCCATGTGTACCTGTTCTGTAGTCTGCTTTGCCTCTTGAACTTGTAGATTGTTTACTTAAAATATGTATACATAGCCAGTTGTCCCATGTGTACCTGTTCTGTAGTCTGCCTTGCCTCTTGAACTTGTAGATTGTTTACTTAAAATATGTATACATAGCCAGTTGTCCCATGTGTACCTGTTCTGTAGTCTGCCTTGCCTCTTGAACTTGTAGATTGTTTACTTTAAAATATGTATACATAGCCAGTTGTCCCATGTGTACCTGTTCTGTAGTCTGCCTTGCCTCTTGAACTTGTAGATTGTTTACTTAAAATATGTATACATAGCCAGTTGTCCCATGTGTACCTGTTTTGTAGTCTGCCTTGCCTCTTGAACTTGTAGATTGTTTACTTAAAATATGTATACATAGCCAGTTGTCCCATGTGTACCTGTTCTGTAGTCTGCCTTGCCTCTTGAACTTGTAGTTTGTTTACTTAAAATATGTATACATAGCCAGTTGTCCCATGTGTACCTGTTCTGTAGTCTGCCTTGCCTCTTGAACTTGTTGATAGAGAAGAAGCTGTGGTTTTGGGCAGTTTGTAAAAAGTTTGCCTGTCCTTGGCTTAGTGCTGTTACTGCCTGGCTGAACATGAAAATCACATGCTCTTAGTACTAAAACAGCTACTAAAACAGCTTATTCATTTATTTACTTGCTTTGTTAATTGGGTTGGTGGGCCCTCCATAGGACCTTTTCATCCACAATCCAGGCCATAGTAGCTATTGCTAAAACTTAAGTTATCACAAAGCACTGTTCAGATTTAAATGTGTCAGAATCAACATACATAAACAGTGAATGATGTGCATAGTTATATAGGTGATTCCACAGGCATTATTTTGCAAATGAGAATTTAAAGAGCAGTGTTTGTGCCAGGTATAATAAGGCTTGTTGTTTTCTCTTTATTATTGGTTTATGATATATCAGTAATAATAGTAATAATAGTAATAATAATAATAATAATAATAAATATATTTATATAAATAAAAAGTAAATGTTTGTACCAGATAAAATAAAGGCTTGTTGCTTTCAGTTCTCTTTGGGGTGATTGAGTCACACTGAAAATAAAAGTATTAAAGCGGTTTTAGACAGTAAATTGTATAAATGTGCTATACTTTATGTTCAGGTGAAGGTAACAGACTACCACATGTAGTCTGTGACGTGTGTACTGTACAATCCATTTCATACACAGGTGAAGGTAGATAGTTTTGTAGTTTACTTGCTCTTATAATTAGAAGTACTAACCTGTATTGAAATGGTACTGTCAAACCCAGGTATTTTTTGGTTTACTTACGGAATGTAGGGGTAACTAGTCTTTCTGTACAAATTCTGAACTAAGTACTTCTGTCTTGGCTGCAGTGCCCGATGTTAGTTGAGCTTTTGCCTATGTACACCTACTTATTTACGGTTTTGTAACTTCAGTGGTCAGCAGTTGGATTTATAAAATTGCCACTCATTCTGTAATATGTTGTCAGTGTTTACGTATATTTTTGAAGTATGTCTGCACGACTATTCCCAGAAGTGTTGTAAAGAAGTTTTCAGGCCTCTTCTAAGTGAGTGTTGAGGTTCTATATTTGTAGTTCGTATATATGACTGTGTCCCTTTCTCTTGGTTTTTGGACTACTCGTCAGAATACCGAACGGATGTGGTGCAAATCAAGTAAATAGAAAAGTAATATATTGCAAGCACCTAGTTACATTGCTGGTCTTTGAAACATTCATCTGTAGACAGCATGCCATGGCTGCACAAGCTTTGCAAACCTGGTGAAACTATTACTGTATGCATTTGGCATGGTGAGATCTGCAGAAGGTTTACATAGATGTGAGTAATTCATGAAAAAAGCAATACCTGTAAAGCTAGATTTTTGATTCTGGAAAGCTTTTCACTGCAGCCATGATCATGCTGTCCATATGGAAAAAAATGTGGGATTCTAATACAGACTTCATGAATATATGCCTATCTGCAAGTAGAACTGGCTACACAAAACGTTGCCTGGCACATGAGCAGATGGTGATGCACTGCTCTTGTATATGTGGTAGGAGACGTTAGGGCAGTGGGAACAGCACAGTGTGGTAATTTAGGGCGTCTGCCATCACCATGATTGCTGTTTGTGGTTAGGGCAGTGGGAACAGCACAGCATGGTGATTTAGACCATCTGCCATTACCATGATTGCTGTTTGTGGTTAGAGCAGTGGGAACAGCACATTGTGATGATTTAGAGCATCTGGCATCACCGTGATTGCGGTTTGTTTTAAACTTAAGTGCTGTCTTCACATATTTGGAATAGAACATTCAGCTGACAGCACATTAGCCAAAATGACACTCCATATGGAAGAGCAATATGACTGAAGAAAACTCTTAAGGGGGTCATACTTCCTTGGCTTTGGAGATTATTATATTAAGTAAGTGGGCACAGTGGGTACAGTTCTCTAGTTACCTTCAACACTACACACACAAAAAAATACTTTTGTCTGTCTTCAGCGTATAGCACTTTGTTGGCCAGTTTGCTGTTGGACAGGTAATCCAGAGCCACTTTTTCAGCATTTATGCAAAAAAATTTAAACTGAAGGTCTAAGTTGCCAGTTGGATTAACACCAGTTAAATAGCGTCCTCCTATGAACACCATGACTTTTCTCTTCATCTGTTATGCCACACGTTAATTATAGTTTCAGAAGTGTCACATGGATCTTCTCATCCACCCCTTCCAATTCCCAGGGGCATTATTTCTGATTTATTGCTTGGGAGGCCCTAATGGTCTCCACAGAGGTTATAGTGTAGGTGTCCATTTATACTTTTGTTTGGCGTGTATTCATGAATGAATACCTAACCATGATTCCTCTGACTGGGAGTTTGTAACTACTTTTTATAACTTAGTTTGGCATCTTCTCCTTGCTACCCTTTTTAATAATAAGCAACATGCTGATATGTTGCAGTGTGTATGCAAACTCCTTAAATGAAGTGTACATGTTAGACTCTTGTTTTTTTAACTCTGTTGTGAATTTTTTAAATATTTCTAGTTATTAGCTTTCACCCTTGGGTGCCAACAGAAAAAAAAAACATTCTCATAATCGCTGTCCTTGTAAAGCATTAAGAAAAAAGAAGAGAAGAGCTGTAGAAAAGTAATCCTATCTTGATAAGGTGGTGACCAGATAATGCCCAACTCAGGCAGCATCTATCGCCTTCCACAACATCTTGATTAGCTTGTTTCCTGTGTTAGCAGCTTCCTTTGTATTGAAATGCATTTTAAAATATTCAGCACTTTTTCATCAGGATCAGGCTTTCACATGTAACTTGTCCAAAAGATCTGAGGCTGCATCTGTTTAAAATATATGTTGTAAAGTTGTTCTCAGGTGTATCATTTTTGTTTCGTATTTTTGCCACTGTTCATCCAGTGATAGTCATCATCAACATCATAATTTTTTTGTTGGTTTGAGTCCAACATGTCATGATGCTGCATGTAGAAGTATCAAAGTAAATGAAAAACACTGTACAACATTTGGGCACTTGGCATTAACTGAGTTTGTTAGTCAGCCTCTCAACCTCTTAGAACAAGAAATATGGACAAAGCCATAAATAAAAGTGGGGCAAAGGACCAAAAATAGGGGCATTTTTTAACTGTTGCTCTTACAGACTTAGAAAGTTGATAGAATAACAGGTTTTGCATTACCATGCATTTTCTGAAGGGTATGAAGTCTGAAACTCATATTTATGTCATTATTTTTCTAACTTCAGTCTTTCATGATGTGCCACTGATTTGCCAGAAAACCACAATTTTATGAAAAACGGTCCAAGCATATGTGGAAAAAAATCTGGACATTCTGTGAAAATCTGTACAGCTGAGAAGGAATGCCTGAGACTCAACACATCTTTGTAGTTAATTTAAACTTTACCAGCTCTTGGTAGGATAAAACATGTCCAAGTGCATAGGCTGTTATTAGGCTGTTGATTGGATAGATCATTTGTTGTCTAGCCAACACAAAGTTTGCTGCTTGCTCCCCCTTTCCATGAGGGATAGAGTGGCTAGTCCTGGGATGAATGTGCAATTACCTATACAGTTGTGTAGGTTGCGTTTGAAGAAGGTTAATGAGCTATTTTGTTTAATATATAAAAGAGAATTATGTTCCAGAGAAGAGGAATTCTTTGAGAAGGGTATTTATCCTGCTGTCAAGTTCTGTCTATATTTTAGTGGAAATTGAGTTCTTTTGAGCAGTGTTTGTGGTCCTACAGTATGTTTTGTATGTGTAGGAAGTTAGCTAGGATTGGGTCATTTGAGGCTTTATAGGAAAGGCAGAGGTCACCTATTAGGAGGCTATACAACACAGAAAAGAAAGAAGGACTTTAAGGCACTGTATGTTGCTCATGGAAGTCATGCCCTTAACCCTCTTGTTGAGGAAGTGTTAGGAGTTTTCAAGTTAGAACATGTGTTTGAACAAATAATAAAAGGGCCATTATATTCTGTTATGTTTCTAATGTTGGAGTAGAGAGGTAATAAATTCCTTGGACCAAGAAGCTGTAATGTTGATAATCAGCTTAGCAAGTAGGAGAACTTTCTGACAACAGTAGGTATATGTTGGTCAGTGGAGAGTTAATTGTCTGCAAAAGTGCCCAAGTCCTTAATGACAGTATCATTTTTGAGAGTGAGAGGTCATTTATGTGGTATGTGCATAGGTGCTCACGTTTCAGAAGGGAAATAGTACTATACTTTTTAGCATTTAGCTTTAGGCCTTGGTATTGGCACTGTAGTTTTGCATGTGTTAGGCCATGCTGGAAGACCAGGGACTCCTCTGGTCAGCTGATAGTAGATACAAGTTTGCAGTCTTCTGCAGCTTGTTCAGCTACAGACCCTTAACATCAGCTTTAATGCCAAAGAAGTAAATATGACATACAAGTGGTCCAAGCACCAGTCTCTGGGAGATCCCACTAGTAGCAAGTCTTTTAGAAGACAGAATGCCACCAATCCTGATTGATTAGGTTCTAATAAGACAGTTTGCTGTCCAGCAAGATGCACAACAGTTATATTTGTTTTGATTAGTCTGACAGTAATGCCAGAATGTGGAATGGTAGTAAAAGCTTTTCCAGGTCAGGTAAGTGGTGTATATCGAATGCCCACATCTAGTGTCTCGGGGGCTTTTTCAAAGAAGTCTGCTAAGTTTAGTATGCAAGATCATTCTTTTACAAACCCAAACCAGTTTAGTTCCACAGACTGTAAGTTGCCAGTATCTTTGTTTATAAGATCCATAATGTTGTGCCCTATTACCTTGCAGTTAAGTCTATCAAGGCTGTCTATAGTTACCAGGGTCAGTGGTGGGTATACGATTGTGGATGGGAATGACTACAGCTGTTTTCCATACTTCTAGTACAAAGCTAGTTTCAAAGCTGAGGTGGAACAGATTTAATGTTGAGTTAGCAAGTTTGTACTTTCAGTCGAAAAGAAAGCCAGGCATGTTGCCTGGACCCAAAGAATTAACAGTCTTGGCTTTGAATAGTACCCTTAGGAGATCTGACCCAAGCTGATTGGTTAGGTAGGTGCAGACACAAAAGATTGCAGGTAGAGGTTTGGGGAGGGGGAAGGGAGTTAAGTTTAACCTAGGTTTACCTGCTGGTATGTTTACTGTGTCCTCAGGGGTTGTGCAAATGTTGCTATATGTGTAACTTCCTACGGTATAGAGTATTGTTCCTCAGACTTCTAACATAGTTGAAAAAAGTTTTATGGTTGTCGCTTTTCAGAACTGGCAATTTTTCATGTCATGCTTATGGAGGATTTGATTTTGCGTCCAAGTCCTTTTTAACTTCTTAAGTTCTCTTATGGAGTATGGGGTATTCAGTTTATTTCTTGTGACAATTGTCTCTTCTCTTGAGTCTAAAACTTTTCTGCTTTGTGACCAGGGTGAGATACTTAGCAGTTTAAACTTGTAGCGTTGAAAAAATAAATATGTTCTGAGCAGTAGCAGAGCTAATTGTCATGTTTGTGTCTACTTTAGGAGCAAATTGTACTACAAGTGGAGGTTAAACAACAGCACTTGTGTGTTGTCATTCACACTATATGATTTTATATTGATTAGCTGCGAGTCTTCTGATGCTTTAAATGTTTTCATTAAAATTGGTTTGTCTGCATCTCTTATATTAGCGTAAGTTGAATTAAATTATCTTTACAATTTTCTCACTCTTGAGTCTGTATGTTATTTTTCTGAACTGCTTTCAGTTTACATTTAATTTCTAGATGATTGGGTATCTCAACAAATGCTGTTCCACCCATCATGGCTTTTTCAGCATCGCTGCCCTTTAATTTTTCCTTAACTTGTGCATCAGTTTTGATCTGTATGGTTTTCTTAAACTGTTTGTGAATGTTAATTTCTGCTCTTGACATGTCAGGGCTGATTTTTCAGCTGTTTGTTTTCTCCACAATGCTGGCAATGCCTGAGTATCACATGTTCGATGAAGTTTTGAATTAAAAGGCAATGATACTGGATATTTCAAACAGGGATGAGTGTTAGGGGCATAGGAAAAAAGTACTGTTAGTAATTAGTTGTAATAATACTAATGTTCATCCAGGGGTGTGGGGGGGGGGGGTGTATTTAAAGACATACTGTGATATGCACAAGTCAGACTTTTGAGGCGTGGCGGGAGGTGTACGGACTTTACTGCAGTTTCCTTTCTACTCCTGCTTTGTACATCAGCCTTAACATATGCACAGGAATCATTTGTTTCGCTGAAGCTCATACAGAGTTAGAGCTAACGTCTAGGTATGTCCTGGAGTGGTGGTGATACAACTTTTTACTGTAAAATATAGACCTAGTTAATTACGTGAAGCAGGCTTTATCTGTCCATTCTGTTTTCATGCCTCATTTTCTGTGGAGTCTTCTTTTTCTCAGTATAATTCTTTTGTTACACCTGCCACATGCTCTGTTAGGGACTCCCTCTTTTGTATTTTTCAGTAGCATTTTTGGTAATTGTTCCTTCCACAAGTGCATACGTTCTCCATGCTTAAACATTTTACCGTGCCGTACTTTACCTTCTTCTACAGTTATTTTATGCTTCCATCCATACGTATTTTCTTTTAAAATGCAATTCAAATCAAATGACGTATTCTCAGATGTTGTAATATGGCACCATTTCATAGTCAAAAAGAGAAGTTTGATGCATTAAAATATGTCCCAAAATCTTCCTCTTTCTCTGTTTAAACCTCACTTTGTTTCATTATAAATATTTAAAAAAACATTTCAGAATGACCATTCAGTCATTTTTGGTGAACACCTTGTTGTTTCAGAGATTTTTTTTTACTGCACACCTTGTTGTGGTTCTGTTTCTCCAAGGATCAGAACTGAATGCCGACCTGCCTGAGCCTTTCCGTCATTGTGGAAATAACACAGCCGTGCTGCTGTCATTGTTTATAGGGATGGGATTTGTTTTTATTTATATAGGCCAGCAAAAGTAAGAAGTTTGTTGTTCTTCCACATCAGTACAAGTATTAGGGTGGTGTGAAACGTCTAATATGCGAGACTTTGAGTAGTAAAATTAAAATGACTGTACTAGGTGAATATATTGCATGGGGGGAAGGGTGATTCTGAACTGACCCTGTATGAATTTGTGCTACAGTGCTGTGGAGCTGTCATTCCCATTAAAGTACGTGTGTTTTCCACAGACTGTAGACTACTGACATAGACAGGCTATAGAGTTAAGCTGTCATTTTTCCCAACATGTCAAGAAGCTGCCCACTGGTAGGAACTGCTTACTTCATTATAGGAGGAGAAGAACTGAATAAACAATTGAAAGCTAGTTGCGTTTGTACAGCTGTATGTAGAGGCAAGTACATTTAATGCGTACACAGGAAGTATGAACCACTATCACCGGGCAGTCCAGTATGATAGAGTCCAGTTAAACCCCTGAACCAGAGATGCCATCCACAGTGTATAACGTTTATCTGACTGAATGATTATAAACAAATATTTATATTGTAAAGTATTACAGTTGCTTTTATAATTTAATTTTACTGTTTTCTTTCTGGGGTGCCTGGTAGTAGTTTAGGTCAGGAAATGGGAATGACTTGATGCTCTTTCATTACTTTGCTTTTGACTTTTACTAAAAGTAATGTAAGAGAAAGAAAATAAAATACATTTGCAGTTCTGTTAGAAGTACACTGTCAACAATGTATGTGCTTATATTGATTTAATTGTTTCTTACATTACCAAGAAGAATCCTTTTGCACCCTGGTCTGGTTTTGCATCTGGGACCTAGTTTAGAAGGAAGAAGGAAAGGGTTACATCTTGTGTGCTTTGTGACAGCACAGAACAGGGATCATGTGTACAAGCACAGAACAGGGATCATGTGTACAAGCACAGAACAGGGATCATGTGTACAAGGCAAGACAGCTTGTTTTCACAAATGGACACAAAAACCTCTGGCATTCAAACGAGGAGCGTAACATGTCTAATGAGCCCCTTAAGAAACAAGTTGTATGTGTACAAGGGCAGTACAGTGCGGTAACCATTTCCTGGTTTAAATACTCAAGATAGAAGGATTCATTCTGAGAATGAATTATGCTTGTCTCTGTGAAATCAATAATTCAGTCGTTTCCATTTCTATTTTTAAAGCACCACCACCCTCACTTCTGTTTTGTGATGCAATAGTCTGCACAACAGGATATGCTCTGTTGGCTTCAGTGTACATCCTCTTTTAAGCACTAATTTCAAAATTTTAATGACTTGACTGGAACTAATCAATATTGCTACTCCTCTCAGAAAGGGCTTCTTAGCTGAGCAGTGGCCTTGATTAGCTCCTGTTGAGCTAATAAAATATTGAGGTTAGTTAATGAAAGATAAACCCTATCGAGGTCAGTGGAGCATGGTCTCAGTTTTTCATCTGTTACATCACAGAATATGCAAGTTTGGAGTAAATGCTTTAAAACAAAAGCAGAGGGGTTCAGTCACTTTTTGTACTCCAGTGAGCTGGTCTGCAATTCTGCCCCTTCTTAAAGCTCCACCACCCTTCTTTATGTTTTCAAAATGTGAAGGGAGTCTAGTTCACTTGATCTGTTTCTGCAGATAAACTTGTAGTTATGTCAGTAATCCCTAATCACAAACATTACTTATTCCCCTAAGTTAATATGAAGACAGTTACTATTCATCAGAATTAATGCTAAGACAGTTTTAAAAATTAAGTAATAAGTACTCTTCAAATCAGCACTGCATTTTTTTTAGTTTACTTTTTATAACTCCCTAACTTGCTTGAGGTGTGTGTGTATGTGTCTCTCTCTCTCTCATATATATATATATATATATATATATATATATATATATATATATATATATAATATGTGTGTGTGTCTCTGTATGTGTGTATTCATCTAATTTACTTGAAATGGCAAACATCAATGTGTAACCCATTGCCACAGAAAAATCTGGGGAAAATTTGATTAACAGCACTTTCTCAGAGACATTATTTCATTACATGCAAAGAAAAAAACAATGCTTTTGCAGGAGGGCAAGCACCCTCAGCACACCCATTATGGAGGCTGAATGCCTCGCTGATTTTAAATGTACCAGATAAGAGGTTGTACAATAAAATTCCCCAACACTGTTGTTGTAGCGATCTCCCACCACTGTCAACAGCTTTCTAGACAACCAAGTTGGGCGGGCAGGAAAGCTGTTGACATATGTCACATTCACACAACTTAAGGTAAGCCATATATATATATATATATATATAAAGGCATGGTGCAAAGATGGGATGAAGGTGGCAAATCTGGCTAAGCTACTGAGGAGATGAGGGGGAGGTGATATGACACGTCTTCATTTCCCCATTTCACACTTGCCCCTGTGATGAAACCACTTAAATTCAGTGGAAAGGGTAGATCATAAAAATACCCTCTGGATGATAGGATGGCCAGACCCCCATCCCCGAAGTCCTTAGAATCTCCTTTTCCAACCCTAACACACAAATACCCAGTCCTACCAAAGCACCGCTTACCTTTGTCGACCAAACTATCAGTTGCTCAGTCCGCCATTTGCACAAACTCCACTTCACTTTGTTGGCCAAATAAGAATTCACCTAAGTGAACTGTAATTTTATATTTATTATGTTATATATGTGGTTTTCATTCAAATGATCAAATGTTTGTTATCAACCAAAAAAATATTTGTGATTGAAAATCAGGTGATCATACATACCAGCTTTTGAAAAATGCGCAAGATTGCAGTACAGAAAGGACTGGTGTAGTTTGCCTTTTTCCTTAACTCTTTTAGGTTAGTCCACTGTAGTGCAATCTTGGAGTTGGTATATATAATTAGGGGAGGGGGTGCATTCCCTTCCAAATATATATTAGATATATATTGCCTTTTTTTTTTTTTTGCATTTTTGATCGGCTAGTGATCAGTCAGTAGTTTCAGTCACTTGCCAATTGATGTTCATAGATAGGTACTAGGCTGTCCGCCCTGGGGCCTATATAAACCTAGCCAAAAACGTTCCCTGGCTTTCACCACCCAAGAAAGTTATTTTCTTGCACCCCTGTCTAGCAGAGCCAGCAAAGTGATCCCCGTGGTGAAGTTCCTATTTCCCATCCAATTGTCAAGATTTTTCTTAAAGAGGGCTAATGAGGAGCTTTGCTTGACATGATTGGGTAGTCTGTTCCAGAGCATCGGAAGTCTCTGGGACAGGAATCTATCCCTCCAGCATGTTCTGTTTATTGTGGTGGCAAGGTTTAGGTCCCTGGAGCGTGTGCCTCAGAGGGATTGGGGTTTCTTTAAGTGTAGCATGTCCAACAGATCTGGGTTTGACATGTCTTTGTATGTTAGGCAGAGGTCGCCTCTGAGTAGGAGATAAGCGACGGAGTAGAGCTGGAGTTTTTTGAGACAGTCTGCGTATGGCATCTGTTTGAGGCTGGTAATCCTCTTAGTGAGGTATTTCTGTGGCCTTTCTAGTTGTTGTAGATGTCTTGCGAGGTACATGCCAAACGGGGCATTGTACTCTATAAAAGGTCTGATGAGTAGAGAGGAACAATTACCTCTTTTTTCTGGAGGTGAACCTCTTTGTGATGAGGTGTGCCACGTAGAAGAATTTCTTGACTACTGTGGCGATGTGATTATCAAAGGAGAGACTACTGTCCACCTGTGTCCCAAGGTCTCTTATCACACTTTTGGTGTTTAGTAGGCTACCGCCTATGGGGCAGTTCATGGATACAGTGTTTTTCCCAAAGGGGATGACAATGCACTTCTTGGCATTGAGCTTGAGGCCATGACTTTGACACCAAGCATCAATCTCAGTGAGGCCACTTTGTAGAATGTCCACATCATTAGGCGATTCTATTATGGCACCTAGTTTACAGTCATCTGCGAACTTCGTTAGCCAAAGACCTGCTGTATTAGCCTGGACTTCTGAGAAGTAGATGACAAACAGGAGAGGACCCAGGACTGAGCCCTGTGGTGCTCCAATTGTCACTGGTTTGAAGTTGGATTTGGAGTCAGCTACTTTCACTGTGTGGGTTCTGTCAGTGAGCCAGTTGTCCACCCATCTTGTGACATAGGGATTTATGCCCAGTCTAGTGAGTTTATCTATAATTCCAGAGTAGGGGATGGTGTTGAAAGCTTTGGCGAGGTCAAGATAGGCTGTGTGCACCACCTTACCCTCGTCCACGGCTCGAGTGACTGCTTCACTGAAGTCAGTCAGGTTTAGGAGACATGACCTACCTTTTACAAACCCAAACTGAGTGGGGTCCAGAGTTTGGAGGTTACCTATGTCCTTGTTTATAAGCTCCAAGATGATACGTTCCATGGCCTTGCAAACCAGGCTCGTCAGGCTAATGGGGTGGTAGTTCCCAGGGTCCGTGGTGGCGCCCCTTTTGTGGAGTGGGATAACCGTCACTGTGTGCCATTCTGTTGGCACAAAGCCTGAAGTGAGGCTATGATTGAATATGGTAGTTGGGTGGGGTGCCAGTTTCTTCTGTAGTTCATGCAGAACACAGCCTGGGATGTTGCCAGGTCCCATGGATGCTGTGTTCTTGGCTTTGGAGAGTGGGGTCTTTATTTGTGCAGCCGTGATTACAGGGGCTTTGCATTCTTCCTGTATAGTGATGGGCCCTTTGGGGGGGGGGGGAGTTTGCAATGAACCTATCTGCAAGGATGTTGGCAATATCAGTTGGTTCTGTATATCTAGTGCCGTTTTGCTGTAGCTCAGAGCAGATCTGAGTGTCGCCATTGAGATTCTTGACATAGCTATAGAATGCTTTGTGGTTGTCTTTAGAATCAGTGATGATTTTATTTTCATAACTAGCTTTGGAGGATTTTATGAGGGATCTCAGCTTCTTTCTGAGGCTGACCGGGGAGTTCCTGCAATCAGGGAATTTTATTCTTTTTTGCAACAGCTTCTTCCCTCTGTTGTAGAGTTTGTTTATGGCAGGGGACCACTAGATTGGATTCATTTTTTTGGAGGATAGAGTCTTGCTTCTGTTGGGGATGGCATGATCCATGCACTCGTGTATGTGCTTTATACAGTGCATTTGTATAGGATTCAGCAGTTGTACCTCTATTTTCCATCTGTGTGGGCGCCGTGAAGCTTGTCACTTCTGTCTTAAGAAGCATGAAGTTGGCTTTGGAGACATTTTTTACGGTGGTTTCCTTAATGGGGAGTGGGGGCAGGCTATTGATGTCTAGGGTGGTTAGCTTGTGGTCGGATCTGATCAGCGAGGAGTTGACCTCTAGTGTGGAGTATCAGTTGCCCTTATTGGTAATGACCAGGTCCAGAATATTGCTGCCCCTGGTGGGGGTATGGACATGCTGATCCAAGGCATTGGAGTTTATGAATTCCAGAAAGGGTTGAGCAAATGAGTTAGTACTTGAGTAGTTTTCCCAGTTGATGGTGGGGTAGTTGAAATCTGCCATTATTAGAGTATTGGGCTGTACCTTAATATTACCCAGTATATCTAGAAAAGTGGAGTGGGCATCGTGGGTCATGGTGGGAGATCTGTAACAAGCTACAACCTGGATTGCAGTCTTGCCCAGTTTTAGTTGCACTTGGATAATTTCGGATGCATTATGTTGATCAACTAGCCTGGAGGTGTAGATATCCTTAGTAAATATGGACACACCTCCTCCTTTAGTGTTTCAGTCCGGGTTAGGTGGCCAAAAGGTGTGGTATGAATTGTAGCCTGGTAATGCAGTGGTGCTCTCTGGAGCCTTGAACCAGGTCTCCATCACTACACTGATGTCGATTTTCTCCATTTTAAGGAGTGCCTCGAGTGAGTGCATTTTGAGGTTTAGACTTCTAGCATTGTTCTGTGTATACATTTAAAAACAGTGTATGTGTGTGTGTTTATGTGTGTGTGTGTTTATGTGCGTGTGTGTGTGTGTGTGTGTGTGTGTGTGTGTGTGTGTGTGTGTGTGTGTGTATATATATATATATATATAGATATATATGTGTATGTATATATATATATATATATATATATATATATATATATATATATGTGGGTCCCTTTCAAAACATCTGAAACCCATAACATCTAATTTCATAACATTGAGACCAGAACATCTAAAACACGCATTGAATTTCCTAACATCTAACACTACAAATCACATGAAAATAACACCCCCTTTACATATAATGACACCAAACTACCAGACACACTTTTTACCATGTTTCTGCAGGGGGGCTTGATACAGTGGGGTTAGGAAATTTACTTTTTTCCATTGTAGTGCCATCTTGGAGTTGGTATATTTAATTTACGGGGGGGGGTGCAGGGAGGGCTTGCCTCCCTGCAGAAACATAGTAAAAAGTGTGTTTGGTAGTTTGGTGTCGTTATATGTGGAGGGGATGTTATTTTCTTGTGATTTGTAGTGTTAGATGTTATGAAATTCGATGTTATGGGTTTTAGATGTTCTGGTCTCAGTGTTATGAAATTCGATGTTATGGGTTTTAGATGTTTCAAAGAGAAACACACACACACACACACACACACACACACACACACATATATATATATATATATATATATATATATATATATATATTTATATTTATATAGATAGTGTATATGTATAATGTGTGTGTGTGTAGTGGTTAGATGAAAACTCATCTGTCAATGGCTTTATGGAGCCCTCAGAGCATTGCTGGAAATTTGCTGCTTTCAGAGTCGAGAAAAAGTCATTAGACACCCTCTGCTGTGTATCCACTGAAACAAATGGCTCTTGCCTCTCTACTACATGTATGTGTCACATGCAGTCTTTTTAGCAGTAATATGTCATGACCGTACCTTTCAACCTCTTTGTGCAAGAAATCTGGACAAAGCCTGACAAACTAGGGGTGCAAAGGCCCAAAAATAGGAACAGATTTTAAATATTGCTCTTATAAAGTTGCTAGAGTAACAGGGTTTGTGATAACATGCATTTTCTGAATAATTTGAAGCGTGAAACTCAATTGTATGTTATTATTTAGTGACTTACATCCACAGATCATCCCAGTGATTTGACAGAAAACCATGAATTTTTATGAGAAGTAGATTAAAAATATGAGGCAAAACTCTGGACAGTTGAGAGGTATGGACTCGTAACATTTTTAGAAAGGAAGGTCTAAGCAGTTTGACCTTTCTTTTCTGCAGCAGAATATGAACCCTTAAGTGGAAAGAGTTGCTCAAACGAGGTTACCTCTGCCCCTGTACTTTCAAAATAGGGTACTTATATTTCTGTTGCCTGTGTAAAAGTCTGCAGTCATTTTGTATCGTAAGAACATCTGAGTACTACCTGTTGTCTGAATGTGTACTCTGGTCTTCTAGTCATGGTCAGTGTATGCAAAGAATGTCAGAATGTGTCCTGTGTCTGCTAAATAACCTGTAAGTGTGTCACATTTTTATTATTTATTGGGTGGAGGGCAAGAGCTTACAGAGTACAGTGACCTCTTTTCTGCACTGTCCTGGGGATGAGATTTCACTTGGTCTCTTTCACCAGAAGTAGATTTAGTTTTAAGTCGATAAGCCTGTACAAACGTCACTGCTCCCTGACAGCACATTAGCTGGTGTATGAGATGATGACAGAGATTTGCTGTTACAGTACTTCATTGCAGGGCAAGTGGTTAAAAATAGCCATGTGGTGTTCTAGCTTATAAATAACTCTTTCAAATTGCTTCTGATCTCCACTGACTCATTACAACCTTTTTAGAACGACAGCATAATGAGATTCAAAGACGTTCATTATTTCTAAGCAAAACAATCAAGTACACTACAAGACTTTTTTAGCATATTGTTTTTTACATTCTGACTTGTCACAATAGATTATGTTGCTTGTTATTAATGTAATACAGTGTACCTTTTGTGGTTTTAGTTCAGTGCATAGCATATACTTGTAGGAAATATTTTTCTGTGTGTATGTATATATATATATATATATATATATATATATATATATGTGTGTGTGTGTTTGTAGTAATTAAAAAAAAAAAAAAACTTTACAGCTGAGTGTCAGATATGTAAAGAGGTAGTTTGGTGTGACGCAAGATTGTCATGGTCTGCCTTCCAGACAAACAGCACAGCTATTTTAACAGGTGTTTCAAAACAATATAGTATGCAGGAGTGGATAAACTTATGTACAGAACACTTTGTAACATTGTGTTAACTGCACTTGTCTTAAACCGACTTTGTCAGATGTTAACATTAATGTGCTTAGACGTGAACTCACAACAGGGGTGCAGAAGCAATCATTCTATGTGGACAGCAGAGGCAAGTTTACTGATGTTACTACCTTTATGCAGTGTGTGGTGAAACATGAGAATTCTTAGACTAACCATTAGGTTGTAGAATTGCACGGAAGTTGTCATAGATAAGTTTAGTAAAAAATTCTGATTTAGTGTAAATGGATTGATAATAGTGGTAGGTGTGAGGGAGTCTTACTGGTCAGTCGTGATTACATTTTGTGCAATTTACCGTCTGTGACTGAAACAGTGCTGGGGTGTGCCACATAAACCAAGAACTGAGGTATTTTGGGCCTACAAACATCAGTCAGCTGGCAAATACAGTGGTAGAAAGAAGTAATATGAAAGAGTGTCAGGGATGGAAGACACTACTAGAATTCTGGAAACTGCATTAACAAATGTGGGAATCTGTCATTTGTCAGTAAAAAGAGAAATTGTGTGAATAGAACCTGAATGGCCTTGCTAAGAAGACAGTCCTTAGTCAAGCTCTTGTGGTTAGGTATAATTTGTATGAATGTTGAACTGAATAAAATGCTGTGTGGTTGGATGCTGGTTATGCAGTAGTTAATGACAAGAGTTGAGGTTTTGGTTTTGTTTACATTTAGAATTAATGTTATATGTATGATTGAGTTCTCAGGCGAATAGGATATTGTGTCCTGCAAATGGGGTACAGTGGCTTTTCTTCTTGCAAGACGTGCTGGGAATAATTGTAGAGTATTTTGATGAATTTTCAGGTTGACAAGTGGACAGTTGGCTGATACAGATCATTCCTCTTTTAGGTTAGTCCAAGTTTGCTCGTAAATTCCTAGGTTGTTGAATTTGTAATACTTGTATATGTCTAATTAGACAGTTCAGTTTCTTACCTCGTTTATTCTACTCCTGCATTATTTTGCTACTAATAGTACTTTTGCTTGCATGGAGGGTCGTACTGTAAAGAAATTCAAGTTGAAAATGGAAAACTATCTCTGCAGTCTTCTTTGGTTGTTTCCTTATTATGTGGCATTACTGGAGAGGTTCCTCTGATATATTTTGGGATACTGCAGGTAGCCATTATTTCAATAGCATTTCTGCTGTGCATATGCACTGATCATTGGCTGAGTTGCTTGCTTTCTTAGTAACTTGTAGTACCAGAACCGTAGTTGGCAATTGTAACACCTGTGCCATTCAACAATCTACCATCCCACCTCAACTTTAGTTTGGGGAAGCTCTTCTTGTTCTCTTTTGAAACTGTAGTGGACTGTTTGCTCCATTTGTAGCAAGAGACTTCTGACATTTTAGATCCCTCACACAAGTGCTAAAATGCTTCATTCTTGCCCATAAATGCACTGAAGACCAAGGGGCTTCTGATGGCATCCCCTAATACTTTGCTCCCAGGGCATCTGTCCCCTTCACCCCACTCTAGCTACATTTATGCCGCAGTTTTATCAGGGAAGTTTGACTGGCAGTATTCCTAATATGGATTGTATTGATGATGGCTATCAATGTTGGTTTACACAGTAGATGTCCTGCCAGTGCATATTTTTGATACCATACCTTACAGGAGATTGGTGGGAAATTATTTATTTTTTTATTTAACATTTGTTTACTGGGAAAGTCCAAATGGGACAGAGCCCAGTTTCAGTGGAGGCCCAGGAAGAAACGCTACAGATGCATGCCTTTAAAGTCTGGGAAGAAACCGGAGCACCCGGAGGATACCCATGCAAATGCAGAGAGGACATGCAGACTCCGCACAGAAGTTACCCCAGTTGAGAATCAAACTGGAGAACCTCTTGCTGTGAGGTGACAATGCTAACTGCTGCACCACTGTACCACCATGTGAATATATGAGATAGGAAGCAGATTTGTAAAGAAAGCTTGTACCTAGCAGAAACAGTGGGAGTCTCTTATACCAAAAGAAAACTAGTAAGCAGTGGAGTTGCTGCTGAATTTGGCCCTGGAACATTTCTTGTTCGATATACTTTTGTCAGATATCACACTGAGATTAAGGAGCAATGTCAACATGGTGACTGATCATACAGATTTGTATAGTGTCAAAATTTGAAGGGGGGGATGGTGTCCACTGAGACCTACTGCAGTTAGGTGGCCAGTGGGTTGCTGGGAGAATTTTATGGCGAAAGTACAATTGTGTACAATTATTTGTGGAGGGAATCCAAGAAAAGTATACATGATTGGTGTTATAAGTAGGACATGATTTTGGTAATAACTTGAGTTGTAGTCAGGGCTTTATCCAAAGTCATCAGAGCTGACATTTTATTACAATGTTTTACTTTTTGATAAAGAGGTAGCATACATTATGTACAGAATTTTTGGCAGTAGTTATAAATTTTATCAGGTTTAGCCTGTCTTCAGATGTAAAAAAATATATATTAAATTTCACTATCAAATCATTCAATTTTTAATAATATTGTCAAAATTAATTTGTATCATGGGTTCCAAATTATTTGCCAAAAAAATTCCTAAGTGTTTAAAATGGTACAATTATTTTTATCAACCTTCTCTAAAGAAGGATCTAACTTCTGGATTATTTAGATTGTATTTGTCTTTCCATTTTTGAAATTAAGATTCAAAATTCACTTGTAATATTTTAAGTATATTGCAGATGCGGTATTATACAATTAATATTTGTTACAGCCATCGAAACTGTGAGTAACCAGCTTTTCATCAAAAAGGAAAGAGAATTATTTCAGTTCTGCTTAAATATTTAAGTTACACTTCTAGTGGCCCATGATACTTTCTGCTTTTTCCATGTTTTAGCCAAAATAGTTATCTGTTTGCATTTTTTAGTTTGTTTTGTGACCCAAGTCTATTTTAATTTGCAATTGTGGGAATATTGTATTTCTACATTATTCTACACTTCTATTTCCACAAGTAGAATTACTTGTAAAAGCTATCAGTTTGTATTTTAAACCCCGGTGAGCCAGAGTCTTTTAGTTTAATTCACAGCTGTGACAGGGCTGTGTACTACAGCCAGATTTGAGCCTTAGTAATTTATTACTGCATTTTTCCCTAAACAGTATTACTGGTAAATTTCATTGTAGTTTGGTGTCTTAAACTATATTAGAAGTTCAATAGTGAAAGAATTGTCTCTACTCTAGTTTGTGCTAAAATGCTTTAATATTATTATGATCATTTACCTGCTTAAAGTTGCATTCTGTGTCTGCACCATACCTCAATAACACATTAAGCTTAAGTTTCTGAAAGAACTCCAATATTGGCTTTATTTGACTGGATACCTCTCCAGCCAGCCTGCTTGTTCCTTGGACATTTTCCAATTTTCCCACCATTTTACTGTGGTGGTTTTATAAGGCTGTATCTCTGGTGTCCATCCGTTACGGTAATCTGATTTCCAAAGTCCCTCTCTCCCCTCTTTAATAGGTATTATTTGTTGTATAAGCTATTTATGTACTCTTCCCACCTATTGTTTTCCATAGATCCATGGTACTGAGTGTGCACCCAGCAAACCAGCATTGCTCTTGAGTTAAACATCCTTTACTAAATATGGTCTCCTACTCTCTGTCAGTTACAAATGAAAGGATAAAAGTAGAAAAACATACTTCTGGTCCTGCTGTAACTCCACGAGTGTCTTATTTGGTGGCACTAATGCCTGTCAGTCTTGGGAGTTCATCATTTCTGCTTTTGTTAACTCTTGTTAAATCTACCAAATTGATGAAAACTTCACAGCATATTTTATTGAACTGGAAGATGATATTAAAACTGTTTCTCACGAAAAAATGTTTGAGAGAGAGTAGAGCATTAACAAAATGTTAAAGCACACACACAAAACGCATATAATCTGTAATCTGTGTAAGCATTCATGTGTAGTTTGGATGCAAACTGTAGTAGTTGCATGCCTCTACATGAGTTCCTGCTGAGAAAACAAAGGTTGTCCTACAAAAGGCAGTATGGTCTAATAAGCAATTGAGGTAGCAGACAAAATAGGAAGCGTGCCAAGTTCAAATCCTGTTGTTGCAGTTTTTTTAGTTCATGATTTTACTTAGCCATCCTCCCACAAGAATAAAAGACTGAAGGTTTGAAGGAAATTTCATTTTCTTTCCTTTTCTGCAATTCTGGACACATTTCCAGCATGCCATGAAGATGTTTTCCTGTTAAAATCTATCTAGCAGCAGCAGCATTCTGCTGAATGCCATTTTACTGCACATAGCTAAATCATAAAATGGAAAATGCATTTTGAAGATCTATTAAGGATGGCATTGTCTGCAAAACAATGTATTTAAGCTGAACGGGAAGACACAAGACAAGTGTGATGACAGGTAATTTAATTAATTGCTTCCTGCTCTTATCTGTAGAAGCCAAGCTGTGCAGAACTAAGTGACCAAGTTAACTTTTTTAGCATGGAGTTTTTTTATTTTATTACTTTTGTGGTAATGTATATTTACTTGTCAAGGTTGGGGAAATATTTGTTTTTGAAATAAAGTTGTAGCAGCTGTTCTAACATAAAAATGCAGCAAATTATATGGGCTCAGCAGGTTGTGCTGCTGTTTTTGCAACTGGTAGGAAAGGAGTAGAATTTTGAAGGTTCTAATCCCTACTTCTATACCCAGGTCAGTCAATCACTCCCAACCCACTTGGCTCCAACCCTAACAATCCCTCTCAAACTGCTAATGCCTTCAATTCTTTCTTCACAGACGCTATCCAAAATCTTGCTAGCCATCTAACTCCTGATACCTCAAATCTGCCTACTTCTGCCACTATCCCACCCCCACCATTTCATATACAACCAGTACCTACTTCCTTCATTTGCTCCCTTCTCCAAAGACTAAAACCTACCACCACATCGGCAGACCAACTCCCAGCAGAATTCCTACAAAAAGGAGCTAAAGCCGTTGCTTACCCCATTTCCATTCTGATCAATAGAACCATAAGTGAAGGAACTATATCCCATCCATCTGGAAAATTTCCCATATTATCCCACTGCATAAAGGGGGACACTCCAATGACTACACTAACTTTCGTCCTATAGCTCTGCTATCCCCTCTTGCAAAAATAATGGAAAAATGCATCCATAAGCAACTACTAAACCACCTTCTCCATAACAACTTACTTGCCAACTGTCAACATGGATTCAGACCTTTCCACAGTACTACCACTGCCCTACTATCCTTCACAGACAGCATCAATAAAAACCGTAACAATAATATTCTTTCCTCTGCAGTCTTCATTGATTTATCTAAAGCCTTTGATATGGTTAATCACCAACTCCTCCTACACATACTGAAATCCCTTTCACTTAATCCCCTAGCCATAAATTGGTTCAAATCTTACCTTGAAAACCGGCAACAGGCTGTACTCTGGCAAAATAAACTCTCTAATAACCTTCCTATTTCCCTCAGTGTTCCACAGGGCTCCATTTTAGGCCCAGTCCTATTTTCCATTTATATTAATGACCTTCAATCAGCAATCCCACACACCATCTGCATTTAATATGCAGATGACTCTACTATTATCTGTATAGCCACCTCTCAAACTGAACTTAAATCTCTTACCCAAAAAGCTTTCAACACTGTAGAACAATGGTTCTCAAACCGATGCCTCCTCCTTAACCCCAAAAAAAACTAAACTGTTACTCTTTACACCAACCCGAAACTCCACCCCTATTCATCTCACACTCACATCTAATGATGGTATTGTTATTTCCCCCCAACACAACCACTAAACTCCTAGGAATAACAATGGACAACAACCTCAACTTTGATAGTCATATAAACAGCACAATAAAATCAGTGAACAAAAAACTGGGATCCCTTTATAGAATCAAGCCCTTTCTTACACCACTCTACTCTATGCTTCCCCTATATATACTAACCTTTCAAAAAATAACCTCAACAAACTGGCAACATCCTACAATAATATTGCTAGATTTGCGACAGGCTCTCCCTTCAGAACTCATCACTGTCTAAACCTAAAACAACTACAATGGCTAGAATTTCTTAACCATTTTCAATTTCTCCAGCTTGCCATTGTCCATAAGACCCTGCATCAACCCAACAACACTCCAATACTCTCTACCATCATTACACCTTACAAAAACCTCGAGAACTTACAACACTCCAATACTCTCTACCATCATTACACCTTACAAAAATCTCAAGAACTTACGCTCCTCAAACAAACTGCTGATCAACACTTCTTGATCATGTAACTCATCAGGTGACTCCCTGTACTCTAACTCGGTAGGAAATCTATGGAATTTACTACCTACTGAACTTACAACTCAAATTTCTCTTTCACTCTTTAAAAAGAAACTAAAGCTATTTCTTAAGACACACTGGCTATGCACCTGTACTAACCCTGACTAACTTCCTTCCTTTTAAACTAATAATTAGTCTGAAACTCATAATGCTACCCTAGAACAGCAAAATACCATATAATTGCAAATAAAATTTATGTATATATTGCATATTGACCATCTCTTGTACATCACCCATTGATGCTTACTGCTAATGTTATCCTCACTGACTATTGTATTTGAATACATATATAAAAAAAAAAAAAATTATGCTTTTTTACAATTGTATCTTCTAGTTTGATCTGTTATGACTTTTGTATTTTTTAATTGGATCTGTTATGACTTTTATATTTCTTTTTATGTCTTTCTTGGAGCTTTTCTCCCCGGGCCTCTACTGAAAATGGACATGTATCCAGCTAGACTAGCCCGGTTAACAAATGTAAAATAAAATAAATAAATAAAACATTAAGAACATAGTGCAAATTCCATCATTTACATTTCCTATCACAGTTAAGAGTGATGAGGCCTCTTAGAGGAAGTATATTTCAGAGAGAATGTAAAACTTTAATCGCCTCTTCCTGTATGGGTGCTTTTAAATAGATTGGTAAGTTTTGAAAACAGGAATGAAAGTACTTCATTGTTACTGATTATGTTTCTCCACTTGAAACTGCTAACAAACTAACTCATTATGGCAGCTTGCTAGAAGTCGGCAGACAGACAAAGCATCTGTCTGTTGTACTGTCAGCCTGGATCTGAGAACTGGCCTGAAGTTTTTAGAAGGCAGATCAAGTTAGATGCAGCTACCCCCCCGGGCCTTAATGAGATGATACCTACCAAACCCCTTGTTAGGGTTTAATACAGTTTGTAGTATTACTACTGTTCTATTCATAGGTTTTTTTTCCCACCACTGTATACAATTTGTAGTACTTTATATATATATGTTTTTTCCCATTATGTTATATCATATGTTTTCCATTTTTATAAATTTTACAATAAGTGAAAGAATTTTTTATAATGGACATGTAGTTCATTTTTACTGTGGGAATATTGGACAGTTAGGTGTTATATTTTATACATGTATATTACACTCGTGTGTTTAATTGTATTTGCAATATTTCTAAATTGTATAGATATCATATACAGATATTTATTTTAAGTATGTATTTTGATTTGTGCAAGCTTTCAGGTTCTTAGTTTAAGCTTGTTATACTAATCAAATGTTAAGGACATAATTGATTAATTGCAGTTATGGGCGGGATTTCAGCGTGCTATTTTGTATATAAGATAATGAATTTTACTATATGTTGTTCTGATGAAGACAGTCTTGTACTGTGGAAAGCGCTTAACCATCGTTTTTATCAATAAATCAAGTTGTTTGAGCATAGTTTCCTGACTCCTGGTGCTTTTGCCACTTCTGGTTGGTGATTTATGTACTTTGTTGATCACCGGGACACCTGTGTTTCGTTTTTAGAAGGTTGTCTTTCCCACTGGCAAGAGTTGGTGCATGCAGCTTTGTGAGTAATTAAGCAAACTGCACTGGGAACATTAAGGCAGATGTTCTGTAAGGCACGTGGTACCATATATCTGCACACCACTACACACCTAAACAAAGGAACAGATATAAGGAAGGGGTTTCATGGGTTGTCAATAGCAAATCCTCTTCTGTCTCAGTTTTCTAATAGAAGACCTGAGACGATTGTGTGACTAGGTTGTGTGTGAACAACCTGGAACACTTTCTAAAAGTTTACAGTCATTTTCTTTAGCAAGAATAGTGAGGAAGAAGGCGATCAGGGATTTTGAGTACTCTGAGAATTAATCAAGCTACCCACTTACTGTTAAAGGGCTGTGTCAGGATCAGTGAAGACACTCAGATACTTTACAGACGGGAGTAGATTCAAGGAACCAGTGGTCATCTGCCTATTTTACAAAATATGAGACATTGTGACAAGCATTACAAGTGTTTTTGGAGACTACTTTTTAACAGAGACGTTGCTAATGGTGGTGATGTCTAAAGCTTACTTTACTAAGTTAATCAGGAACATGAGCAAGAAGGTGATGATAGGTATGAGAGAAAGGAAATGATTCCCATTAAACTGCATCTTTTATCAGTAGAACGTGTAGTCATTTCATTTACTTGGCCATAAATAAATTTACCTGCCTATCTGAAATCTGAATGGCCCATCAATTAAGGGCAACTCTTTCAAGCATACCGTTCCCTAGCAGCAGTAAAATTTCATGTTTACTAATGCAGATAACTTCAAATTCCAGTCTGCAATCTTATAGATTTCTGTATTCTGGTAAACTGGCTCTTTTCCAATTTTCACACTCACTCTTGTTAGGAGTAGCAAAGAGACATTTTATGTTTGAAATGCATGATTGTTCTAAGCAGACCTTGCAGACTGTAAGTGAACGGACTTCAGCATTCTTAGTCTTCAAACAAAACAACATGTCTTGAGCCTTATGAAAAACCATCTCTGTTGCCCTCACAGCTCATGAAGGATAAAGTAACCTCTAAATAATTATATGCTTTTTAGCTTATTTTAACTCTTTCCCTAAGGGTCTTCTACAAGCTGTTTATATGTTCTGCTATTTAAGCTTTTTGCCAAGTGATAAAAACTTAACAGTTTGTTTTGCTTTGCAGTATATCCAGAGGGCCATTTTTTTCTTGCTGTCTGCAACTTTTCTAACCATCTCTTCCTCTTAGCCAGGTCTTGAGAACTAGATGGGAATTGTTTACGTTTTGCTTGAGGTTTTACTCTGTATATCTTTGCATGTATACACTGTTGTACAATACAGAATTCTGACTTGGTCATCATTTTCTTGTCTTGTTTGCTTGCAGTAATGTTTATTTTATGTTCCTTGGTTTGTTCTTTAATAGTAACTGTTTGCACTGCATTTTCTGTCTGCTATTGCCAACTGGCAATGCTAGTATCTTTGACATATTTATTTATATTTTTATAAATAAATTCACTTACCTGTCTTGAATCTTCATTCATTCTCAGATAACCTACTTTGTCCAGTTCAGGGTCATTATGGAGTGAGAGCCTGTCCTGGCACTGATTGGGGTGCATAGTGCAGAGAAACTAACTCAAGAGGGAAATTCCTAGTACCCTGAGATGTAAACGTATGCTTTAAATTCTCCTCAGAGAATTAGTTTAATTATCAGCATGTAAATGTAGCTCTGTTTCTGGATTGTTTGTGCTTCTTGTATAACCAAACTCGGCGGGCCCTTCCGTAATAGCATTTACCATTTTACAGACTCTGCTTTAGCTGTTATAATTACAGTAATACTGTAATTTAGACTATACCCACTGGCAGGATGTTTTTCTGCACTGATCCAGGGGCAGCAGTGCAGTAACTCTTGCACACCTGCAGCCAGCACTCCCCTTCTTGTGAAGGATGGATAAAAATAAATGGACTGAAATGTAGCTGCCCTCTAGTGGAGGCTGGAAGTTGCAGCAGCAGTAGTGCTACATTCAGGCACTGAGGGGAAATCCATATTACACACAAAAAAAAAAAAAAAAAAAAAAAAGAGACATGCTCTTGAGTTCCTGGTTTCCTTCTCTCACCAGGCCACTCAGGCTTCTTGGAATGGGTGGATTATTTAAAGTGGTGTTGATGTATGCAGTAAAAACTTTTTTGTTATGCTGCTACGAGGTGGCAGCCAAAGTGGTAGACATCTTTGAATCCATCATTCCATGATCTTTCATTTCATTCCTTCTACGTCTGGCAGTTGGCTTAGAGGATTACAGAGCTGTTAACAGGCTGTTTCTTGTGGTCCAGAGGTGCAAGATTTGATTGCCACAGCCTTCATTGCCCAACTTTTCGACACTGAGCAAGTCTGTTAACCAAACACCGCTCCTGGGCTGAGTCTGAGAAAGATGTCCTTTCGTTTCACTGTTGCAGTATTCATTACAGTAGGGATCCCCTGCCAAGGGCGGCCTGAAATCAGGCCAATATAATAAAGCCTTTGCTTCTTTAAGGCACACCGTATGTCATACTTATGCTCCTCGCATAGCGTAGGGCATAAAGGTGACATCTGGACGTACCATCCTCAGAACGTCTTTGTTGCCAGTCTGAACGCCATTGTTTGATCATCTGTGTGAATGCCCGTTCTGTTGCTGGTTCACCAAGCTGTTTCAGATAAGTGCCCTATTGGAGTTTTGATTGTCTTATCTTTCTTTTGCTATATTGTTGTTTGTGGGGTGTCATGTCATCCAAGAAGGGTAAATACCAGTGTGGAAAACAGATTCCCCATAACGACTGTCACATACAGTGTCTGTTTTGCCTTGGCGCTTTGCACAACCATACTTCCTGTTCTGTCTGTCAGGCCTTTGTTCCCAAAACCCCTTGTAGTAAGCTTTCTTCTTTGGTGCTTTGTATTTAGAATCAACGTCTTAAACTTCTTGTTAAAGACACAGTGGAGGGAACCTCACACTCAAAGGGACAGCTGTCTGGAAAGAAGAACAAGAAACCTAGGCCATAACCTCCTGCTGTTCAGCCTCCACCAGACATTCCTCCCAAAGCAAATGATAGATCGGAGGTTCACCTGGCGTCATCGTTGAATTCTTCTGTAGTGACCAGATTAGAAGCTGGCAGGGATCTGACTTTAGGCATGTCGGAGGAGCCATTGCAGATGTCTACTCTGGACATTCAGGGGGGAACCACAGCTGACTATTTCCAAGGAGCCTGGGGGTGTTCCCCAAATGTTAGTCACAGAAGTAGTCTCTACTACAATTATTGAATTCTGTCTGGGGTCAGAGCCCTTAAAGTTTTCATGGAAGACATCCCCTTAAAGAAAAATAAGACTAAACCTATTTCCTCCACTCCAACGGATCCACAGAGTGAATGTCAGTCCTTCATTCAGGGGTTGTTTAGTACTTTGAGGGCTTTAAATCCTCTTCAGAGAGTTTCTTTTCCACCAGCCCCCCCCCCTTGGTCCTCTACCCCCCCCCTTAAGAGACCCAGAGAACAGGATTCCTCTGAGGAGGAGACAGATTCAGATGAGGAAGCCCTTGATTACTCCTCCCAGATTCCCTCTCCTTTGGACTGTGGATCACAGGAAGTGGAATCTTCCAGTCCTGATACTCACTTTGAAGAGATTTTGTGTGGGGATACTTTCTTGAGGATAATGGAGTTCTATAAATGGGGTTGTACTCAAGCTACAAAAAAAGTATTATGCATTACTGTAGGTGGATTCTTCCAGACCTTCTGCTGTTCCTCCTGTTTTGTTGGATGCCTTTTCTAATGCTTCTAAGGCTCCAAATTTTCAGCTCCCGGCCCCCAAGAAACCTTATAGGTTCTATAGGGTGCTTGAGGTCTGTAGGTTCTTGTACAACTGTCCTTCTGCTGATACTTCGGTGGTGTCTGTAGCTTCTGACAAATCTTCTCAATTGCTTCCTTCTCCTAAATTACTGCCTTCTGGTAAAGACAGCAGAACCACAGAAAGACTAGTCAAGAAAGTTTATACCTCTGTTGCCTTGACTTTTAGGGCTGTTAATTATTGGACCCATCTGTCCATGTACTTGTTGGCTCTGCTTTTCCAAGCCTGTCAGATGATTTCTGATCTTCCGGATTCTGAAGGTAAAACTTCTGCCCTTTCCATTTTGGAGACTTCCTCCAAGGTAGTTTGTCATTCCAGCAAGTGTAGTTATGAGGCAGCAGATGTCTCTTCTAGGGCTGCTGCTTTTGGGTCAATGATGAGGTATTCTTGGCTTCACCTTCAAACTTTGCCTGATTATATTAAGGCTAAGTTAATTGATGCCCCTCTAGATAATAAACACTTGTTTGGCAAGGCTGCTGCTGATTTGTTTAAGCCCCTTCAGGATAAGGGCAAAGCTTTACAAGACCTTAAATGTGCGTTTCTTTCTCTTGTGCCTAAATGTCAGAGAAGCTACCCCAGTAAGCCAGCCTTTGTTTACAGGCAATTTCGTTCTTCTTTTAAGAGTAAAAAGGGTGGCAAGCGGCCGCCTCCAGCGAAGGCTTATTGTGCCTCAGAAGTCTCCTTTTCCTGATAAACCAGGTGTTGTCTGACTGTCCTGTTCTTCCCAGCCACTTTATTCTATTCATCTATCTCTGTCTCTTCCAGTTTGGTTACAGATTTCTTGGGATTCCCGGGTTCTTTCCATTATCTGTCAGGGGTATTTCATGGTCTGGAAAGCTCTTCCCTCTTTTATTGGAAGTCCTCAGCACCCCCCCCCCCCCAGGAACAGCTATTTTTCTTTCCAGGGATGCTTTGAGATCTTTTGACTGGGTACTATTCAAGAGGTGCCTGTGTCTCAAAGGGGGAGGGGAGTTTACTGCATGATGTTTCTAGTGCCTGGGATAGGGGGTACCTGGAGACCAATCCCAGACCTCTTCTCATCTAAACACTTTTCTGAAGATGCCCTCTTTTCGAATGTTGTCCCTTTAGACTTTGTTCCCTCTTTTGCTTCCTCAGGCTTGTCTGGTGTCTCTGGATCTCAAGGATGCTTATCTCCATATCCCTATTCATCCCCTTTTCAGGAAGTTTTCCATTTCTCTGTTGTTCCCTATAATTTTCAGTTCTCTGCTTTGCCCTTTAGCCTTTCTACTGCCTCAAAGGTATTCATCAAATGCCTCGCTCCTGTGATTGCTTTTTGTAGGCTTCAGGGGATCCAGGTCTTTCCTTACTTAGACAACCTCCTGTTTCAGATGTATGCTCCAGAGATCTTGTTGCAAAATCTCCATTTTGCCATTTCCCTTCTGCAAAGCTTGAGGTTCACAATAAACTTCAAAACATCTTTCCTGACTACTTCTCAGTACCATGTTTTATTGGGGTGCAGGATCCAGACTGTGCCTATGCTGGCATCCCTGCTTCCTCCCAAGGCCTTAACACTCATTTGCTTTTTTCATACTCTTCCTGGCCACTATAACACCTAGGGAATTTCTGAGAGCTGTGAGGTTCATGGCCTCCAGCATTCTTGTGCTCCCTGTGGTCAAACTCCATATGAGTAAGTTTCAGGGTTTCTGAAGTCATTCTGGCTTCAACATGCGCATCCCCTCGAATTCGTAGTTCCTCTTCTGTCTTGTCTCAAGAAGGAACTTCAGTGGTGGATTCAGCAGTTGTCTCCAAATCCAGGGCTTCCTTTTCCATCCCACTTTTCCCTCTCAGGAGCTGTTCACAGACACTTCAGACATGAGATGGGGAGCGGCATTTTCTTCTTAAAAGTGCAGGGTGTTTGGTCACCTCTTCAACAGAAAGTGCACATTTATTAAAGAGATGAGAGCTCTTCTACTGGCTTTTCAGGCTTGTAATCCTCTCAGGAGCTGTTCACAGACACTTCAGACATGAGATGGGGAGCGGCATTTTCTTCTTAAAAGTGCAGGGTGTTTGGTCACCTCTTCAACAGAAAGCGCACATTTATTAAAGAGATGAGAGCTCTTCTACTGGCTTTTCAGGCTTGTAATCCTCTCTTCTCCGCAGGACCTCTCAAGGTATTTACAGACAATACCACAGTGATGTGGTATATAAACAAACAGGATAAACAAGCTCTTATCTTCTTTGCCAGTTAGCACTCTTGGTGTGGGAATTCGCTATCCAGTATCAAGTAACTCTTCATGCAGTTTACATTCCCTCAGGTCAAAATATTGTGGCAGACGCTCTAAGCGCAGGTCCTTAACTCAATCCCATGAATGGATGCTTCACAGGGTGTGTTTCTGGACATTGTCCACCAGTGAGGTACTCCTCAAGTAGATCTTTTTGCCTCCCCTCTGAACAGACAACTTCCTCTTTTTTGTGCCAGAGTCCCAGGTCTTCTGGTTTTGAAGGTGGACATCCTGTCTCTTGTAAGGAGATGTTTCTTTACACTTTCCCTCCCCTTTCCATCAATCCAAAAATCCTGTTCAAAATTCAACAGGGTGCTCCCAAAATCTTGTTAGTGACTCCCTTTTGGCCGAGATAGCATTGGTTCCCTCTTCTTCTGCATTTAGCCAAGGGCAGATATCACAAGTTACCTCATAGAGTGGACCTACTCACACAAGACAAAGGGATCTCTCATCCATCCCCACTGTCCACTCTTAGGCTGACACTGTGGGTGACAGAATTTTGATTCCATATGGATACCTTTTTTCTGAGGATGTGCTTAGGGTCCTGCAGGAGGCCAGGGAGCCCAATACTAGGGAATCCTACTTATCCAAATGGAAGGGGGTTTCTATTTGGTGTCTTTCTCAGAACCTGGATCCACTTTCTGTGGATGCTCCTCTGGTCCTGTCTTATCTGTGTGAATTGCTCAGTGCTGGGTTGGCTTATTCCTCTGTTAAAGTCCACTTATTAGCTGTCTCTGCTTGTTTGCCTTTATCTCCTCCTTTTGCTTCTAGATTTGAAGTCGACCAGTTCCTTAAAGCCGTCCTTCATGTTGGGCCTCCTAAGAAGCCTGTTCCTTCTCTTACCTGGGATCTTAATTTTGTTTTGGAAAAGTTGACTCAGGCTCCTTTTGAGCCTGCAGCTTCAGCTTCCTTGCAACATGGCTCTTGGAAGACTGTACTTTTGTTAGCCCTTACTTCTGCCAGATGAGTGCCTTGAGTTTTGAGCCGTTATGGTTTGTCCTCCTTTTTTTGGTGTTTTGTAAGGACCAGGGTGTCCTTGCATATTAATCCTTCTTTTATGTCCAGGGTGGTGAAAGAGTTGTCCCTTAATCAGTCTATTTATTTGCTCAAATTTTTCCTTCTCCACAATCTGCCAGTGAGAAGGTGCTGCACATTTTGGATGTGCATAGACAACTCAGATTTTATTTGGATAAGACTAAGACGTTCTGTAAATCTGAACAGTTCTTTGTTTTCTTTCATCGTAAGTCCTTGGGCTTGGCTGTGTCCAAGCAAACTATTTCTTCTTGGATTTCTAAAGCCATTTATTTTTGTTATTCCTTTCATGATAAGAGCCTTCCTTCCTTCCTTCTGTTAAAGCTCATTCTACTAGAGCTGTGGCTTCTTCTGGTGCTTTTTTCAAGGGTATGGATACTAACTCTATTCTTGAAGCAGCTACCTGGACTTCTGTACATACATTTGAGAAGCACTACACGATGGATGGAATTTTCAGAACTAGAGCTGGTTTTGTTAGGGTCATCCTTCATGGCTTCCTAGAGAGCTGTGCAGGTCCTTCCTCCTCCCCTCTTCTTCCTAAGCTTTGGCACTCTGCCTATTATAATGAATACTACAGCAGTGAAATGGAGAGACATAGTACAGTTGTGCTCCTCACTGTTGCAGTATTCACTCCCTCCATCCACCTCGTGGTCCATTTCTCTTCTGGATATACTGGTTACCTCTCTTTTCTTTTGACTGGTGTTCCTGCTGGGTCTCTCAGTTCTGAGGATGATGCATCCAGACATCACCTTTGTGCCCTATGCTATGCAAGGAAAATATGTGTGACTTACGTCATACCTTAAAACAACCTAAAAGCTTTGGTATACTGGTCAGACGTCACGCCACCCTTGGCAGGGGATTCCTATTGTAATGAATGCAACAGTGAAGAGAAGGACATCTACCATTATGGTAAAATTTCACACAACTGTACTGTTTATGGAGATCAGTGTTGTACCCTGGAAAACAAATACAAATAAATAAATAAAAGAAAATACTCTAAATGTGTTGGTGTGAGCCAGGTGCATGCAGTGAAAGTATTAGTAAAATTCTAGTGTGGCTCCCTCTATTGTTTGTGTCTTTTTGGCCTGTACTGTAGTTAGGAATAGCTCATTCTTTTGGTATTAGAATTTAGTCTGTATTTATTTCTTATGTGCAGAGGTGTAACTAAGGCACCTAGAATTAGTCTTAGCTGTCTGTGTTGCTGACTCTGTTGAGTAGAGTAATAGAGCTATGACTTGCTGCAGGTGACCCAGGATTGATTAGCAGCAGCCAAGTGTTGGAGGTGCCAGCTAATGAAGGTATGGGAATAACCAGCTGACCTTGGTTTATGCATTCCTGAGGCAAATCTGTCCATAAAATCCTACTTTAAGAGCTCTGTCTGAGAAGATCAGGTGTTGTAGCTTTTACAGCATGGGACTTTTTCAAGCACACCTATTCGTGCTCTAGCTGGAAGTCATGGGTGCGATGAAGCATGCAGCTGATGTGCTCTGTCATAGTGGGCATTATACTGTTCTTTCCTATATAACATAATAGAGATGACGGGACGTTAGCAGTAAAGCTGTGTACTATTTATTTATTCATTCATTGGTTTTCCAATGTGATTTAAAAAAAAAAAAAATCACCATTTATTTTATTTTACTTGATTGGTTAGTGACAACCACAGGAAGTGTAAAAGACAGGGGGGAGTTAATGTTCTTTTAATCTGATGAAGTCTGTGTGTGACAAAAATGTTTCTGTGTGTTAATTAAAGATTTTTTTCCATTTATTCAAGTATTTCTGCTTTCCAGTGGTGTAGTATGTTTTAACTGTTTTATTAACATTTTGTACATGAATTTTATGATTATATTGAAAATTAAGTTGGTAATTGCACAGGGCTGTTTATGTGAAGTTTTCTAACTTTGTTTGTTAACTTGAGTTTAATGAAGTATTTTATTGATTGGTTAGTGACAACCAAAGGAAGTATAAAAGGCAGGGGGGGGGTTAATGTTCTTTTAATCTGATGAAGTCTAAGTGTGATGAAAACATTTCTGTGCTTGATTGTGCGTTAATTAAAGAAGTTTTTTCCATTTATTCAAGTATGTCCATTTGTCCAAGGACCCTGCTTTCCAGTGGTGTATGTTTGGTGGTTACTAGTGAATTTTACACCATTTATTTTCTTCTCTTTTTTTGCTGCGTGGATTTAAAAAAATGTTTTCTTGATGATCAATATGGCAGGTCTGTTGTTTTGTATGTGTATGTTTTTAACCATGAAAACTGTTAAAGCTGTCCTTTTAATGCATTTTGTGCCACCAGTGTGAGAGCACATTGGCTCATTCATTCCCCTTGGGGCAAGAATCAAGCACCAGCAGTGGGATCTTCTTGGGTTTAGGTTCCCTAATCCCCTTATTATGACCATGTCCAGAAGTGGTTTATGATCCACAGGCATATGGGTGGTTCCACACATACTGTTTCCATTTGCAGTTCTCTGTTTTGCTAGGTAACACACAAGTATCATGGTCCTCCCCAGTGGACCATTCACAGTCCTTCCCTTTAGATGGCTGAGCTAATGTCAGCTGCTTCACTCCAACCTCCGCTGTGCCAGTTTCTGTATCCCCCATGTGAAGTAACTAAGTTTGGTTAACTGGTGCATAATCAAAGCTTTCCCTCTGTGCCACAAAGCTGACCATTTGGCATTCAAATGTTGTTGTGTTGATTTTGATGCCTTTAGTCTTCAGAGTTGGACCTGGGGAGGGAGGGATGGATCTATATTTTTGGGTCTATATTATACACATGAACGCTTACCTTATCGTATCCCTAAACGTCGACCCGTCCTCATCGAACCGCATAAACACTGAATGCCCTAAACCGCGAAATTCAAAACATCGAACTATCATACTTGTCCCACCCCACCGCCACGCATTACTACCTCATAAACAAACTAAATAAACCACATACATACACAACCAAAACCCTACTTCTAACCCTACACTAAATCTTACATATACCACCAAGTATGCACTTAACCCGCACCCTAACCCTAAGGCCCGTAACTATCGCACACTTACCTTAAAAAGCTAAACCCAAACAAACTAAATAATCCACACACATACACTTAACAAAACCCTACTCTAAATCTAACATACATTACCATCCATGACTAAATAATCCACACACATACACTTAACAAAACCCTACACTAAGTCTTACATACATTACCATCCATGCATTTACCTTAATCCGCACCATAACCCTAAGGTCCTTAACTATCGCACACTTATCTTATGGAGCTATACCGCAGAAGGCCAACCATGACGATTCGACGTTTCTGGTTTTGCTCTTTTGGACATTTGATGTTTTCGTGTTTCGATAAGGACGGGTCAACGTTTACGGATTCGATAAGGTAAGCATTCGAGTTACTAATATAGACCCATATTTTCAGCCAGGTATGTACTGAAAGTAGGATGACTTTGAAAGGAAGAAGGTATGTGTTGTGGTGTTGAAACTACATCATAAGTAAGTGATGGTTTTGCTTATGTAGGCTTTTTGTCTGATAACACTTATATTTATCTGTCATGACATCATTATAGATATGTGGAGATATAGAGAACATGGTTAATCAGAAGAAATTGAAACATTGAACCGATTTTATTTTGTACAGAATAAATTCTTCAGTGTTTAGAATGGAGTTGCCAATGAAATGTCATATTAAGAGCAAGTATCCAAGTAATGATAGAATTATTCTGAGATAAAATGCTTATACAGAAAGGGTACAAAAACCTGATTAAAGATAGAAAAAAAAGACAAAAGTTCCATACCTGACTTGGCATGTTCAAGAAACATATGAAGTAAGTTAACATTTTCACTAATTTTTTTTAAGTAGTTATTGATAGTTACTAATTCAGGATTAAATCAATTGGGTTGTGAAAAGAGTGTTAATATTCTGTTAATTCCATTAGGCTTTAGAAAGGAGGCCCATATGTTTTGTGAAGTACCCAGTTTGTTATTAAGTGGTTCTTTCAGTATTAACTATGAAGCTCAGCTGTTCGAACTGTTCTTTTAACAAGACTGCACAGTCCATTTCTTGTTTTCTGCAAATAATTTATTGACAATTTATTGAGACAAGTAAAGTCACGATTCATACTGCAGACTCAGGCTGGTGCAGAAATGACATATTCCTTGTAAATTACTGAGGACAAAAAGGAACTGCTTTCAGCTTTGAAATTACTGTAGTAGGGAGAAGGGGTATATTATCCTAGCTGGTCTGTACTCCCAAAATGCTAAGTTAGAGGATTTATTTGGTTTTAGGAGTGGGTACAATCACAGAGATTGTTCCTTAATTTATTCTATGCATTCTAAGTAAAATTTGTGATTGTTAAAGTTTAAGATGATTTCATTGTTAAGCTGTGTCATGAAATAGTTCATGACAGCTAAAAGCTGTATTTCCCTGCGGTTACATTAACATTGGAAGATATTAACATGTTCTTGCAGGATTCTGTTGAACAATCAGAATGACTATTTAATTTGATGTTTCCTTTCTATAGCATTATATGTGGTAATGTTTACTGAATAAGATAGTCACAGAATCACTGGTCTTACTAGTTAAGATGCAGAAATCCAGGGCAGAGACTTTGATTGCCCCACAGATCAGTAAGACAACCAGAGAAAATTTAAAATTCTATCCCTTGAACTTGTTACATCTTATATATGAAATGAGATATTTTGAAAAAAAAAATGCACATTAAGGTATAAAACAACACAGAATAAACATGCACTGTCTGGGTTGGGGGTGGTGCTGCATTCTAGAGTTTGGTCTGAAATGCCAAAACATCTGGCTCCAACCATGTTTTGCTATTGCGTTAGTAGTCAGTATGCCTTGAAATTGTGTTGAGCAGCTGTGATTGATTAATCCAGAGTCCATTATTCAAAAAAGCACATGAAAGCATTTTTTGCTATCACCTTACTTGTAAGTGTGTAACAACAGTTGAGACAAGAAAAAAAGCAAACTCACAGCTCAAGTGAGGTTTGCCTACCTGCCTCTGCTCCACTGATCTTCCAAAACTACTGTGTGATCAATGAATGCCCTACTCAGTAACAGGTTGAAACCTAACATTATGGAGAGTTAGACTGCCCATGTTTCTCTTCCCAATCTGGTTGATATGGGTCTTCTGAGGCAGTGTAGCAATTGCGTCATGTACACAGACAACCCTCTACTACTAAATCTCTCTGGTATGGAGTGAGAGAGATGTATCTAGACCAAGAAGCTTTAATCCCTGCTGTCTCACACACCAAACAACACCGAAGAGGTTGTCAGCTCAAACACCACAACTCTTACACGAAGCTTGAACTCAACACTTAGACCATCGTATGTGGAGGTGCTCTTCAAAACTTTACCAAAACACCAGAGAACTCCTAAGCACAAGGTTGCTACACCTGACACAACACCCACAGCACTCAAGACACATAACACCAGTGTCTTACCAACTAGGCCCTTAAGGAGCAACACCCGTAACCCTAATTTTCTTGTTGTTGGAGATTCTATAGTGAGACATACTGACGTCCTGCTCACCAGGTTGGATAAGGAGAAAGTCATGGTCAGCTGTCTGTCCAGTGCCAGAATTTGTCAGATCACATATGCAATTAGGTCACTCAACAACAAGGTACCGTTATGACTGGGTCATAGTTCACAGTGGTGTGAACGACTTGAGACGTACCTCACTGGACTGTATGGAGAGAGACGTGATTGAATTCTCTGAATATGTATCCTTGGCAGGTATGCCCCTAGCCTTGAACAGCATTTTACCCCTACCTAGAGTGATGCCACAATATAAATAAAAAATAATTGACTTTAATAATTGGCTTGGTGTCATTTGAGGGAGATCCAGTTTCTGTCAGCTTGGAATGACATGGTTGATAGACCTCTCTGCGTTGCCAGAGACAGTCTGCACTTGGCACCTCTGGGCTTTTGGCTGCTAGTAGGCAAGGTCTCAAAAACAAAATTTTTAACATGAAAATATCCAGCACAAACAAAATAAGGGTTATGCTGCTAAACGCAAGGAGTTTAAACCAAAAACTGCATTTGCTGGAAGCATTCCTTTTGTTGGGTGATGTAGATATCTGTGCAGTCACAGAAACCTGGTTCAGGATCACAGAGAATACCCCGGCCTTGCAAGGCTACAATGCCTTCCACACCTTCAGACTGCAAAATGAAAGTGTGAGAACCAAAGGTGGTGGCGTATCGATCTATATTAAAGATGAGTACTCTTCTAAACTGGTTTATTTATTATTTTATTTTTATTTTATATTTGTTGACCAGGAGAGTCCAACTAGATTACAAGTCCATTTTCAGTGGAGGCCCGGGGAGAAAAGCTCCAAGAGAACAATTTTTTACAAAACATAGTTTTAAGGACAGACTTTTGACATACAATTTCCATAAAGGAGACTTTGCCATACATATTAGCTAACAGATAGGATACATTTGTTCTCTACAATATAATATTAAATTTTAGAAGATATTACTAAGTTTAGGATTCCTGTGATTTACTGTCGGAGTAAAAGCAGAGAGAGACGTAGAATAAGGCTCTGAGAGAGCAGATGATGCTCACTATAGTTGAGAAGGATAACAAATTGATTTACTATATGTCTTCTCCTGGTTTTAGTTGCTTATGGAAAGCACAACATTGCTGGGGTAGTTTTCCCTAACTCCTGGAGAGATGGGATGAGCAGTAGATTAATAGTCCTAAGTGGGTACAGTACTATGGTTGGCTTAGCAGAGTTACTTAAGTTAGGTGAAGTGTTAGACAAGATAACTCGGCGGAGCTGCTCCAAGTTCAGATTACTGTGGATAAGACCCCCCCCCCCTTCAAGTCATTGCTAGTTACAGGTCCCCATCCATGAACCAAGATGCTCATGCAGCTTATTTAGCTTTACTTGAGTCAATCAAAATACAACCTAACACTCTTTTGTCATGGGGGATTTTAACTATCCTAACATCAGCTAGAAAACCTATACAAGCCCCAACTTACTTGCACAAAAGTTCCTTGACTGTTAACTCGTATGCCCTGGAACAAATTGTGCAAAATACTACAAGGGGCTCGGATATACCTGACCTGGTTGTCACCAACATGAGAGACCATTGCGCTACCGTAACTGTAGGACCTTCATTAGTAAAATCTGATTATCAGTCAGTCACTTTTGAAGTAGCAATAACTCCAGAACCCATCAGAAGTGAAGTCAGATTAAAAAACTTAACCAAATCCAACTCTACCATCCAAGGGGTTGGCATAAATGATTTGAAAGTCCCAGTCCTCACAGATGGTCTTGGCGACTATAGTAAAGTATACTCTGATGCCCTTTATGAACACTTATGCAAATGTATAGATTTGGCTGTGCCAGATAGGACCAAAGTAAGAGTATTAAGAAAAAACAAGCCACTCTGGTGGACATTTTGCATAAATACACTATACAACAAGTGTAAGAAGCTGTTGACTAAGAATACCAAAGGGAGGTCCCAGCACTGGAAAAGTACCCTCCTAAGCCTAAATAAATAAATAAGACTGCTTATAAAATCCTCTAAGGGAAACTTTGAGAAAAATTTAGCAACCACAGGTAAGGATAACCATAAGGCTTTCTGCATCTACATCTGTTGCCTAAAGGGTAGGACACAGACATGCTGAACTACTGACAAATGATATCACACACACAGATCATGCAGAAATTGCAGACAGGTTTGGTGAAACTTTCTTCCCTTTATCCCCATCAGACATATCACAAACCATACCTTCAACAGCTCCCCCCTATATATCTAAAGAAGAGGTCATCAAAGCTCTGTCTAAGGCAAAAAACACAGCCTCCTGGGTCCTGGTGGCATCCCAGGCTGCATTCTGAACAAATTAAAACATGAATTAGCAACTCCCTTAGGCACCCTATTTAACCACAGCTTGAATACAGGATTTGAAACAGCTGAATGGAAAACCATAACCGTTATCCCCCTTCCACAAAGGTGGCTTAGCAACAGACCTGGGGAATTATAGACTCATTAGCCTGACTAGCCTTATTTGCAAGGCCATGGAATGTATCATCATAGACCTCATAAATAAAGAATATAGGTGATCTCCAAACCCTTGATCCAATCCAGTTTGGCTTTGTAAAGGGTCGGTCATGCCTGTTAAACCTAGTAGATGATTTTGAAAATGTGACCAGGGCCATAGATGAGGGAAAGTCTGTGCACACGTACAGATACAGTAATGCCTGCACCCTAGCCCCAATTAATGTAGAATCTGTTGCTGTTACTGTATATAGCTATATTTAATGATTTATAATTGTTCACAACTGCATTTCTTACCCTACTAACTGCCTTACTGCAACTGAAGTAAATAGCTGTACACCGCTTTCTTTTCTACCGTAATGTACTGTAGAAGCCGTTTTTTTTAAAGGAAAAGCTAACTTGCCGGTGTTAGATGTGATAGTGTTTTTAGTGATATTGCCACTGTTAGAAACACTAGAAAGCCACTATTGCACCTACTCTAAACTAAATACTGCCTGGCACAGAACTGTTTTTACAACACAAGACTGCATGTTAGCCCTGGTAATCGTATAACAGTGGCAGAAGTAAACTAGATAATCACCATTTTTCTATGCCTGTACTGCTCTGTAAGCTGATTCTGGGCAATGCTGATTTGTTAGTACTTAAGGAGTGAAGTTCGTAATTGCTGTTTACAAGTATTAGAATGGGAAAGTGCATGAGATTATCCTGGTGTCTAGCAGAGTGATAAAAGTAGATTTAATGCCTGTAGTTCAAAACCTAGCAGACCAGTAAGCTAAATGTTAATTATATGTCTGTAACAGTCCGAGTTAACTGTACTGCCTCTGCACTCATACTCATCTCCTGTATTGCACTCTACCCCCCCCCAACTTTCTCTCCCTCTTTCCATTCACCCTATTCAAACAGTCATAACCTTCTCCTTTCTTTTCTCTTTTCAGCCTGAAAGGTCTGCATTGTTAATCGGGCTGTCCCCCCACCTGCATTTTTTACAAAATCATACTGAATAACCTAGCAGACTCCTAAAGTTGTGGACACCCTGGATGCATCCTTCAACTTCACAGTGTAGGTTACAGCCTATAGCTTCTTTGCTTAGTATTATTGCTGTTGTTCATTTTGAACATTGTTTTAGTAGTCTGGAACAGGGCCAGCACACTTGCAGACCTACCCCGAGGCCGTCCACCCCCCTACTCCTAACTTACTTTTCTCTTAATTGTAAACGAAAAGTAGCAAGTTAAATTGGCGTTCCCCATCTATGCCACTAAATGGCAGTAGAACACAGGGCTTAAAATCTCCCTGTTCACACTCAGAGTGCAGCTCTGGGTTCAGGCTTTGCTTATTTGAAATAGGGCCAGCCTTCTAGCTTAAGCAGTAGTATTCTACCCCAAAGCAGTTTTTGAAAGCAGACTCTATCACAGAAAAAGGGAAAGTTGGCTTTGCAGTACATTTAAAATAGTCTCCCACAAAGGGTGCTACTTACCCAGTAACAGATATTTCAGTGCACAGCCTCACTGAATAATCTGATTGGCTCCTGATACTCCACTTCATGGATCTGACCCGCTCCGTTCACCTTTCAGACTCACTCCGCTCCCCTACCATACCCCCAATTTCCACCCACCCCAAGTGCGCCCAAGCTCATACCTCTCTAGCCACACCCACTTTCCCATTATCCAATCCAAACCTGCTTCTCATTAGGGGTATTCCCTAGGAAATCCATCACTCCTCCCACATCATTACATACTCCACCTCTCACTCACTACCTTACAACTTCTACATCACAGTGCTTACTGCACCCATGTCAGCATACATTAAACCCTTACTCTTGTACTCACTTCTACCTTTCCTTTTCCTACCCCATATCCTAACAGTCTATGGACATCTCAGCTACTCTAATTTCTACCAGCCCTCTAAACAAACATCCATACTGGCTATATCAGCCACCCTTGAACACATCACCATAACATCAACAGCCAGCTATCTCCTCCCAAAGTATCATAGAGTTGCCCATATTACCTATAAACATCTCCAAGCCAAGAAAACCCAAAACATATTGTATCAACCTCTAATTCACATACACAGACTACACCAACACCTCCTACTGGATAGTGACATTTATCCCAACCCTGGCCTCACAAATAACTGCCCCACTATCCCAGTTAGACCCTCTCCCTTTCACACCTCTACAAGGCCTCCTAACTCCCTCTTCATAGCTCACCTAAATATCCGAAGTATAAACAATAAAGCAACTCACCTTCATGCTCTTCTAGAAATACATGTATTTGACATATTGTGTCTAACTGAAACATGGTTAAAACCAGCAACCCGACTATATCACCCCTCCAGGATACAATATTTTGAGATTAGATCATGTGAGCAAGAAGGGTGGGGGTGTAGCCATATTATATAAAGCAGGGCTCCAAGTTACTTCACTAGATATCCACCCTCCTTCAGATACCAATATTGAAATTCTCATCACTAAGCTTCAACTAAACACTTGTAAGTCCATCTGTATTATATGCTCCTGTCTTCCTCCTGGTAATAATATCACCACCCTTGAAAATATCCACAGCTGGCTTTCCACAAACTACCCACAAGAAACCATAGTACTAGGTGACTTTAATATAAACTGGAGTAACTGTAATACTGATAATCCTACTAACCACATAAACCTACATGGCTTTTCCCAAACTATCACCGCTCCTATCAGAATCCACAAACCTACCAATAAAGAAAGCACCTTAGATTGGATTCTAACAAATACTCAGTCCCTAACATATAAAGCAGGCACCCTACTAGACGACATTAGTGACCACTCACTAACATATATAATTAGACAAAAGACTAATATTCCTTGCACTACCGCTTACAGAACCACTCGTTCCAATAAACATTTTAACCCTGAAAGCTTCCAAAATGAACTTGGTGTGCACGATTGGTCACCCCTAAAACACCTCCAGCTAGAGGATGCAGTGACATACTTCAACTCCAAATTCTTAGAAATCTTGGACTACCATGCCCCTTCTTGTACTCTTAGGAATAGGACAAAAACTGCTCCATGGCTAACAAAGGAAACTAAGCAAAACATTCTACTTAGAAACAAATTTTGGGCCAAATGGCGCACTACTAAAGACCCAGCTGATCATTTAAAATTTAAACAGCTTAGAAATACTACTAAAACATCAATACTATTAGACAAAAGAAACTTCTGCTTTCAACTTCAACAAACTAACCGCCAAAATTCTGGACAGGTATCAATAGACTCCTACATTCAAGCCACTCGAAGACACCAGCCCCATCAGGAATAGCCCATGAGACTCACAAACAAATTGCCGATGCCTTTAATATCTTCTTTACTGAAGCCGTCCAATCACTGGCTAACTCATTACCTCCTGTATCATCCAATCTGCCTTCCTCCTCAACTAACTTATCACCTTCATTTCAACTACAACGTGTTCCTACACCCCTCATCTGTACACTTCTTCAAAAACTCAAGCCATCTACCCCCTCTGCTGACCTATTACCAGCCAAATATCTGCAAATAGCAAAAGTTATAACCTATCATACTTCTATCCTAATAAATAGAACCATAACAGAAGGTACCATCCCATCCATTTGGAAAATCTTCCATATAATCCCCCTACACAAAGGTGGTAATTCAGTAGAACTCTCTAACTTTCGTCCAATTGCCCTACTCTCTCCCTTAGCTAAAATTATGGAAAAATGCATCCATTGCAAACTGTTAGACCCCCTTCTCCAAAATAGCCTATTAGCTAACTCTCAGCATGGCTTTAGACCTTTCCATAGCACCACCACTGCCCTCCTATCATTTTCTGACCACATTAACAAAACCTGTAACAGTAACACCCTTTCCTACGCAATCTTTATCAGTCTCTCAAAAGCATTTAACATGGTCAGCCATCAGCTACTTTTGAATATACTTAAGTCCCTCTCACTTGATACACAGGCACTGCTGTGGTTCAAGTCCTACTTAGATAACAGCCAACAGGCAGTGCTTTGGGATAATAGTCTATCTAACCACCTTCCTGTCACCCCTGGTGTACCCCAAAGTTCTATATTGGGCCCTCGTCTATTCTCAGTTTTTATTAATGATCTAAATGTAAACATCCCTCAAGCTACATGCATACAATATGCAGACAACTCCACATTAATATGCTCCATGAATGGTCTATCTGAACTGCAGTCCCTCACCCAAAATGTCTTTGAATTAGTAGAAAAATGGTTTTTACAGCGCTGTCTCCTCCTTAACCCCAAAAAGATTAAATTATTGCTCTTTACTCCCACACAAAAGTCCACCCCAATTGACTTCATTATCAAATCTAATAATGGCCCGGTCATATCTCCTGACACTACCACCAAACTCTTAGGAGTAACAATAGACCACAACCTTATCTATGATACTCATATCAACACCACAATAAAATCAGTCAATAGAAAACTAGGCTCCCTCTATAAGATTAAAACCTTCCTTACTCCCATAGCTAGAACTACTGTTGCCCACACCTACCTTATCTCAACTCTCCTCTATGCCTCTCCTATATACACTTATCTATCAAAAAGCAACCTCAACAAGCTGGCAACCTCCTACAATAACATTGCCAGATTTGCAACCGGCTCCCCTTTTAGAACCCACCACTGCCAAAATCTGAAACAACTGGGTTGGCTGGAGCTGCATAATCAAATTCAGTTCCACCAACTTATTATTGCCCATAAGACCCTTTATCATCCAAGCAATACACCAATACTCAGGAGTCTAATCACCCTGTATAAAAATCTTACAAACCTACGCTCAGCAAATAAACTACTGGTATCTAGACAAAAAACGAACGATAAAGCAGGAGAGTCACTTTTCTCTAACACTGTGGGGAAAAATCCAAAATCTACTTCTTGGTGAACTCGCATCTTTCTTCAGCTCCACTAATCAAAAAGAAACTCAAAATATACCTTACACCCCACTGGCTATGTCCTTGTACCAACCCAGACTAAGATTCCTCTTCCTGTTATCCTAGGTTTTCGCGCTAAATATACTCACTTCATTGCTACATTTAAGACCATTACCTTCTACCCCTCTGTTAATCTGATCAGTTAGCTAACTTGAGACTGTACAAAATCCATTCCTCTCAGATACTATTATAGATTAGGATGATCGTACCCAACCAAGGACCTTATGAATGTGTCACTGCCTTATAGATGGGTCACTGCCTTTTAAATAATGTGTCCCTGCCTTGTAAATAATCTGTTCTTCTGTGACGTATGTATAACTTTGATTTTGGAATGTCTCACACCCTTCTAAATACGTTTTTTCTTTTTATTATTGTTTGGTCATAAAAAAAAAAAAATTATCTATCATGATTACTATGTTACCATGTAAACAGCTGTTTTGTCTGACAAGTGAACTGTATCTGTAGTTGCAATGTTCTGCTTTGTTTTTATGTGGAGCTTTTCTCCCCGGGCCTCTACTGAAAATGGACATATATCCAGTAAGACTAGCCAGGTCAACAAATAAAAAAATAAATAAATAAAAATCTGGACTTGGTGAAGGCCTTTGACACAATCCCTAATTCAGGTATTATTGACAAACTCACCCACCTAAATGTTAACCCCTTTTTTAGATGGGTCACAAATTGGCTCACTAACTGTACACATACTATCAAAGTGGGTGACTCCACCTCAACCAGCAGACCTGTCACCAGTGGGGTTCCACAAGGGTCAGTATTTGGCCCCCTTTTGTTGGTATTTACTTCTCGGACATTCAGGCCAAAACAAGGGTGGTGTGGCTGACCAGGTTTGCTGATGACTGCAAACTTGGTGCGATCGTTGACTCCCCAAATGATGTCAGTGTACTCCAAGAGGTGCTTACACAGACCAAGGATTGGTGCCAAAGCCATGGACTCAAATGAAATGCAAAAAAATGCATCATCATCCCCTTTAGTAAAAGCAAAGTCCCTATTAACTATCAAATAAACAATAAGATGCTAAGTATGAATGCTGTCGTGAGGGATATGGGCACACACATAGACTGTGACCTAAACTTTGACCACCATGTGTCTAGTGTAGTAATAAAGGCATTCTAAATTGCACATTTTATTAGCAAAGACATAGCCTCAAGAGCAAAAGAGGTTATAACCCCTCTATACTCATCCCGTATCAGGTCAATAATTGAGTGTAACGCCCCCTTTGGTATGTACCGTACCAGGCACCTGCAGCAACTGGAGAGACCCCAGAGATTTTTTACTAATAAGAGCCAGGGTCTTCAGCACATGCCTTTCACAGACAGACTGAAGTCTTTGTCCCTGTACTCAGTAGCATATAGGCTTCTTAGGGGAGACTTGTGCCTGGCTTACAGAGCAGTCTCTGACCCCTAACCTGATGAAGTTGCTGCACATCCGTAAGTCAAATGGGACTAGAATTACTCTCTTCAGTGACATAAATTTGGCCTGTGATTTAAATAGGACATGCTGGAGAGACAAATTCATCTCACGGAGTCTGCCACTTCTCTGGAATAGGCTACCAATTCATGTCAAGCAGAGCACCTCTATGACTCTGTTTGAAAGTAGCTTGGATGAATGGATGGGTAACCGCAAATTCTTCCTGGGAATAGCTTCAACATCCCTCTTAGACATGGGCAGTCATTATTAATAGTAATCTTAGGCACTGACTAGACTTTTTCTCTTGCAATATAATGGGTGTAATAGACTAGGCTTAAAACTACCCTTGAGTCAATAGCCTGGTAACCTCCTATGAACCTGTAAGATGGCATCATAAAGTTCTGGTGTGAAAACCCCTTCTAATGTGCAGATGCGCGTGCATGTATAGAGAGACACACACACACACACACACACACACACACACACACACACACACACACACACACACACACACACACCTTCACCTTCACGATTTACAGGGGTTTGTTGCTGAGAGACACTTGCACATAGACTAGATCCTAGGTTTTGATGTTCAGAGATGCTGCCAAAGACGTTTACATTTAAGGCAAGGAAGGACAGAATGAGAGAATTCAGAAAGTGGTGTGGGATTAATGCTGTGATCAGGGTTGTAGAGTAGGAAATGCCTGAGGAGGCACAATACTGGACAATGGTTAGGAGGAGGGTAGGCTTTGTTTGGGAGGAACCTGCATCTGAGGGAGGTTGCATTACTGAAGATATGAAGGGAGCATAGGGGTTAGAAAGGCAGACAGAATTTTCACTGCCCATGACCTGGGTTAATAAAGAGTCAATTGTATGCTGCAGAAGGAGTGAGTGGTACTGCAGCTGTAACAGAAGTGTGGGAAGCAATGGATAAAAGTTTATACTAGATGATGCCTAGATTCCCAGTGTACAGATGAGGCAGGAAGTACAAAAGAGAAGGGCTGGCAGTATGTGTTGGGAATGAGAGAAAAATGCACTGTAGAAGGGACTGGCACTGATGGAAAAATGCAAGAGGAGGACATAGATGTTGGCTGTGGGATTGGGGGGAGCAAGGGATTGCTGGTGGGTATCTGTTGTATACAGAGCACAAGATGAGATCATAGCTGCTGTATTAAATATGAACTTTCCATTTAAGAGGTGGTCAGTAACCTTGTTTTAGCATCTTAAAGATAAATATACTTAGGAGATGTCTTGCACTGCCAGGTACAGATAGCCGTTTCATATTTTCAAGCAGGTTGCAGTGCTGTGCAAGACTGTCGTTAAACAATGAGCTGAAAACAGCACCAAAAATGGCAGACCATGTTCAAGTTTAAGTATTAGTATTGTTTTAGCGGTAGTTAATCAAGCAGTTGGGACAAGAGAACTGATTTTGTTTTTTTATTGGGTTAGGAATTAGTGATAGTGTCTGTGTGTGTTATAAAGCATAAGGATGGGTTGAGTTTAAGACCTAGATAGTTCTGTGCGATGACATTAAGAAAGGTATTCCCTTTCTGGTCTGATACACGAGTGGGAAGAAAACAGTTACTTTCTTTGCTGTACAGAAGACCATAACATTGGGTTTTATTGGGGTCAATTAGACGTTTGTTAAAGGAGGACCAGCTACAGAGTTAGTTGAAGTTGTTATGCAAACTCTTATGCAGGTCAGCCTGGTTTGTACTAGATTGTAACAGAATGTTATCTGCATACATCATTGTTGTCATCAACCCCTTTTACCTATATTGTCATTGGGTTAGTGTTTCACATCAATACTTGTCAGTGTGACCAAATTACCTAGAACCGGTGTTTATACCTCCAAGCGGTTAGCACTGTGTTAAGAATTAGAAGTTGTAGATGGAGATCATTTACATAGCAGGAGGTGGGCCTGGTCCAGATCCTTGGAATATGTCTGCGTTAGGAGTGTCAGTGAGGCTCATTTGAGATGGAGTTATTGTAATAAACCTAGAAGTTTCTGTCCTTGAGATAGCTCTGCATCTTTTGAATTATGTTGTCACCAAAGTTGAGTCTTTTCAGTGCGTTACTAAGCAGACCATGGTTAACTGTAATTAAGCTTTCATTCAAGTCACAGTAAATGTTACATTTTGCCAGGGCAGTAAGTGTGCCATTTGTTGTAGGTTTTTTTTCCATTTAGCTGCTTGTTTCTGCCTCAGAAACACTTTTGTAGTGTTTGTAGCTATCCTTGTTGCTTTTCTTAGATAAAGGAAGGTTTGCTATAGTTGATTAAGGGGGTCAGTTTTCTTGGACTTCCAGGTATTATCCTTGGTTCTAATTTTGTTTTTAATTTCTTTTTTAAGCCGTGGGCAGCTCTATGTTCTAAACTCTCGTTTTTTGTCAGAGGGTATAGTGTATCCTGAGTTATAGAAAGTTTACTAATGATGTATACTAATGAAGTACAAGGATCAGTCATGGCATACAGAAGGGGCCATTCTATAGTATTTAGTAGAGTGTTAAGTGTTGGTAAGTTATCCTTATGGAATGATCATCCTATGAATATCTGATTGGGGGGGGGTCTTTGAATTTGCAGTGACCATGTTGACTTAACAAGTGAGTGATCAGAGAGTGTTGAGAAGAACTTCATTAAGAAGACATTCATGTAGCATGTAAGTTATTAGGTCTTGAGTGGAGCTATTGCCTGTTTTTATATTTGTTTTGTTGGGTGATTGTAATTTTTGTATCTGACTCAACTGCTGCAACATCTTAAGGTCTACAGAGTCCTTCCCAGAAGCATTGACAGTAAAGTCACCAAGAAATCATTATTTTTGACTCCTTTAGGGGTATATGTTTTGTATTGTATTGTATTGTGTTTGATGGCCATTTTGTAAGGTGGTGGGATATACATTGCTGCTACCCAGAGTTGAGTATGACCACATAAGATAACACAGTGAATTCCTAGTTTGGGTTCTGTCATCTTTACAAAAAATAAATGTAATATATTTGTTAACCAGATAAATGAACTAAGTCAGTCATGGACCCTTTCTGCTGTAATGCAAGCCACAAGGACCAAAGTAAATGTAGTGTACTAGGACAGAGTAGCCAGTAAAAAACAAGATTTTGGAGGTGGAAAAAACATAGTACCTAAAGTAAAATCATGAGGACTGCACATATTAAAAGAAAGTTTTGCTTGTATCCCATAGACTGATGCCAAGAACAGAAACCTTAAACACTAGATGAGCATACCCCCAGGAAAAAGCATACTATCAGTCTGTAATTATAGACAATACATGGACTGAGATAGCTGGGGGTGGCAAGAAGTTTGTAAGGAAAAGATGGGGTAAATTACAAGGTCCGGAGGAAGAAAGATTAACTTGGTGGGAATTGTGCAACACACTGGTGGAAGGAGTGTGGGACGGAAGTGCAGAGAGAAATTTAGATAGCTTGGCATGTAATCACTAAAAGGAAGAGTATATGTTGTATATCCACATTGTACCCCCCATGTGGATAAACAATATTAGAATGTAGCACATATAGAGGGGCTGATGCTAAGACCTGAGGAAGGACAGATGTGGCAGAAGGGAGGGTGAGTAGTAGCTTTGGGGGTAGGGGGTTAGTTCAGAAAAGACTGAAGGAACTACTGCTTTATAGGAGAATGGTAGGGTTCCAGAATGCATTACCTAGAGTGGTGGCAAACTTCACTGTCGGCCATCATAAGCTCGGGGATACTTTGCATAGAGCATGAAATGAAAACAGCAGTGTTAAAGGAGAATCATCTGCTTGGGGGTTAGATGCAGTACTTGGATGGATTTTGTAGACCAAAATATCTAAGTGACGTTATAGATATAATATATAAATAAGGTTCAGAGTTACTCTGTGCTTGTTTATGTTTATAGTTATATGTGTGATTTTAGACTTGATTGTTAACAAAAAAAAATTGCCAGTAATTGGAATTACATCTTGTTTTACTGAAAACTAAAATGGTTGCTCATTTATTCTACAGTGTTGCTTTGGATTTAGTATGTGATGCTGCTTTTAGAGTTGTTTACAAAATAGGCCAAATAAGCATTGAAAATGTATTAATTTAAAAGACCTGAATTCCCCTTTTACAAGTCACGTATCATGGTCCAGCATGTTTAGCATGCAGCAGCTATAGCTGTTTTGCTTCTCTGACTTTTAGCATTAATTCAAATATGTGTTATTGCCATATAAATCCATCACTTATTGTATATAATCCCTTATATGTCTGGAACAATTAAGTTCTTGCAAATTCATATTCATTAGTTCAGTAATGTAGTTTATCTATCTTGGCCTCTGTTCTGCGCCCTTCTCTTTTTGCCTTGGATCTTTCCCAGCATCAGTGTCTTCTGTAGTAAATCCTGCCTTCACAGTATGTGGCCAGAATATCCGAGATTTACTGTTACTAGTACACCTTCGAGTGAACAGTTTGGTGTTATGTTAAGTATTGGCTGATGTCAGCTTCTTTTACTCCATGGGACTTTCAAACATTTTCTCCAACACTACAGTCCAAAAGCATCAGTTTTCTGGAGTCAAGCTCTCACGGCCATATGTAATCACTAGGAACTTTATGGACCCTTGTTTACAGTGTGATATCTTTGCTGTTTAAAATCTTTATCAGATTTGACATAGCTATTTGTCCAAGGAGCAAGCATCTTTCATGACTGCAGTCACCATCTGAAGCAATCTTGGAGTCCAGGAAAATAAAATATGTCATTGCCTCCAGTTCTTCCCCATCTGTTTACAAAGAAATGATAGGGATTCATGACATTATCGGAGTTTTTTTTCACATTAAGCAGCAAATCCACTTTTGTACTTTCTACTTTCACCTTCATCAAGTTTCCTCATGTTCATTCATCAGAGATGTACCATCTGCATTTCTGAGGTTGTTAATATTTCTCCAGGCAATTTTGATTCCAACTTTTGATTCTTCTAACCCTACATTGACATCATTTTAGTTTTTGATGTTGTTCAGCAAGCCAGCTTTTGTACTTTCTGCATTTCCCTTCATCAACAGGCTGTTCAATTCTTCACTTTCAGCCATCAGAGTGGTAATTCTGCATTTCTGAGATTATTAATATATCTGCCTTTTCTAACCTAGCATTTTGTCCAGTATATTCAGCATATAAATTAAAAAGATGTCAGTATGCAGCCTTGCTGCCCTCCTTTCCCACTATTGAATCAAGTTGTTTATTCCATATTCATTTTTAAATGTTGCTTGTTCTACATACAGATTCCTCAGGAGGCAGATAATGTGGTCTGGTATCCCCACTTCTCTAAGAACTTGCCACAGTGTTATTATTTTGTCCAATCTGTGACGTTATGCTAACCCTGTATCAGTGCTGCAATGCTAACCATGTATATGTGATGTTGTTCTAACCATGTATCACTGATGTTATGCTAACCATGTATCAGTGACGTTATGCTAACCTTGTATCAGTGATTTTATGCTAACCCATGTGTCAGTGATGTTATGCTAACCATGTATCTGTCTGTGATGTTATGCTAACCATGTATCTGTCTGTGATGTTATGCTAACCATGTATCTGTCTGTGATGTTATGCTAGCCCATGTGTCAGTGATGTTACGCTAACCCATGTATCATGATGTTATGCTAACCCTGTGTCAGTGATGTTATGCTAACCCACATATCAGTGATGTTATGCTAACTCGTGCATCAGTAATGCAATGTTAAGCATGTATCAGTGTTGTTCTAACCATGTGTCAGTGATGTTATGCTGGCCATGCATCAGTGATGTTATGCTAGCCATGCATCAGTGATGGTATCCATGCATCACTGATGTTATGCTAACCCATGCATCAGTGCTGCAATGCTAACCATGTATCAGTTATGTTGTTCTAACCTTGTATCCATGAAATTATGCTAACCATGTATCAGTGACATTATGCTAACCCACGTATCAGTGATAGGTTACCACCTGTCCCACTTTGCGAGGGACAGTCTCTCTTTGGGCAGCTGTGTCCTGTGAGAAAAATCAAAAAAATGACAAATGTCCTGATATTTTAGGACAGAAATATTTCCTAAGTTTTCTTTAATAGTTGCATAAAACAATTATTTTTATCTGAACCCCCTAAGTGTTATATGAAATAACATAAGCAACTCAAGTGCTACAAGAATAAGCTTTTATTTTGGCAAAAAAGTGAAGTTTTATCCTTTGCACTAACCATGGGTTTGTTTTGTCATGTAAAGTCTGACATTTCTACAAAAAAATGTCCCACTTTGGGCATTTGAAAAGGTGTCATCCTTTGCACTGACCATGGGTTTGTTTTGTCCTGTAAAATCTGACATTTCTACAAAAAATGCCCCACTTTGGGCATTTGAAAAGGTGGAAACCCTAATCAGTGATGATATGCTAAACCACGTATCGGTGATGTTATGCTAACTCTATATCGGTGATGTTGCTCTAAATATGCATCAGGGATGTTGTTCTAACCCTGTATCTGTGATGTTATGCTAACCATGTATCTATTGGTGATGTTATGCTAACCTCGTTTCAGTGATGTTATGCTAGTCATGTATCGGTGATGTTAGGGTCCTCCTGCTATAATTCTTGCCACTTCTTAATATTTTCTTTCATTAGGTTCCTCCCATTTTTGTCTTTTGTCATGCTCATTTTTATGTGGAAGTTTCCCTTACTTAGTAATAGCCAGTCTTCTTAAACAGATCTCGTCTTTCCCATTCTATTATTTCTTTCTAGTTCTATGCACTACTCATTTAAGTGTCCCTCATGGTCTCTTCTTCTTATTCTTTGATACTCTGTATTCAGTTTGAAATATGTTTCTGTTTTCAGTCACTTCTTTAGCTTCCACAGACAGTCACTTTTCTTAATCTATTTGGAATATTTTTACCACTTCCTGGACAGTATAGCAAATTTCCATCCATAGTTTCTGTTCATAGTTTTTTATTGTTTGTTTTCTGAATTAATTTAATTTCAACATTTCTACTGTAAATTATATGAACCTTATATAGCCCAGGACATATTTTATTTATATCAAATGTTGCAGGATTTCTGATAAGATAATGTATATTTTTACTGGTGACCCGGGACTGGTATTAATTATCCAAGGGAGAGAGGAGTGAATCGTTAAGGACTTATTTCACAATGGCTCTTCGAGCTAGGAAATTAATTTTATTTATTTATTTTATTGTTTTATTTATCCTTTGTTGATCTGGTTAGTCCTATTAGGCTAGTAGCCTCTTTTCAGGGGAGACCCAAGATGGTATTTATACTATAAGGGGAAATTTGGCCAGGGTATTGGAGAATTTCCCCTACTCTTTTCGGTAGGTGCCATGGGATCTTTTACATCCACCTGAGCTACCACCAACTCAGGCAGATGGGAACTCAGTTTAACATTACATCCAAAGGATCGCTCCCTCAGAAGTATAGCACCTCCATAATGCTGCACTGCATTGTCAGAAATTGATCTACCTGGTGAGGGATTAGAACCCACAGCATCCAGCCTCCTGCACAAAAGGCGACTTTGTGCTACCTGTTGTGCCACTGACACTGCTACACAATTAATTATTTTAGACAAGGGTTGGAAAAGTGGGTAGAAAGTGAACTTTGATCATTTAAAGCTTCACAGTCAGGTACTCAGACAATGTGAATGGTTTTTGTTTTATAAGTGTGCATATTATCTCTCTAGTAATAACTGTAGGAGAATATTAAAACTGGTGAAGTGGTTCACAATTTCAGCTAATCTTTTGGTAGGTTTTCTTCTTTCAGCTAATTCTATTTTGTATTTTATCACAAAATATCAACATGAAAAGCAGCTTCATTTTAGTGTGTATTCTTTCAGTAGAATACACTGCTTCAACTTGAGGGCAGAAACTTCCAGGCTGTTGATATGATTATTTGCAGTTTGATGTTTTAATTTTTTGTACCAGATGTTCTTGTTGTCATGCTCATGATTCCTGTTACCTATGGTAATACTTGGCTCACATGCTATAATCTGGGGTTTGCACGTCTGTGAGTTTTCTGTGGCATTCGGGCGGCTTTTCATCTTTTTATTTTAAATGCCAGTGTCGGCATAGCAAGAACAAAGTCAGCTTTGAAGTGGAATCTCAGCAGCACTTTATTTTCTTTTTTCCAAAAGAAACAAAGCATGCAGAATTATAAAGTAAGGGGTAGGGTGGCTTTGACATACTTTTTCTTACCTACTGCAGTCATTTGCTAATCTGTAAATTTGGGTTCAGAATGTGCATGTCAGAACATGCACTTCATTTTTGCTGTAGGTAAGAAGGTCTTTTTGAAGACAGTTGGTAGCAGTTACTGGTAAAATGAACCACAGACAGTTCAAAGGAAATCTTACTGTAATGTAGCCTAGAAGTTTCTAGATCAAAAGACCTAGGTTTGATTCTTAAAGCATTTGTTTACTTTATATTTTACCCTACACAACTTAGTTTTCTTTTGCTTTTCAGATCTACCTTGAAATGTGCTTAAGCAGGTAATGCTTTTGTTCTTTGAAATGGCAGAATAAACTTGGGTCATAGTCAGGGCTTTATCCATCTGCACCACTGATGCAGGCTTTTATATTGACTGGCATGTTAGTACATTCCAGTTTACCCAAGAATAGGCATTAGGACAGATGGTGTGTCCTCTTTATCTGATGTAGAAGTCAGAAAAATGTTTCTTTCCTACAGACCTTCCACCTGCTAAATCTTATGTCTCATCAAAGCCTTTCCATTTCCAGTGAGCTTGATTGTCAAAAGATGGTAGATGCTTTCATAAAGGCCTAGCAAAGTGTCCTCTATCCCTGTCCCTGGCACTGCACTGAGGAGATGCATATGTATATTCTGAAGGGATGCATCACAATTCATCCTCACCTGCAGTGTGCATGCACTGACCATGCCGTAGTTGTACTGGGGATGAACTTGCTCAAGTAGTGGCCTAGTGAATTCTAGCACCTGAGGTAGCTGATTGCCAACCTGCGTATTCTGAGCATTATGAGTGGGGTTTCACTGTGCGGCACTGTGGCATCATCTATATTAAGTACTTTGTCATAGTGAGTGAACTGCTTTGGTAACCTGTAAGGCCTGGCCAAACAACTCTGGTGGCTGTCATGTGTGGTTGTGGTGGAAGAAGCTGTGTGTGATATGGAATGGGTACAAGTATGTTTGGCTGTGTTCAGGCATCTGCTCTGCCCTGCCTTGTAAATCTTTGTAGTTTTAGAAGTGATTTTGTAACACCTCGGCATAGGATGGTTTTATATTTTTACGTGTGTTTTGTGTGTGTATGTGTAGTATTAACATGGATACTGACAATCAGTCTTCATGTGAGTTTTGCCTGCATGTTGTAGCAAGCATTTGAACCTGTCAGATGTGGACCCCTTTTGTGTTAATAGCAAAATGTGGCAGTTTGTACACTGCAGTCAGGGTGCCTGGTACTAGAAGGTTGAAAACACACGGGGACAGAGGCTGACAAGAGGACCAGTGGTCAATCTGCAAATGCTTGGTGGTAAATTGGTATACAGTTTTGACAAGTGGACCCTGACCTTGGATAGTTCACTAGGAAGGTGGAACTGAGTGAATTTTGAGCTCTGCCACAAGGTTGAACTGAATGTTTTCAATGAGAATTTTGTAATTGTGGAATAGCCTGTGGTCACTAAATCCAGTCCTGACCCTAATATTGCAGGAGCTGTGCCACAAGGTCCAACTCCCGAAAGTTTTCACTGAGAACATTATCATTGTGAACTGTAATCAAGTTTAACATGAATAGTCTAGTTGTGTGTTAACCTTAACTAGTCAAATAACCTTAACTAGTGAAATATGTGCCTGCCCTATGCTGGAAAGTGACTCTGATATTCTCCCTAAAGGAGTAGTCCTTGCACTTTAAGGTCCACTTAAAAAGTTGGTCACTTCTCTGACCAGTAGATTACACTGTCATGCCAATTACTTAGTCTCCTGGCTTTCCAATTTCTGTGTTCAGTAAATGAAAGAAACCCTGTTCTGCTTTGTGCCTCCCTGTTATTTTTTTTGTACAGGCTATAAACTGATTGCTTTCTGTAATAACTGACGTGAGGGTGGGAAGGTCACTGACGACCCACTGCCTTTTACTCTACCATTCTACTTCCCACATGCACATTTCACCTGACACCCATTCCCTAGCCTTCCACAAACAAACTTACTGCTATCATAAAAACACTCAGGTGTGTATTATCCTATTTCCCAACTTCTGTCTAACATTTAGATCATTCCCAACAACTTTTCTGTCTCCCATGCTGCTTTACACAATATTCATTCATACAGACTGCTCCACAATAGTATTTGTCTGTTATTTGACGTTTTAACTTTAACTTTCCCCAGATAAACTTTCACTATTTCCTATCTGAACTATATCCTTTCAAACCCCTCTGTTTCTCACCTTTCAGAAGCATAAGAGAAGATACCAGGGCAACCTAACTCTATTCCTTCATAGAAAATACTTCCTTCCTACCTACCCATACCTCTCAACCTCCAGGTGAGAGAGTCAAGGACAAACAATCGCAAAATCACGGACAATCAAGGACACCTAATCGATATAATATATGCATATGCAAATAAGCATATTAATGAGCATGCCCACACATGTTAAACTGCACAAAGACAGGACATAATTGTAGATAAGTTAATTAAAAAGGAGTTCTATACATACACAGACTCAGTATGGGATTTTTGGTATTCAGACAGCCATATAAAATCCAAATGGTAAACAAATACGATCAAATAAAAATAAAAGTAATACACTCCCCCATGCCTCTCCACCTCTTAGAGCAAGAAATCTAGACAAAGACATGAATAAACATGGGACAAAGGCCCAAAAATAGGGACAATTTTTAAATGTTACTCTTACAAACTTAGAAAGTTGATAGAATAACAGGTTTTGCATTAGCATGAATTTTTAAGGGTATGCAGTGTGAAACTCAAATGTCTATCATTATTTTCTAATTTTAGTCTTCAGCAATTTGCCAGAAAAATCTAAATTTTATGAAAAATGGGCCAAACATATGAGGCAAAAATCTGGAAATTCTTTGAAAATATGTACAGTTGAGAGGTATGATCTCCCACCTGCTCTCACACTTGAGAGCTGGTTTTAAGACAATTGCTTAAACATTTTTTTAAAACACAAATAATATTATGGAAGGAATACACACAGTAAGGCAAACCTCAATATGTTAGCACAAGACCTCTGTACAAAACTTAAAATAATGAGGGGGCCAAAAGCCCAAGCATTAGGGACAGATTTTTAATATTGCTCCTATAAACTTACTAGAATAACAGGATATGTTAAAGAATATATTTTTTGAAAGGTACCACAGTCTGAAACTGAAATGTTTGTCATTTAATGACTTCAGTTAGTGATTTGCCAGAGGACAGCAAATTTTGTGAGAACATTCCAAACATATGAAGCAAGAGTTGTGGAATATGTCTCTCAACCTGTTAGCACTAGAAATCTGTACAAAGCATAAAATAATGGAGGAGGACAAAAGCCCAAGTATCAAGGACAGATTTTAAATATTGCTCCTATAAACTTAGAAAAATGCTAGAATATGTGTTAGAATGTATTTTCTGAATGATACCAAAGTCTGAGACTCAAATGATATTATTTAATAACTTCAGTGATTTGCCTGAAAATAATGCATTTCATGAGGAACAACCTAAGAATATGAGGCAAAAAGTGTGTACCTCTCAACATGTTATCATAAGGAATCTGGACAAAGCATTAAATAATGGGGGGGCACACACATTTAGTACAGATTTTAAAAATTGATTCTATAAATGACAAGGTTTGCCACTGGCTCAAACTACCGTAGCCACCACTGGACCTTACTTACTGAATTAGGTTGGCTTAAAACTCCCTCACCTCCTTCAGTGGTACCACGTCTCAATCGCCCGCAAACTACTAAATCATCCTCTAAAAGTCCCCTCCCTCCAAAATCTACCCTGTCATACCACCAGACCACTACACCCCAGCAACAAAAATCAATTACAGGTTAACTAGAACCAGGAACTCTGCTGGAGATGCTCTCTTCTCCTACTCCATAGCAAAATTATGGAATACCCTTCCTCACACTATAACTTCTGTGTCATCACGCACTAACTTCAAGGCTGCTCTAAAATCTCATCCAAAAGAACACTGGGCATGCCCCTGTAACAACCCTCTCTAACATCTCTACCCCAACCTCTCTAATCCCTTTCTTCCACCCCTCTAAATACCTCGGATTGCAGCCAAATACATTGCTTGTAGACCTATATCTCAGCTGTAATCTGAGCCACTGTTATTCAAGGGTAATAGCTGCTAGCTCAGCTGTTAAAATACTTGCTAGTCTTTATGGCACCAATGATATAAGTGTTGTACCATTTAACTAAATACTTAATTTCATTTTGAACTATAACTGTTTACTACTATTGTTAAACAAAACCTACCTATACTTCTTGTAACTTGTAATTAATTGTTGTTTTTATTTGCTTTTACTGTGGTGCTTTTCTCCCTGAGCCTCCGCTGAAAAAGGACCCGTGTCCGGTTGGATTTTCCCAGTCAACAAATGTAAATAAATAAAATAATAATAATAAAATAATGCTAGAGTAACAGGATACATATTAACATGCATTTTATGAAGAAAATCAAGGTCTGAAACTGAAATGTCTGTCATTATTGATTAACTTCAGTCAGTGGTTTGCCAGAGAGCACCACATCTTATGTGGATCGATTTTAAATATTGCCTATAAACCTAGACAAATGCTAGAATAACAGGGTGTGTGTTAAATGTATTTTCTGAAAGATATGCAGGTCTTTATCTCAAAGGTTAAAGACTTCGGTCCTCAGCCATTTGCCAGAAAACATCAACTTACCAGTCACCAAAAGGTCTGCACAGAATAAAAATAAAAATCCAAAAGTCAAGTCCTGAAGAGTGGCAGCCAAACTCAGACCTAATGTGCCCAAATACTCCAGCAGCTCAGCCTTGCCTTCAAGTCCAGTGTGCAATACAGCACCCCTCCCAAAGCAGAAAAATGGTCCACATTCTCTTGAATTTCACCAAATAGGAGATTCAGCACTAATCTTCTTTCTACCTGGCTTCAAGCTTCTTGTCACCACTACAAAGCTTCTTGTTCTCACTGCAAAAAGTGAATTCACCGTTCTTCAAAATCAAAGCTCCTCCATTCCTGCTGCTTATATGTGGACTGAGTGGACCTAATTGAAGATCTAGACACATCAGGTCAGTGTTTTTATATGTAAGTAACATGAAGGTAAAATGAAACTGAGAAACTGTCCAGCAGCATCAAATGAGATGCATGAAGTGATGCTCTGATTGGCTAAGACATCTACAGCCAGAACAGAGGTCGCTTTACTGCAAATCTTGTGAGAACAAGCACCCAAATCAGGCAGTGAGGGGATTAAGCTTATTTAAGCTTAAAAACAGGTGGTCCATAGAATTTGGGATGATTGAGAGCTGTGTTCTGACCTTCCTTCTTCTGGCTTTCAGACTCCATCGCCACTAAATGTCCTGGAGCCCTGCAATGTCTTGCTTCCTACTTCCCCACAACCTGACATCAGTACAGTGTAGATCTGTTTGTTTAATCATGCCACTCCTCAGCTTAGCCTCTGTTCTTCTCCTCCTACTGAGCCACCTCTCATCCTTCCATGACTATGTAATAGCTCTGACATCAGTACAGTGTAGATCTGTTTGTTTAGTCATGCCACTCCTCAGCTTAGCCTCTGTTCTTCTCCTCCTACTGAGCCACCTCTCATCCTTCCATGACTATGTAATAGCTCTCAACATCTCTCCACCTATTGTCTCAACCACCTGCCCATCCATACTTCCTCCCTAAACTCTCTACACTTCACATCAAACCTATTTAATGCCCCTCACCTTTACCCCAAATACAGATTGATTAACACCATTTCAACTCAAATAAAAATTTAATTGGAAAAATACTGTCCAAAAACAGGGATCAGTAATACCCCAATATACTAAAATCCTCCTAGCAGGCGACATTCACCCTAATCATGGCCCCATCTATCACATCCAACATCAAGACATTTTCTATTCCACGCACTAGTTTAACCCCATTTGCCACCATAAATATTATAAGCATAAGAACTAAAACTGCTGAACTGATTACCCAACACAAGCCTGATATTCTTGCAATAACTGAAACGTGGCTTAAACCTATCACAAACTACTCTAAAATTACACCCCCTCGCTGTAATATCATTCGTAATGCCTGTATAAACAGGAAAGGTGGTGTCATTGCTTTAATATTTACCAGCAACTACCATGTTTTCCCCTACAACAAACTAATAACAAAATTCAATTCAGCAGAGCTTCTAATTACTTTTCTGAAAATAAATATGTATTAGTGTCCTTTGCATCTCTCTTGGTGACAGTAAAGCTGAACTGGAAGGTATCTTACACTGGATATCCGTAACAATTCCACAAGACAAAATATTACTAAGTGATGTCAGTATCAATTGGTTAGACATAAATTCTAACTCCTCTACATCTAGCATGAACTTGTACAGTTTTCACACAACTAATTAATAGCCCCACACTTTATAGCAAGACATTAAATTCCTTTTTAGACTTGATACTAGTATCAGACCCTAACAAATTCACCATCATAGGTGCAATGTCAGACTCTCTCAGTGACCATCTCCCAGTCTATACAAACAGGCATCCCACGCATCCAGTTAAACAGCATGGTTATAAACCAACACACAACCTGTCCAAGTTTAACCTGGAAATGTTCATCACTAAACTGTCATTTATTAATTGGAACGTCCTAAAAGTTCTCCCCTTGGATGATGATGTAAATGAATTCAGTATAACTTTTCTGTATATCCTAAATAGCATTGTACTTCCTAGACGGATGAGACTAAAAACAACTAATGCAATTTGGCTGTCCAAAAAGAGTGAAATGCTTATGCAGGACAGAAAAAAAGCTTGGAAAGAATGGCAGAAAGATAAATAAAACACAACAACAACTCAAAAACTTCAGAATGCTCCACAAATGCACTAAAAATTAATTAAATGAAGATCGAAAGAATAGTGTAACAACTTCCAGAACAATAGTAAACACAACCCCAAAAAATTCTGGCCAGCCATTAAAGAAATATTACATTCCAGCCAAAAGTTCAACCTTAACCCCTTAGCTTGTCTGACAGATTTCCCATGTAAAAATGTGATACATTTGTCTGTGCCTTCACTATTCTTCCACTGTCTTTTTACTCACATTGTCATGTTGTACCGCTGTCTAACAGACTTGATATGCAGTGGCTGTTGTGAATGTATCTCTCCAAGTTTCCCAGGTGTTCTCTGAAAAAAGATCATTGGATAATCAGTAAAAGCTAACATAGTAGGCAGTAGTAGCATATTTAGAGGGTGAGAAGATGATTCTGGAAACACCATAACAATGTTTTGAAAGGTGTACAGCTGATAAAAAATGTTCTACTTAGCTATAAATGGCATGAGTATAAATAACCGTGTAATTTCCCTGATGCTTTACATTCAGATTCTGCTTGCCATTCTTGCTGTTTTGGTCAAGAAAGTTTTGATTTCTTTTTTGCCAGACTGTATGTCAGAGATGCCTCAACCAGAGCGTCCTTTTGTATTTAACTACATTAATTGTTTCTTAACAACTTTTCTGTTATTTATAGAGTACAACATATCAAATGAAATTTAGTTACTGTCTCATTTGCTCACTTAAAAAAATATTTCATATTGTTTGTAGTTCATTTTTGTGACTGCTGTATAAAACTGTATTATTGTATAGCCGAACTGTATTCTTTTAAATTTATTATTCACTTGATTGTATGCTGTATTTTGAGTATCGTGCACTTCATGAATATATTTAGTTGCATGTGCAATGCATATTTTATTTTTAATATTTTACTGTTCATATTATAATAGAATATAATAAATGTAATATAGTATAATGCAATATAATATAAATATAATGTAATATAGTATAATATAAAGTGGAGGCTTTCTGCCTGTGGCACCTCTGAAAATAGGTTGTCCTGAGTCGGACTTTTCATGATGAACACAGATTAATAAATTAAATAAACAAACAGTTATTGAGGTCTTTTAGTGCTTTGTACAGGTTACTTTTTGGCTTCATTTTATTTTTTTTTTCTTTGTCAGTATTCCTTGTGTAATGAGCATTCATTCTTTTTAGATAATGTGGGGTGTTAGTCTTCTTTGATTAGGGGGCCATAGGTGTAGTTGGTGGTTTGAACCTGTTTGCCCAGTGTTCTTTTCTTAGAAATTAGTGTGGGAAGGGGGAGATGGTTTTATTTTCTGGTAGCTAAATTAAATTCCACTGAGGTCAAAACTGATTGGCCAAGACGGGTTAATTTCTGTTGCTTGGTTGAAGAGAGGATGAGGTCACTGTAGTTTAACAAGCGGTAATTTGTTTAATAGAAGCAATAATTTGTTTAATAGAATGCCTAATAATGTTGCATTATAAAAGCTGTCAGGTAGAGTGAACGCAACCACTAAGGACAATAAGAGAAGTGATTCTGAGCAGCATGCTTGTGCAGTAGCTGCTGGCCCTTTTTCTGCTTATGAAAAATGTGTCTTTTAAGTAATTAGGATATTTGGAGGTCTTGCATCAAATTTTAACATATTTCTAGCTGATGACACTGTTGGTATACTAAGCATGTTTTTTTTTTTAATTTTACAGAGCGTAAAAATGTGCTGTGTTTGTCAGAAGTGGCAGCCGGGGTAATTCCTGTTTTCCTTGAGCTGCAAAAATATCAGAGTTAATTAATGTCGTATAGTGAACATACAAATCCAGATGCATTAAAATAATTGTAACAATTTTAATATTAAAAAAAAAAAAACACCCAGACAGCAGCAGTGACAAATCAAGTATCTACTACTTGGTAACATACATACTTGTTTCTAGATACAGATTAGCAGTAGCAGTTGTGACAACAAATGCAGGAAGAGTTCACGATCATGGATGGAAAATAACCAGATGTAGTTTACAGCAGAATGTTTACTTGGTCATCTGGAAGAGCTCACGATCATGGATGGAAAATAACCAGATGTAGTGTACAGCAGAATGTTTACTTGGTCATCAGGAAGAGCTCATGATCATGGATGGAAAATAACCAGATGTAGTTTACAGAAGAATGTTTAATTAGTCATCAGGAAGAGCTCACGATCATGGATGGAAAATAACCAGATGTAGTTTACATCAGAATGTTTACTTGGTCATCAGGAAGAGCTCACGATCATGGATGGAAAATAACCAGATGTAGTTTACAGCAGAATGTTTACTTGGTTGTCAGGAAGAGTTCACGATCATGGATGGAAAATAACCAGATGTAGTTTACAGCAGAATGTTTACTTGGTTGTCAGGAAGAGTTCACGATCATGGATGGAAAATAACCAGATGTAGTTTACAGCAGAAGGTTTACTTGAAACAGTGAGCACCAGCCAGGTTAGTTCTCTAACAATCAAGGTACTGTTATTATATTAAAGCGAGAGAGGGAAAAAAAGGTACAACAGTGATATTAGTAACGGGGTGGTAGGAGCGAAAGCAAGTTGTCCAGCTGTTACTCAGAGTGCTGTAAAGTTACTTCACTAGTAGCTTACTCTGTTACTTAGCTTTAAATTTGTAGTTTTAAGTAGTCAAGATTGAAAAGCGTAAAAGACTCCATAAAAATTCCCAGCTTAAAAGTGTAATTTTTTTTTCTAGTCCCTTAGAATGTTGGATAACCCTAGTGTAATTTCTAATTAGTGGTCCGTTGGACACCGTTATTGCTGAACAGTGATGGGTTTTGGTTTTAAGTGACTTTAGCACCTGGTTTGAAAGATTGCCAGCAAGTGACCAGCTTTGACCTGTGAGGAAGTGGTTGTACAGTGTCCTTGAGGTGACAGCTGTGTCACCATTACTTTGATGACAGCTGCAGTGACTCAGAGCTGAAAATAGAAATCACAATCAGTGAAGACGCTGTGTGAAGAACAGGAAGTAGTTCAAACTATTAAGTAGCTGCTGCTTGAAATTTACCAGAAAATCATAAGGCTGGAAAAATGTTAACAGTTTTCAGCTCTGTGCCAGACAAACATTTTTTTTCTTTTAAAACCAGAATTAACTGTGGGTGAGGTGTCAGCGCCTAGTACAGGAATAAAAGCATGCAGTTTAGTAACTTCAGCTTTATTGACAAGCCTACTGTTTGAAGGCACACAAACCACTTAAATATCAGCTGACACTGAGTGACATGATTAAAATGAACACCTGTAGACTGTACCTGAAAGTGTTATGGTTATTGTAACCATTGTAACACATTGTCTCCTGCAGATCTGAAAAATCTGAAAAAGTGCACAACTTAGATTCACAAACACGTTCCAAGAATGATGCATCCCTTCATTTAAAAAAAAGTTTGTCTCTTTGATGCTCTGAGTGATGTATTCCATAGTATGTGGCTGAAATAAAAGAAAAATAAAAGTAAATAGTAAACAATAAGAAAAAAGGGTCACTTTTAACCGCAAATGTTGAGACAAGGCCTTTTTATTGTCAGCTGTATTACTTTGCTCTTTAACAAATAAATAAATGAACCATAAAAGAATGTACAAGGATCAGACCTGTGTTTGATGTTGTTGAAACTACCTGATAAAACCCTTCATTCACTGAGGTATGAGCAGCATATTAATAGCCGTTGGGTTGTTTTTGGGGACTGCCCTCTTGGAATTAAATGCACTTTTAACAAAAATGTGTTAATTACTGAAGTTTCAGAACAACTGTTTGCTTGTTATATGTTGAAACACGTTTCTTCATCTTTTTATTGTCACATTTTTTGACTGCTTTGTTATTACACAAACAATTTTACAACAGACAATACTTGGAAAATAAATCAGTCCTCTCAGTTTGTACTTTTCATTGATTTTTCCTACAGGTAAATAAAAAGTCACTCCTGCTTGCACACATGTAATACATTTTAAAGTTTGATAACAGCATACACAGAATGGAATTTGTGTTTATCAGAAGATAATTACATCCCTACCGCAAGACTGAAAACTCTCAACAGGTTATTCTTAATTTCTCATGGAAAAGTGCAGTTTATGGACGTTGAGGTATAGAAGAAGAATAACCTTTAAAATGCTGTACAGCGTAGGAAAAGCACCAATAGGAAATTTCATTTTTCTTGCTACAGACTTTCATCCCTCCCTTGTGGTAAGGATTATGCCTGAGAGTTAGTTTGCAAGATTAAAGGAATGTACATCTGAGAACAATAATTTAATTAAAGCAGGCCAGGATGTAAGTAATGTATTTGTAGAGGTGGCGGTATAAGCCTATATTGTAAAATGGTATATATGAAGAGATGCGTGCTGATGGCAAATGAAAATTAGAAGTACGAGATGTAGTACTGAATGAAACAAATACAGCAGAGTTAAAAGTAGTGAAAGGACAAGAAAATTGTAGTCATTTTGCATCACATGCGCACCCTTTAAAATCTTTACCACATACACTTCAGATTTCCACTTACACTCATACATTGTATGCAACTTCTCTTTTAACATACATGCACACACACACACACACACACACACACACACACACACACACACACACACACACACACACACACTGCAGCCCCTATCTTCATACATATGTGCCAAGTTCCAGAGCTCTCACACAGACACAGCTGACTTACATAAATAATTTTGATATCTCACAAAGACTAACACATTCTTCATCCACAACTAGCTTTCAGTCACTCACTACACATCTACCCGCACATACTGGCTAACATCAAAGAGTAACACAATACTAATTTCATGAACTTTAATCGTACTTTGACTTAGGAATGGGGTCCATTCCCGTCATGGTATTAGAAGCCCAAAAGACTTGGAGAAATTCAAACGCCAGAAAAGTCACTGCCAACCCCCTCACCCAGATGCACATCATTCCGTAGTAACAAGCACTTGTAGTAAGAGAGAATTGTACCTAGAAAAATGGTGTCCTGTTGTGTGACGATATGATTGGACACTGACAAACATGTACCCTGTGAGACTGCCTGCCATGTACTGGATTACACTCTTATACACAGGCATACATATAAATATACATACATACATACATATATATATGTGTGTGTGTGTGTGTGTGTGTGTAGTAACAAGCACTTGTAGTAAGAGAGAATTGTACCTAGAAAAATGGTGTGCTGTTGTGTGACGGTATGATTGGACACTGACAAACATATACCCTGTGAGACTGCCTGCCATGTACTGGATTACACTCTTATACACAGACATACATATAAATTTACATACATACATATATGTGTGTATGTGTAGTAACAAGCACTTGTAGTAAGAGAGAATTGTACCTAGAAAAATGGTGTCCTGTTGTGTGACGGTATGATTGGACACTGACAAACATATACCCTGTGAGACTACCTGCCATGTACTGGATTACACTCTTATACACAGACATACATATAAATATACATACATACATATATGTGGGTGTGTGTATATATATATATATATATATATATATATATATAATCAGATATTTGATTGAAATTACCAAATTTTGAGCCATCTGAATGTAAAAACCTATTTAATGTAGGGGTGCAAGCCCCCCATACCCCTTTGTTAATTATATATTACAATTCTGGGATCACTGAGGAAAGGGCAAATTTTGTTTTCGACATTCTGATGTTTCAGCATTTTATCATTTCGATCAAACATTAGGAAGTAGAGTGTGTGTGTGCGCACGCGTGTATCTGTATGTATTTTTACTTCCAGTACTACAACTTTAGTGCGCTTGTTTTTTTTTTTTTTTTTTTTTTTCCTTGTATGTGGTTCATCTTGTATAGGAGAAGCTTGGCCTTTATTCTTATGTTCATATTGTATCAACATGCATCCAAGTTTGCTTATAAAGAAAGCATGAGTAAACCAGAGAGACTGTATATAATCTGTGAATGTATATGGTTTCCCAGCAGCTTTTTCATTCCACAGCTTACAGACCGATATTTTTCTGTCAGAAGCACTTGTCATCGAGTGCAGGCTCTATCAGTTTGCGCAACAGCAACTGTTACTTCTTGCATGGTATTTCATTGTTAGTCTCAGTTGTGTAACCCTGGAGTTGGTATATATAAGCTGGGGGGTATGGGCCATAGTCCCTACATACAAACATGTATTTTACTTTTTTTTCTATTACAGATTGCAAAAGTTAGTTTACTATTGCTTAGTTTTTTTTTTTTCAGTGTTTTTCTGTAGTGAATGTTGTGGCATCAGTGAAATTGGTGCCTCCGTAATGGAATGTCAACTACTTACAAACACACATACCTTTGTGTGTGTGTGTGTGTGTGTGTGTGTGTGTGTGTGTGTGTGTGTGTGTGTGTGTGTGTGTGTCTCTCTGTTTACAGGACATCATCCACTCATCAAAGTTTGCCTTAATGGAAGTAAGGGTATCCTCAATTTTACATGCAGTGCAAGATTTTTCCAGAGATGGGGGAAGTGTTGAGTAACAAATCTATATAATTATGTCCCTTCAGCATGTCTTGTTTATTTTTGGTTGATGTTCAAGTCTTTACTGAGTGTTTGTGAAGTTGTTTGTTTTTGAGAAGCTGTAGGAGATCAAACTGGGTGGGGGCCTTAGCAGCATGGAATAGTAGACATAAATCATTATAGTGGAGAATGTAACAGAATGTAGAGACAGAGCTTTAGGTCTGTTTTGATTGCTGGGGGGCTTTAGTCTGGTGATTTTTTTTTAACTCACCAACCTTGGAGGAGGTCTTTCTAGTTGTATGATGTGGCTGGAAGGGCATTTTGTTGTGTAATTAGCCTGGTCAGGGCAGAGTATAGAGGAATGACAACTTCTTTTGACCTGAATAAGATACCTTTAGGTATTACTTGGGCTAGATAGGATTTCCTGACCTCTGTTACTGCATAGTAGTCAAATGATAGGGAGTTATCAGCAAAAGTGCTGATATCTCTGAATATCTCTGATGACTATTAAGTGTGTGTGTGTGTGTGTGTGTGTGTGTGTGTGTGTGTGTGTGTGTGTGTGTGTGTGTGTGTGTGTGTGTGTGTGTGTGTGTGCGTGTGTGTGTGTGTGTGTGCGTGTGTGTGCGTGTGTATCACAAGTGTTTGAACTATTAAAAGTTCAATCGCTAAGAAATGCACCATAACAATTTGAATCACAAAGATTCAAATATCCAATACTTTGAATCACAAAGATTATGAGCGATACAAAGGCTATTTTTGTTTTTGTAAGAGGCAACCCCCCAGCACCCTAATACCTCCTGCTCATTATATATACCAACTCTGAGATCCCAATGTTGTGGGAAAAGGGAAAATTCTGTGACCCTGCTGTACCATGGTCTTGCACACCTAAGCAGCAGTATTCTAAAAGTTCATTCTCAAACTCTGCAGCCGACAATTCAAGCAAGCATTTTAATGGAACCCATATACATGTTTGAGTGTGCGTACATATATACTTATGGCTCCCCTGCGTTTTGTCAAATGCTGTTTCTTCGACAAACTCAGGGAGTGTATTTAATGTTGACAGTACGGATAGCCAAACTGGAAATGTTGATTGTGTGTAATGTCAAGACAGATAAGTGGGGTTGGAGGGGTGAGAATGTTTTGTGTGTGTGTGTGTATGCAACTTAGGGTTAGAGTCGGGGATGAGTGAAGGATGTCTGTTGTATTTTTGTGTGCGAGTTTGTGTATTTCAGGGTTAGGGTTGGAGTTAGGTTAGAGGGTAGATAAGTGTTTGTGTCTCCTAGTGTGTCTTGTGTAATGGCAGTGTTACAGGCAGGTTTTTGTGAAGGTAAGGTGTAGAGTTAAGGCTTGGGGGAAGGGGCAGTGTTAGGGTTGGCACTTATTACTATAGTGGTGCAGGGGTGCAGTCAGACACACACACACACACACACACACACACACACACACACACACACACACACACACACACACACACACACACACTGTGTACATACTTTTACTTCATCAGAAAACTTCAAATGGCATTTTATTTTAGGCTAATGAATGTAGATTGCCACTTGGAAGGTTTTATGTAGTGGGGACACTTAGAAGGTCTAGTATTGCTCCACTTTTCAAAAAGGGGGGCTTGTCCTGCAAGCAAAGTGATATAACACAAAGATTGTATTTTTTACAGTTGCAGTCTTGTGGTGAATTTCTTTGGCTGACTAATATCTACACCTAGCAAGTTTCAAATTTAGTGCTATTGTGAAAAGTTTGCTGACCTCATGTCTGCTCCGTTGCTGCTCAGTTTTACTCAATTTCCTCACTTAACTTACTCGGATGCTACTCAACCACACTGCAAAAAGGCACTTGCACCCCCTAGTGTCAACTGGCCTACTTTTTCTGCAGCAGATGTATATAAAAAGTTCCATATGTAAGGGAATTTTCCCAGGCTCTTAGCCTAAGGAAGTATTGTTTAGCAGCAGGCTTCTTCAGGCCCAAGTATATAGTCCATGTAGTCAAAGCAGTGTATTCTTTTCATATGTATTAGTTTGTTCATATTCTGTGCCTTTTTTAGACACCCTTATTGAATTATCACTTAAGACATAAGCAAGCATACACTTTTATAAAAGAAAAACTATTTTAACATTCCCAGTTGCAAACAATATACAAGACATATATTCTTTTTTTATAATTGTCGTCAGTCCACCAATTGATCAATTCCTGCCTTCCCTTACACCTCAGTCCTCCTCCAAAACATTATTCTGCACGAATTGTTCCCACATTTCCCATTTTTTGTATGTAATTTGCTCCTATGTTTTTCTAAAAATCCCACTTCCAGTTCTTTTATCTCTGTTACAATATTCAGTACTTCAAATCCAGTTGGTTTAAACTTTGATTACTATTTTCTAGTAATTGCATTTTGGCAGCCACCAGAATTAAACTCAACAAGACCTTATTATGTCTAGGGAATTCAGATCCTGTATTCCTGCTCAAAAAAAAAAAATAATAATTTCCTTAGTTACACCTGCTTGCTCAACTGTGGTGGTGGTGCTGCGGTAGCGTTGTCGCCTCACAGTAAGACGTTGTCCTGTTCGATTCTCAGCTAGAGCATCTTCTGTGTGGAGACATGCGTGAATGGGCGTACCTTCGTTGAAAGTTGTGCGTCAGAGCCGGCAACTCGGCACGTAAAAATCTACTGCCAATCATTAGCGGACCGGAGTTCCGCTGTGGCGACCCCTAACCGGGAAAAGTCGAAAGACACAACAACACCTGCTTGCTCACCCAATATTTCTGACAGACTTCCCATCACATGTCCAACGTTTGCCATCTACCTGAGATAAAATTCTCTATAATAATACTCTATGCAAATACTTCCAAGCAGAAAATCCTAAATTATCCAGACTTTGTTACATATTTGGGAGCCATACATATATCCTCACATTATTTCCTTGTGAATTGCCTTTCCAGTCTCTCTTCCCAATCTTTTTTAACATCTTCTGATTGATTCCTATGGTTATTGTGCAATATTTTATAAGCCCTACTAATTATTCCTTTTTTAGCAGTAGCTTCTGTTCTAGATTGAACTAATCTTTTTTAACATCTTCTGATTGATTCCTGTGGTTATTGTGCAATATTTTATAAGCCCTACTAATTATTCCTTTTTTAGCAGTAGCTTCTGTTCTAGATTGAACTAAACACTCTACCGGAGCAGGTCTCTCTCTTAGGATCCCTCTATCCCTTTCTGTGTGTCTGTAGTCTGATGTCAGTCTCTGATAAGGAAGGCAGTCTCTAACATGCAGTCCAAGTGTCTTCTTGGCCTATTTACATTCTATTACCTTAACCTCTCTAGTTATTTCCTCCCAGAACCTTGGTTCCTTTGCCAGTTTTCTCCAGTAAATTTCAGCCCCCTCATGCCATGCCTGTTTTCTGTACCCCTAATTGCAGTTATTCTTATTGGGGAAAATCTTTCTCCATTTTCATGTTGGCTTAGTTTGTAGAATAATTTCTGCTACTTTATGAATATAATAATCTGTATGGGTGTTGTTTTTTATTCTGTGCTTTTTTGTTCCATTTTCCTCTCTGCCTGTAAAGGTTATATCTGCTTTACAATTGCCTTAATTTCCTTGATTTTATGGACCTTCAGCCTGTAAGCACCTAAAACTTTTTGTGCACTGTATTACTGCCTACCAATTACTTCATGTTCCTATATTACTTAGGTTCATAGGTTCATAGGTAGGTACTAGGCCATCTGCCCGAGGGCATTTGTAAGCCTAGCCAGAGTGTCAGCTTTCGCCGCCCCATTGATTAATTAACTGAGCCTCTGTCAAGCAGAGCCAATGAAGTGATCCCAGGGGTGTATTTTCTGTTACCCATCCACTCGTCAAGGCTTGTGTTGAAGAGTGTTAGTGAGGGGCTCTGCCTAATGTAGTTAGGAATTTTGTTCCAAAGCATGGGGAGTCTCTGTGACAGGAATCTATCCCTCCAGCATGTTCTATTTATTGTTGTGGCGAGGTTTAGCTCACTAGGGCGCGTGGCTTGCAGTGACTTGGATTTCTTTAGGTGGAGCATGTCCATCAATTCTGAGTTGGACATGGCTTTGTAAGTCAGGCAGAGATCACCTCTGAGTCAGCGATATGCCACTGAGTACAGCCGGAGTTTTTTCAGTCGGGCTGCATGGGACATATGTTTGAGGCCAGTAATCCTCTTGGTGAGGTGCTTTTGTGGTCTTTCAAGCTGTTGGAAGTGTCTTGTGAGGTACTTCCCAAATGGGGCATTGTACTATATGATGGGTCTGATGAGTGACGAGTAGAGGGGCACTATAACCTCTTTATTTCTAGATGCGAACCCCTTAGTAATTAGATGGACCACATAGAAGGATTTCCTAACTACTTTGGCAATATGGTTGTCAAAGGAGAGATTGCTGTCTACCTGGGTCCCCAGATCTCTTATTACCTCTTCTGTATTAAGGGGGCTGCCGCCTATGTGGTAATTTGTGGGTGTTTTGTTTTTCCCAAACGGGATGACTATGCATTTTTTGGCATTTAGCTTGAGGCCATGACTTTGGCACCAGGTGTCTGTCTCAGTAAGGCCATTTTGGAGGATGTCCGTGTCAGCCGGAGAGTCAGTTATGGCTCCCAGTTTGCAGTCATCGGCGAACTTCGTTAGCCATAGTCCTCCTGTGTTTGCCTGTACTTCTGAGAAATATATGCCGAACAGTAGGGGTCCCAGAACCGAGCCTTGCGGGACACCAATTGTGACTGGTTTAGAGTCAAACCTGGAGCCCGCTATTCTTTCCGTGTGAGTTCTGTCTGTAAGCCAGTTGGCAACCCATCTTGTGACGTAGGGGTTTATGTTCAGGCTGGTGAGTTTTTCTATAATACCCGAGTGAGGAATGGTGTTGAATGCCTTGGCGAGATCAAGGTAGGCTGTGTGAACCACCTTTCCCTCATCTATGGCCTTGGTAACTGTCTCGAAGAAGTCAACCAGGTTTAGTAGGCATGACCTGCCCTTAACAAAGCCGAACTGGGTCGGGTCAAGTGTTTGGAGGATGTTCATCGTGTTTCACTGCTGCAGTCATTGCACTTGGGTTATCCTGCTGTCAGGCGGTCCCACAGTCGGCCAGAGTTCCAAAGTCTTGGTCCGGCGTCGGTTGCTGTCGCTTCTTCCCTGACGTTAGTGCGCCAGCGGTATATAAGATGCAGCCGATGCCATTTTCTTCAGTCTTTCTTGCCTCGCGGTGCCCGAAGCAAAAGCAGTTCGCAAGTGCCGGTCGGCCGACTCCTGAGATTTTCAAATTAGAATTTCAGAACCGAAGTCTTCAATAAAGCTAAGTAACCCGTTGGGGAAACTTTTTCTTGCCTCAGACCGATGTCAGTAAAAGTTAATAATTGCATTTTTTGTGGGAAGCAAATACCTCATAAGGATTTTCATTCTTACTGTATTCCATGCCTAGGCCCAGACCACGACGTCACTAGTTGTCGGTTTTGTGCTAGATTTAACAAGCGCACTATTAAACGTCGGTTTGATTTTGCTCGCCATTATTTTGGCCGAAGGTTCAATTATACCATTTTGTCAGAACAACCGACGACCGGAATACACAAAAAACGCAAAGACAAAGATAAGGACCGGCATCCAAGGTCCAAAACTGACGATGAAGCCTCTTCTAGGCCAGTCGCCGGTTCTCAGTGAGGCGCTTTCGCAGCCCCTGACACCCGCTACCTCAGAGCCACAGGCCACCTCCGACTCCCACGTGGAGATTTCTAGGCCTCTGGAAACTCAAGGTATTGGGCCTGTGGAAATTAACCCCTCAGATGGGTCCGAGCAGGTATCGGCTTCTGAGGGTGTTTTCAGACCTTCACAGCTTACCATCAAAACAACAACCAAGTCTAAAACTCCATTAAAGACAAAGAAACAAGTACAGCATTCACCTGGACAGGCCTCCATGCCTAAAAAGCAGATGCTCAAAATGGCGGAAGACCTAATTGCTCTGATCAGGGGTTCCCATCCCCCTCCTGATAAAAGGCCTAGGCAGGATACAGACTATGATTCCTCTGACCAGGTTTCCATTTCTTCGACTCCTCTTCAGACCAGGGATACTCTTTACCCCCCTATGAGGACTCTGATGCTGAAGAATCAATCCCTTCAGCCTCTCCTCCTGAGGATTACTCTTTTGGAGAAACTTTACATACCATGAGGGAGCATTTCCATTGGGAGAGCCAGGATTATTCAGAATCCAAGAAAAGGCTCAGAGATTTTCTTTTATTGCCTTAGCACAGGCCCCTTGCTATTCCGCCTGTGTTAGATATTGTGGATGATGTGTTCTCTGAATCCAGTTTAACCCCTGATTCTTTGCCCCCAGCACCAGTCAAGCCAGATAGGTACTACAGAGTCCCTGTCTCTCACAAATTTCTTTATAAAAACCCTGCTTCTGACCCAGAAACTATTTCCCAGGGTCCCAAAGGGGAAAAGGCTTCCACTGCTAAAAATCCAGTTCCCTCTGACAGGGATTCTAGATCGTTAGATAGATGGGGGAAGAAAGTTTACACTTCTTCAACTCTAGCAGTAAGGGCTTTAAATTGCTAGTTCCACATGCTTAAATACCAACAATATTTAATGTCTCTGTTAAAACAGAAAATGCTTACAAGCTCAGAAGGTCCTGACTGTAAAGAAATGCAGGATTTATTGCATGCAGCTGAACAATTGGGAAAACATTCTCTGCAATGTGATTTTGATTCATTAGAGGCTTCTTGTAGAGCCACAGTTACAGGATCTGTGATTTGAAGGCATGCTTGGTTAAAAGAACAAGGTTTACCTGATCATGTTAAGGCAAAATTACTGGATGCTGCTTTACAGCATATCTTGTTTGGTGTTAAGGCAGAAGAGGTATTAAAGAAAATGGAGGATAAGGCAAAATCTATGCAAACAGTGAAGGATTTCTTACAGGTTCAGCCACCTCGATTTAGCAGAAATTGGCCTTCAAAAAATTGGTCCTTTCCAGTATCAGACAGACCACAAAGAGGCAGATACAGACGCCCAAGAGGCAGATCTCAGCCCCAAGGCTCTTACAGACCACGACAGTGGGGTGCTTCAACCCCAAAAGGAGGAGACGACAACTCACAACCTTATAGGAAACAGTTCCAATGACTTCCCCCTTCAAATGCCAAGCACTTACCTTTTGGCAGCACCCTTAGGGGGAAAACTAGCACTTTTTTCACAAAATTGGCATATAATCACCCAAGACAAATGGGTTCTGAATATTGTGTCTCAAGGTTACAGGTTCCACTTCCACACTATACCAAGGCCAAAAGGAATGCCAGACCTGCCACAAAATCAATGGGCAGAGGTACAAAAAGAAATTACAGCCCTCATGGACATGAGAGCTATTCAAAAAGTGTCACAACAGGAACAAGGACAAGGATTTTACTCAAGACTTTTCTTGGTCCCCAGAAAGGACAAAGCCTGGTGACCCATACTGGACCTATCTACTCTAAATACTTACCTGGATGTTCCGAAATTCAAAATGTTGACACCACAGCAACTTCTTCCCATGCTGGGCAAGAAGGCTTGGCTTGTTACTTTGGACCTCAAAGAGGCATACCTGCATGCCCCAATCAGACAAAATTGCAGAGGATACCTCAGATTCATAGCTGGCGCAATGCATTACCAATTCTCTGCACTGCCCTTTGGCTTATCTACTGCGCCCAGGGTCTTCACAAAATGCCTGGCACCAGTAATTTCATTTTGCAGACAAAAAGGAATTCAAATGTATCCCTACTTGGACGACTGTCTTATTCAAGCAGAGAGCAAGGACATTCTTCTAAAGCATCTGGCGTTTGTAAAAAAATTGCTAATTTGCGTAGGGTACACAGTAAACGAAAAGAAGTCAAAACTAGTGCCCTCACAAGAGATAATATTCCTGAGTGCCAGCTTAAATACAACGGCCCAGATGGCTTATCTCAACGCCAGACAAGCAAAGACAACTGACTCAGTACTTTCAATTGATGGCAACAAAAACCCAACTCCCTGCAAGAAAAATTCTGCAGGCCTTGGGGTTCATGGCGTCCTGCATACTACTAATACCATATGCCAGACTGCATATGAGGAAATTACAATGGTACCTAAAAAGTGTTTGGACTCAACACTGTCACAGTTTGGAAACAGTAATACCACTTATTCCCTGCCTACAGCAGGAGTTTCGATGGTGAGCACAGGCATGTCACCACAACAAGGGACAGCCTTTCACTTTACCCACAGCCAGGCAGACACTAACAACAGATGCCTCGGATTACGCCTGGGGAGCACACATGGCAGGAAAATGTATTCAGGGCAAGTGGACCGCAGACCAAATGCATTTTCACGTCAATCAAAAAGAGATGCTAGCTGTACAAAATGCCCTAACAGCTTTCAAGGAACCTTCTGCATCCAGGACAACTATTACTAAAGACAGACACCACCACAGTTATGTGGTACATAAACAAGCAAGGGGGCACTCATTCCTATCCCCTCTGCAGACAAGCCATGACTTTGTGGAACACAGCACTGACCTATCAAGTTCATCTGCAAGCACAATTCCTGCCAGGAAAGAAAAATACTCTGGCAGACGACTTAAGCAGAAACATCATGGACCCTCACGAGTGAAAATTAAATCCACAAGTATTCAGCATGATAACACAAAAATGGGGGTGCCCAGACATAGATCTTTTTGCCTCCCTTCTGAACTGCCAACTACGGAAATTCTGCACAAGGACTTGCCACACACAAGCATGGAAAGTGGATGCTCTCTCGTTCAGCTGGAAAACCCTAAAAGTTTATGTCTTCCCTCCACTGCCTCTCCTTTCAAAGGTACTCCTAAAAGCCAGACAAGAAAGGCCAAAATGATCCTGATTGCCCCAGACTGGCCACGCCAGCACTGGTACCCAATCTTAAAGAACTTGGCTCAAGGCCCAGCATGGATTTTACCTCAAATTCCTCATCTTCTGACTCAACAAAACAGTCAGATCCTGCACAGCCAGCTCAAAACCTTAAGCCTGGCTGCATGGCAGATTACTTAGCCAAGCAGCTAACACCTCTATCTAAAGCTGTTATGGATGTCATTTTGGAGGCCAGGAGGCCCAACACCAGGAAATCCTATTCAGAAAAGTGGAAGAGATTCTGCGCCTGGAACCAGGCACAAAGCTTTGACCCTCTTGTTCCAAACATTCCTCAGATATTACAATACTTAACTGAAATGCTGGACAAAGGCCTATCCTTTTCATCCATTAAGATCCACGCCTCTGCCATCACAGCTCATTGCAACACGGATCCTCCTATTTTCTCTCATCCATTATTAAAACAGTACCTCAGAGGGGCTAAAAACATAAGACCGCCCCGGAGAGCACCAACTCCAACTTGGGACCTCAACTTTGTTTTGGAAAAACTAACTTTACCTCCTTTTGAGCCAGCCAATTCAGCAGAATTAAAATATGTGTCATGGAAAACTGCTCTGCTTCTGGCAATAACCTCAGCACGAAGAGTCTCAGAGTTACAGGCACTAATGGCAGTGGAACCTTTCATCATTTTTCATCAGGGCAGGGTTTCTTTAAGAACAAGCCCTACCTTTATGCTAAAGGTGGTATCCAGTGTGGCTCTTAACCAAACTATTCACTTGCCAACTTTTTATCCAAATCCCCAGAATAAAGGGGAGAGACTTCTGCATTCATTGGACATACACAGACAGTTACGCTTCTACTTGGACAAAACAAAAGCCTTCAGGAAAACTGAGCAATTGTTTGTAGCATATGCTGCAGGATCAAAGTGAAAGGCTATTTCAAAGTGAATAGGACACTGTATCTGTTTCTGCTACACACAGCATGGAAAAACTGTACCTAGCAACATTAGGACACATTCCACCAGGGCAACAGCCACTTCAACTGCCTACCTCAGAGGAGTACCTACCAAGGATATTTTGGAAGCTGCAACTTGGAGTTCAGTGCACACCTTTACCAAGCATTAGCACTTGCCTCTTTACTCTAAATCCAGAGCTGGCTTTGCCACTGCAGTGCCTCATAGCCACCCCGAATTCTCTATAGATCCAGCCACCCTACCTCAGCTTTGGGATTCTACCCAAGTGTAATGACTGCAGCAGTGAAACACGATGAACATAGTACAGTTTTGTACCTGCCATAAATGTAGATGTTTGAGTGTATTCACTGCTGCAGTCCAGGTTACCCTCCCTCCATCCCCACTTTCTTACCTAGGACTTATCTATACCTTTCTACCCTATACAACCTATGTGGTGTATTTGCTTGTAACTGAAGGTATTGTCTTTATTTTTTATGCATGTCTTATTAGCAATATGTATTGCCTACCTATTTGGGAGCACCTGACATCTGGGGCAAGAAAAACTGAAGAAAATGGCGTTGGCTGCATCTTATATACCCCTGGCACACTGACGTCAGTGAAGAAGCGACAGCAACCGACGCCAGACCAAGACTTTGGAACTCTGGCCGACTGCGGGACCGCCTGACGGCAGGATAACCCAAGTGTAATGACGGCAGCAGTGAATACACTCGAACATCTACATTTATGGTAGGTACAAAACTGTACTTTCCCAATGTCTTTGTTAATGAGTTCCATGATGATGCGCTCCATAGCCTCGCAGACCAGGCTAGTCAGGCTTATGGGGCGATAGTTACCAGGGTCAGTTGTGGCCCTTTCTTTGTGGAGCAGAATAACCATTGCTGTGCACCATTCTGTGGGCATATGTAGCCTGTGGAGAGGCTGAGGTTGAACAGCGTGTGTAGGTGGGGGGGTTAGTTCGTTATGTAGTTCGTGCAAGACGCAGCCTGGGACACCATCTGGCACCATTGATGCTGTGTTTTTGGCTTTTGAAAGGGCTGTTTTCACCTGTGCTTCTGTGATTTCCGGGACACTACACTTTTCCGGTATTGTTGTGGGCCCTTTTAAAGGTGAGAGGGAGGTGAAGTTTGCACTGATTCTATCTGCCAGTATGTTGGCAATATCAGTAGGTTCATTATATTTTGTGCTATTTTGCACTATCTCAGAGCATATCTGCAAGTTGCCACTTAGATTCTTGACATAGCTAAAGAAGGCTTTGTGGTTATCTTTCGAATCCTTGGCTATTTTTCTTTTGAAGTTAGCCTTGGATGATTTCATGAGGGACCTTAGTTTCTTACTGATACTGATCAGGGATGTCTTTCCTTCTTGGGATTTGCCTTTTTTTCTGAACTAGTTTCCTCCTGTTGTATAGCCTGTTTATGGCAGGGGTTTGGTTTCCTTCTCTTAGGGGAGTGAGTCTTGGTTTTGCTAGGGATGGCACGATCCATGCATCCTTGCATCTCTTTCTTTTTCTGTAAGCACACTGCTTACTTCCCCTTTGCTTGTTCAGTCTCATTTGTTTCGTTAAACTGCTTTACTTTTTACCACCACACAGTCTGTCTCCTACATCTAAACTTTTTTTTGTTCAAAGCCCTAACAACCCTGATTTTCTCCACTGGAGCTTTTCTCTCTCAGGCATAGCCGGTTCTCCCCCGTTCTAGCACAGTATTCCCTTTATACCTCCCTTAATGACATTGCTTTCATTAGACTGCATCAATTTAACTGTTTATAATTATTTTCTTAAACTTACTCGTATCCTTTAATGACCTTGTTCCATTTCACTCACCCTAACCTTTTACCCATTGCCAGTCTTATTCTCTCTGCTTTTTTGTTCATCCTACCTCAGCGCTGGTTATCCTAAAACTCTTTGTATTTATATATTAATTAATTCCTTAAAGAAACAGAAAAAAAAATCGCTCCTCCCTGATAGTCTGCGGTCATTTTTATCACTTTCAAAGCAGCACTGCTAAACTAATACTTGGCAAGTCAGCTTGAAGTTTATCCTTTCAAATTTCCCATTCCTCCTGTTTTGCAAAGCTTTGGCATGTATGTGCATGCACGTACCATGCTGCTTGGTAGCTCATTGCTGAGAAGTCTGCCTCAGAGCTGCAGTATCTGAGTTCAGTCCTATCTTCCGGCCATTGTTTATTTGGAGTCTGCATGTTCTCCGTTTCTGTGTGGGCTTTCTTCATTGGCTCCAGTTTTGTCCTGCCTTCCAAAAGTATGCTGGATAATTGGTTACATTAAGTTGTTCATATATTGTTTACCTTTTTCTGTGTTTATGAACCGAACCATGTACAGATTAAATAAAACTGGAAACCATTCATCTACTTCATGCAGGAATAAATGCATATTAATGTCTGTTAAGTACTAGGAATCATTCGTGTACTGTTTGCTTTGACATTACACCTGACCTGACAACACCTGCTAAGCCAGCGTGCCTTCAGACTCCTTTCTTCACCTGCAGTTAATGCACTGTTCATTTGTCTTAATTTTTATTAAGATCATTTGTTAGTTTTCACAACTTTATTATTTTAGAACTTAGCTGGATGAACAAGCAGTCACACCTTTTTATATTTTGCTATTTGCTGTGCAGCTTATCAAACTAATAGTATTTTATTCATAATTTTATAAGAAACTGTTCTTTATTTTTTGTACTTCCTTAAACAGTATGTATTTACTGTGCTTCATTATGTAGGTAACCTTGTTTAATTATCTTCTTGTCTCTGTTTTATTGTATAATTTCTGTTCCACTGTATGTTTTATATGTACCTACTTCTTGTTTCGTATTGGAAAGTGGTTAGATTTAAGCACTCTTAACAAAATTGAAATGTTCTCAGATTTTCTGTCTGATATTATTCTAAAGTATAACTCAGTACACATACAGTTATTAAGAGAGTGAATTCAATGAAATATTGGATTGTGGTTGGCACAATAGGAATTATGACGATTGCAGAATCCTCTAGATGTTCAGGACAGGAAGGAGGTTACAGTTTAGGTGGTTGAGAAGCAGACCCGATTAAGCATCTCTGAATTGCTGTATGGTAGCTCAACCTTATAAGAACAAAGGACACAAACCCAGCTGTAATTTAAATAAGTCCACTGTTGCCAGTTGCAAAACAGTACATACTTTTGTAATACTTTCCACAGACTTCCGCACTGTCTCAAATACAGTTACAACTGCTTTTTTTCCTTTCTCAGTACTTTTAACTGTACAATTGCTGTCGTTTCTGAGTTTTTCCAGACAAATACAATTACTGGCAGGCACTCCCTATTAAAGTGGAGGCTTGTCAGTCTCCGTGTCCTCCATTGTTTGGTGAATAGTGCGTAATACTTTTCACCTTTACATACAGAAGGCCAGATATTAAAGTTAATAAGCTTTAGGGCCTTTGTAACAGGATACTTAGTAAGTAGCATCTGCTACAGAGTACTTACGTTACTAATAAATCATAAGTACTACCTTACTACAGGATGAGAATTGTTACACTCCAGCAGAACTGTATTTTGTTATGTGGAACAGCAGGTTCAAGTTTCAGTGAAACCCTTGGCTTACTAAAGAATTCCCTTAACAGACAGACTGAACAAACCAGCTCATAATCAGTTCTTCCTAAACCAGGAAGCAGACTTGGAACTTCGATACTTATTTAAGAACATCATAAAACAGCTAAAGTTATGTTGTCTTTGTCTCTGTTATCCTGGCTCAGTAGCCCCAAGTTGTTCTGGAAAGCTTGCAGTGCCACAACAGACAGAAAAAACAACAAACAGAACCTCAGCCCTGTTAACTGACAGGGCTGCATGTTACAACTTCAGCACATTTTAATTTTTTTCCCATTTATTAATAATCGGTTCATGGTCTATAACCCCGCAAGCATAAAACCATTGTTTACTTTTGAGTGCTGTTCTCTCCACTCATGTCATACAGGTACAATTTTGACACTATTTCTTAAATTTCTTACAGTTCTTAGTTTATTTTCTCCTTCATAAATCTGATCCCTAGCCCTCCATCACATACTGCCTACCAATAGGGAAATGTATTTCCAGCTTCTTTAAGGTTCTTGTAGTTATCTGCTTGGTTTGCAAAGCACAAAGCTGTTACTTTGACCTAGGCAACTGGGATTTGATTAGCAAAACTTGAGGAGCCAGGCAGGGAGGGAGAGTAGTGAAAGGGTGTGGTACCCTTGCCTACCCTTGGGGGTGGAGGGTGCCTGAGAAACACAGAGCAAAGTGAAATTTCTGAGGTTGTTACAGTGAAACCACTTTGCTTGATGGGAGGGTGCAGGGCTGCTTGCTGGCAATGCCCCTTGTGGAAGTGAGGGTGCCCAGTGCCTGTTGTGCACCCCCCTTCAGCTCCACAGGGAAAGGGCTAAGCAGAGATCTTGTTAAGCACCACTAATGGTTCTCTAAATGATGGCCAATACCGAGCAACTCTTACCTGAAAATGTGATAGAAGAGGCTGATGGACAACAGGGTGAAGAGTGTAAAAAAAGCATTCCTGTAGGTATATGAATGTTTAATTTTACCACCATAAATTCACAGTTGTCCCTTGCATCAGATAAACTGCCAGTGGTATGGCAGTCATCAAGCACCATACTTAAAACAAAAGGGCCATGTTTTTGACCTCGACCTCAGATAGTCTCCCTCTTACTCGCCCACCAAAAACTTTATACAAACGTGATGTCCCAACTCTGAGGTTACATAAGTAAATGTAGCTTAGTTTGCCAAAGTTTGCATGGGTTCAGAAAAAGGCACAGCCATCAAAGGTATTTTGATGTTTACAAACGTTTATTGAAATCTGAAATGCTGGGATCTTTGTTTCTAACAGATTAAAATGTGCAGATAACTAAGTATCCCATCCTTTTCTGCTTAGACAAGTCTTTTATTATAATGCATATTATCTGTAGTTGTAAACTAATCTTTCTGATAGGGATTGTGGGTTTAAATGCAACATTGCTTGTTCTTCTCCATGTCATGTTGTGTCAGATGCACCACAGTGTTCAGTCTTGGGTCCGCTTACTTTCTCCACTAGTCTCAAGGTCTGTGTAACTGACAATTTTTTCATGTCCAGTCCAGCTGTGATGATATGTATGATATCAAAAGCCGTCTTTACTCAGACATACTGACCTCAATAACCTGGATGACAGTCCACCATTTGATACTAAATTACACAAAAACTTAAGACATACCCTGGAATTCAGGAAAAAGGTTCACAGGTCATAGTAATTGCCTACTGCAGGTTGGTCAGTTACTCTAATGGTGAAAAAAAATGTGATTCAGAGGTGGCTGTTGCCACAATGAGAGAGACATGATTATCATCTCATTACAGAGGTAGTATTTTCCCTAATGTTTGGTCAAAGCATCCCCCTACAAACACCCTGACACATTAAGACACCCTGTCCCACGCCCACACACACATAATGTTGACCTGTCAGTAGAAAGCACGTATAAGTTGTCAATCACAGTTAAGTAAACACCCATTTCCCCACACTCGTGGTCCAACAAACGAATAGATTCATTCATGCCCCTACAGGTGCATACACACATACCCCACTAACACCCCTAAACCCCACATCTTTGATAAATTAACCTGTACTGTGAGTATTTCACTAGCCATGTAAATCGGGAGCTGCTGGCATTTTGAGGGGCGAGCGTGTGGCTAATTAGCATAACCACTCCCCTGGACTGCTTCATTATCTTGCAGCTCTGTATGCTAGACCAGGCAATGCTGGAGCCTGGGACAGAGAAAATGGCAAACCTTAGTGGTAGGATGGTCTAAGAATTTGAAAGGCTTACTATGAGGGGCAAACAAATGTTTTAAAGCTTTCCCTTGCAGTAAGACTTTGTGTCCCTGCCATGTTTCTTGATGCCCCTAAGAAACATGTAAAGGTAACCTTCCCATGGCTTCATCCCTTCTCAAGCCACCTTCTTCCTGAAACAGTTTTACAGATCAAGTGTCTTGAGTGTATGATTATTTCCTGTCTCTTCTTATCTTATAATGGCAAACAATAAAGTTCTCAACTGAATAAACAACTCTGTGCATTCAGTGTACAGTTGTGCCTCTTATCACCACAAGCATATTCTTTACTGTTGTTCCATCTGGGATACTCTGCCCCTGTCATTGTCCTGTAATATATGAAGGTAACAAGATGAGCCCCCCCTGTTTATTTTTTTGAATTAAGAAAAGGATGAGAATAGTATGGAAAAAACTTTCAAGTCTTTCTTTGGAATTATGAGTGTTAAACTGGTGATGTCATTCTGAAAGGCGTGCAAGAACAAGCGGTCAAACCCGAGTACTGTGCTGTGGGTGGTTTTGCGAACATTGGTGAGGAGTGTTTTTCACAGAGATGATAGTGGCCATTTGAGACTTACTGAGAGTGTAGTAGAATGGAAAACATTTGTGTGTTTGAAATGCGATGTTAATGGGACAGATTTAAGGCACTTCTGAACTGAGCTATCCATTAACTAGGTTTGTACTACTTATGTACTAGACAGAGAAAATGAGGAGACTGTGTGGCCCAAGCAGTCATCACTGGCTATTATAGTTTGTTTATGATGAGAGCATACCTCTCAACCTTGTAGAGCAAAACATCTAGACAAAGCCATAAGTAATGGGAGAACAAAGGCCCAAAATAGAGATACTTTTAAATGTTGCTCTTACAAACTTAGAAAGTTGATAGAATAACAGGTTTACATTAGCATGAATTTTCTCGAGGCTATGAAGTCTGAAATGCAAATGTCTGTCATGATTTTCTGACTTCAACCCTTAATCATCATCTTCTTTCGGCTGTTCCCGTTAGGGTTGCCACAGTAGATCTGTTTCCATTTCTTCCTGTCCTCTGCATCTTGCTCTGTCACACCAACCACCTGCATGTCCTCTCTCACCACATCCATAAACCTTATCTTAGACCTTCCTCTTTTCCTGTTACCTGGTAGCTTCATCCTTAGCATCTTTTTCCCAATATACTCAGCATCCGTCCTCAGCACATGTCCAAACCAACATAATCTTTCCTCTCTAGCTTTGTCTCCAAACCTTCCAACCTGGGCTGACCCTCTAATATACTTATTCTAATCCTGTCCACCCTCATCACACCCAGTGCAAATCTTAACATCTTTAACTCTGCCACATCCAGCTCAAACTCCTGCCTTTTTATCAGTGCCACTATCTCCAACCCATATAACATAGCTGGTCTCACTACCCTTTTGTAGACCTTCCCTTTCACTCTTATTGGTACCCATCTGTCACAAATCACTCCTGACACTCTTCTTCACCCACTCCATCCTGCCTGTACTCTCTTCTTCACCTCTCTTCCGCACTCACCGTTACGCTGAACTGTTGATCCCAAGTATTTAAACTCGTCCACCTTTGCCACCTCTACTCCTTGCATCCTCACCATTCCTCTATCCTCCCTCTCATTCACACACACATATTCTGTCTTAGTCCTGCTGACCTTCATTCCTCTTCTCTCTAGAGCATATCTCCATCTCTCCATGATCTCCTCCACCTGTTCCCTACTCTCACTACAGATCACAGTGTCATCTGCAAACATCATGGTCCACGGGGCCTCCTGTCTGATCTTGTCTGTCAACTGACTGTCCATCACCATTGCAAATAAGAAAGGGCTCAGAGCTGATCCTTGAAGTAACCCCACCTCCACCTTAAATGCATCTGTCACTCCCACCGCAGACCTCACCGCTGTCACACTATCCTCGTACATATCCTGTACCACTCTTACATACTTCTCTGACACTCCTGATTTCATCATACAATACCACAACTCCTCTCAAGGCACCCTGTCATATGCTTTCTCTGAGTCTACAAAAACACAATGCAACTCCTTCTGACCTTCTGTGTACTTGTCCATCAACAACATCAGAGCAAACATCGCATCTGTAGTGCTCTTTCCCAGCATGAAACCATACTGCTGATCACTAATCATCACGTCCCTTCTTAACTTAGCTTCCACTACTCTTTCCCATAACTTCATGCTGTGACTGATCAATTTATTCCCTCTGTAGTTACTACAGCTCTGCACATCACCCTTATTCTTAAAAATCAGTTCCAAAACACTTTTTCTCCATTCCTCAGGCATCCTCTCACTTTCCAAGATTTCATTAAACAATCTGGTTAAAAACTCCACTGCCATTTCACCTAAACACCTCCATGCTTCCACAGGTATGTCATCTGGACCAACAGCCTTTCCATTCTTCATCCTCTTCATAGCTATCCTTACATTCTCTTTGCTAATCCATTGGATTTCATGATTCACTATCCCCACATCATCCAACCTTCTCTCCCTCTCATTCTCTTCATTCATCAACCCCTCAAAGTACTCTTTCCATCTCCTAACACACACTCCTCGCTTGTGAGTATGTTTTCCTCATTATCCTTTATCACCTTTACCTGCTGCACATCTTTCTTAGCTCGGTCCCTCTGTCTAGCCAGTCGGTACAGGTCCTTTTCTCCCTCCTTAATGTCCAGCCTTTCATACAACTCTTCATATGCCTTATCCTTAGCCTTCGCCACCTCTCTCTTTGCCATGCACCTCATCTCCTTATACTCCTGTCTACTTTCTTCATCTCTCTGACAATCCCACTTCTTCTTTGCCAACCTCTTTCTCTGTATACTCTCCTGTACTTCCTCATTCCACCACCATGTCTCCTTGTCGTCCTTCCGCTGTCCAGATGTCATACCAAGCACCTTTCTAGTCGTCTCCCTTACTAGCTCTGCTGTAGTTACCCAGCTATTTGGTAACTCTTCACTGCCACCCAGTGCCTGTCTTAACTCATCCCTAAACTCCACCTCACAATTACCCTTTTTCAATTTCCACCATTTGATCCTTGGTGCTGCCCTCACACTCCTCCTCCTCTTCTTGATCACCAATGTCGTCCTACAAACCACCATCCTATGCTGCCTAAATGATTTGCCAAATGAATTTTATGAGAAGCAGACCAAACATTTGAGGCAAAATATCTGGACATTCCATAAAAAATATGTACAGTTGAGAGGTGTGGTTCAGAGTGATGTCAATAGCATGTCTAATAACAGAAGTAAAATATTAATGTAGAATGTCTGTCATTAGAAAATACATTTATTAGAAGTGATTAAAATACCCCCTACAAACTTGCCTCACTATCTCCCTCCTCTTACTATTCTTTGTTTACCCCCCTGCTTTAACCTCCCCCTTCCATGCTACATCTCTTCCCTTCACCTTGTTTCTACTGTTTTAGTTTTACCTTTGTTATTATCTTGGATTGTGTACCTTAACTCATTCACCTCTACCGCATAAATCAGTTAACAAGGATATACGAAAATGTGGTAGATGTTTTATTGCCTGTGAATTTTCTTATAGGAAATGTGGACCTTTCAGGCCATATATCATTTTAATATACATGAAAATGGATGTTTTCTGCTTAGCCCATGTAACATAGCAGAAATGTACTGCAAACTATTTTGTGTATTGTGCATTGTTTATTTGTATCTAGCATGTCTGTCTCTCACTGCACTTGTCTTCTTTGCTTTCACTTGTGTCTGTTTATGTGACATGTGAAGGCTTGTCCTCAGGATTCCACTGGACAGTATTCAGATGGACATCACAGTAAAAAAAATACAAGGAAATAAGTAGTGTAAAAACGTTTTAGTATGTTTTGATATGAAATTGACAGGAAAGGATACCACTTTTATCTGGTCCCTTTTTAGTAATCGCCAAAAACTTCTCCTTTACAATTCTCCTTTAAAATTTCTGCTGTAAATTGTTTGAGGAAAGGTGAAAATTCCTGCATTAAGTGGATCCAGAGGACAGAGCTGCTGAGTCATACTTAACCGCCATTCATATAAACTGTGTTTTGTACACTTATTCCAAGAAATAGTAACAAAGGTAGAGAATGAGAGGTTTTACCCACTTATTAAAAAAAGGATGGTTTGTTATGTACCACTTTTAAACATAAGCATCAGATGTGGCTCTTTTATTTGCGATATTGAGTCTTTTCAGAGGTAGTGCGCTACACTTCACAGATAGATTATTTTAGAAGGGCAATTTCATGTTGCTTCAGGAAGAAGTGTTTCCAGTAGTCACTCTTGAAAAGATTGAATAATATTGTATATTGTTTATATTTTATATTCATGTAAGCTAATAAAAAGGTTAAACTCAGGTTACTCAGGGTATGCAGGATATTTAGTATGAAAGACAGAAAATACCTGAATTAGATTTCCTGGAACTTCAGAAGTGTTGGAAGACAACATAGTTGTGAAGGTGACAGATGAAAATGAAACTGGAAAAAGTTCAGATAAAACTGATCTTGGGGAGACATTGAAGTCTTCATAGAATATCATTTTATTACAATTTTAAAAAGGTTATGGCTAAACTAAATGGCTTTCTAAAAGAGTTGGAGCATTGCGAACAAAACAGTGTTGAGAAATTTGTATACAGATGACAATTTGTCCTTGCAGTGAAGCTACTAACAGCAAGGCAGCAGTTTTTGAAGTTCCTTAAATAGTTAGCAACAGAAAGACATGTTGGCTGAATGAAAGGCAATGAAAGGAGCCTGGGACAGAGAAAATGACAAGATTCACATGAGAAATAGTTCAGAACCGATGCAGTTATTTGTTGGAAGAATTTGCAGTCTGGGCCATTTTTCTGCAAAAGGCATGGGCATTGAAAAAGCTTGTCAGCTTTCTTATCGCAAGGCAGATATTTTGATGGAAGGCCCACACTTAGTGTGGTCAAGTTTGCTAAATGATATTTGAAAGAGCAGATAATGTTTAAGTTTTGCAAACTTTGCAAATGTGCATGATAGATTGAATAATTTTTTGATAATATTTTTTCAGATCAAATGGTTCAACAGGGAGCTTTTTTCATGCTGTTAAAGGACAACAATGGGATTCTGTTATTAAATGCTCAAGTTCTCTGTCCTTTTTCTCCCTATGTACTTTCCCTGCTATGAATAAATAACACTACAGCATTTACAGTATTTTAAATTGACTGTTTCTCTCCACTAGAAGAGTACCTTACTGTACTGTGGTGGCTTCACTTTCAAAAAACTTTTATCCCTCCCTGAAAAAAGTCTCCAATTCATTGATGTCATTAAGGCCACACTGAATACAGGTAGTTTTCCAGCCAATTCCTTCCCCAAACTGACATCATCATGACCGTCCTAAAAACCCACTCATGCTGTGATGTTACAGCTCCCTGGTCCTTCCCCTACCCATACAGAAAGTAAAGGCTAGAACAAGGAAACAGTGCGAGTCAAGTCTTCTGCTGTGAGCTGTCAATCACAGCAGGTAACAGCTAGGGAAGTTAGGTGTGAAGGGGATAGGGAGATGAGTCAAAGTAGTACAATTCAGGCTTCACAAAAAAACCCTGCAGTTTAGCCATTCTAAAAAGCAGCAGTAAAAAGCACTTTGAAAGTCTGTTCTGTGGCATTTGCACTGTTTGTGTTTTAAGTAGTCATTGAACGGTATGAAATGTTACTTGAAGCTAACTGAAGACAGCAGTGTATGCATGTAAAATCCATGCAGTGACAGGAGCTTTAGGAAGAAAGTGGCCTGTATGATATAACTTTTTACAGACGAGCACTGCATTGTGGGATACCTAGAGGCAGACTAAACAATCAGAATCACTTCAAGATGCCAGACCCCATTTGGTCAGTCTCAGAAATTACTTATAAAAATATTTAAAAACCTGTAAATCACCCCAGAGTGCTGTTAAAATGTGGGAAACACCAAACCATGATGAAATAAACATGTTTTTTTAGTCTCTGGGTACCGTTCTCCTTTTAACAATATCATCTCACAGATTTAAAATGTAAACTGATTTGCCCTGTTTTTCTCAAGGTTTTCCCCCCGAATAGAGTGAGGATATTTCCAAAACCAGTGAGAATGTCTGAGAAAGCTTATAATTTTAAACTTCAGTAGGTGCAAGAAAGTAAAAAGTTGGACTTCTCAGAGTACACCCTGACCCAATTAGTACATGATTTTCAGTCTTTAATGGAAGTTGGTAAACAGACATAATATTCATACTATTGCAGGGACTCTCAAAAACAGCTAATACCTTGCATAACTTCTTTAAGAATGCATTTACGAGAAGACTTGACATTTTGTTCTGAATGTTGAGTTTATAGTATCACTTGCTTTTTGCTTTTCAGTTACCTTACCTCTCATTTTGTAATTTCAGCATGTGATGTCTGTTTGAGATGTTATAATTTTCCATGTCTTTATCCTCATTTTTATGATGATTGACTGTTTCAGTCATGTAATTACAGTGTTCACAGTACCAAAATTTAATTTAGAGCTGCTTATCGTTGTGATTTTAATCTGTGATATAATTTAAGTGTCAGGTGTATTTTGAAGCTTGTCTAGCTTTGTAAGCTTTACAACTCCCAGGTGGATCATGGCAGATTTCAAATAGTAAAAATGAAAACCATGGGTGGTAGTGAATTTTAGTATGTACTGTTTGTTAAGAGATGACTGTATAGCTATACTATGTTTAAGTTTTTAAAAAGAGTAATGTAATATTTTAAACCTTGTTGAGGCCACACCAGAGAAATTGTATTTTTACTGCATGTGAGAGTGGAATAAATGTGTAGGTATTTGAACCATGCAGTAAAGATGTAAGTAGAGTGGGCTGTGCTATTAAATAAAAAAAAGGAAAATACAAGCTCTGTTACCATGGCTTTAAAAGGCTCATGCTAAAATATGCCCTGGCTTGTGTACTGCTTTGTACATACAGGATATAAATGCACTTTACATGAAAGAGTGGTCTCCGAGTCCTGTCACTGCACAGTTAGTTCTGACTTACAGAGGAGTTATTTACAAAGGGTTAACATACTTTCTTTTGTTTAAGTAGCCCTGTTGTGTAACAGTAATAGTCACTGATAGACTTGATGATGATTAATGCTGTAATTCCTCACTAAACTTGTATGGTAGCAAATATAATTGTTTGCTGGGTAGCTATTGCTGTGTGCCCCTCAATTCAGCTTATTTTAATACAGAGCTATATTGCAAAGCACGCTGCGAAATAGATGAAATTCAAATAAGCAGTTATTAAAACTAAAGTTAGAAAAAAATAAGTAAAATATATAAATAAAATAATTTTAAATATACATATGAAATAAAATATACCAGTTTAAGTGATACATGAATATCAAGATATTAATAAAAAATATAAATCTATAAAAAGAGTTAAACAAAAAGAACTGTCTTAATCTATCATATACTTGGAAAAATATTTTTTTTTTAATATTTTCGTTATTGCTATTTTAATTGTATGTTACTACATCATCTCATAACTTTTCACACACAGTCTATGGAAACCAGCATGCTTTGCATTTCTATTGCACTGCCATTTCCTTTTTCATGATAGAGGTTATAGTGTGGAATGTCTCAGTAGTAAAGGAACTGGCAGTAACACCTTCTGTAGAAAAAGTTTTTTGCATCAGCAAGCAGAATGCACTTATGGATAAGTCATATAATGCGTGCTGTTGCAGCATTTGTACTTTAGGTTGTAACTGGAAAACCAGTGGTCCAGTTCCTTTACCTGTAATAATTTAGTATGGTTGTGTTGAAAATAAAAAGTTTAGTCAAAATGACAATCTTTTTATTCTTGTGTTTTTATTTATTTTCCAGTTTAAAGGACAACTAAACCATTATTGCAACATTTTGTTTCAGAGTTTATTTTCCTCCTTGCAAAATAATAAATCATGACTTCACTGTTTTACTCCTTCTGCAGCTTTTCTGTGCCGTTCAGCTTCCTACTGTACATTTTGACATTGGTTGAAGCCTTGCAGTGTCTTTCATTAGGAAGTTTTCCCCCTCGCTCATATTAGCCACCACATTTTAAGGTATTTAACACAAGAAAACCAACTTTGCAAGATGTTTGTAGTCCTTCCCTCTTTCTGTTCTCATTAGATGGGGATTCATAACCCTGTTGAGTCTTTGAGGATTCACAAGGATTCACATGTCTTACTGTGCCATTAGCAGCTGCCTTCTTTCCCTTCCACCGAGGCCTGATGAGTTTGCAGGAATTCATATCTTTTTTGTTGTGGACTATCAGAGAGCAGCTGAGGCTAGAATCCCATGAAACCTGTTATCATTGACACAGAGAATGAATGAGGATTAATTCCCTGAAGAATAAAAGGCAGATTACATTATACTTAAAATATGACAAAGAAACATAATAAGAGAGCACTGATGGAAAAATCACTGGCACACGTTTTAGAGTGTCTGAAAGCAATTGTAATTCTGAGGACAGCCCAATGTAATTGAATGGAAAGAAGATCCTTTAGGAAAGAGTAGGGCATCATATTCTCATCTGAGAAGAGTTAGCCCTAGAATGAAATCACATCCACGTACTGGCCTCCATTAGAGCATCGAGTTAAAACAAAATCTTTTAATCACTCATAATACTGTAGGGAGATTTGTAGAACGTTATGCAAAGATAGATGTGTGTGTTTTCAGTTTCTAAATCAGTGGAAATGCTACTGACATTTTGTCCCAAGATTCTGAAGATGAGCTCTGATTCTGAGTTAAACCATTCTAATTGAATGAAAAGGCTGTCTAGCATGACAGAGTAGGCATTATAGTGTCGTATTCTTATGACATGGAGTACATTGTGGGAAAAAGAAGGTTTAAACAGAGAAGAAAATCGTGTTCATAGGGAAGCACTCCTGTTGAACATGTGGATTTTTTTTTTGAATGTTAACATAGTGCTTTCTCATATTGTTGACATCTCAGGACGTCAGAGTTGGCTTTATGGCATGTACTTACCCTAAGTTGAGGTTGCTTGACTCAGAGAAAAGGAGAAAAACAGGTGTGTGTGTTTTTTTAATTTCCTTTATTCCTTTACTCCAGGTTTACAAAAAACAGTTGTAGTATTTTGCAGGGTTTTGAAGTGTGTTTTGTCGGGCTTGACATTTTTACAGTGTTTACAGTGCTTTGCGTCTCTACAAGAGAAGATGTGGTGTTTCATTCTAGACCCACCAGTCTAAGTGTAACAGCAGGCCATTTTGGGGTAGAACACAATAACTGCAACTCCTTATAATCCTTCAAGGGCATACATTGCATTTCACATTGAGATAAGGTAAAAAGTACTGTAACCGTAGTAATTCTTTATTATAAACAGTGGAGAATAATTTATTTATGTTTGGAAGGATAAAGTTTGTAGGTTGTTGTTAGGCAAAAGACCAATTAATAATTTTTTAGCCTAGCCACGGCAGTGTCAATGTTGTACCCAACAAATGACTCCCCTGTCCACAGTGTTCTCATTCACACTCTGTTATGCTGTCATTCACACTCTGTTATGCTGTCATTCATAACTAATTATGAATCATTTTGCCTCAGAGTCAAATGAATGGCAAAACTAACATAGCAGTCCACTACCGTGGCACTGGAAGACATCTCTCTAATCTAAATACAGGTTGCATGTAACCCTTTGCAATTGTCCCACTGCGTAGAAACATGGACTATACATAAAAACTGTAAAAAAAAATACTGTAAACAAGCAAGGCGTGCATCTGCAGATCATATTGTGTTCTAATTACCTTTAATTAAATTCACCTGGCAGCTTTTTGGCATGTAAAGTGTTGCTTTAATTTATTGGAAATGTTGGAGCTGTAGTAGATTGTTTTTCTGCCAAATGAGGCTGTTTTACATACACTGAGTAGTCTGTGCTTTCTGAGTCAGACATGGGTCTCTGTCACTGTCTTCTGGTTCTGTTTTTACTTTTCAGTTTGGCTGTCACTGTATATATATTTTTTTGCACAATGTGCCAATAAGAGCAGTCAAGACAGAGAAAGGTAGCTTTGCCTGCCCCTTATCCCTCAAGAACAGTACATTTTGTTGATGTGTAGGTGGCTCAAACAAGGGGGTATTGCATGTGGGTGAAGCGGGTTGCAATAACTGTGACTTGATAGTGTGCTGCATGCAGAAGGGTTTAGTACCATATTGTCTGGGCTGTGGATCACAGATTATGAGTAGGAGAGTTATTGGAATTGAAGCTGTTTTAGAACTACCTAGATTTTACCAAAAGAGAGGATGAAATTTGATAAAATGTGAACATATATTGCTGACAATGCATTTCCTTTCTGTTTAAAAAAATGGTGGAAGAAAATGCTTAACTGCCCTAGGGGAAGTGCATTATTCCTCTGAGCCCCCAACTAAGAAATCACTTTTTTAAAAAAAGGAGGAGGTGGAAATGGGGGCTTTGGATAGGGAAGGGATAGTGTTCAGTAATGTGATTATTAAATTACTAAGACTAGACTGTGGTAATTTTGTGAAAATGAAAGCTGGGGGGGGTGGGCTAAAAATTCAAACCAGCAATCAGCATGTGCAGAAACACATTTTGACAGGTAGCAAATGCTACTTAATTTCACTGTGAAACAGACAGCTGTAGAAGAATTAATTCCAGGTTTATATTGCAGTAAAAAAATGTTTTCTCTGATGCTATGTTTCATGGACCTGCTAACGTGTTATATGATACTGAAGTTGTCATGGCCCATTTATACACATTCTAAGTATTTTTTTAAGCATTTGTACAATAGCAGTTACCGGTTGTGGTTTGAGTCATTTTGGTTTAGTAAATCAACCTGAGTGGTTAAATTTGAACATTTTGTCTGGTTGTATTAAATTTTACTTATTAGATCTAGAGCAGTGACGGTGAACCTATGACATGCATCTCAAAGGTGACACACCATGATGTTTTGGGTGACACACCAGCATTCAACACCCAGGTTACCAAAGAAACTGAATGAACAAAAACACAAGAAATATGTTACCTTGTACTTATCTATTAAAACTCAGCAACAAAAAAGTCATTAATTGATGTTAATCAAATCAAATGCAATGTGTTCCATGTTTTTTTCAGTTCAATTCAAAATTAGTATTAAAAGTAGGGTAATTTTTTGGTGCACTATTTTAAACCCAATTATCTATTGTAACTCGCTAATTTTTTTTTTATACTTTTATAATACATAGCAGCACACATGATTGAACTTTATTTTTTTTTATAAATGAATATGTAAAGAATTGTTTCTCTTTTGTTCGGGGGGGGGGGGTGAAAGATAGGCATTTTCCACATTTTTGACACACCGGGCCCAAACGGTTTGACATCCCTGATCAATAGTATGGAAAATGTTGATAGCTTTCAAGTCCTACAATTGTGAATAACATTCTGTTTTTATGGATACCTAACTTTTAGCTTTATTTCTGCTAGTCCTACATTTTTGTATAATGTTAAAGTTGTAGGATACTTGATAACCTGAGGCCTACATTCTAAGAGATAAGTTACTGAGAACCTTGGTGGTGGAGCAAAAGTGGGAGAAATCACCTGAGGCACCATCCTCCTTTGCTACAGCTTTGCTGTGACAACTTTGGTGTGCTTTATTTTTTGGGTATGCTGTAACTTAATTTTTCTCTTTTGCAAATCGGATGAGCATTTCCCAGTTTGAGCTTTAACGGGGAATAAAAAGCTGCAGCAGCCTGGCCTGTATCATGCTGCATGCAAAACATGTCAGCTGATTGCTCAGAGGTCTTGCACTACCAGTTGTGAACTCTTCCCCAGTGAAGTAATAACTGGAATGAATAACTGGTGAAGGTCATTGATGGGTGTTGCAGGTCTTGGAAGGGGTCCATCTAATGAGGGGTAAAGCCTGTTTTATCCACTAGAGGCAGTGTGAGTAGACAGCATTGTGCTTTAAGTATCTTTCTTATCAGGTAATTGCAGTGCAGATATAAAGATTTCTGTAATATGATATGAAAAGCAAATCCATACCTGCTTCCTACGAATGCTTGTTTTGGTTACCATTGTTATCTTATTGGTCACAATATATATGGAACAGAGACTGCATTCCAGGACTCTGGCTGCCAGAACAGAATGAAAACCTTTTCATAATTGAGTATTCAACATTTAATACAGGCAGCAATTACATTGAGACTATAGAAAAAAATTCCCCCATTTTATCATTGAGGCTGTGGAGACTTGTTGCCTTTTGATCTTATTTCCTGACAATTAAGTATAAAAGAAAACTCAATGAAAGCATCTGTTGAAAAATAAGCTCTGTTCAAATTAAAAGGTCCCTGTAATCTTAGCAATTTATTTCAAGTCCTTTATTATCTCTGAAGTGAAAGATAAATTGTGATTTGTTTTTTGCTTATCTGTAGCTAAAGTTTCTATTTTAAAAGGCTAAACAGAAAGGAGAAGCGTGTTTACCATATTGTTTGTGTAGCATCACCGAAAATTAACTTCTAAGATTTCTTGGGTGGCCAGTTCTGAGTGCATGTGGACTTTGTTTGCTTTCATTTAAGTTCAAGGATTTAAGTAAGTGAGACACATGAAGGACCTTCCATATATTTCAGTGACATTTACATGTTGTGGTACCAGCTACATGCTGATTGTGTCAGCAAAGGTTGATTTAAGAATAATTTTTCTGAAGAGGACAATAACAGGGTTTGCCTGCCGTAGCTGTAGGGAAGGCACTGGTCTTGATGAAAGCCAAGAGAGGGAATCTGTAGATGAAGAGGAAATAATAACTACCTGTCACTCCCGTCCAGCAGAAGGTCTTAACAGGAATGAAGGTCTAAAACCACTTTTGTAAATTACAGTACATTTTAAAAAAGAACTTCCTGTACAGCTGTTCTTATATAACCTAGTTTGTTACTATAAATAGTATTTCTTAGAACTTTTTTTTTTTTTATTGCAAGTATTGCAGCTGAAGAACAAATGAATCCTTTGGGGGTGGGGATGAGCATATGTTCTAGAATATTAATAAGGTAAGTCTGTGTTAGACATTGATAGTGCAGTCCAGTAGCTGAGGGAGGGGATGCTTTAAGGTGCTATCTTATAAATAAGAGCAACAGTGACTGTAACAGTCTTTCTGCTGGTAACTGATTTACAATGCACTGATCTCGATTCACCCTTGATACATTTTTCATACTGTCACCTTTTTATTCTGAATAACATTTAATAGAGTGTTTCATGTGGTGAAGCATGTATCCCATTCATGCAGTCATAGTCATTATTAGAATTTTCTAATGTCAGAATCAAATTTAAGAATCTTTTTTCATGATTTGATGAATAAGCAATGGGAAGACATAGTTGATGTCCACTGCTGCATAGCTTATGTATAGACAGTCCTACCTTGGACTAGTGGGTGCTGAGGGTCTATATTATAGTATCAAAGTTTTTAAACTTCGATTGCTATAATATCGACCCATTTTTGTCAAAAACTCAAAATAGCAAAGCCATGGAACTTCGAAACCTTACCTAGGGTAAGATTTCGGTTGTCCGTTCCATGGCTTCGCTATTTACTATACTGTGGTGGGAAGGTTACGGACCGGGGTAAGGTAAGTATGCGAATGGAGGTTACGGACCGGGTTAAGGTAAGTGTGGGAACGGATCGGGGTAAGGTGAGTGTTCGATAGTTAGGGACATTAGGGTTAGGGAGCGGGTAAGGTGAGTGTGCGGTAGTTAGGGGCTTTAGGATTAGGAAGAAGGTAAGGTGAGTGTGCGGTAGTTAGGGACTTTAGGGTTAGGGAGCGGGTATGGTGAGTGTGCAGTAGTTAGGGACTTTAGGGTTAGGGTTGGGTTAAGGTGAGTGGATAGGTAGTAGTGTAGGGTTAGAATTATGGTTTTGTTAAGTGTATGTGTGTGGTTTATTTATTTTGGTGTGCTTGTGTTGTTTGTTTGTGTTTCGGAACAGCAAATTTTTCTCCCTCGGAAAAAAATTGCTGTTCTGTATGTTCGATATTTTGTGGTTTAGATATTTTAGGTACGATGAAATAGCGTTTGTTATTTAAATCGTACGATAGGGTAATGTAAACGCGGTGCTGAGACATGGTCATCTGAGAACTAAACAGACTGAAACAAAGTCAATGTTTTAGGTGGAGTCCGTACACTTACTTTTTTTACCTTGTTTGTAGATATTTTGTAGTTAGTGGTCTAACTGCAGTGTCATCAGTGTACATTGGTGGTGGTATCACAGGAGAATCACTGTGCATAGTGTTTGACATCATTGATGGTGTCACAGAAGAATTACTTTGTAATGTTTTGATATCATTGGTGGTGTCACGGGAGACTCACTGCTTGTAGTGTTGGACATTGTTTTTGTTGTCATAGAAGAACCACTGTGTGTAGAGTCTTGACATCATTGGTTCTGTCTCAGGAGAATCACTGTGTGTACAGTAAGACATTGTTGGTGTTGTCTCAGTAGAGTAACTGTATGTAGTGTGTGACATTGCTGGTGTTGTCAAGGAGAACCACTGTATGCAGTTTTGGATATCACTGGTGTTGTCTCAAGAATATCACTATGCATCGAGTCTGACATCATTGTTGTCTTTGAAGAATCACTGTGCTTATAGTCTGACATCATTGATATTGTCACAGATGAATCACTGTGTGTAGAGTCTGACATTGTTGGTGTTGTCTCAGGGGAATTACTGTGCATAGAGTCTGACATCACTGGTGTCTCAGGACAATCACTGTGTAGAGTCTGACATCATTGGTGTTGTCACAGATGAATCATTGTGTGTAGAGTCTGACATTGTTAATGTTGTCTCAGAGGAATTACTGTGCATAGAGTCTGACATCACTGGTGTCTCAGGACGATCACTGCGTAGAGTCTGGCATTGTTGGTTGTATCTCAGGAGAATCACTCTGCATAGAGTCTGACATTGGTGTCGTCTCAGGAGAATCGTACATAGTGTTGACTATTGCTGTTGGTATCACTGGAGAATCACTGTTCTGACATCACTGGTATTGTTTAAGGAGAATAACTGTGTGTAGAGTCTGACATCACTGGTGTCTCAGGACAATCACTGTGCATAGAGTCTTAACATCGTTGGTGTTGTCACAGATGAATCACTGTGTGTAGAGTCTGACATTGTTAACGTTGTCTCAGGGGAATTACTGTGCATAGAGTCTGACATCACTGGTGTCTCGGGACGATCACTGCATAGAGTCTGACATCATTGGTGTTGTCACAGATGAATCATTGTGTGTAGAGTCTGAGATTGTTGGTGATGTCTCAGGAGAGTCACTCTGCACAGAGTCTGACATTGGTGTCGTCTCAGGAGAATCATTGTGTATAGCGTTGACTGTTGCTGTTGGTATCACTGGAGAATCACTGTTCTGACCTCACTGGTATTGTTTAAGGAGAATAACTGTGTGTAGAGTCTGACATCACTGGTGTCTCAGGACAATCACTGTGCATAGAGTCTTAACATCGTTGGTGTTGTTACAGATGAATCACTGTGTGTAGAGTCTGACATTGTTAATGTTGTCTCAGGGGAATTACTGTGCATAGAGTCTGACATCACTAGTGTCTCAGGACGATCACTGCATAGAGTCTGATATCGTTGGTGTTGTCACAGATGAATCACTGTGTGTAGAGTCTGACATTGTGAATGTTGTCTCAGGGGAATTACTGTGCATAGAGTCTGACATCATTGGTGATGATCTTTGTGTCTGACTGTTGCAGTCATGACTTGTGGAGTTTCCTGCCGTAGAAGCCCTTGGCCGGCCCGACTACCAGAGTAAAAGTCTTCCCTCCTGCTATGACTGGCAGACTCACTTAACTGATGTCAGTACGCTCTTGTATAAGTGGAGTCTGTCTGTATCATTACCTCAGTTCTTTCTTGCCATCAGAGCCCAAAGCAGATGTAGTTGTACAAAGCAGATGCAGTTGTACATGCATCGGTCAGTCCACACAGAAGTGAAAACTTCTAAAAGCTAAGTACGCCATTGGGGAACTTTTTCCTTTTTCTATATTAGTGGTAGAGGACGTTAACAACTGCCTCCATTGTGGTGAACAAATTCCACACTGGGATTTTCATACCCTTTGTGTTACTCATAGGCCCTTCACATGATGTCCCAAATTGTCCCAAATTGTTGTTTCTGTGCCCGATTCAACTCCAGAACTATTAGGAATAGGGCGGACATTTTAGCAAAATTTCTTAGTGAGCCTCCTGAATTTCCATGTGGGATGGTGTCCGTTCCGCAGCCCAGTGTCGATCTGACTAAATGCAAACAGTTTAAGCTTAGGCCTTCCGAGCACAACCGTTCACCATCAGCTAACCAGCCACGATTTGTTATCGTGGAAGTCGGCGAGGCATCTTCACAGTCCCCTCTTGCAGTCGAGGTAATGGATAAGGCCTCTACCGAGACACTTTCAGAGACCAATATGCTGTCGGAACCCTTTATACCATCACCAGTCACTGAACACCATTCATTGGTTGGGTCCGAAACCGCTAAGCAGGCCTCGGCTTCCAGTGACCACAGCTCTACCATTATACCTCAGAGGTATTCCTGGGCCAAAACAAAAACATACAACTAGGAAATCTTCTCATCTTTCCAGCCCTTCCAGCTCTCACTCTGAAAAGGAATTAGTTAAATTGTCAGAGGACCTGCTTTCCCTGGTAAGGGGCAGATACTGCCCCCGAATCTACGTCGAGATGAGACCAGGCAGGACTCGGACCAGAAGGGCTCAACCTATGCAGATGACCCTTCTTTGTCTCCCTTTCAGGAGTCTGATTCAGAGGAATCTTTATATTTGACTTCCCCTAAGGAGGACATATCCTTTGTAGAAACTTTACACTCCCTTGGGGAACTTTTGCAGTGGGAAGAACAAGGTTATCTCCTACCCAAGAAAAGAGCCAGGGAATTCTTCTACCTCCCAGAACTGAAACCCCTGGCAGTACCCCCAATTTTGGAGGTGGTTGATGATGTGTTTCTAGAATCCTCTTTGAGATCAGACTCCCTTCTCCCTGCACCCAGGAAATCTGACACTTTCTAAGGAGTTATGGCTTAACATAAGCACCTTTTCAGTGACCCTTAAGCAGATCCACAGATTTTGGTCCGTGACTCCATGGTTCCAGAACCAGCACTCCCAAGAATCCCCTATCAGTAATATGCAAGGTAGAGCCCTTGTAAGATTTGGCAAGAAAGTATACACTTCTGCCACAATATCCATGAGGGCATTGAACTACCAGTTCCACTTAATAAAACACCAAGAGTCACTGCTGGATCAGCAGACACTTTTGACCATTGAAAATAAGGTCTTCTCTTAAGAATTAATGGACATTTACAGTTCCACTTCACAAGTGATCGACCATCCTTGCACTGTGGGTTTGATGCTTTACAGGCTGCCAACAGGGCCGCAGTCACTGGATGTGTCATTAGGAGGCACTCATGGATAAGAGAGCAAGCCCTCACGGAGCATGTAAAGTCGTAAAGTCTAAACTTTTGGGTGCTTCTTGGGTAAGGAGTCACACTTTGACCCACAAGCAGTAGCTATTCTCGTAGAGGTGGAGGACAGAGCTAAGGCAAAGCAGACAACCAAATCCCCTGTGCAAGTGCACCCCCCACTTTTCAGCAGAACCCACTCCATCAAGCTCTGCACTTTTTCTTCCCGACCCAGTACAGGTCAAAGGAAAGCCTACAGACTAAGGGGCAACACTTAGCGCCAGGGAGTCAACCAAGACTACCCATGTACCCCATAACCAGTTGTCTCTGGCGAATCATTGTGCGTAGAGCCTGACATCTTTGGTGTTGTCTCAGGAAAATCACTGTGCATAGAGTATAACATGTTTGGTGTTGACTCAGGTGAATCAATGTACATGGCGTTGGACATTGTTGATGTTGTCTTTGGAGAATCACTGTGCATAGAGTCTGACATTGTCGTCGTTGTTTGAGGAGAATCATTGTGCATATTGTCTGACTGATGGTGTTGTCACAGGCAAATCACTGTGTATAGAGTCTGACATTGTTGGTGTTATTTCAGGAGAGTCACTCTGCACAGAGTCTGACATCATTAGTGTTGTCACAGGAGAATCACTGCATATTGTTGACTATTGTTGGTATCACAGAGGAATCACTGTGCATCGAGTCTGACGTCTTTGGTGTTGTCACAGGAGAATCCCTATGTGTAGAGTATATCATCACTGGTGTCTGAGGAGAAACACTGTGTGTACAGTCTGAAGTTGTTAATATTGTCTCAGGAGAATCACTATGTGTAGAGCCCTGTGATATGTTGTTTTTTGTTAGGGCCTCTGGTTTCCTCCTACATCACAGAGACTTGCAGAAAGATGAATTTGAACTTGTCTAAATTGACATATGCATGCGTGTGTATGTGTGCATGCATCATGCAGTGGACTGTTACCATGTCCATTACCAGGTGCCTGCCTTACGCCCTTTGCTTGTTGGATTAGGCTGTGGGTCACTATTGACCCTGATGAGGATAAAGTAGATATGGGAAAAATAATGAGTAAAGTGATTGTGCAGCTGTCCTTTGTCACAGTTGTTTCAGCCACACTTTGATCAAGTTTATATTCAGCTGGTCATGCATGAATCACAAATTCAGGGGCTGGAGGTTGCTATAAAACAATCTAAGGAAGATGGAGAAAGTTATATATTTTCTGACCTTCATTTTGGCACAAGATCCAAAAAACGTAATGTTAGGATGACTTCTGTGGTCACCTGGGGAAGGAAACCTTTTTATCAAATTGAAGTCCAAACAAAATGAGCAAAGGAATTGAGGTTTACACACATTTAAATTATACCTCTAAATGAAAATTAAACACACTCTCCTTGTTGTATAGATGAGTAAAAGATGAGTTCATAGCTGTCTTAAATTTTGTGACCAATGACTTGTGTGTATAATCTGCTGAGATTAAACAAGGTTCCTGAGGAACATACTCCACGGTTGTTACAAAAAACATCTGAAAGAAAATGTAGCTGTCATATAAACATAATGAATTCATTCTTTGAAAGGGTGGTACCAGTGTAGGATGCCTTATTCTGTATTAGGGAACAAGCATCTTTGGATCTCTAATCAAGCTTTGGACATTAGTTTAGAGTACAGAATGTAATTGTATTATGTTAGGTGTGACATTGTGAGCTATTATACTATTATGTTGGCATGTATTGTATGCATCCTTGTGTGGTAGAAAACGAAAAAACTTTTTTTTTTTTGAAAAGCATTATTTGTTTAGAAGTATTACAGTGCCTGAAAGTTTTGGTATGAGTTTTGATAGCCTGAAAGTATTATCTTCCAAGACTGATTTTGCTGAAACTGTAAATCTTAGAATATGTTAGTATTCACTTTCTTACTCAAACAGGGAAAATCTAGAATGTTAAAGAAAAAATAAAAGTGCATTTCTTATTGTCATGTAACCGTGTTACAGCTTTGTGACGAGTAAAATCCGAAAATAATTTCAGTCTTCTTTATGTCAGCAGCAGCAGTTTGCAACATGCCTTATTACTGAAAGACTTCAAGTAATTTGTATACAAACACAAATCATCTTCTTTTTCTCGCATTTTGTATTTACACACAGATCAAGAAGACTTTGTACTTGATCTGATGTTTGCTTTATAATGTTACAGTGCCCACGTGATATAGATTTCTTATTTTGCTTTTGCTTTGGTTATTCTACCTATAATAAGTCAAATTGTGTTGTTTTTCGTCTTTAAGAGGATGTGTGTGCTTAAGTACCAGCAGGAATCTAGTCCGATGTAAAACATGTTGTAGAGACTGAGTGGAAACTGGAAAACACCTAAGGGAGGCAGTAATTTAATTCATGATGAGGTGACTTCAGGGTTTGCTTTATACAGGGGGGGGGGGGGGAGGCAAAGTTCTTTCATTGAGAGTTTTGGGGGAAATTCACTCTCCATAGAATAACTTTCTTTTTTGCCAGGTATTAGTATGATCCAGAGCCAACCGTTGCTACACATTGGGCTTTATGGAATCAAAGGTCATTTAAAACTTTTGAGAGTTATAATTGTGTTATATGTGGACATTTACAGATACCCCTCTGCATTGTCGAGGCAAAATTCTATGTCTGGCTTTTTGTATGGGTATTAGCCAGTCAGTGGTTGTTCTCATGTAAGTTTTCTGGATAGTGCAAAAACCCCAAAGTACTTTTGTTTCAGTTAGAATTCATTCTTACAAAGAAGAACTTGCTTATATTTGCTGTGATTGCTGTAATGTATTTCTTGTGCTGTACACTGTAGACTAACTTTGTCACAGTAAACCTTCCTCAAAAACGTACTTGAGCTTCCTGTAAGATGTCCAAATAGTATTTTATTCAATACACTTTTAATGTAACATGTTTAGCTGGTTACAGGTCGGCTGTTGGAGGTGGATTCCTCTATTTTGACTGTATGGGGCCTATCGGTGAACCAGTTAGTGATCCAGCTAACAATGTAAGGCTTGATACCAAGCTGGGTGAGTTTGTCAATGTCTGAGTGTGGGATACTGTCAAAAGCCTTGGCCAAGTCCAGGTAAGCTATATGCAGTTTTCCCCTCGTCCAGGGCTCTGGTGACTATCTCTCTCCCATATTAGGATGGCCACTCTGTTTTTTTATAAACTAGTTTTCTTATCAACTCTGTCCACACTGATGTTTCTGTAAATGTTTTTGCAATACACTTGAGACTGTGGAATTTCTAGGTTAATTTGATGTAATGGTTTGCAGTGCATGCTACCCGAAGTTTGTTTGTCACATAGTCTTGATGCCATGTCACAGACAGAAATCAGAGGTCAGAGGTAAAAAACAAAGCACCTGTGGATAGGAGTATGGGAGGATTCAAAAGGTTATTGTTTTGTACCTATAATGGGAATATCTTAACATCTGTAAAAGATCAGGCAGTACACTCTGCAGAAGATTTATGGAGTATTCTTCAGTGAACTTCTGTCTGGTAAGGAGAGGGACATGTACAACATGAAAGTGACAGATCCACTGCAACCTAGGTGTTGTAAAGTTATTCTTAATGTTTCCTTACATAGAGTCTGTTATTTGAGTCCTAGGTAGATTTCAGTCCTTAGGGCAGGTGTCCTGTTAAGTTGGGTTGACCGGTTTAGAAACAGTCACAGGACCTAAATCTATACTGTGGTCTTAAGGTACCAAAATGTTAGTCATCACCTTCTCCTCCAGTGTGATTTCCATTCTGGACTATTTAATGGATTATCCCCTCCCCTCTCATCTGGTTGCAGTATCACCACATACCTTTCTAAATGTACCATTGTCTATAGAGGTAACTCTGTATGTACTCTTGGAAATTGGTCATTTAAATTAAAGCTGGCATGCCTGCATACTTCTTACATGGTGCTCTTCCTATATTGTAGTATCTTGTTTTCAAAATCGTCTTTTGTCATTTTCCCTGTAGAGCATTTTGTTTGGATCTGTCTCTTTTCTGGTCTGCATTCATGAGTTGTCTGTGACTGTGCCTGGGCTTTGACTTCTTTGTACACATACAAGTCAGACATATCAGTTGCCATTCTGGAACAAACAGATTACAATTGCCAGTGCTTGCATTTTCATTTCTCTACACCTTACTCCCAGCACATCCTGACCATGGATGTAGTGAAACATAGGCATCTGTTCTGTTCGGTCCTGCATTGTTAGACGTGACCTAGCTGACTGCCTTGGGAACTGTTTGCACAGTTGCTCTCATAAAATAGAGTGGACATTCAACACCCTCTAACACTTTCCATGGAGTTCATGACCATCCCCACCACCACCATTAACCCCCTTCCAATAGATGGTCCCTATGGGTTACTTTCCTTTGTTTGAATGATTGTTCAGCTGTTCTTGTCTTGTTGTTGTGTCTTTCGGCTTATCCCGGTTAGGGGTCGCCACAGCGGAACTCCGGTCCGCTAATGTTTGGTAGTGGATTTTTACGTGCTGAGTTACCAGCCCTGACACACAACCTTCAACGAAGGCATGCCCATTCACGCATGCCTCCACACAGAAGACGCTCTAGCTGAGAATCGAACGGGACAACGTCTTGCTGTGAGGCGACAACACTACCGCAGCACCACTACCACTTGTCTTGTCTGGAGTTCATATCCCTGTAACAGAGGCCAGTATATAGTTTAATTATTTTATTTTCGTTCTGACTTCACTGACTTTAGTGATATTTTTATCATAGTTTTTTTTACCTGGGTTAGATCAGGCAGAGTATAGCATCTGGCCTTGAAGGCTGCCTTACCTGTACCTGTTTCTACAAGACGGGGAAACAGAAGCATCTTCACTGTTAATTAACGTGTTAAATGGATTATGCAAGTTTTAGTAATGGTCTTCATACCTTTCAACTGTCCAGATGTTCAAAGATTGTTCAGATTTTTGCCTTGTATTTTTGCCTGTTACTCATAAAATTTTGGTTTTCTGACAAATCATTAGCAAATCATTGAGGATGGAAGTCAGAAAATGACAGACATTAGAGTTTCAGAGTTCATACCCTTCATAAAATTCATGCTAATGGAAAACATGTTATTTTATAAACATTTTTAGTTTGTAAGAGGAATATTTAAAAGTCGGCCCTATTCTGTGGCTTTGTCCCTCCATTATTTATGGCTTTGCCCAGATTTCTTGCTGTAAGAGGTTGAGAGGTATGGTGGGCTTGCTCAGTGTCACAGCCCACTGTTATCTTTTTGACTAAAAATGTCAGTCATCATTTTTAAAGGGAGAACACAATAGGGATTTAATATCATTTCTGGTCGAGGTGGTCCACAGGTACAGAAGCTAGCGTAAAGTCTGCACTGCCAGCAGTCTGGGTTCAAGATCAGACATGCACTTATGGAATGGCAGCCACAGAGTGGTAAGCTTTAGTGCCACTTTCAACTATCCTTCCTGGGGGATTGGAGTTGTGCTACTGCATTCACATTGTTTGCAAGAGGTGGCTGAGAACCTACGGTGCAGTGTGTAGTTGGTGTGGGAAAACGTGCAGAGGTTTAACAGTACCAGTACAGAGTTTTAACATTACAGAAGTTTAATGCTATATGTACAGAGCTTTAACAGTAGCTGTACAGAGGTTTAACATTGCAGAAGGTTAATGCTATATGTACAGAGGTTTAACATTACAGATGTTTAATGCTATATGTACAGAGGTTTAACAGTACCTGTACAGAGGTTTAACATTACAGAAGTTTAATGCTATATGTACAGAGGTTTAACATTATAGAAGTTTAATGTTATATGTAGAGAGGTTTAATATTAGCTGTCCAGAGGTTTAACATTACAGATGTTTAATGCTATATGTACAGAGGTTTAACAGTACCTGTACAGAGGTTTAACATTACAGAAGTTTAATGCTATATGTACAGATGTTTAATGCTATATGTACAGAGGTTTAACATTAGCTGTACAGAGGTTTAACATTACAGAAGTTTAATGCTATATGTACAGAGGTTTAACATTACAGATGTTTAATGCTATATGTACAGAGGTTTAACATTAGCTGTACAGAGGTTTAACATTACAAAAGTTTAATGCTCTATGTACAGAGGTTTAACAGTACCTGTACAGAGGTTTAATGTTATTGCATTGTCTGACACTACAAGTGTACTGGAAGCTAATTGCTTAGTTTTGGCTGTGCCATGTGGTTAGCCCTGCACTGGTGGAGTATCCTCTGCCTGGTTCTTATCGAGCCCTTGGTCTAGTTGAAGGCATCTACTGACTGCCATCAAAGTCACATTCTGTGGGAAGGGGGGGTCCCTACCAAGGAGACCCACCAAGACCTGACTGATGGGTCTCTGTGTCTGTAAGGAACAGAAAAAGGGGACACAGGATTAAGGACAGACACTGTCAGCTGCTGAGGTTCAGTTCCACCAGCATCAACCTTAGTTTCAGCACAACCCACAGCTTCAGTAACAGTAGGAAGCTGGTAGAATGGCGTCCTCCCAAACTCCTTTCAGCAGGGTCACCAGCCCAGAGCTTGCAGTTTCATATCATTCTAAAGAGACTGTGTCCAGCTTAGGGGAGTTTGGGGCAACAATTTCCCTGTTACCTGTACCAGTGGAGAAGGATCACACAGGACTGGTGGATAAGGAAGATGGTTCAGAATTAAATGGCATCTGTTTGCTGTCCTGCTTTGTCATACAATGCCAGGCTTTGCCTGAGATCTCACTCCTTTCAGAAAAATGGGAAAGGAAGGAGAGCATTAAGGACTTAAATACTACTTATGGTTCTTCACAGTGTCATAGAAAATCAGAAATCTCTGTCCTGTTCTAGACATCAGTGGTCTAGATCAGTATATTCAAGGATTCCTTCCAGATGGTTACCCTTCAGTGTGTCCTCCCGTGTTTATCAAGAGAAGGCTAGATGTGCTTTATGGATCTCAAAGATGTTGTCTCACAGTAGTCTCGTAGTTTGAGGGCGGCCAAATGCCTGTGTCAGTGGTGGGACACATTGTTAAATATCACATCTACTTTTCTGTGATTTTACCACTAAGAGGGTAACAGCAACTATTCCTTGATAAATCAGTGTCCCAGGGGGTTACTCTCAGCTTTTCTCCTGTTACCCCTGAAGAGAAAAACTTATCCTCCGTTGCAGACAATCTTGAGTGAGGGTGACTCTAATAGCATCTTACTGGCCAGTACAGACATGTATGTTTTTCATATGGATTAATGCTACAGTAGTAACCTTTAGAAATTCAGCTGCAGTCAAAGTTCGATAGCTTGACTCCTATTGCACTGTACTTTTCCTTCTGGCCAGATTTGACTCCTCCTCCCCGGGTTTGTCACCGTGTTCCCAGTATGAGAAGGAGCCAGATCATGCCATTTTCAGTGCTTTCTTCCCACAGACAGGATCAGCGATCTGTTTTTTTTTTTTTGGGGGGGGTTGTTTTTAGTTCAGCATTTCAGCTAAGAATTCTGAGCAGCTTGAGCATAAGTACCCATTGGAGTAAACATTTTGTTTTTTGCTCTTGTTGAGTTAGATTCAAAGTTAACAGTATTTTATATATTTTAAGGGCCTATGGATGTCTGTAGGCATATATATATGTATGTATGTATGTATGTATGTATGTTTCTTTGAAAAGAATAGTGAATGTATATGGTCATCCAGTTCTGCATATGGATTTCCATACCCAGTGTCATTTTTTTTTTTAAAGCTACTTTCCTTGATGTGCCCTCTGTGGTGGCTGTGCAGGGTTGAAATGCATAAGGAAAAAGGAACATTTTTTTCCAGGTTTAGCCTGGCCAATTGGAGCTGGAAGCCCTTTCTTGGCAAGCCTCCAGATTGGTTGAACCTTGACCATTATCTAGTTCACGTTCCTGCTGAGAAAAGAACATGAAGCATATTCTGAAGTGGTGCCACCTGGGGGTATGAGAAGTAGGAAACCAGGAAAATGCTGCTGTCCGAGTTGATCCCTCTAGGCTGGAGGATGGTGGCCCTGTAAAAGTGCTTGTACAGCTCCTTGCTCAAATCCCTGCTATTGCCAATGCCTCTAGCGTCATTCCTTGAGGGGATGTCATGCAACCATCCTTGAGCATATCCTCCAAGGCCAAAACTCTATTTTCATGCTCAAGCTGGAGACCAGTTCCCAGATGTCTGCATCAGGTGCCTGAGCTCATTAACATACAAAGACGTGATGTTCTTCGTGTTTCACTGTTGCAGTCATTACATGTGGGTAATCTGCTGGCAGGTTGACCTCAGTCGGCCTGAATAACAAATTCTTGGGTCTTGCGTTGGTTGCTGTCTCCTCTTCCATGATGTCAGGTTGTCAGGGGTATAAAACATCCAGCTGACGCCATTTTATTTAGTCTTTCTTGCCGCTTTATGCCCGAAGCAGAAGCAGTTTGCAAGTGCCAGTCGGCCGACTCCTGAAATTTTCGCATTCGAGTTTCAGAACCGAAGTCTTCAACTAAAGGTAAGTACCCCGTTGGGGAAACTTTTTCTTGCTCCTTACCGATGTCAGTAAAAGTTAACAATTGCATTACTTGTGGGAAGCAAATACCTCATAAGGATTTTCATTTGTACTGTATTCCTTGCCTAGGCCCCGATCATAACGTGCCTTGCTGCCGGTTTTGTGCTAGATTTAACCAACGCACTATTAAGCATTGGTATATTTTTGCTTCAAAATATTTTGGATCCAGATTTAATTACCCTGAAATGTCATCGGTTAGCAATTCGACTACCGGAGTTCACAAAAACTGCTAAGAAAAAGACAGAGACAGACAGTCGAGGTCCAAAACCGATGACGAAGCTTCTCCTAAGCCAGTCGCCGGTTTGCCGGTACTCATTGAGGTGCTTTCGCAGCCCCTGATAACCGCTACTTTTGAGTCACAGACCTCTAACAAGACCCATGTGGAGTCCGGTATGCCTTGAGATTTTCAGAGTATTAAACCCGCAGATGTCTCTCCCTTGGATGGGTCCGGAGCCGCTGAGCAGGCACCGGATTCTGAGGGTGTTTTCAGGCCTCAACATTTCTATATAAAACCGATGCCAGCTTCAAAAGCAAGACCAAAAACATCTTCTAAGTCTAAAAAAACGACGTATGAGCCACGTGCTCAGGCCCCTATGCCTAAAAAACAGATGATCAAAATGGCTGAGGACTTAATTACCTTGATCAGGACCCCCCCCCCCCCGCTAAGAGGCCTAGGCAAAACACTGATTATGAATCTTCAGATCAGGTTTCCATTTCTACTGATTCCTCTTGTGATCAGGAATTTTCTGTTCCACCCCATGAGGATTCAGATGCAGAAGAATTCATCCCATCTGCATCTCCTCCTGAGGATTATTCTTTTTGTGAAACCTTGCATATTTTAAGGGAACATTTTCATTGGGAGAGTCAGGATTTTACCTCCTGTATTAGACATTGTTGATGATGTGTTTTCGGAATCAAGCATGGCTCCTGATTCCCTACCTCCGGCTCGTAGTAAGCCAGACAGGTATTACAGGGATGTTCATCGTGCATACAGCTGCAGTCATAACAGATGGGTTCTCCTGCCGTCAGGCGGGTCCTCGGTCGGCCGAATTCCAAAGTCCAGGTCCGGCGTCGGTTGTCGTCGCTTCTTCCCTGACGTCAGTGCGACAGGGGTATAAAAGAACCAGCCGACGCCATTTTCTTCAGTCTTTCTTGCCGTGCGGTGCCCGAAGCAGAAGCAGTTCGCAAGAGCCGGTCGGCCAGCTCCTGAAATTACGAACATTTTGCAACCGAAGTCTTCTTGAAAGCTAAGTACCCCGTTGGGGAAACTTTTCTTGCCTCAGACCGATGTCAGACAAAGTTAATAATTGTATTTCATGTGGGAAGCAAATACCGCATAAGGATTTTCATTCCCTCTGCATTCCTTGCTTAGGCCCAGACCACAACGTCCTGGTCTGTCGTTTTTGTGCTACATTCAACAAACGCACCATTAAGCATCGGGCGGAGTTCGCCCAGCACTATTTTGGCAAAAAATTTAACTATATTATGTCGTTGGATACAGCGACTCCAGTTTTGTCTAAAAGACGCAAAGATAAGGACCGACACACGAGGTCCGTGGCCTCTACCGACACCATGCCAAAGCCGACTACAGGTGGTCCGGTTCTCAGCGATGCACCTACGCAGCCCCTGCCTACCGACGACACTTCATTGGCGGTGTCTTCTGTGCCCGAGGTCGCAGGCTCCTCGGCCCACACCCCGACTACAGATACCGAAGCCACTTTGGGTGGTGAATCTCAAAATGTAGACTGGTCTGCCTCCTCTCAAGGTGTCTTCAGACCTTCCTCTTCTTTTTCCATCAAGGCTTTCACTAAGTCTAAAACAGCCATGCATCCTAAGAGACAAGCTACACAGGGCCCTTCTCCAGGCCCCATGCCTAAAAACAGATGTTTAAAATGGCTGAGGATTTAATTACTCTTATCAGGGGTTCTCAACCCCCCCCCCACCCGGACAAAAGGCCCAGAGTGGAGGAAGAATCCCCCTCCTCTGACCAGGCCTCCATTATTTCAGAGCACTCTGATGAACAGGAACATTCTTACTCCCCTTTTGAAGATTCTGATGCAGAGGAGTCCATTCCCTATAGGATTACTCATTTGGGGAAACCTTGCATACCTTAAGGGAACATGTCCACTGGGAAGGCCAAGAGTACTCAGATTCCAAGAAAAGGCTTAGGGATTTTCTCTTGCTACCTCAGCACAGGCCTCTGGCTATACCTCCTGTCTTAGACATACTAGATGATGTGTACTCGGAGGCCTCCCTTAACCAGATTCTTTACCTCCAGCCCCAGTCAAGCCTGACAGGTACTACCGGGTTCCTGACACACCAATTTTTATACAAAAGCCATGCCGGCTGACCCAGAAACTATCTCACAGGGCCCCAAGGGAATTAAGGCCTCCACTGCTAAAAATCCATTACCTTCCGAGAGGGATTCCAGATTCTTAGAAAGGTGGAGAAAAAAGGTATACACCTCGGCCACTTTAACCATGAGGGCATTAAACTGCCAGTTCCATATGTTAAAGTACCAACAGTTTCTGTTATCACAGTTGAGAAGCAAAATGCCACGACCTGAACAACCAGACTTGAAGGAGTTGCAGGATTTGATGCATAGTGCAGAACAAGTGGGTAAACATACCTTGCAATGTGGTTTTGATGCTCTAGAGGCCTCATGTAGAGCTGCTGTTACAGGATCAGTCATACGTAGACATGCCTGGCTCAAGGAGCAAACCTTACCAGATCATGTCAAAGCTAAATTACTAGATGCCCCTCTACAAAAGGATGTATTATTTGGTGTTAAAGCTGAGGAGGTATTAAAGAAAATGGAGGAAAAGGCTAAATCAATGCAAACAGTGAAAGATTTTCTACAGGTACAACCTCCACGTTTCAGTAGAAATTGGCCTTCCAAAAATTGGTCCTTTCCAGCCATGGACAGACCCCAAAGAGGTAGATACAGGCGCCCGAGGGGCAGAGGGCAATCTCAAGGATCGTTTAGAGGCAGACAATGGCAAGCTCCTACACAAAGAGGTGGTGAGGATAGTTTGCAGCCATTCAGAAAGCAAGCCCAATGACTTTCCCCTTTGCATGCCAAGCAAGGCTCAAATGGCAGCACCCTTAGGCAGAAAACTAGCATTATTTTCAAAAAATTGGCATATAGTCACAAAAGACAAATGGATCCTGGACATTATAAGCAGAGGCTACAGATTCCATTTTCACACCCTTCCAAAAATGAGAGGCATGCCAAACCTGCCACACAATCAAAGGGCAGAGGCACAAAGACAAATTTCAGATCTCATGGACATGAAAGCTATTCAAGAGGTACCTACTCACAAACAAGGTCAAGGTTTTTATTCCAGACTATTCCTGGTACCAAGGAAGGGAAAAGATTGGAGACCTATTTTGGACCTATCCATCCTAAACACATTTTACTGCACAAAATTCAAGATGCTCACATTACAGCAGCTTCTTCCCATGCTGGGCAAGGAGTCTTGGCTGGTAACATTGGACCTCAAGGAGGCATACCTGCATGTCCCAATCAGACAAAATTGCAGAAGATACCTCAGATTTCTTGCAGGTTCAACCCATTATCAATTCTCTGCATTGCCCTTTGGCTTATCTACTGCGCCCAGAGTATTCACGAAATGCCTGGCATCAGTAATTGCCTACTGCAGACTTCAAGGGATACAAATATACCCATGTTTGGACGACTGCCTGATCCAAGCGGACAGCAAGCACATACTTCTGAAACATCTGGCGTTTGTAATAATGTTGTTGAATTCTCTGGGATATACAGTCAACAAAAAGAAATCAAGGCTAATACCCTCTCAGAAAATAATTTTCCTGGGTGCCAACTTGGACACAAACACCCAGATGGCCTACCTCACGCCAGAGAAGCAGGGGCAATTAACTCAATACTTCAGAAAACTAGCAAATTTCACCAGGCTGACTGCAAGGAAAATCCTGCAGGCTCTGGGATTCATGGCATCTTGCATCCTACTAATTCCATGTGCAAAGCTGCATATGAGGAAACTTCAATGGTACCTGAAAAACCTATGGTCTCAACACAGCCACAGTTTGGAAACAATAATACCACTAATTCCATGTGTTCAAAAGGAATTTCTGTGGTGGGCTCAAGCATGCCAAACAAACACAGGTCTCCCATTCTGCAAGCCTCAAGCAAATCAAGTCATCACAACAGACGCCTCGGACTACGCCTGGGGGGTGCACATGACAGATCGGTGCATTCAGGGCAAATTTTCCAAAAAAGAAAAGCACCTTCACATCAATCAAAAGGAAATGCTAGCAGTAATAAATGCTATTATAGCTTCCAAAGACCTTCTGCATCCAGGTCAACTATTGATAAGGACAGACAACACCGCAGTAATGTGGTACATAAACAGGGAGGAACCCATTCATACCCCCTATGCAGGCTGGCCATGTCACTTTGGAACATGGCTCTGGAATTACAAATCGAACTTCAAGCACAGTACTTGCCAGGCAAGGAAAACACGCTGGCAGACAACCTAAGCAGAAATATGACAGATCCACACGAATCGAAGTTGCACCCTCAAGTTTTTACAGAGATAATTCAAGCATGGGGAAGGCCAGACATAGATCTCTTTGCCTCCCACAAAAATCACCAATTGACAAAATTCTGCTCAAGGACTTTTCATCCACAGGCCTGGAGAGTGGACGCTCTCTCTTTCAGTTGGACAACAATGACAGTTTATGCCTTTCCACCTCTACCTCTGCTTCCCAAAGTTCTATTAAAAACCAGAGTAGACAGACCAAAGATGATTCTCATTGCTCCAGACTGGCCAAGACAGCACTGGTACCCACTCCTGAGGAGCCTGACGTATTCCCCTCCATGGACCCTACCTCTAATGCCTCTTCTTCTGACTCAGCACAGCTTCAAAACTCTTCACAGTCAGCTGAAAACACTCAATCTGGCCGCATGGAAGATTCATTAACATCACAACAGACCCTACTCTCCAAGGAGAGGTCCAGGATGTCATTTTGGAGGCCAGAAGGCCGTCTACTAGAAAAGCTTACTCCGCAAAATGGAAACGGTTTTGTGCCTGGAATGAGAAAAAGGGCCAGAATCCTGGAAAACTGAATTTACCTCAAATATTACAGTATCTAGATGAGCTGCTAAGCAGTGGACTTTCATTTTCCTCCATCAAAATCCATGCCTCAGCCATTTCTGCAGAATACAACACTGATCCACCTTTATTCTCTCACCCCCTCTTAAGACAGTTCCTCAGAGGGGCTAAGAATATTAAACCCCCAAGGAAACAGCCAATACCTGCTTGGGACCTCAATTTCATTCTAGAAAAACTGACCTTGCCTCCTTTTGAGCCAGCTGCTTCAACAGATTTGCAATATTTGTCCTGGAAAACAGCTTTCCTTCTGGCTATCACCTCAGCTCGTAGGGTATCGGAACTACTAGCCCTCATGGCTGTGCAGCCTTTTATCATCTTCCATCAGGACAGAGTTTCCTTATGAACCAACCCGTCCTTTATGCCAAAGGTGGTATCCAGGGTAGCTTTGAATCAGGCTATACACTTGCCTACCTTTTACCCTAATCCTCAAAACAAAGGGGAGAGACTACTACATTCCTTGGACATCCACAGACAGCTGCGCTATTATTTGGACAGAACAAAGCCCTTCAGAAAATCAGAACAGCTCTTTGTGTCCTATGCTATAGGAGCTCAAGGAAAGCCAATTTCCAAACAGACAATCTCAAAATGGATAGCCCACTGCATACGCTTTTGTTACTCTTTTCATGGTAAAACTGTACCTGCAGGCATCAGATCTCACTCCACAAGGGCCACAGCTACCTCTGCAGCTTTCCTCAGAGGAGTTCCTACCAAAGATATTTTGGAAGCAGTCACTTGGAGTTCTGTGCATACCTTCTCCAAGCACTACCACCTACCATTATACTCCACAGCTAGAGCAGGCTTTGCCACTGCAGTCTTGCAGGGCATCCTGGCTCCTCCTAGTTCCACCTAGTGCCTACCACCCCTTTCTTAGCTTTGGGATTCTACCCATCTGTTATGACTGCAGCTGTATGCACGATGAACATAGTACAGTTTTGTACCTACCATAAATGTAGATGTTCGAGTGCTAATACAGCTGCAGTCCAGGTTTCCCTCCTTCCTTCCCCTCTTGGGACAGGCCTATTGGCTAAACACCTCCTCATACAACCTGATTGGGATATTCATTTATGGTGTATTTGCTTGCAACTACTGGATTTTGATTATATTGCATTGTTTTATTACACTACTTTATGTATTGCCTACCTTCTGGGGCAAGAAAAACTGAAGAAAATGGCGTCAGCTGGTTCTTTTATACGCCAGTCGCACTGACGTCAGGGAAGAAGCGACGACAACCGACGCCGGACCTAGACTTTGGAATTCGTCCGACCTAGGACCCGCCTGACGGCAGGAGAACCCATCTGTTATGACTGCAGCTGTATTAGCACTCGAACATCTACATTTATGGTAGGTACAAAACTGTACTTTCCTGACTCCCACATTTCTATTCAAAAATCCTGCTGCTGATCCTGAGACTATCTCACAGGGTCCCAAAGGTGTGAAGGCCTCTACAGCCAAAAGTCCTTCCCCCTCTGATAGAGATTCCAGGGCGCTGGATAGATGGGGAAAGAAGGTTTATACGTCTGCAACCTTGGCAATTAGGGCCTTAAACTGCCAGTTTCATATGCTTAAATATCAACCGCATGTTATGGGCTTACTGAAACAGAAAGTGATGTTGATTTCTGATTGTGTGGAAAATAAAGAATTACAGAAATTATTGCAGCAGCAGAACAGGTTGGAAAGCATACTTTGCTATGTGGTTTTGATTCTTTGGAGGCCTCTTGCAGGGCCGCAGTGACTGGATCTGTGATTAGAAGGCATGCCTGGCTCAAGGAGCAAAATCTGCCTGATCATGTTAAAGCTAAATTGTTGGATGCCCCTTTACAGCATGATACTCTGTTTGGTAATAAGGTTTTAAAGAAAATGTAAGATAAAGCTATGCAAACTGTAAAAGATTTCTTACAAGTGCAGCCACCCAGGTTCAGTAGGCACTGGCATACTAAAAATTGGTCCTTTCCTGTGCCCAGCAGAGCCTCTCAAGGCAAATCCAGGTGCTCAAAAGGCTCTAGATACCAATCACAGGGTTCTTACAGGTCAAAGCAATGGGGTGCCTCCACCTCCAAATCTGGAGGAAACAAAGCACAACCCTACAGTAAGCAGTCTCAATGACTTCCCTCTACCTCCACCAAGCACTTATCCTTTGGCAGCCCCCTTGGGGGGAAAATTAGCACTTCATGCTCAAAATTGGCAATTAATTACCCAGGACAAGTGGGTATTAAACATAGTATCCCAGGGGTACAGATTTCATTTACATACTTTGCCAATTCCAAATGGCTGGCCAGATCCTCCACAAAATCAATGGGCAGTGGCTCAGAAACAAGTTATGTCCCTCATGGATATGAGGGCTATTCAACCAGTACCAGAACAGGAAAAAGGACAAGGTTTTTATTCAAGACTGTTCCTGGTACCCAGAAAAGACAATGACTGGCGTCCAATGCTGCACTTATCGATTTTTAACACATTCCTGGACATTCCAAAATTCAAAATGCTGACTTTACAACAGCTACTGCCTATGCTAGGCAGGAACGCTTGGTTAGTGACTCTAGAGTTAAGAGGCATACCTGCATATCCCAATAAGGGAATAGTGCGGAAGATACCTCTGCTTCAAGGCAGGTTTTTTGCATTACCAATTCTCTGCACTGCCCTTTGGCTTATCTACTGTGCCCAGGGTCTTTACAAAGTGCCTGGCACCAGTAATTATATTCTGCAGACAAAGAAGCATACAAATTTTTCCTTACTTGGACGATTGTCTCATTCAAGCAGAGAACAAGGACATTCTTCTTCAACATCTGGCATTTGTAAAAAGGCTTCTAAGATGCCTAGGGTACACAGTAAACGAAAAGAAATCCCAACTGGTACCCTCTCAAATAATTACATTCTTGGGTGCAAGCTTGAATACAACTGCCCAGATGGCTTACCTTACGCCAGACAAACAAAGGCAACTGACAACATACTTCAAACAGATGGCAACAAAAAAACAGTTATCTGCCAGACAAATTCTGCAGGCTTTGGGGTTCATGGCATCCTGCATTCTACAAATTCCATATGCAAGACTGCATATGAGGAAACTTCAATGATACCTAAAACGTTTATGGAGTCAACATTGTCACAGTCTGGAAACAATGAATGTAATGTGGTCCTATCTCGCCTACATTCATTACTGACGGGCTCGGAGCCGAGAATCGTCTCCGACTCGGCCGATAGTTACTAGCATGAAGTCTCTAATTGGCTGGGCTAACCCGGTATCCCAAGATGCACCACGCCCAAACCTCAGATCTCGTTTGCCGGTCGTTGAGTTAGGACGTGGTCTCGAGCTTGGCTGTGGCCAAGTACCCTATTTAAACTATTTTCATAGTTTCTTCTGTTTAACTTTCAGACCAAAAGCTATTTTCATAGCTACGTTGTGTATATCTTGTGTGTGAGTGCTATATATTGTGGTTTAGACTAGTTATAGTTTTGTGGTATCCTTGTGTTTGGCGGGCTAGGCCTGTTTAAATTAGAGGGCCTTGCTCTCTCCTGTCTCTGTTACCTTGTTCTTGTGTTGGGGCGTTTTAAGTTAGAGTTCCCTTTCTCCCTGCCTGCCCTTCTCTTGTGTTTGTGTGTTGGCTGTGTTTACTATGTCGGGTAAGGACCAGAAGGAACATAAACCTTCTGGCTTCAAGAAGTGCGGAAAATGCTCTTACAAGATGTCTTCGACGGATGGCCATGCCATCTGCGTGTATTGTTTGGGCGCCATACATTTGCACGAATCATGTAGCGTGTGTCACTCTTTTAGTTCCAGAGTCTTGCAAGAGAGAAAAAACAAATTGATTCTCAAGGTCTTTGTAAAACCTGCCTTTGAAGAAACTTTGGAATCTTCTTCCCCTAGTGGAAAATCTAAGTCTAAATCAAAAAGAGGTCTCCTGCTCCGTCTAGTTCTTCAGAGCCATTGGAGAAGAGATTGAAGACAGTTTCACCTTCCTCAGCTGCATTGGCCTCGGAGCCGCAGGACAGAATTTCTGTGTCGGAGTCGACTCACTCGGCTCCATTGGTATTGGTGCAGCAGGAGGTTTCCGTGGTACTGGAGCCGACATCGGTTCCGATTCTCCTGGAGCCGATTCAGAGCCATTCTCCTAGTCTTATGCTGGATCCTTTGGAAAAGATTTCTCGACCCCCTTCTGTGTCCTCCAAGTCTTCCAGGTTGTCTGATTCGGATGTGGATAGGGTGGTACAGAGGCTCCTCCAGTCACCGGTGTTGACTAAATTATTTTCGGCTCCGACCATGTCGGCTCCGGAGCCTGCCCTCTTGTCGGTTCCGATTAGTCCTCCTCCGAGCACCTCTGTGTCGTCGGAGCCGGAGTGCGCTGCCTTGAGTGAGGTCCTTGGGTCGGCCCCAATACCCCCGTTGGACCTTTCGGTTCCGACCTCGGCTCCAACCTTCGCGGTTCCATCTTCTGGTTTCCTCGGTCGGACCCGAGGGGGTACATCGGGACTCCAAACCTCGGCTCCGAGTCTCCCTCTTGGTGCATCGGCTAGGGTAACCCCGACTCCGATTATGGTTTCGGAGATGGGTCGGTCCTCGGATTCTGGTGGACCCGCCTTCGAGGCCATGAGGAGCGCACTGGCCAGGTCCTCAGTGACATCACTCGAGTCAGCCACTCCTTCCCAGGACACCCCGGCTAGAGCCTCTGATGCCCCTCTATCAGTGGACAGTGGGGCTCCAAGGCCTGAGGATACCCCTATGCGTGGACCCCAGCTTTCTGAGGGCCCTTCAGAGTCCTTGCCTGAGGAGCCTCCCAGAAAGAAATTGTGCAAGGGGAAGCACATAGACTCCCCGGATGAGTCAGTTACCTCAGATACCGACCTCAATGATGCAGAGGGGTCCCCTAAATCGTCCTCCGATGATGTCTCATTCTCTGACATCCTGGAGATTTTGAGGCAGAGAGGCAATTGGCCTTCCAAACCCCCCTCGGAGGAGGAGTCAGTCTTCCTCAAGGCCTTCGGAGCCCGACCTTCTGCCTCCTGGGTGTCTCCGCCCTTCGAACTGTTGGATCTTATTTGTCGAAGGGTGTGGGAACACCCTGACTCCGTGGAACCGGTACCCAGCCACCCGAACAAGTTTCTGTCTGCACCCCCAGGAAAAGAGTTCTTAACTAAAGGAGTTCCTGTAGATGCCATGGTGATGGCGTCTGCCACTCAGCAAGAAGTTGCAGAGGCTTCTGCTTCCATTCATCCTCCTAACAAGGAGTCCAGGAGTATGGATCAGTATGGGAAGCGTACCCTGTCTTCAGCGACCTTTACCCTGCGGTCGTTGAACTACCTTTGTCACTTTACTCTGCTCCAAAGGGATCTCCTCAAAGAACTGGGAGATACCCTATCGGGTAACTTGCCTGAGGCGGTGAATCAGACCGTCAACGCCCAGATGTCCTTCATGGATGCATCTGCAGTCATAACAACTGGGTTGTCCTGTCGTCAGGCAGCCCTTCAGTCGGCCGGATTCCAAAGTCCGGGTCCGGCTTCGGCTGATGTCGCACTCCACCCGACGTCATCTCTGTTGGTCTTCGGGTATAAAAGCATCAGCCGACGCCATTTTCCTCAGTCTTTCTTGCCGCGTGGCGCCCGAAGCAGAAGCTGTTCGCAAGTGCCGGTCGGTCGGATCCAGAGATTACTTCTACCGAATACTACTTCGAAGACTTCTAAAGCTAAGTACCCCGTTGGGGACTCTTTCTTGCCTCAGCCGATGTCAGAAAAAGTTAACAATTGTTTAACCTGTGGGAAACAAATACCTCATAAAGATTTCCACTCTTACTGTCTGCCTTGTTTAGGCCCAGCCCACGTAGGAGCCTGTTCGGCCTGTGCTACTTTCAACCGACGAACGCTTAGGCGTCGGTCGGAGTTTGCAGAACATTTTTCGGTTCTGATTTTGCGTACATTATGCCGCCGGATCCTCCGACTACCCAATCTACCAAAAAACGCAAAGATAAAGACCGACACTCGCGGTCCGCGGTTTCGGCCGAAACCATGGTTAAGCAAACCGCGAGTGTCTCGGTTTCGGCCGAAACCGAGAAAACTGATCTAAGTACAGCTGAACCTATTCCTACAACTGAGGCCCCTGCTACAACTCTTGAATCGACCTCAGAAATTTTACCCACTACGGTGGTTGACTTATCAGACACCATCCCTTGGATGTCTCTACCCCAGCACGTGGTGCTGCTAGGCCTCCAGCAGCCATGTCCATTAAGGCCTTCGCCAGGGCTAAAGCAGCCAAGACTACTAAGACAGTGCCTGTTAAACCCCCCACATCCAGGCCCTCTTCTAGTTCTCAAATGCTTACTTTGGCAGAAGATTTAATTTCTTTAATTAGAGGATCTCAATCTCACCCAGACAGGGCCTCTCAGCCCCCAGAGAAGAGACCTAGGGCAGAGCCCCCTGAGCCAGTGTCCTCTGATGATTCTGCTGATGAATCAGACATAACTGACCAGCCAGAGGCTCCCTTCTCCAATTTTGAAGATTCTGATGCTGAAGAATCCATTCCAGCTGCTTCCCCACCAGAAGAATTCTCCTTTGGGGAAACCCTGCATGCCATGCGAGAACAGTTCCAATGGCAGCAACAGGATTTTTCAGACTCCAGAAAAAGACTTAGGACCTTTCTGCACCTCCCACAGCACAGGCCCTTAGCTATACCTCCTGTTCTCTCTGTGGTGGATGATGCTTTCGATGATGTTTGCTCCTCCAGATTCTTTACCCCCAGCCCCTGCAAAACCAGACAGATTTTACAGGGTGCCAGATACTCATCACCACCTTTACAAGGCCCCACTTGCAGACCCAGAAACTATATCCCAGGGTCCCAAGGCAGTAGCCGACCATAGCTAAAAACCCTACTCCTTCTGAAAGGGAAGCAAGGTCATTAGACAGATGGGGTAAAAGGTCTACACTTCAGCTACTCTCTCAGCTAGAGCTTTAAACTGTCAGTTTCACATGATACAATACCAAGAGTTTATGCTTGATCAGTTAACTAAAAACTAACCACTGATTAATCTCTTGATAAGAAATATGTATTAGAGATGGTAAATAACATACAACAGGTTAGCAACCATTCCTTAAAATGTGGCTATGATGCACTGGAGGCTTCATTTAGATCAGCCATGACAGGCACAGTGATAAGAAGGCATGCATGGCTAAAGGAACAAGCTTTACCGGATCATGTTAAAGCTAAGCTGCTAGATGCTCCTATGGACAAGACAAGTTTGTTTGGTACACCTGCCCAGCAGGTTATGAAGAAAATGGAAGAAAAGGCAAAATCTGTTCAAACTGTTAAAGATTTCTTGCAGGTTCAACCCCAAGGTTTAGCAGGAACTGGCCTGCCAAAATTGGTCCTTTCCTGACTCCACAAAATTTCAAAGGGGCAGGAATAGACGTTCCAGAGGCAGAAACCAATCCAGAGGAGGTGCCTACAGAGGACGACAGTGGCAAGGTAACAACAGAGGCACAGACACAGCCACTGCCACTACATCAGCACAACCACAGTGACTTAACCCTAAATCTGCCTACCAGGGAACAAATAGCAGTTCCTCTAGGCGGAAAGTTAACCTTATTTTCAAAGAACTGGCACTACATAACAAAAGACAAGTGGATTTTACAAACCATAGATCAAGGTTACGGTTTCACTTCCACACTTTACCAGTCAAAAGAGGAATGCCAAATCTACCTCCAAATCAAAAACAGAGGCTCTCGCCAGATAATGGAGTTAGCAAACATGAGAGCTGTGGAAAGAGTGCCAACAGCAGAGCAAGGAAAGGGTTCTATTCCAGACTATTCCTAGTTCCAAGAAAGGAAAAAGTTGGAGACCAATTCTCGACCTGTCCACCTTAAATACATACATCATTGTCCCAAAATTCAAAATGCTGACCCTACAGCAACTTCTTCCCATGCTGGGCAAGGAGTCTTGGCTGGTAACTCTAGATCTCAAGGAGGCATACCTGCACGTCCCCATTCGACCAATCTGCAGAAGATACCTCAGATTTCTTGCAGGATCAGAGCACTATCAATTCTCAGCATTGCCCTTTGGCTTATCTACTGCGCCCAGAGTATTCACAAAATGCCTGGCATCAGTAATCGCCCATTGCAGACTACAGGAATTCAAATTTACCCATACCTGGACGACTGCCTGCTACAAGGGGACAACAAAAGCAAGCTGACAACAGATTTACAAAGGGTCATTTACTTGCTACAAGCACTGGGATACACAGTCAATTTACAAAAGTCAAGGCTGATACCATCCCAAACAAGGACATTCTTGGGCGGAATTGGACACAGTAAAACAAATGGCATTCCTGACTACAGAAAAACAAAAGAACTTCCTCTTTACTTCTTGGCACTAACAAAACTGAACAAGTTAACAGCAAGAAAAGTACTGCAGGCCTTGGGCTTCATGGCATCATGCATAATCTTGGTTCCATTTGCCAGACTACATATGAGAAAACTACAGTGGTACCTAAAGAATTTATGGTCCCAACACAGACACAGTCTAGAAACAGAAATCCCACTAATTCCATGCTTAAAACAGGAGTTCCTATGGTGGGCTCAGGCATGCCAGTCAAACCCAGGCCTACCCTTTCGCAGATGTCAAGCAAGCCAGACCATCACAACAGACGCTTCAGACCTAGGATGGGGGGCCCACATGCTGGACAAATGCATGCAAGGATTGTGGACACAGGATCAACTTCACCTGCACATCAACCTAAAAGAAATGCTGGCAGTAAAACTGGCAATCCAAAAGTTCAAACCATTTATCAAAGAGGGCCAGTTGATGATAAGGACAGACAACACCACAGTCATGTGGTACATCAACAAACAGGGAGGCACTCATTCATACCCCCTATGCAGAATGACCTTGGAGCTGTGGACCCTGGCACTCAGCTACAACATCCAGTTACAGGCAATATTTGTACCGGGGAAAGACAATACTCTAGCAGACATATTAAGCAGAACCACTTCGGATGCCCACGAATGGAAGCTGCACCCGGACATCTTCAAGACCATCTCAAAGAAATGGGGAATGCCACAGATAGACCTATTCGCATCACCTCTCAATCACCAGCTCAAACAATTCTGCACAAGGACATTCCACCCACTAGCATGGAAAGTGGATTCGCTCTCCTTCAACTGGAAAGGCCTAACAGCATATGCATTCCCACCTCTTCCTTTGATACACAAGGTACTACTGAAAATCAAGGAGGAACGTCCAAGGATAATTCTGATAGCTCCAAACTGGCCAAGACAACACTGGTACCCACTACTGAGGAGCATGTCTCGGAACAATATGTGGCCAATACCCTGATGCCTTTGATGTTAACTCAGAACAACTACAGCATCATACATCCAAACCTAAAAACGTTGCAACTGACTGCATGGAACATCACATAGCAGCAGCTAATCCAGAACTTTCCCAAAGAGTAAAAGACATTATTCTTGAAGCACGCAGACCTTCCACAAGAAGGAACTATGCTGGAAAATGGAAAAGGTTTGTCATTTGGAGTACGGAAAGAGGAAAAGATGTGTCAAACATAGATATGCCTAACATTCTGGAGTATCTGGCGAACTTCTTCATTCAGGCCTGTCCTACTCCTCCATCAAGATACATGCATCAGCTATTTCAGCAGAATACAGCTTTGATCCACCTGTTTTTCACACCCTTTGCTCAGGCAGTTCCTCAGAGGAATCAAGAATGTAAAACCTCCAAGGAAACCACCATTACCAGCTTGGGATTTAAACTTTGTGCTAGAAAAATTGACACTATCAGCCCTTTGAACCAGCAGCAACAGCAGACCTACAACACCTGTCATGGAAAACTGCTTTCCTACTGGCAATTACTTCAGCAAGGAGGGTTTCAGAACTACAGGCCTTAATGGCAGTGCAACCCTTCCTAATCTTCCACCAAGATAGAGTGTCCATGAGGACTAATCCTACATTTATGCCCAAGGTGGTATCCAGAGTGTCTTTAAACCAGGCAATCCACCTACCTACCTTCTTTCCCAACCCACAAAACAGAGGGGAAAGAATACTGCATACCTTGGATGTACATAGACAGCTACGCTACTACTTGGACAGAACAAAAAATAGCAGAAAGACTGACCAACTTTTGTAGCCTATGCAACAGGAAGGGAAGGAAAAGCTATTTCCAAACAGACAATCTCCAAATGGATAGGAAATTGCATAAGATTCTGTTACTCCTTCCATGGAAAACCAATTCCACAGAACATAAGACCTCATTCTACAAGGGCAACAGCCACTACCACAGCCTTCTTACGAGGAGTGGCAACCAAAGACATTATTGAGGCGGCTACTTGGACCTCCGTGCATACATTTGCCAAGCATTATAATTTGCCTCTATATTCCAGATCCCGAGCAGGGTTTGCCTCTGCTGTACTGCAAGAGATCCTAAACACACCATAATCTACTTCTATCCTCCTCCCCTAGTTGGCTATGGTATTCTACCCAGTTGTTATGACTGCAGATGCATCCATGAAGGACATAGTACAGTTTTGTACCTACCATAAATGTAGATGTCCGAACTGGATAGCATCTGCAGTCAGGATTACCCTCCCTCCTTCCCCTCTGTGGTACTCCTAGGGTGTTTACCCTCCTAATAGCTAGCTGTTGGGGGAGTCTTTATGGTGTATTTGTTTGTATATATGTACATACATGCTTATTGTTGTGTTTACCTCTATCTATTTGGAAACATTGGCATCTATCAAATTGACATCTACATTTATGGTAGGTACAAAACTGTACTTTGTCTACCCTTTCCTCTATTGTCAACTCGTCCATGAGGCTCATATCCTATGCAGCCGAGGGGGCGGGTAGGGCAGCTAGCTCAGGCGTAGCCCTCAGGAGGCAAGCCTGGATGCGCCTGTGTCACTTCGCGGAGGCCTTCAAGTCTTCCTTCACGGATGCTCCCTTCGATGGGTCCTCACTCTTTGGACCCAAAGTGAAAGACACTCTCACCAGATGTGAGCAGTAGGGTAAGACTTTGTCTGCCGTAGGGGCCCGTTTTTCGCTTCCCTCTAGGCCTTATCCCAAGGCACAGAGGGGAGGGAAGATGTGGTTCAGGAAGTCTCAGAAGTCTTTCCCTGCCAATCATGGTGACCCCCCCCCCTCCAGGGGCAGAGGAGGGGGGGATTACTCTGGAAGGTGTCGCCCTAGGGGCGGGGGAGGCCCCCGCAACTCAGGAGACCGCAAATCCTTTGGTGGATCCTCCTACCAACGTCCCTGAGGGACTGCCCGACTGTGCTACTCTGGAGCCGGTCGGGGGTCATTTTTTGAGGCACCCTCAAGCCTGGGAAAGCATCACTCAGGATCGATGGGTGCTCCGAATAATTACCGGAGGTTACACCATTCCCTTTATCCACGTTCCCTCCCTCATCCAAGAAAATCCCAGATGTTCCACCCAGTCAAAGGGATCAATCAGCGCTAGAGGTCTCAAAGCTGCTGGAAAAAGGAGTCATCCAACCAGTCCCCTCAGACCAGATCGGATCAGGAACTTACTCAAGATTATTTTTGGTGCCGAAAAGAACAGGGGACCTGAGACCCATCCTGGATCTCAGCCGTTTAAACCGCTTCGTCCTGAAGTTCAAGTTCCGAATGGTCACTCTTCAGTCCATTTTTCCCTTATTGGAAAAAGGAGTATGGATGTGCTCCATCGACCTCAAGGATGCCTACTACCACATCAAGATAAACAAGGCATCCAGGAGTCACCTACGCTTCCAGCTGGGAGCCAGTCATTTCCAGTTTCGTGCCCTGCCCTTTGGTCTCACCATAGCCCCCAGGGTGTTTACCAAATGTTTAGCAGTGGTGACAGCTCACCTGAGACGTCAGGGATTCCAGGTGTTTCCATATCTGGATGACTGGCTTCTCACCACTCCCACCAGGCATCTACTCGTTCAAGCAACGAAGGCTACCATCACATTGGGCCATTACCTAGGGATTACCTTCAGCTGGGAAAAATCTGTCTTGCGGCCATCACAGCGTGTTGCATTTATCGCCTTAGAGCTAGACTCCATCCAAATGAGGGCCTTTCTTCCAGCAGAAAGAATAAAAGTGCTACAGGCTCAGGTTTTGGCCTTACTACCCCTCAAGAAAGTCCAGGCCAGATTCGGTCTTCAACTACTAGGATCAATGGCGGCTACCATATTGCTAGTACCGCTAGCCAGGCTACATATGCGGATCCTCCAGTGGCTTCTGTCAGTCCAGTGGTCCTTTCAGGAATTCCCTCTGTCTCATCCGATTCTTACCACGGAACAATGCCGACAGGACCTACGTTGGTGGCTTCATTCACCCAATCTGGACAAAGGGAGCCCCCTGTCTCCTACCGCCACAGTGACCACGGACGCTTCCCAGATAGGGTGGGGGGGACATTATCTGGGCAGAACGGTCCAAGGCACGTAGCAGGACCACGAGGTACACTTGCACATCAATGTCCTAGAGATGAGGGCAGTGCTACTAGCGTTGCAAGCACTTCAGAGCTTTCTTCCCAAGGGAACGATTGCTATTCTTTCTGACAGCATGTCAGTCATGTGGTACCTGAACAGGCAGGGAGGAACCAAGTCCTATCACCTCTGCAGAGAGGCCATGAGAGTGTGGAACTGGGCGGTGTCTTCCCAACGTTTTCTAGTGGCAATGCACATTCCGGGGAAGTCCAACGTGATAGCAGACAGGCTAAGCAGAGCTATTCTGATGCCTCACGAGTGGTCCCTGAACGACCGAGTTGCAACTCAGATCTTCTCCAGGTGGGGTTAACCTTGCTGCGATCTGTTTGCCAGTCCCCTCAATGCCAAGTGCAGCAGGTACTTCACTCTGATCCCCCCTCAGGGGGAGTCACCCAGGGACGCTCTAGTCCACGATTGGCTCCCCGGTCTGCTTTATGCCTTTCCTCAGTTTCCTGTATTGTCAAGAGTGATTCAGAAGGCAACTTCTTTGGGAAGCAAGATGATTCTAATCGCACCACACTGGCCCCGTCAAGTTTGGTTTCCTTTTCTTCAGAAGTACACATTGGATGGCCCTTGGACTCTGGACCCAGCTCCAGACCTATTGACTCATCTGTCGGGGCAGTTCCATCCATCACTACGAACCCTCAGGCTGACAGCTTGGCTTCTCCACTTCCATCCTTAGTCAGACTACACTCTTTTTCGCCTGAGGTGGTACATATCCTGTCTTCCTCCCACAAGTCATCTACTAGAAAGATATACTCTAGCAAATGGAGGACATTTGCTATTTGGGCTCAAGCACATAATCTAGACCCTTCACAGCCCCCTTGTTTGCGGTCTTAGATTTTTTGGCTATGCTCTTCAGACAGGGTTCTGCTCCCTCTACCATTAAGGTACAGCTGGCGGCCATCTCTAATTTCCACGTTTCATATGAGCCTTCCCTTATGGGCCATAAACTTTGTAAAGCCTTCCTGAAAGGAGCCTGGTTACTTCATCCCCCAGTAGCACAACCAGTCTTGCCATGGGATTTAAACTTGGTGCTTCGAACCATAACTTCTGCTCCCTTTGAGCCGGCTGCAACTTGTGAATTAAAATATTTGTCTTGGAAGACAGCTTTTCTGGTCGCCATTACTTCAGCCAGGAGGGTATCGGAGCTTCAAGCCCTTTCCATTAAAAGCCCCTATTTGATCTTCCATAAGGATAGGGTTTCTTTGAGACTCAACCCTTCCTAAGGTATCTTCCACCTTTTGTCTTCATCAGTCCATTGAGTTGCCAGTTTTCTTTCCAAAATTTTCAAACAAAGCGGAATTCAAATTTCACCAGCTGGATGTACATAGACAGCTAAGGTTTTATTTGCATAGGACGAAACTCCACAGGAAATCGGATCAATTGTTTGTGTCCTTTTCAGAGAACAAGAAGGGTAGCCCTGTGACTAAGAGTATTATTGCTAGGTGGATTACGGACTGTATTTCTTTTATTTACGAATCAGCAGGCAGAGTCTTACCTTTCCCGGTTAAGGCTCATTCTACCAGGGCTATGGCTGTCTCAGTAGCTTATCATGCTAGGCTCTCCTTGGATGACATCTGTGCTGCGGCCACCTGGACCTCTCCGCACACCTTTATTTCTCATTACAAGCTGGACATGGCATCTAGAGGCCGAGCTTCCTTTGGTTCCACGGTGCTTAGGAGTATTTTTCCGTGAGCCTCCCAGGATATAGGTGCTAGGGACGCTGTATCGTTATTAATGAATGTAGGCGAGATAGGACCACATTACATCAATTAGTTATGTACTTACCATAACGATAGATGTATGTGGTCCATCTCGCCTACATTCTTACGTACCCACCCACCTTCCCCCTTCCTGGTGGACTTGGAGGAAATTACGTTCTTAGACCCTTCTGAGGATGTTATTTTTCTCTCTCTTCTTGCTTGTGTTATTTTCTGTGAGGTTGTGTATGTAACACTGTTATATGTTTGGCAAACAAGATCTGGGGTTTGGGCGTGGTGCATCTTGGGATACCGGGTTAGCCCAGCCAATTAGAGACTTCGTGCTAGTAACTATCGGCTCAGAGCCCGTCAGTAATGAATGTAGGCGAGATGGACCACATACATCTATCGTTATGGTAAGTACATAACTAATTGTTCCTCTCATTCCCTGCCTACAACAGGAGTTTCTTTGGTGGGCAGAAACATGTCACCAAAACAAGGGACTGTCATTCACTCTACCCCCCGCCACCCCAACCCTAACTACAGACGCATCAGGCTATGCTTGGGGGGCCCACCTGGCAGGGAGATGCATTTAGGGCATATGGAGCCCAAAACAAATGCACCTGCATATCAACCAGAAAGAGATGCTAGCTGATGTTCTTCGTTCCACATTGCTGCAGTCCTTACTATTATACCAGAGTATATCGCATGGTCGATGCAGAAGCAGTGCCTCAGTATTTAACGGATGTCATTACCATACCTTGTGTATACCTTGTTGTTAGACTGTGCCAGGTTAGTGTTTGGGAGCGTTGCAATTACAAAACAGCGAAGCCTAGGGTTGATGAACCGGCGGTCGGACGTCGGTTCTTTAAACTCAGTCAGTGGAGCCAGAGGTTTTGCCGGGAGTTTCTTTGGAGGCAGGGAGAGAGCTTACTGTTACAGGATTGCCTTCTCTCTCAGGAGGTAGGCCAGGCTGCCTGTTGCCAAAACTTCTTTGAGGAGGTGGGCCAAGTTCAGCTTCAGTGGGGGCTTCTCCTAGCATTTTCAGGTTCTTGCCTAGAAACATATGCTTAAAATGGCCTACAGCTTCTCCTCCTGAGGATTTCTCATTTTCAGAGACTCTGCATTCCATGAGAAGCACTTTAAATCTATACCTCCTGTGTTGAATGTGGTGGAAGATGTTTTTGCAGAGCTTCCCCCTAAACCCTGATTCTTTGCCTCCTGCTCCTGTTAAAACCTGATAGGGGTTATAGGTGAGCTCATAAGTATCTTTTTTTTAAGAAGCCGACGGGCCGACCGTTCAGGGACCCCTAGGGTGTTAAGGCCTCTGTGGTTAAAAAAAACCCTGTTCCTACTGATGAACAAGTGGGTAAGCATTCTTTTGCAATTTTGATTTGATGCAGGCCTCCTGCAGGCTGGCTGCCACTAGTTCTGTTCTCTGTTCATCGCTGAGCCTGGGATCAAATTTAGCATTTAGCATTAAGACCAAAGGATTTTGGATGCCCTTTACAGTCTGATGTGTTGTTTGGTGTTGTTGTGGAAGCCTTTGGAAAAGAAAATCTAAGGGATGGACATATCCTGCTTATGATTCTGCTCAGACTTCTGGTGAGGGCAGGAGGTCAGTCTTTCGTAAAAAGACCCAATGACCTGCCTTTTCAGCTGCCAGTAGATTCGTCTGGCAGCTCCTTAGGAAGAGGGACTGTCTCTTTTTCAAAGAAAAATTGGGATTTACTTACTCACAGAAGACAGGTGGGGATATCATTCATTACAGCAGCTTTTACCTCTGCTGGGCAAAGATCACTGGATGGTAACTCTCTCAAGGCTTACACCTTCACCTTCATAAGACTCAGTGCTAAGATGCCTAGGGTATTCTGTGAGCGAAATAAAAGTCAGTCTAGTACCCTCTCAAGACATGTGCTTTCTGGGTGTGAGACTGAATACAGCAGCCAGATGGGCTCAGGAATGTCACCTAAACAAGGGACTCTCTGAGACCCGACCAGGCCAGGCAGATTTTAACAACAGATGCGCCACACATTGACATTGGAGCTCATCTAAATGGAAAGTGGATACAATACAAGACAAGTGGCCTGCCAGACTATCTACATATCATATCAAAGATGAAGGAAGATGTTCAGTGTGCATTAATGGCTTTCAGAGTTACTTCTTCCAGGGCAGGTGTTCTAACAGAACAGACAACACAACTGTCATGTGGTACATCAACAAAACATCAGCGGATTCTTGTCTTACTTTCTGGCAAGCTCTATGCATTTTTGAGGAGACTGGGAGACTTCCAACTCTAACTCTTCAGGCAAGGTTTCTGCGTTTCTGCGGAGCACCAGAACCCTTAGTAGAAACTTTAAAAAGACAAATCCCCCGGATCCAGATGAAACTGGATCTTCATCAGAAATTGACAGTGTCATAGATCTGTTAAACTTCTCACTAAACATCACACAGCTTGGAAAGTGATGCTCTGTCTTCAGTTGAAAAAAATCTTTTATGTGTATGCCACCTCTGCCTCTTCTTCCAAAGGTGCTATTAAAAGTCAGACAAGACAAGCCAAGGATGATTTTGATAGCTCACTACTAAGGAGTCTGGTAAGGAAGCCTCCATGGCCTTTACCTTTGATTCCACATCTGTTATCTCAGAAGGACGGTCATCTGCTCAATGTCAAGCTTCACTCTCTTCATCTAACAGCCTGGCATATTCTGTGTTGAAACACAGCAGGTCTCAACTTCCTCAACAAGTTTTAAATGTGATTATGGAAGCTAGAAGACCTAGTACAAGGATTTTTATTTTGGAGTACAGCAAGAATTTGGAGATTTCTGAGCCTAATTTGAGTGTGGCTCTTCAATATCTTACTGAGTTATTGGACAAGGTTTGTCCTTCTCTTCCATTAAGATTCATGCTGCAGCAATTTCAGCTCACTATGATTGTGACCCACCATTGTTTTCATCCTTTGTTCAAGCAGTTTCTTAGAGGGGCAAAGAATATAAGAGAGCTCCTACTCCTGCTTGAGATCTCAATTTTGTGTTGGAAAAACTTACTCTACAACCTTTTGAGCCCTTGCGGCTACTGCTGAATTGAAATACTTGTCATGGAAGACTGCTTTTCTGTTGGCTATTACTTCTGCAAGAAGGGTGTCTGAGTTGCAGGCCCTTATGGCAGTAGAGCCCTTTTGATTTTCCATAAGGATAGGGTATCATTACGTACTAATCCTTCCTTTATGCCTAAGGTGGTTTCTAGTGTGGCTTTAAACCAAACTATTCATTTGCCTACTTTTATGCAGACCCCAAAATAAAGGAAAGATTTTGCACACTTTAGATGTACACAGGCAATCGTTATTATTTAAGCAGGACTAAGGATTTTAGGCAGTCTCAGCAGTTGCTGTGTCAAAACAAACTATTTCTAGGTGGATTGGGTTTTGCATTGCATTTTGTTATTCCCATCATGGCAAGGAGATTCCAGCTGGGATTAGGCCTCATTCCACTAGGGCTACTGCCACTTCAACAGCATTTCTAAGGGGTGGCAACTAAGGATATTTTGGAGGCAGCTACTTGGAGTTCAGTGCATACTTTCTCTAAGCATTATCACCTTCCTATCTACTCTAAGTCTAGGGCTGGTTTTGCCACAGCTGTTTTGCAAGGCATGTTGTCAGCTCCTACTTCTTTATGATTCGCCAGCCTCCTTTGGGATGACTGCAGCAATGTGGAGCGAAGAACATAGTACAGTTTTGTACCTACCATAAATGTAGATGTTCGAGGATCCACACCCTCTGTGTTTAGGGTGGTTGTGTAGGTGAGGTTATATGCTGATATTTTTGTATATATTTTTGTATATATTGTACATATTTTTGGTGCAGGTATTTTGGGCCTTGTCTTTTTAGGGTCTTCTGACATCTGGGGCAAGAAAAGACTGAGGATATGACGTCGGTCATGCGCGTAGTACCCTGGCGTACTGGTCGTCAGTCTAATCTCTGGTATTGGGCCGACTGGACAGCGGACTACCCAATAGTAAGGACTGCAGCAATGTGGATCCTCGAACATCTACATTTATGGTAGGTACAAAACTGTACTTTCGGAATGCTCTGACAGCCTTCAAGGACTTACTCCATCCAGGATAACTACTGATAAAGATGGACAACACCATGGTTATGTGGTACATAAACAAGCAGGGGGGTACACATTCCTACCCCCTTTGCAGACTAGCCATGGAATTGTGGGACATAACTTTGACTTACCAAGTACATCTTCAGGCTCAATTCCTGCCAGGAAAACAAAATACTGTGGCAGACGACCTAAGAAGAAATCTTATGGACCCGTACGAGTGGAAACTGGATCCACAAATCTTCAGAATGTTAACACAGAAATGGGGGAGCCCAGACATAGATCTATTTGCCTCTCCCCAAAATTATCAACTGGACAAATTCTGTACAAGGACTTATCACAGACAAGCATGGAAAGTGGATGCCCTATCCTTCAGTTGGAAAATCTTATCAGTCTATGCCTTTCCCCCTCTGCCTCTTCTCTCCAAGGTCTTACTAAAGGTCAAACAGGAAAAACCCAAAATGATCCTGATTGCTCCGGACTGGCCTCGCCAGCACTGGTACCCAATTCTAAGGAATATGTCTCAACTCCCTTTGTGGTACTTGCCTCAAATACCTCATCTACTGTCCCAGCAGAACAATCAAATTCTGCACACTGTGCTCCAAACCCTGAACCTTGCAGCATGGCTGATCATTTAATTATTCAAACAACACCTCTCAGTAAATCTGTGATGGATGTCATTTTGGAAGCCAGGAGGCCTAGTACTAGAAAATCTTATGCTGATATATGGAAGAGATTCTGTGCTTGGAACCAAGCACAAGGAATGGACACAGCAAAACCAAATATCCCTCAGATTTTACAATACTTGACTGAGATGCTTGATAAGGGCCTATCTTTTTCTTCAATAAAAAGCCATGCCTCTGCCATCTCGGCTCATTACAACACAGAGCCTCCCCTTTTTTCTCATCCTCTGCTAAAACAGTATCTTAGAGAGGCCAAAAATGTAAGGCCTCCCAGAAGATCACGAACCCCTGCATGGGACCTCAGTTTTGTGCTGGAAAAACTCACCCTGCCTCCTTTTGAACCAGCAGCTACTGCGGATATAAATTTTTTATCTTGGAAAACAGCTTTCCTCTTGGCAATCACTTCAGCAAGAAGGGTTTCAGAACTACAGGCTCTCATGGATGTGGCAGAGTGTTCCTTAGGACCAGTCCTTCCTTTATGCCTAAGGTGGTATCCAGTGTGGCTGTTATCCAAACAATTCACCTGCCAACATTTTACCCAAATCCGCAGAACAAGGGGGAGTGGATTCTGCATTCAATGGATGTACACAGACAACTAAGAGTCTACCTAAACAGGACCAAATCTCTAAGAAAGTCTGAGCAACTCCTGGTGGCATTTGCTTCAGGATCAGAGGGGAAGGCTATATCAAAGCAGACTATTTCTAAGTGGATAAGCCACTGCATTCGTTTCTGCTACTTGCACCATGGTAAACCTGTGCCCAAGGAAATCAGGTCACATTCCACCAGGGCTGCCTCTACCTCAGCAGCCTTTCTCAGAGGAGTTCCAACCAAAGACATTCTAGAAGCTGCTACTTGGAGCTCTGTTCATACCTTCACAAAGTATTATCATTTGCCTCTCTGCTCCAAATCCAGGGCAGGCTTTGCCACTGCAGTTCTGCAGGGCCTTATAGCCGCTCCTAATGCTATTTAGTTCCATCCTCCCATCCATAGCTTTGGGATTCTACCCAAATGTAACGACTGCAACAGTGAAACACGAAGAACATAGTACAGTTGTGTACACTTACCATAAATGTAGCTGTTCGAGTGTATTCACTGTTGCAATCCAGGTTTTATATATATATATATATATATATATATATATATATATATTTTGCTCCCCATTTAGGGGGCACCTGACATCTGGGGCAAGAAAAACTGAATAAAATGGCGTCGGCTGCATGTTTTATACCCCTGACGTCATGGAAGAGGAGACAGCAACCGACGCAGGACCCAAGACTTTGTTATTCAGGCCGACTGAGGGCAACCTGCCAGCAGATTACCCAAATATAATGACTGCAACAGTGAATACACTTGAACATCTACATTTATGGTAAGTGTACGCAACTGTACTTTTCTGTTATGTTTGTGCAAGGGAATGCCTGAAATCACCTAGTTGAGGGGAAAAAATCTCAGCTGTGCATCCAAAGTCCTAAAAATGATCCTTCCCTACTTCATTAAGGCCTCAGGCATGTAGAGTTCAGATGCTCATAATTTTACAGGCTTTGTCAGTGTGTGAGATACAGTTACAAGGTGATTACTCCACTTAGGCCCTTCCCCCACTCAAGGTTTCCTTTTAGATGGGCAGATATTTATACTAGGAGCAGTTATCCATTTTTACACACTTAAGGCTGGGACTGGGACAGATCAGCTGTCCATTTTCAGGACTTTCCCTTAGAACAGGAAGAGGCAGATCTCTCCATGGAGAAGGCCAGACTTTTCTGAGCCAGACGTGGAGGGTGAGCTTACTTGTAAATCTCAGATGTCCCCACCTCGAGATATGACTTGAGTAATGAAGACCGGGTAACTCCTGGTTCTTTTTCCGAAAACCTGTCATTTGGAAAGAGCTTTCCATTAATGAGAGATCACTTCAAATGGAAAGCTATGGAGATCTCAAAGGCTTAAGAAAGCTATATACACATTTTGGGCTGAAATTGTTGGTGGAAACTGCAGTTTTTGAATCACTTGAGGATGATTTTAATACATTACTCCTGTAACTAGCTTTTCAACCTTCTTTCCCAGACAGTTTCTATAGGGTCCAGGATCCTTTTAAGTTCCCTTATAGAGACCCTTTTTGGTAATCCTGTTGTGGTATGATAGGATGATTGCATGTGTCAAAGCTGGGTATTGTGCCGAACAACCCCCAGTGACTGGTACAGCACAGTCTTAGACCAGTAAGGGAAGAAAGTCTACACCACAGTTCTCCTGGCATTCAGGGCTATTAATTGCCAAATCCATGTGATAAAGTGCTAGTGTGAAGTCCTCTATCGCATGTTAGATGAACCTCCTAAGCAGACTTGAAGGTGAAACTGATAAAACAGGTAAGAAGATGGGCATACATGTTATCAAATTGTTTGATGTTGTGGATGCACCATCCAGGGCTGCTGTAAGAGACCGGATCTGTGATTAGAAGATGTGCTTGGATGAAGACCCAACCATATCCAGAGAAGGTTAAGGAGCAACTTCTTAATGTCTCACTAAATAATGAATTGCCCTTCAGAGCCCCCCTCCCCAAACAGGGCATTTTCAAGAAACTGGAGGAAAAGGGAATAGTTATGGAATCAAATGAAACATCTGTTCCATCTGCCCATTCCAAAATATATCAGGAACTACCCAGCTAAATGTAAATAATTTTACTGATGTCACGCAAAAGATAAGCAGATGAAAGGAGAAAGGGCTTTCAAAAATATTAGTGGCAAAGCCAAAAATGGAAGTTTTGGGGCCAGCAGGACTACAGTCAAGACAGGATGCAACAGTGACTGTTTCAAGTTCTCCTTCTTATCCCAACAGGCCTTATCCCACCCCATCTTTTAAGCCAGACTTATCACAAATAAACAGTCATGTGTATTGGGAGATGTCTAGCCTTTTTCTCAAAAAAAAAAAAAAAATAGGAAGAAACTAGAGAACAACTTGATATTGCACATTGTTTCCCATGGGTGTAGATTGTAGTTCCTGTCTATCCTAAAATTGCAAAGGGATGCTATTTGTACTAAGGGTCCAATTTAATTTAATGTGTCCTTTGTTGACAAGGTTAGTCCCCCTAAGCTAATGGTCTCTTTTCAGGGCAGTGCCAAGGTGGTATTTATACTACAGGGAGAAACTTGGGCAGAGCACTGGGGAACTTCTACTATTTTTGATATGTGCCATGAGACCTTTTGCAGCCAATGTAAGCAGATGGGACCTTGGTTTAATATCTTATCCAAAGGATGACTGTCTGGCTTTTGCGTTACCCTCAACATCCCGAGTCTTCACAAAAATGACTGGTTTGAGTGATAGCCCGTTGCAAAACCAAGGGTATCCACATATGTCATTACCTTAATGACTGTCTAATTCGGGTTTAGACTCAGGTGGAGGTAGGATGGTATTAACCAACACCCTGAATTATTTCCAAGATGTAGGGTAATAATCAACTTCATCCAAGTCCAGTGTGAATCCATCTAGGATAGTAGTCAGTTCTGGAGGCACTGCTTGACTCTTACACACAGAAGATTTTCATTCTCCAGGACAAAGGGAGCCTTCTCTCCCATTTCTTTCTAGAAATGGCTAGAAGAGACTGTCAGCAAAGGAATGTCTGAATTTATTGTTGTACATTGCCATCCATCTTCTTATTTTTCCCAGTCCCGGGACTGCATGTGATGGTTACAGTGGTACCTCGGGAGTATTTAGCAGCAGTGCACTTATGTCCTGCTGAAGACTAGCTGCCTGCTCATTGAATACAGAAAGAAAGAATGTGGTGGAGCCATTGGGTAATGAACAGTATGGGGGTTCCCATCAGACAGGCCCCACAAACACGGGTCTTAATCACAGAAGTCTCAGATTTGGCCTGGGGAGCCCATTCAGACAATCTGAAAGTTCAAGGCACTTGGAACAAGTTAGAAGGTACATCAGCATCAGAGAGATGGTAGCAGTGATCTTAACTGCCAGGGCTTTCAACCCAAAGTACAGTCTAGAGACTAGGGATATTGCAGGCAATGACAGACAACACTGCTGTGATGTAGTACAACAGCAGCCAGCAATGGAGAAGCCAGTCGTTCTCTGTTTGCAGTTGGACCAGTGAGGTGTGAGAGTTAGCTCTAGAGTCGAGTTTGACTTTAAGGACTTCATATCTCCCATCTGAGTAGAATGCTGTGGTGGACCGTCTAATCAGTACAGCTGCAGGACCAGTTGCATGGATATTAGACAGGGGCACCTTTCTAGTTTTAACCCAGATGCAGTGTACAGAAAGTTGATTCTTTATGCTCTCCAGGCATCAGATAGCTGAGAAAGTTCTGCTTGAAAGTTCCTTGCCAAGGAAGTTAAGGTGGTAGATGCCTTCATCTGCAGTTGGGCAGGTGGTTTTCTCTGTTCTGATGATTCATTTCCATTATGTCCCGTGATAATTAAAAAAGCAAGTTGGACAAAGCAAGCAAGTTAAAGCCAGCAGTGTTACTGATGGTCCCCTTTTGACTGAGGCAATATTAGTTGATTTCCCCTGCTGATATAGCTGGTAATCCTTTTTGTTCATGAACTTTCTAGAGATGTTTTCATGGATAGTTTTCTTACTGAGGCCTCCTGTCAGAGATACAGTTCTACCACAGGACTTATACTTTGTATTGGAGAAGGTGATGCAACCACCCTTTGAGCCAGTGTCCTCAGCTTCTCTGAATTCTTTCCCAGGAAAATATTTCTACTGGCAGCCATAAGAGTAGAAGAACTGCACACCATGTAAGTCAAGCCACTAAACCTGATTTTTGTTATGGACACAAATCTGAGAATCGACCTGCTTGTCATCTCTAAGGTCGCTACTGAACATAGATCAGTCTGTTCACATCTTGGTGTTTTTACCCAAAGTATTGTAAAAATTAGAGTTTATTATTACCTTGTATGGATGCCCACCATACCTCTTAACTTATTGGCACAAGAAATCTGGACAAAGCGAAAAATGATGTGGGGGCAAAGGCCCAAAAATATTGTCAGATTTTAAATACTGCTTGTATAATAGAAAGTTGCTAGAGTAAAAGCTTTTATAGTACCATGTATTTTCTAAAGGATATGAAGTTTGAAACTCAAATGTCTAGCATTATTTGGTGACTTCACTCCTCAGTGATTTGCCAGGCAGCCACAAATTTTATGAGAAACAGACCAAAAATAAGAGGGAAAAATCTGGACATTCTGTGGAAATCTGGACAGTTGAGAGGTATGATGCCCACAGACAAACTAGATGGTTTGTGGGTAGGATCAAGGAAATAATGCAAAGATGACCAGCAGTTTGTTACCTTTACCAATGGCAAGAGAATGACTAAGGATGGCCTTTCTTGATGGCTCTCAAATTGTATTAATGTTTTTTTCACAGCACTGACCACTGTTTTTTTTTTTTTTGGAAATTCCAACACAGATGACGTTTGCACAGCTGCTACATGATCCTTAATTGTCTTTACAAAACTCTATAAATTAGGCTTTACTTTCAGAGCACACTGCAGTTTTGGGGCCACTGTAGTGAAGGGCATGTTTGCCTAGTAAGGGTATCCATAAGTCTAACTAGAGACTTTGTCCTGGCAGTTATGTTTGCTGCATCTCTTCTTTCTTGGATATAAACATTATGGGTACTTAACACAATGATAGATATGTTAGAAAAGTTTCTTGAAATGTAACGATCCCTCCCGACACCCTGAGCCTTATTCCTTTGGCTCCTGTCTCTGCACTACATCAGATGTTCTTTGTGTTTCACTGTTGCAGTCATCACACTTGGGTTATCTGCCTGCAGGTAGCCCTCAGTCGGCCCGAATACCAGAGTCTTGGGATTTTTGCATCGGATGCTGTTGCTTCTTCCATGAAGTCAGGTCATCAGGGGTATAAAACAGGCAGCGATGCCATTACATCAGTCTTTCTTGCCGAGAAGGAGCCCGTAGCAGAAGCGGTTCGCAAGTGCCGGTCGGCCGCTACCTGAAATTTTCATTTTTCGAGTTTCAAACCTGAAGTCTTCTAAAGCCAAGTACCCCGTTGGGGATTCTTTTTTCTTGGAAAACAGCCTTGCTTTTAGCCATAACCTCAGCTAGAAGAGTGTCTGAGTTACAGGCACTAATGGCTGGAACCCTTCATTATTTTCCATGCTGACAGGGTTTCCCTCAGGATTAACCCATCCTTTATGCCTAAGGTGGTCTCCAGTGTGGCTCTAAACCAAGCCATCCATTTGCCAACCTTCTTCCCTAATCCTCAAAATAAAGGGGAGAGGATCCTGCACTCCTTGAATGTGCACAGACAGCTCAGATTCTACCATGACAGGACTAAACCTTTCAGAAAATCTGACCAACTGCTAGTCAGCTTTGCTACAGGGGCAGAGGGCAAGGCCATTTCAAAGCAAACCATTTCCAAATGGATAGCACACTGCATCCATTTCTGCTACAAGCACAATGGAAAACCTACCCCAGAACACATTCCACTAGGGCTACTTCCACCTCTACAGTATTTCTCAAGGGAGTCCCTACCAGGCACATTCTAGAAGCTGCAACCTGGAATTCTGTGCACACCTTCATCAAGCATTACCATTTACCTATTTTTTCTAAATCCAGAGCTGGATTTGCTACAGCAGTCTTACAAGGCCTGCTAGCCAGCCCCAACTTCTATTGAATGCCTCCACCCTTCCTCAGCTTTGGGAATCAACCCAATTTTGATGACTGCAACAGTGAAACACAAAGAACATAGTACATTTGTCTACACTTACCATAAATGTAGATGTTCGAGTGTATTCACTGTTGCAGTCCTGGTTTCCCTCCCTCCCTCCAGCCCCCTGTTTTTCTCTATCCTTTCTACCTATCCTCTGTATGGCCATTTTTTATAGCAGGGGTGTTTATTTTTTACTGGTGGTGTTCCACACCATATACTAGCTTCCTATTTAGGGGGCTCCTGACGTCTTGGTCAAGAAAAACTGATGTAATGGTGTCGGCTGCCTGTTTTATACCCCTGATGACCTGACGTTATAGAACAAGCGACAGCATCTGATGCAGAAATCCCAAGACTCTGGTATTCGGACCGATTGAGGGCTACCTGCAGGCAGATAACCCAAGTGTGATGACTGCAACAGTGAATACACTCGAACATGTACATTTATGGTAAGTGTACACAACTGTACTTTCCTATTGTTTGGGGCTGAGGCTTTCTGTTGGCTCAGAATTGGAGATAGATGGGAAGCACAGAGGCATTGTGAGCAGCTGAGAGGAACCAGCACCTTCGGAAAGTTTTACTAGAAGTGCTTCCTCATGCTGTGGGTCTGAGTCCTGATAGCTACTTCTGACCGATCTGTTATGCTAAGTAGCCACAATTTTCACTTAATTAGTATGCATATGCTGTAGTGTAGTGGAAATTAATTATATCGCAGGTAGTCTGCAGTTTCGGCTGTATTATATATCCTGTGTATGTCACGCTGGGAGTATAGTACCAGGGTTTTTTTTTCTTCTTCTAGAAGATTGTCACTGTCAAAGTGACACCACAACCCAATATGCAAAAATGGGAAAAGGGGTTCTGGATGGGTAGAACAATGGATGGATTTCTCTCTCCATTGCCAGTGCCAACCATCAGCTACCACCTTGCGTGCCAAGGTTGTCATCCAGCCAGCCGTCAGGATTTTCTGCTTGGATCCCTAATCTCACTGCCCCTTGACTTGTCCTGTTTTCTTGCTGCATTAAAGGCAGGATCACACTAGCAGTCATATTTGGCATTCCCATACTTCCCCACAGGTATAACCCTGACTACAACTCCAGATGGTTTTGGCAAACCTTGTGTGGGGCTGACCCAGCGCTTCTGGTGCATTTTCTTAGATGTCACATGGCACCACCACTGTGGCAGGTTGAGCATCCTCCTTGCCTCCAGTAAGGGTGATCTAGCATCCCTCACTGCCATTCTCCCTGCTCTGCTTCTCCATCACTTAGGTTGCTGACTGATGCCAAGCTGTTTGGGTACCAGTCAGGGCTTTTAAAGTCTGTGTCATACAGAGACAGCAGTGTTGGAGTACCCAGTGGTTTACACTTTGTTGGTAGTAATTGAAAATAGCCTTTAAATAAATACCATGATAATGAAGTGAACACAAACATTGTTTGCCTTTGTAGTGGTGACTCAGGCAGCCCCTGTTGTGAGAAGCCTGATACACTAGGCTCGAACCTTTATGGTCCTACTGCTATTATACATTCCTCTCCACATTTCATACTGGTGCTGCTAGAAATTGAACCCATAGAGTAGATGCAAGCCAGAGGAATTCACAGATGGGAGGAATGTGTAATAGTGATGTAAATGACATGTAGAAAGAACAAAGTAAAGAGTTTAGATTTATTGTGATTGTGTCACCTCAGGGACCATTTTTGTTCTATTTGATTACGAATTTGTGGCTTATCTGTAATATATTGAGCATACATTGTTTTACGGGTACGTACTTATTTCTGTTCCAGTTATATGAATTCACTTCTGGCATGGGGTTTTGTTGAAAGGACATCCATGGTTGTAGCTATCCTTTCAGTATCAAAAGGAAATGCTGTTTCTGAGACTAATGTCTAAGGGTTTAATTCCTCTCTCAGTGCTAAACTGACTTGCACAGTCTTACTTTACAGCAGACATTTGCCCAGCTCTGTTGTTGAAGTGTTGTTGGATACTGTAACACACTGGACTGTTTGGTTTCTTGTAGCTATGGCAGCTACTTGTAATTACCACAAATAATTCAACAACACTTACACAGCTGGTAGGGTAGTAAGGTAATTAACTTCAGAGGAGATTTTAATACTTCAACCTTAACAAGGTTAAGGCAGAGCCAGACTGCAGTACCCATATTATGCTTTCTCTGTACGAGAGGAGTGCATTGCCATCCTATTTGAATGTTTCTCTTGCTGTTGTATTTGTTCATGATAAGCGTTTAAGGTGACTGGATCCTTGAATCGATGGGGATGAGGAGCAGAGTGCCGATTTAAAGGCTCATTCAAGATTACTAGATCCTTGAATCGATGGGGATGAGAAGCAGAGTGCTGATTAAAGCTTCATTTAAGGTGACTGGATCCTTGAATCGATGGGGATGAGGAGCAGAGTGCCGATTAAAGGCTCATTTAAGATTACTAGATCCTTGAATCGATGGGAATGAGGAGCAGAGTGCTGATTAAAGGCGCTGTAACTGACTTGATCCTTGAATCGATGGGGATGAGGAGCAGAGTGCTGATTAAAGGCTCTGTAACTGTTGCCTGTTTGGAAAGAATAGATTTGAATGCTTACTTTAAGATCACGTGTCTTGTTGAAGTATTACACAGTTTACCCTAGCTCAGTGGACAGAGTCTTGACTGCAGTCCACGTGACTAGTGCTCCACTAGTGGCCTCAGCACTGGAGGAAACAGGCAGGGAGGGAGTGAAATGAAGGAGCATGGCTCACTCACCACTCTTCACAGGATGGGAAGGGTTATTCACTCTTCAGGGACAATGAGTTTATGCAGTTTCTTTGAGGGAGACTGGGGAACTACCAGTCATACTTCCCAGAAAGGGGCAGGGCTGCTTGGAGGGCATGCCAATTGTGGAAATTAGGAGACTGCTTCCACTGTCAAACCATTGCATGTTCCTCCTTAGACCTTTGCCACAAGTGTTTGGGTGTTAAGCTGCAAAAGAAAAAATAAACCACCCCCGATGGCTGCCTACATGATAGACTCTCCTGGCTGATGATCTCACCTCGAGTTAGAGAACGAATGTGCTGCTTGGTTGGGAGGGGCTAATGATTCCCAGACAGCAACATAAAAAAAAGTATACTTTCTGGATTTTTCATGGATCCTGCATCCTGCTCAGAACAGTTTCTTCCGCATGTTGTACAGACCTTTACACTGATCTGGCTAATTTTTCAGTTGTCTTCTGTATAAAGTATTTTGTTATCATTAGCAGATTCTTTGCACAATACATTTGTTTTGTTTTAGTAGCTTTCTAGCTAACTTTGGAAGCTGAGTAACTGCATGTTCATCTTTGATTCCAGGAGGTCAGAACCTTCATTTTACTTTAGCACGATGGGGTGATGTACCCCTGGGGGTGCCATCCTTTAAAGGTGACATTAAAATCAAAATTTCAGCTTCCTTTTCTAACAGCCAGTGTAGAATATTCAGTGTCATTTGCTTTATAGAGTATGGTATTATTTTAGTAATTGAAGCAATATAGGCATTAAGCCATTCAAACTGAAAAACATTCTCATCATACCTTTCAACCTCTTACTGCAAGAAATCTGGACAAAGCCTGGCAAAATGGGGGTACAAAGACTCAAAAATAGGGACAGATTTTAAATATTGCTCTTATAAACTTAGAAAGTTGCTAGAGTAACAGGGTTTATGTTAATGTACTTTTTCTGAAGGTTTTGAAGTCAGAAACTCAACTGTATGTTCTTATTTAGTGACTTCAGTCCACAGATCATCCCACTGATTTGCCAGAAAATCTCAATTTTTATGAGGAATAGACCAAAAACATGAGTCAAAATGTTGACATTCTGCAAAAATCTGTATATTTGAGAGGTATGAATTTCTCATGCATAAAATATGTACATGTAAATCTCATGTCCTTCTACTAAAAGAGACCGTATATTAGAGCTCACACAAGCAGTTTACAGAACATTTTGTACATTAATTTTTGTCAAACTCCATTTGAACAGGTTCTTTTTTCACTCCTGACTGTAGTCTGCGTACCGATTGTTGTTTCTCTGACACCCACTTTATCTTACTCAGATGTGTAGCAGAAGTGGAAATTATCCCATCAAGCGAGTAGGTACAAGACTGAATACAGTTCTGGATGGGATGGCAGTCTGTTGAAATAGGCACATGTACAGTGCACATGCTTATTCAGTTACAGACACACCTGGTGCCAATTTAGAGAATCATCAGTTCACCGTCAAGTATTTGTTAAGATATTTTTGAAAATCTCACCGTTCTTGATGAATGCAAAATGATAGGCTTCCTTTCCACAATAACACAACCCATAATGAATGTATACATTTATTAATCTTCAGACACTTTCTTTAACCTTTTCATCATAATGGAGGAACCAAAGTCTTTACTGGCATTTGGGTGTGAAGTACTAGAGAAAGTATGACAAAATGTCAGTCCATTAATATATTTAGTTATCGTGTTTGTTGATTGGTAGGTGGGTTGGCCTTGGGACCCTTTTCTGCCATGACCCAGGTGCTGAAGCCACAGTGAATTGCAAAGTTAATATGATTTGCAACACAAAGTACTGTATTTACATATGTAGTTACAGTTATCACCATTACAAATGATAAAAATTCATCATTTTGCAGTACTTCAAGTTACACAGCATCGTTATTTATGTTGGAATACAATGTTTGGCTTACGGATGGTACAATACTGCTTTATCTTACATGTCAGTAAATCACTCTTCTAGGTAAAGATACTTAAAAAAAGTTTGGTGAATATTTTTGGAGTTCTTTAGGTAACAAGTGTTTCATTTTGCTTTGGAGGCCACCTGGATGGCACCAAGTATAATTGTGTCTTGGAGGTGTTAGCTTTAGTACATTTTCTTGTAATTTCCAGCTTCACAAGGAATCAATGAGTCTTATGGGTAATCGCAGATAAACTCAGAGTCATATGATATATCAATAGAAAAAAGGGAACTTTTCGTACTAGCTCTGAAGGCAATCCATGATTTCCTGGAATTTGGCTATCCTAATGAATCTAAGCCTAAAGGCCTTGTGCATTCTCTTAGCTTACAGATCAGCTGAGTTGGTCCACATATAGTCTCCATAAAGGAAAAGTCTTCCTCAGTTTGATTCTATAGTATAGAACCCCAGTGATAAGAGTTGCTTGCTTTTTTCCTTGAATTACCTACTTGGGAAATTCTGCTCCAGGCACTCATGCAAGGAGACTTGGTCAGTGAATGCCATTTCAGTCCAGTGAAACAGTGGGCTGCTGCATGCCCTTCCACTCTTCTCTGTTACCCCATAGTCCCCATCATAGAAGAGAAGAGTGAACAAATCTCATCCTAAAAGTTATTTGTTTAATTAAGGGAGCCTTTTTGCCTACTATATAGTACAGTTAAACAGAGGCAAACCATTTGTCCTTTCTCCCCCCTAGAGGCTAGGCACTTGATCCCAATCTGGAACTCTCTCCTAACTGAAGTACTAGATAGAGTGTAGGATACCAGGAATCTAGCCAGTAGCATATCTTGCATACCACCTTATCATTTGGCCTAAAGCATTCTTAGTCCAGTATGCTTCGTTTTATTTCACAGCCTTGTCTGAGAAAACCCTGGGTTATGCCTCTGCAAAAGGACATCTCTTAGCCATCATTTCTTTCCTGCCTTTGGACCCCCCCCCCCCCCCATTGACATTGATTCCTACAATTGAGCATTTTTAAAGGGAATCCTCTGCATGAAATTCCCAAGACTGGAACCTCCTCCTTTGGACCTCAGTGTTTTAGGGGGAAAATTGCATTTCCCCCTGTCAGTCATCTAGCACTCATCATCATCATCAACCTCCTTTTTCCCATTTTTACATGGGATTGGGGTGTCATGTCAGCTGTCACCACATCTCTCGATTCAGATCCACTATCCCACCTTCTTTGACAGTTATGCCTGACTGTTGCAGGTGTTCTTGCTTACAATCCATGCATCTCTTGGCTGAATGTCCTTATTTTATCTTGCTTTCTTCCTGTTTCTCCCAAACCTTTGTGACAGATCATTTTCTGATTCCCTCTACATGTGACCAAACCATTGTAATGTGTTTTTCTTACCTTCTCTGAAGGTGGAACTACTTTGGCTTTTGCTCTAATGTCCTTATGTCTTCATCTGACCCATAATGTACATCTCATCAGTACCCATCTCAGGCACTTCATGTGCATTACCTCAAACTTTCTCAGCTGCCTTCACGGCCCAAGTTTCTGTACCATACGTAAATACCAATTGCATCACTAATTTGTACTCCTTCAGCTTCTTTGAAAGACATTGAATGTTGTTGCTGTGATTTCTGACAACTCTTAATAAGATTATATGCATCTCTGTATTGATTAGTCTGTATTCATGATGACTCAAAGTGCATAGTTTGCCTGCTGGCATTTGTAACTGTAGTGTTGCAAAGACAATAGAGGGCAGTTTGCAATTTATTAGGTCAGTAATCAAGTAAATTTAGTTATAGTGAGTTTATTATGTTATCAGTTTGTATTGTTTATTAACTCCTTATCATTGCAGCTTTATCTTATTTAGTTAATTACTTCTTTTCAGAGTTGTTATTTTGGTAATTGTGTAAATGAGATGGTACAAAGTGCCCTTTTTGCTTACCACTCGGGTCTAAAGCAGATACAGAATGCAGTGTATATAGTTCTGCAAGCATGTCGTTATTTCTGGGCATGCAAAAGAGATGTATGTAGTGTTAACACTATAGCACATATGACAATGTTATATAGGGAACAGAGAAATGGTCTTGCTTGCATGTGTAACTGAAAAGTTGTTGGGTGGAAAACAGAGCATTTGTAGTCTGGTCTCTTTCCACCTTCCAAAAACTTGCTGGCTGAATTGGGTTCTCTATACCATCCATGTGTGTGATATTTATGCTTGTCCTTGTATTATGACACATGGCTGAAAAGGTTCTGGTGTATGGTGTAAAAGATTCCAGTGTAATTCATTTACATGGTTAAGAAATAAAGGAATAAGTTCTGACAACACTGCAGAGATGCATATGAAGCAGATGCTTTTGAGTAATGCTCCAGAATTCAGTATTTCATTCATTCATTCATTCATTCGTTTGTTTGTTTGTCCATCCTTTGATGACCAAGTTAGCCCCACTAGGCTAGTAGCCTCTTAAGGGAAGTTCTAAGGTGATACTTATACTGGCTAGGGGAAATAAGGCCAAGGCACCAGGGAAATCCATCTTCTCTTTTTCAGCAATTGCCTTGGGATCATGGGATATTTTAAATCACCAAGTTGGGGAGATTGGACTTCAGTTTAAACTGTTCTGCAAAGGATGACTTGACTTCCTGTTTTAATGTACAGATTTCCAGTCATGATGGACATAAGTTGAAAGCAATGTTTTATTCCGATATTATGATGAGCAGTTTCATACCATATTTTGAATTGGGACAGATGAAAAAAACGTAGTTATTGCTGTGGGACTTGTCGACCCCTGTTTTTTTTTTTTTTGTTTGTTTGTTTTAAGCATGTGAGCGTATTACAGCTGAATCTGAATTGCCATAGAGACTTTTAAAGAAATAAGGATTAAAATTGTTAAAAAGCCTCTTGAAATGATATTGCATGTAAAAGAATTGACTGAAGTAAAGCTAGTCATCTGACTGGAATCAGAAGTTGGAAAGCATAACTTCTTATTTGAATAAATATAATTATTCACACTGGATGACTTTGGAAACGTTAGACACTGCGATTCTCCTCAGAATTTTGCACTTTCTTTAAAATATTTGTTCCTCTGTAATTTGCCCTCCTTAGACACTTTTTAGCCACAAACCAGCCACAAGGACAAATATAGATGCAGCATGTATCTATGGAAAATGTTGCATAGTCAGTCAACCAGCGTTTTTAGGAGGCAAGAGGAAAATGGTTTATTCAGAGAAAACCCATGTAAGGAAACTATGCAAAACTCATCACAGACAGTGACTAGAGGTCAGGAATGAGCATTGGGCTCTAGAGCCCAAAATTCCAAGGGTGAGCACTTGTAGACTTTTCTTTTTAAATGGACTTCCTACCATCTGAGGAAGAATGTTAAGCTGAATTGATTATTTTTGTGCAGTGACTCTCAGCTGCCTAAAGGTTGGGTTTTTGAGTAATTCTAATTTGTTCTTCTGGCTTTTGTATCTCAGTTGCTTGTAGCTGTAAGAACTAGAAATACAAGGATATGAATATTGTGTTTCATTTGCAGTCAGAGCCAGAAAATCTTTTGATTCGTTTTTGAGTTTGGCCTCGTAGCATAGAAACATTGACTGTTTTTGGTCTCTGCTTGATTGAAGAGTTCCACATGCTGTTAAGTAGTAGCTGTTCAGTGCACCCGAGGAAGCAGAAAAGTAATTTTGCTAGAAGCTGACTTTCTGTCTGCTTGTATTTGTGAAAATGCTACAAGAGCTGACGAGACAATATGATTTTTTTTGTAATAAAGGAGTAGCTTTTGTACATGGGTACAGTTGTATGTAATACATGTACTATGTAGACTGTGAAAAAAAAGTTACATGAGATGTTTTTCAGTTGCGTTGCAGACTTTTCTTCTTTTGAAAGTTTTACAACAGTTTTGGAAATGTCAGCAAGTTTGTTTTGATTGTGTCAATTTGTATTGTATATGCAGTATGTAAGATATTTTTTGCCAAAGTAAAGATATTTATTGTGAAAAAGTTGTAATGTTCTTATAATTTAGTAGTTATGGGTTATAGGTAGGCATGTCTGTAAAGAGGGTGAAAATGAGGTGAGGTGTCATGTTAGGGGATTGTTCGCTTATGTCACTGCTAGAGTTAATACTTTTAACAACTCCAGTAGATGAAATTGTTCGGTTGTGTTTGATGTTTTAGTTAATATGGTTATAAGTTAACTTGCCTTGTGTGTCTTGTAGCATAGTATTATAAGACAATTTAATCTCTTTCTGTCTTAGTGTGCATTGCTGTAATGTATTATTTCAGTCATTCTGAATAGGACTTGTGTAGTTGTATGTAGTAGTGATGCCATACCTCTCAACTGTACAGATTTTCACAGAATGGCCATGTTTTTGTCACATATTTTTGGTCTGTTTTTCATTAAATTGTGGTTTTCTGACAAATCATTGTTAAATCATTGAGGGTTAAAGTTAGAAAATAAGGATAGACATCTGATTTCAGACTTCACACCCTTCAGAAAATTCATTTTAAAGCAAAACCTATTATTCTATCAACTTTCTAAGTTTGTAAGAGCAATATTTAAAAAGTGTCCCTATTTTGGTGCCTTTATCCCCCCATTATTTATGGCTTTGTCAAGGTTTCTTGCTCTCTAAGAGTTTAAGAAGTATGATTACTACCCATTTGCTTTAATGTTTTAAAAGTTGTTAAGAATGTAAGACCCACTAGATGTTAAGTGTGGTTTTCAGGACTGCAGAACACTGAAATATTAGTATTGCTTCTGTTACATAAAACATTCAATAGAATATGACAGTGGTTGTTATGAGAATGGTGAAACGGATATAATTACCAGTTTATTGCTTTAAACTGCTACACAGCTAGGCCTTATTAACCAAATCTGAATAAAAGTTAATATGATAACAACCAGTGTTTTCTAAAAGCTTATATAGTGTTGCAAAGCAACGGCATGGTAGATTTGCACATTTTAACAGGGTCACCTCACACAGCTCTTTTAATCCTAATTAACCAATGAAAACTTTGTTGCTTGCAGAGTAAAAAAATCAGAGGGGTCACTGGCTCAGTGCCTTAAATTTTAATAGGTACATAAAATAACTAAGTGCTAACTTATTAAAAATTAATCAAACTGAAAGTCTGTCAAGGCTCATAGAGGGAAAACATTTCTCTTCCCATTTGTGTAGAAACAAGGAGAGAGCATCTGTCTTTATCTATAAGAACATAAGTGTTTACACCAATCAATGCCAGCAGTTAAGAGGCAATGAAAATAGAAGTTATGGCAAGTATCACTCATTACTCTAATCAGCACACACGCAAAGCATATGTTTATTTCAGTGAGTAAACCATACGATTTTGTGAGATAAGAATGATATCCCAAGTGGTGTGGTCTATGCAAGCTTTCTAGGTCAGAGATGCAAATGAAAGTGCCTGCTGATGTTGTGCTTGTAATGATGGCTTTGTTTTCCAGACAGCAGAAATATAACTGCGAATTACCTTAAGAGCAATAGAATTCTCATGGAGTGTGCAAATTCCCAGGCTGCTTTTTATGCTAATATTGAAATTTAGAATGCAGGTTCAAACCCCACACTGATTGCTTTCCACCTGCACATCTAACAGCAGAGTTTTGTTTTTTTTCTCTGCTGTTTCAAGCAGGTGCTTCATAATAAGCCAGATTCTGTTGCAGTGGTATTAACAGTGAAGCTTAAGCAATGCACTGATTTGGTCTGTTTCTTATTTTTTGTTATTTCTTCTGCCGCTAGAATATTCTCCTAAATTCCCTGAGCTTTAGAAGGCAGACTTAATTAAAGGTACGTCTGCTTTCTGATTATTACTAATGATATTGTCAGCTGAAATCTGCCTTAGTCTGCAGTGTGAACAAGAAATTTTGAGGAACATTTTTTTTTTTTTTTTTTTTTTTTTTGCTTTTGTGAGTAGATCAATGACTCTCTTAGGTCTGTGAAGCTCTTTATATTTTGTCTCAGAATGTTGGAGATGTTGCCATATTGTTTTTTACTCAGATAGGGACACTGCCTGTTTACCTGTCTCCATAAAACCATTGTGGAATGACACCTACCTTGCTGTATAGGTTAGAATAGTTGTTGATATGAGTGACAACAGAATGCTAGCATCTGTCCTGATTTGTCCCACATCAGGTGCTTTGCATTCTTCTGAACTGTTAACCATGGTAGATGTTCTAGCAGTGTTGTAGAACAGTACCTCCCTGGGTGTTCAGTAGCAAGTCCCTCCTAAACCCCGCCCACCACCCAATACCCCGTGATGTGTTTGAATAATGAATGAATATTCATGTTGATGCCTTCACTGGCCACATGACTATTCATCACATATTTGGCATGTTAGCTCGAGGGGGCACTACAATTACCTAATGCTAAAGAAACAACACTATAAATCCAAGTAAATTTTTTTTTTTATGTTTTTGCAGGGAGGGCAAGCCCCTTTGCACCCCCCAACCCACTGCAAATTAAATATACCAACTCTCAGATTGCACTACATTGAGGAAAAGGGTCAATTTCCTGTTCCATAGTGTACCGCGATCTCCATTCAAAACTTTTGAAGTTTGAAATCTTCAATCATATGGTCCCAACCATATGAATTTCGAAGTTTTGATATTTCGATCATCTGATAGGGATCCCTTACAACTTACCTTGAACACTTGCACCATTTAATTCATTGAACCCCCCACAAATGTGGGTGATTGACAGATATGTGAATCAACAACCATTGTCTGTATGTTGTCACTGTCAGATCTGCATGGCAGTCAGTCATGCATCATTTGCATATGACATCACAGCCATTTGGCATGTCAGTCACACAAGGCACTTCAACTTATGCTCAGACTGACCAGGGGCGGACTGTTCTACAACAATGCCAATGTTCTTATATCCTTTAAAGATAGAAAAGTAACTTTGAATGTTAGTTCCAGTCTTCTTCTTCAGATGTCTTATAATTCAGGTATGTTTCAGGTTGGCACTTTTTCAAATGCCCAATGTTGGACATCTTCTATGGAAACATGACATGTTGCAAGACAAACCCTACCCACAACCAGTGCAAAGAACTGAAGTACACTTATTTGCTAAAACAAAAGCTCATTGTTATAGAATTTGAATTGTTGATGCTGTTTCATAGAATATTTAGGTGTTTCAGATGTGAAGAATTGTTTTATACAGCTTAAACTTGGGAAATATTTTCTCCTAATATCTCAGGACATTTATAATTTTTCCTGTTTTTTTTCTACAGGACAACTGCCCAAGTAGGGTCCATTCTTCATAGAGAGAGACAGATAGCAACCCTAAGTGTGTTTTTGATTTGTCTTTTCTTTGCATGATTTTTAGCATTTTTTTAATGAAATGTACACGATTTTTGGCAAACCAAAAATTAAGTGGCATAGACATTATTTGAAGAGCACTTTTTTTACTTTAGTAATTCCTCTACTTTTTTAAATGGATTTATGAATGTCCTTCATGAACAATGAAGCTTGTCTTTCCTTTTTTTTTTTTTTTTAGCATATTTGCTCTCCGACAAAATTGCTCTGTGGCAGGGGCTCCCTTCCCTTCATTGGGGAGGGTCTTCTGGAGGCCTGCCCCATTGCGTATGTGAATGAGTAATGCTTGCGTTACATCTTTGTAACACCAGTAACTGCTGACTGAGAGGACATACTTCAGGCTACAAGTTTTCAATTTGTTCTTCCAGGAAGGGTGAAGCATAGTGAAATAAGTGCATACTGCAACTTATTAATGTTAAAATGCATACAGGTGTATAAGGTAGCAGCACTGTGATGCAGGTGCTACCTGCCATGTACATGACCTGGGATCTGATTTGTAGTCTACAGGACTAGTGACCGTCGCTGGTGATGTCTATATGATATGTACTTGAGTATATGTAGAAAGATGCGTCATACAGGAAGGTTAATGGGGATTGCTCTGAGATACCAATGTGTGCTTTGCAGATGATTCCACTGCTACTAGCTGTAATGGAACCCTGTTTCCGAGATTGCCTCTGCTGTGTTAATTACCACTGTAGCATGTCCTCACTTAATCCATGACTGGGTAGGCAGACTTCTATACTGTGTGGAAAAGTGTTCGTACAATGCATTCCACGTAGTATGAAAGGGTTTATGAGGTGAGTCGGGCAGGTTTAAAGTTTGTATTATGTCTCCATTGAGTCATACTCCCCATGCACAATGGTTGCAGAAACATATCTGGTACTGTATACATTGCTTAGCTTTCCCCCACTAATACTTCTGGTCTGTTATTGCATTTCTTATTCGCACTGTGACTTCAGCTTGTACTGGGCTACAGTAGTGCATTGGTTAGCTCTGACCCTGTACTGCTGAATAGAGCAGCCACCTTGGCAACTCAGTCTTTTTATCTGGAGTGCAGTCCCAAAACTCTAGCTCCATTCCTGTTCCTAGGTTGCTAATGACACAGGTAGACATAATGCCTCACCGTCACTAGGCTACCAGTATGCACCTGTGTTCGACAGCTGGAGCAGATTTATCACAGAACTTCCAGAGGTGTGTGTATTTGTGTGTGTGTGTGCGCGCGAGTATACATATGTTTATAAATAAATATATATTTGCACACACACACACTCGCACACACACGCACACATATGGTGTCATGTGGCTGTTTGTTCACTTTGGTATTCCCAAGTTCCCCTGTTTCCCCACTCACGTTACTAGGACTCTCCCTGTAAGTCTGGGAATATTTTCTGCAGGCTTCTTGGGGTATAAATACCTGTGGAGGCACATGCATTTTGAGGCAAATATTCTGAATTTTCTTGATTTTTGTCACATAAATGCCAAGCATATTTCAGTCCACTGTTCCTGTGATATCTGCCTGCTTTACTTCCTTTCCCATTCCTATTTTAATATTTCCAACTAACCTGTTTAGTTGTTCTGACAAGTCATGCACTAGTTAGCAACTTGCTCTTAGCTGCATGTTTTGTGTTAGATTCCAGTGTAAAGGCTACCAGTTCTATTATGTTTCCTCTTTCTCTTTGTCTGTTTTCTTTTGTCAGTGCTAGATAAGCTAAGTGGTCCCTAGGTTGGACATCAATTTTTCTTTGTGTTTCTCCCCGGGTAATTAATGTGCTGTCTTCCTTTATCTCTTCCCAGTCTCTGGATTCCTTAGCCAGCTTCCTCCATTTTATTGGTGCTGACTCGTCTGCAACCCCCTCTTTTACCTCCTGTCACTCCTATCAGTATGCTTTCCATTCTCCACATTATCACTCAGTGTCATTATTTATTGTATATTTTTATAGGTACAGTTTTCCCTATATTTGTTTGAATCTTCCATTTCTGCTTGTGCCCAAAAAGTCATTCTCTCTTTCCCTAATGTGTTCACCTAACCATCATTTTTTTTTTAATTTGGGCATGAATCCTTCCATTTGTGTCAAATGTACCAGTCTAAGTTGCTTTGTTTTATAGTAACCCCTCAGATCTGTGAGTTCCTACCTGCTCTTTCCACAGGCAAAATCAATTTATTCCAAGTGACCCTAGGTTTTCCCCTTACCAAACAAAGTTCTTAATTTCTTTATTTCCTCACACAGTTTCTCCTCTCTTTGGTAGAGGTAAGCCTAACATGTGTACAGCATTAGCGGAACTAAGAACAAATTGAATGTGCTTATATTGCTGTCCTTATCCATTAACATTTTTTCCAAATTCTTATCTTCCTAAGAATGCTGTTTTGAGTATCTGCCCAGATTTCTGTATTGCCCCCCCCCTTTTTAACTCAAATTCTTAAATATTTCACACTTTGATATCCCCAGAGTAAGGGATACTGCTGGACCAGATGATATGTAGGGATGAAGTTGACTTCTGTTGCCATTGTTTTTTTGTCATTCTTCTACATATAAAATGTGTTTGAGTTGCCACTCGGGATTTGTTAGTTATAATTAGGGTTACCATAATTGTTTGTATGTAAAAGAGGACGAAAAAATATGTGCTGCTACCAGCACATATTATTTCGTCCTGTTAGGTCTGAAGAGCAAAAAAAAAGGTCTTTACTCTCTTGTAGGACTAAAACTAAAGACCTTTATTTTTTTTTGTTGCTCCCCTTAGGTTGAAGAGCAAAAAAAAAAAGTATATTTGGTTTATACCGGTATACGAGCCAATCAAAAACGCGCACAGCGGACCCTCTTCTGTTCAATGCAGAACATCAAGCACTTCCGCATTGAACAGAGCTCCGTTTTTTGAGTGGCTCATGTACCAGTATATGAGCCAATCAAAAAAATAAAAAAACAAAGCAGAGGAAAGACTCCGAAATAGGGATGTCTGTTTTTTGAAAATTCTGCAATTTGTCTGGGTTTTAAAACCCGTACAAATCACAGAATTTTCAAAAAACGCCTGGACAGGAGCCGAAAAAAGAGGACGTGTCTGGGGAAACCCGGACATATAGTAACCTTAGGTATAATATGATCTGATCTGCAAAGAGAAACATTTTTTTTTTTTAATTTTGCACGTATCTATGATAACCTTATACTTATAGCTAGTCATTTCGAATATAATGTAAAAAGTAAAGGGAAGAGCAGATATCTCTCCCTAGTACCTGTATGCAAATAGGGGTCTATATTAGAAGACTGAAGATGCATTCTTTCGAATGCATCTTGGTCGAACTGAAAAGGCTGAAAAAATAAAATATCGAAGCGGCTGTTAAGCGAATTCTTCCCCTGGGAAAGAATTTGCTTGGCCGCTTCGGTACTTTGCTGTTTTCGGCACTGTAGTGCAGTGTCGGAGTTGGTATATTTAAGTAAGGGGGGTGTGGGGGGGGTGAAGCCCCCCACAGAATGTAATGTTTGAAATTGATTTTTTATTTTATTTTTTTTTTGGTGTTGTTATTGGAACAGCGATTTTTTTCCCTTGGAAAAAAATCGCTGTTCTCACACTTCGACGTTGTAAGTTTTTGCTTACATAGGGTCGATTAATCATCATTCGCTTTTTTAAGCGTTCGGTGATTTAATATGGACCCGCAAATGGAATCCTAAAGAGAGCTTTTATGTTTGCCTCTGACTCTTCTAAATTTGCATTATTAGGACTAATCATCTCTTTAGATGTCCAAATGACCCAACGTCTGATGCCTAAATTTCCAGCTGACCCTGTCCCAAGGCTTTGGCAGGGTTCAGTCTAACTAACAGTCCTGGTATTTTATTTTGCTGAACCTCTCCTTAGACCATCATGGTCTTGCTAATGCTGTTAAATGTTTATCTTGCTTGAAAGATGCTATGTTGGTCTAGATTTATAATTTTTGAGAGCTTAACTGCTATTTTTTTTTTTTGCCATAATGGCCATGATTACTTTGATAATCCTGGTTCAAAGTGGAAAGCAACAGATGTGAACCAGGGTTAGTTGGCTCTTTGCCTTTTTTTTGAGAGTACCGCTATCAATGCTGTTTTACACGTTTTAGGTGTATCCCTCCTGTAATACTTTTTTGAGTAGGTAATGCAATATTTTTATTGCTTGTTTACTATGCATCTTTCACACCTCAGTTGAAATCCTATCAGTCCTGGAGACTTCTGCTTGATTTCTTCCTAGCTTTGTCTTAATTTGCTATTTTGTAAGAGGTGATGTATGCTAGACTGTATTAACTTATTTCTAGGCATGTGCACTGTGGAAATTTGTATGGATATGCGGTGGCAATGTTTTACAGGCATTTTATTTAGTGATGGAGAAAGTTTGTCATGATTCTGGGAAATAGGCTTACTGCATCTGATGTTATGGAAGAACAGAATGATGTTCTTTGTGTTTCACTGTTGCAGTCATCACCTGTGGGTTATCATTGCTGTGGTTGCCCTCGGCCAGCCCAAATACCAGAGTCAATGTATTTTTACATTGGCTGTAGTCACCTGTAGTCTGACATCAGGTCAGTGCTATAAAGCAAGGCAGCCAATGTCATTACATCAGTCTTTTTTGCCGTGGAGCCCGTAGCAGAAGCAGTTTGCATGAGTCCCGGTCAGTCGCTACCAGAAGTTGAATTTCAGCTGAAAACATCTAAAGCTAAGTACTCCATTGGGGATCCTTTTTTCTTGCACTAACAGATGTCCGAAAAAGTTGACAATTGTCTTGCCTGTGGAAAGCAGATCCCACACCGAGACTTCCATTCTTACTGCGTCATTTGTTTAGGCCCAGACCACGACATCCCCCGTTGCTGGTTCTGTGCCCTCTTTAATGCGAGAACCATTTGCCATAGAGGTCTTTTTGTAGACAATCTGTGGACATTCCAAAAAAATATAGAGATAAAGATAGACAGACTACACAAGGCTAAGCCTTCCGATGACATTACCACTAAGCAGGTCATCATTTCTCTGGAATTCAGTAAGGCGCTTTCACAGCCCCTGATGCCCGATTCGATATCTACGCAGGCCTGTACCGAGACCCTTTCAGAGTCCGGTATGCCGCAGAAATCTTCTTCATCTTCTGAGTCCTTGGCTGTCTCTGCCTTGGTTGGGTCACGAGCCGCGACACAGGTACCGGCTTCTGAGAAGGCCTTTCGCACTACTGAATCTAGACAGAAACCGATGTCTTCGCATCCGACTACCGTTTCTCTCAGACTGACGGATTCTGTCAGGCCTAGAAGCCAAGCCATTCCTAGGAAATCTGCTTCTAACCACCATCTTGCTACTGCTTCACCACCCCAAGCACAAATGCTTAAAATGGTGGAGGATCTCATCTCCCTTATCAGAAGTAGTCAGGCCACAACTTTTGAAAGGAAAAGGCACCATTCTCCAGAAATTATGGCAGAACAGGATTCTGAGGAATCAGACTATTCAGTTTTTGAAGAAGAACAGCATCCCTTAACTGCTTATGAGAATTCAGATGCAGAGGAATCCATCCCTTCTGCCTCCCCTCCAGAGGACCTTTCCTTTGGGGAAACTTCATTCCCTCAGGGAACATTTCCAGTGGGATTCTCAGGACTTCCCACAGTCTAAGAAAAGACTTCTGGACCTGCCTCAGCACAGACCCCTGACCATCTCCCCTATTTTAGAAGTGGTGGATGATGTTTTCCATGAATCCAGCTTAACCCCTGATGCCCTCCCTCCTGCTCCCTGTAAACCAGACAGGTATTACATGCTCCCAGTAAACCAGACAGGTATTACAGAGTACCAGATTCTCACAAATACCTGTACAGAAATCTTGCTGCAGACCCAGAGGTTATTACACAGGGACGGACCTAAAGGAGCAATGACTAGTTCTGCCGAGAATCCTCTTCCTTCTGATAAAGACTCCAGAGCTCTGGACAGATGGGGTAAAAAAATTCTACACCTCTGCAGACATCCCTATTTCGGAGTCTTTCCTCTGCTTTTTTTATTTTTTGATTGGCCATCAGAACACTCAGTTGTCAGTTCGATATGTTAAAATATCAACAACACACTTTGGAACAATTAAAACAGAAGATTGCTACCTTTCCTGACTGTGCCAATTCAAAAGAGTTAGCAGATTTACTGAACTCTACTTGTCAAGCGGCCAAACACTCATTGCAGTGTGGATATGGCTCCCTAGAAGCCTCTAGCAGGCAGCAGTGACAGGATCACATTAGGCTGAAGGAACAACCTCTCCCTGATCATGTCAAGTCTAAGTTATTGATGCACCCTGGATAAGGAGTGCCTGTTTGGGGAAAAAGCAGAAAAGGTGCTTAAAAAGATGGAAGACAAAGCAAAATCTATGCAAACAGTAAAATATTTCTTTCAAGTTCAACCTCCCAGATTCAGCAGGAACTTTCCCTCTGGAGTACTGGGCCTTCTATGCACCTAGCAGACAGGGCCAAGGTAAGCCCCACAGGGACAGATCATCCAGGGCCCCTATCCCAGGGCCAGCAGAGAAGCAAACAATGGACCACTTCCATCTCTAAGGCAGGGAGTTCTAAGCCAACCTTCTATGGCAAACACAATGACTCCCCCTCCCCCTCTGCCCTCCCTTCACTCATCAAAAGCTAGGAAGAAGGCTCTCCCTCTTCAAAGACAATTGGCTTTCTGTAACAAAGGACCAATGGATCTTAAAGATAATTTTTCAGGGATACAAATTCTCTTTCAGCGAACTCCCAATCCCAAGAGGGTAACCAGACTTACTTCCAAATCAGTGGGCAGAGGCATTGAAACAGGTCCAAACTCTCATATCCCAGGGGGCAGGAGAACCTGTCCCCTCAGATCAAACAGGCAAAGGCTTTTATTCCAGACTATTCCTTGTTCCCAGAAAAGAGAGCACTTGGTGCCCCATCCTGGATCTATCCATTCTGAACACCTCCCCGGTGGTCCCCAGATTCAGAATACTAACTTTGCAGCAGCTACTGCCCGTGCTAACAAAAAATGCCTGGCTAGTGACCCTAGACCTAAAAGATGTGTACCTCTACATCCCCATCAGGGAATCGTGCAGGAAATTCCTCTGTTTCAGGGAATCGTGTAGGAAATTCCTGTGCTTCGGAGCAGGCTCACAACACTTTCAGTTCTCTGCACTGTCCTTTGGCTTATCTACTGCTCCCAGAGTATTCACCAAATGCTTGGCCCTGGCCATATCATTCTGCAGACAGAGAAATATACAGATTTACCCTTACCTGGACAATTGCCTCATTCAGGCGGAGTACAAAGAAAAGCTGCTCCAGGACGTTCTCTTTGTCAAATCACTCCTAACTTCCGTAGGGTTCGCCATCAACGAAAAGAAATTAAAGCAAAAACCCCACCAGGAAGATCATTTTTTGGGAGGTGTGCTAGACACAGCATCCCAAATGGCCTTCCTATCCCCAGAAAAGCAGAGCTTGCTGCCTCTCTACTTTACACAGCTGGCTTCCAGAAGTCACCTCACTGTGAGGAAGTTCCTGCAAGCCCTGGGATACATGGCGTCTTGCATCCTTCTCATTCCTCTGGCCAGGTTTCACTTGAGAAATCTTCAGTGGTATTTAAAGAACCTTTGGTGCCAGCACTCTGTCCCTAGAGACCTCTGTATCTTTAATCCCATGTATAAGGGTCAAGTTTCTCTGGTGGGCAGTGGCCTGTGCCAGGAACAAGGGTCTTCCCTTCATCCTCTGCCCTTCCAACTAGACCATCACCACCAGTGCCTCAGACATTGCATGGGAAGCTCACCTAGCAGGTAGGTGCACCCAAAGTCTTTGGGATGCACAGCAACTGGACTTGTACATCAATCAGAAAGAAATGATGGAAGCACAAAAGGCTCTGACATTTTTCAAACCCCATCTCAGGCCAGGGGTTCTCTTTATAAATACAGACAACACCACAGTAATGTGGTATATCAACAAATGGGGGGGGGGGGGCAATCTTACCCCCCCTGTACATGTTAGCCATGAGCCTCTGGCTTACAGCCACCTCCGTGGGTCTACACCTAATTGCCCAATACCTACCAGGGGTCAACAGCACCCTTGCATACCACCTAAGCAGAAACCCCCATGAATGGCATCTCCACAGAGAAATCTTTCTGCAAATCACTCAGGAGTGGGGAACCGTGGAAGTGGATCTCTTTGCCTCGTACCTCAATCACTAGCTGCAAAGGTTATGTACCAGGGATTACCACCTCCTAACGTGGAAGTGGATGCCTTGACCTTCCCCTGGAACTCCCTCTTTGTGTACGCATTCTCTCCTCTGCCCCTTATTCCCAAGGTACTGATCAAAGTAAGGCAGGAGAGACCAAAGGCCATCCTCATTCTTCCAGATTGGCCCAGACAGCATTGGTACCCCTTACTGTGCAGCCTGACCTTTCAGCCCCACAAGCAGCTTCCCTTGATCTCAGACCTCTTGACCCAGGTGAGGGGGAAGGTACTGCACCCAGACTTAGACTCTCAATCTTTCAGCATGGCTTACACCTTAAAAGCTAACAAGGGGTCCCTGTTAAGCAAACAGGTCCTAGACATAGTCACAGAGGCCAAAAAGCCCAGCACCAGAAAATCATACGCAGGGAAATGGAAAAGATTCTGCTCCTGGAGCCAGTCCAAATGGGCCAGTACCTCCCATCCCTGTTATCTTGGATTACCTAACCGAGTTGCTCATTAGTGGCCTCTTTCTCCTCTATTAAATTCCATGCCTCAGCGATTTCCGCCCATTACGATTCAGACCCACCCCTCTTCTCTCATCCATTAAGCAATTCCTCAGAGGGGCTTCTAATGTCAGACCTTCCAGAAGGCCACCCTGGGACCTGAATCATGTTCTAGAAAAATTAACCTTACCTCTTTTTGAACCTGCTGCTTCTACAGAAGTGAAATACCTCTCCTGGAAGACTGCCTTCCTACTAGCTATCACCTCACCCAAAAGGGTATCAGAACTTCAGGTTCTCATGGCTGTTGAACCTGTCACCATTTTCCATGCAGAGAGGGTCTCTCTGAGGACTAACCCCTCCTTTATTCCCAAGATGGTATCTGATGTGACCCTCATCCAGGCCATACACCTACTCACCTTCTTTCCCAACCCCCAAAACAAGGGGGAAAAAATTCTACAGTCGCTAGATGTGCACAGACAACTCAGATACTATCTGGACCATACTAAACCATTCAGTAAAACAGACCAACTACTGGTCAGCTTTGCTCCTGGGGAGAGGGGAAGCCCATTTCCAAACAAACCATTTCCAAATGGATATCACACGGTATCCATTTCTGCTACAGACTACATGGGAACCCCCCCCCCAAGTCTAGCCGTACCCACTCCACTAGGGCAGCCTCCACTTCCACAGCCTTCCTCAGAGGAGTACCCACCAGGGACATCTTGGAAGCTGCCACCTGGACCTCTCTCCATACTTTTATAAACCATTACCACCTACCTCTTTTTTCTACGTCTAGGGAAGAGTTTGCCTCTGCAGTTCTACAGGGCCTTTTGACCCATGCCTAGGACTCTTACCTATCGTTCCACTCCTCTCCTCAGCTTTGGGAATCCTCCCACAGGTGATGACTGCAACAGTGAAACATGAAGAACATAGTACAGTTGTGTACACTTGCCATAAATGTAGATGTTAGAGTGTATTCACTGTTACAGTCCTGGTTTCCCTCCCTCGATCCCCATATAGCATCTTCCCTAGGGGGGTATAAGCTTCCCATGGTGGCTTTTAGCCACCAGGGCCACTTTTCCTTATTTCCTTGTGCTTCTGATGGGTTAGGGCAAGAAAAACTGATGTAATGACGTCGGCTGCCTTGCTTTATAGCACTGATGACCTGACATCCGACTACAGGCGACTGCAGCCGATACAAAAAAAACATTGACTCTGTTTTTCGGACCGGCCAAGGGCTACCATAGCAGGGATCACCCACAGGTGTTGACTGCAAAAGTGAATACACTTGAACATCTACATTTATGGTAAGTGTACACAACTGTACTTTATCAAAATACACAAGGGATTGTTAGTGCAGCTGCTGCTGCAACAGACAGCAAGAGTAAAACTTAGTTGCAAATCAGTAGCGGCAATAGAAAGCATGTTTCACTATTTACAGCTGACAGCCTGCAAACCCCAAAACTGCACGCTCATGCTAGCTTATGTTGTATTGATAGGTAATAGTGTACCTTAGTTTTTATTTCCTGTTGGGTTGCTTTTTGAATCTTCTCATTGGCTTGCTTCTTGCTGTTAAGATTCATTTCTAACTGTCTTTTATGTATATTTGTGAGTTTTCAGTCTTTGCATTTAGTAGATGTTCATAGTTTCACTGTTGCAGTCATTACTCTTGCGTTATCCTGCTGGCAGGCTACCCTCAGTCGGCCAGAATTCCAAAGTCTACGTCCAGCGTCGGTTGCTGTTACCTCTTCCCCTGACGTCAGTGCCCCAGGGGTATAAAAGATGCAGCCGACGCCATTTTCTTCAGTCTTTCTTGCCGTGCGCTGCCCAAAGCAAAAGCAGTTCGCAAGTGCCGGTCGGCCGACTCCTAAGATTTTCAAATCTGAATTTCAGAACCAAAGTCTTCATTAAAGCTTAGTACCCCGTTGGGAAAACTTTTTTCTTGCTCCAGACCGATGTCAGAAAAAGTTAACAATTGTATTTCTTGTGGGAAGCAAATAACTCATAAGGATTTTCACTCTTACTGTATTCCTTGCCTAGGCCCTGATCACAATGTTGCTAGCTGTCAGTTTTGTGCTAGATTTCACCAACGCACTATCAAGCGTTGGTTCGATTATGCATTTCATTACTTTTTTTTTTTTTTTAATCTGCCAGCAGAGCTCTGGAAAATAAAGTATGACTCTAGCCCTGAGTAGCATCCTGCCATCACCCAGAATGATACCACATTACAAGAACAAAATGATTGACTTCAACAATTGGCTAAGCTTCTGGTGTCATTCTAAGGAGATTCAGTATCTGTCTGCCTGGGATGACATGATTGACAAACCACGATGCTTTGCAGAGATGGCCTGCACCTGTCACCCTTGGGATTCCGGATACTGGCTAAGGCTCTTGCCACCCCTATAGTGCCATTTTTTTAGGCAAGATTCAAATGACAAATTCATCACCATAACAGGTCCAAGCAAGCAAAATATGAGGGTAATGCTACTTAATGCTAGAAGTCTAAACCTCAAAATGCGCTCAATCGAGGAACACCTTAAAATAGAGAACATCAACATCTGGGCAGTGACAGAGACCTGGTTCAAGGCTCCAGAGAGCACCCCTGCATTGCATTACCAGGCTATAATTCATATCACACCTTTCGGCCACCTAACCTGGACCGAAGCACTAAAGGCGGAGGCATGTCCATATTCATTAAGGATATCCACACCTCCAGGATAGTTGCTCAGCATAATGCATCTGAGATTATCCAAGTTCAACTAACTCTGGACAAGACCGCAATGCAAATTGTAGCTTGCTACAGATCCCCCAGGATTCCCACTCCTCATTTCTTGATACACTGGAAAATATTAGGGTACACCCTAATAATGGGCTGGGGGATTTCAACTACCCCACCATTAACTGGGAAAACTACTCGTGTATCAACTCTTGTGCTCAACGTTTTCTGGAATTCATAAATTCCAATGCCTTGGATCAACTTATCCACACACCCCCACCAGGAGCAGCAATATCCTAGACCTGGTCATTACCAACATGGGCAACCAGTGTTCCACACCAGAGGTCAATTCCTCGTTGGTCAGATCCGACCACAAGCAAATCACCCTAGACGTCCACATCCCACCCCAACCCCCCATTAGGGAAACCACCATAAAAAATTTCTCCAAAGGCAACTTCACGCTTCTTAAGACAGAAGTGGCAAACTTCATGACACCCACGCTGATGGACAGTAGAGATACTGCTGAAACCTATACAGTTGCACATTATAAGCACTTACACGAGTACATGGATCATGCAATCCCTAACAGAACCAAGATGCTGTCCTCCAAAAAAAGGAAGCCAATCTGGTGGTCCCCTGCTATAAACAAACTCTACAACAGAAGAAAGAAACTGTTGCAAAAAAGAATAAAATCCCATGATTGGAGGAACTCTGTGGTCAGTCTCAGTAAGAAGCTGAGATCCCTCATAAAATCCTCCAAAGCTAGTTACGAAAACAAAATTGCCACTGATTCTAAAGACAACCACAAAGCATTCTATAGCTATGTCAAGAATCTCAATGGCAACACTCAGATCTGCTCTGAGTTACAGCACAATGGCACTAAATGTACAGAACCAACTGATATTGCCAACATCCTGGCAGATAGGTTCAGTGCTAACGTCACCCCTCCCTCATAAAGGGCCCATCTATATACTGGAAGAATGCAAAGTACCTGTAATCATGGTTGCACAGGTAAAAAACACTCTCCAAAGCCAAGAACATAGTATCCATGGGACCTGACAACATCCCAGGCTGCGTTCTACATGAACTACAGAACGAACTGGCACCCCACCTAAGTACCATGTTCAGTCATAGCCTCGCCTCAGGCTTTGTGCCCACTGAATGGTGCACAGCAACAGTTATCCCACTCCACAAAGGGGGAGTCACCACGGACCCCAGGAACTACTGCCCCATTTTTCTGATGAGCCTGGTCTGCAAGGCTGTGGAGCGTATCATCATGGAACTTATAAACAATGACATTGGTAATCTCCAAACTCTGGACCCTACCCAGTTCAGGTTTGTAAAAGGCGGATCATGTCTCCTAAACCTGATAGACTTCTTTGAAGCGGTCACCAAAGCCGTAGATGAGGGTAAAGTGGTTCACACAGCCTATCTAGATCTCCCCAAGGCTTTCGACACCATCCCCCACTCTGGAATTATAGACAAACTCACTAAACTAGGTATAAATCCCTATGTCACAAGATGGGTTGTCAACTGGCTCACTGACGAAACCCACACTGTAAAAGTAGCAGACTCTAAATCCAACTTCAGAACATTGACAAGTGGAGTATCACAGGGTTCAGTCCTAGGTCCTCTCCTGTTTGGTATCTACTTCAGTGAAGTACAGGCTAACACAGAACGTCTTTGGCTAACAAAGTTTGCAGATGACTGCAAACTAGGAGCCATAATCAAAACTCCTAACGATGTGGACATCCTACAAAAGGGCCTCACTGAGACAGATGCCTGGTGTCAAAGCCATGGCCTTGAGCTCAATGCCAAAAAGTGCGTTGTCATCCGTTTTGGTAAAAACCCATGAACTACCACATAGGCGGTAGTCTACTTAACACCGAAAGTGTGATGAGACCTTGGGACACAGGTGGACAGTAGTCTCTCCTTTGATAATCACATCGCCACAGTAGTCAGGAAATCCTTCTACATGGTGCACCTCATCACAAAAGGTTTCTCATTCAGGAAAAAAGAAGTCATTGTTCCCCTCTACTCATCACTCATTAGACCCATTATAGAGTACAACGCCCCTTTTGGTATGTACCTCACAAGACATCTACAACAACTGGAAAGGCCACAGAAATATCTCACAGAGGATTACTGGCCTCATACAGATGCCCTACACAGACTGTCTCAAAAAGCACCAGCTTTACTCTGTCATATATCACCTACTCAGAGGCAATCTCTGCCTAAGATACTGTTGGACATGCTCCACGTAAAGAAATCCCAATCCCTCCGAGGTACACGCTCTAGGGACCTAAATCTTGTCACCACAATAAACAGAACATGCTGGAGGTATAGATTCCTGTCCCAGAGACTTCCCATACTCTGGAACAAGCTACCTATCTATATCAAACAAAGCTCCTCATTAGCAATCTTCAAGAAAAATCTTGATGATTGGATGGGAGATAGGAAATTCACCCCGGGGATCACTTCTGTGGCACTGCTTGACAGGGGCACAGGAAAATCATTTTCTTGGGTGGCAAAAGCAGGGTACTGTTTGGCTAGGCTTATATAGGCCCTAGGGCTAATAGCCTAGTACCTACCTATGAACCTATGAAAGTAAGTAAAAAAAGTCAGGAGATGAACAGATACAAGGCATGGGACAATGTAATTTTCCCTTTGGGTGTGAAAACACAAGAGGTAATGTTTATTTTGATTAATAAAAAGCTAGTTTTTTTTAGACTGTACAAGCTATGGAGAAGTGTCTGTGTGCATTTGAAAATAATAAAAAAGTAATCCATGGATTGAATATGTGGTTAAAAGCATCTTTTTGGGAAACTAAAAAGAAAATCCATATACAATTTTGAACCGTGGTAGAAAAAGACTTTTAAGTGAGCATTTAAGAAACATATGTAAAGAAATAGCAGACATTTCAAAAGTTTATGATGGGGTTTATGGCCTGGGGCATGGGATTGCAGTGGCATTTTAAAAATTGAAACATAAAAAAATTGTACATATTCCAAGTATTATAAATGTTGATGGTAATGGGCATTGTAAAATATTGGGGACAACCAAAGACATGTTTCTTTTCTGTAGAAAAGAAGGGCATTTAGTTAAGTGTGATAAAAGGAAATGTTATATGTGGTAAAACAGGACATGAAGCAAAGAAATGTGAACTTGAATTTTACAAATGTAAAAAAAGGACATTTATGGATGGATTGTAAAGAGAATGAGTTAAGTACTGTGAATCACAGCAACGATAAGGAGCAAAACAGGAATGAAGGTGAGATAGAAATAGATGAAATATGAGAAAGAAGGAAGATATTGATAAAAATAATGGAGAGGCATTAGAAATACAATCAGAAGTTAGTGACAGAAGGGATAAGTTGGTAAGTGGAAAAAAATTATATTGGTAAAAGAGTAAAAGATAGAAAAAAGTTTGAAGATGTTAATGTAAAGGAAAAGAAGGGGTGGATAACATTTTTTAAGAAACTAGTGTAAGAATAAGATGATATCTCTTAAATTAAGAAACAGGGAAAGGAATAACTTAAAGATCCTTTTAGTGAACGTAAATAGCATAGAAGTGTTAAGGATGGCAAGTTTAGAATGGTTTATCAAATTTGTTGATGTTATTATTCTGGAAGATGCAATATTTTTGACATATGAGGAAAGATTCCAGACACAAAAAATATGGAATGGGGAAATAATATGGAACATGTGGAACAGTGTTCAGGAATAGCAGTATTATGTAGCAGAGTAGTGAAGATTGTGGATGTATTAGTTAAAACGGGAAAATTAACAATTATAGATGTAAGATGACAAGAAAGTTATTATATAATTATTGCTATATATGCGTATGTGATTAATAAAGAAAGGGAGAATTTAGTTCCGAAAATATTGGATTATGTAATTTAAACAAGGTTAAACTTCTTCTGTCACCGCCAGGTCTGCTCTTCAAATTTTCCCTTAAGGAAGCTCTACTCTTAGTATAATCAGACTACTCACTATATTATAAGCCTAGCACTTGTTCTCAATACTTCTCTACTAAGTAAGCACTCTCGTACTAAGTAAAGCACTACATCTACTTACCACCCCTGTGAATATCCACTTCCCTTAAAGATACAGCACTCCCTTATACTGTTCTAGCATGTCGAGTTGTAGATTACTGGCGTCCTCTCCAGTTCAGCTGGTCAATCTGGGTATCTTGAGACAATGCTACAATTGTCTCATGTACACAGACAACCCTCTCCTCCTCCCAACAGACACAAATACATGTGAGAGATGCAACTATATAGCCAAACTGGAGGCTGAACTCTCTCAACTCAGGGCTGGCATGACCAGGCAGGAGGAGATGGTAACCACACACACAACAATCCCAGTCCCACATAGACCTACCACAACTGCAAACCAAACACATAAAAACACAAAGACATACTCGGAGGCTCTAATAAAAAACTTACCAAAACAACAGAGGCTCCCAAAGCAGACATCCAAAAATGCTCCTCCTCAAAACAAAATATATGCAACACATACTGCAATAAATCAGTGTGTCAACCAGTCACAGCCCTTAAGGCCAAACACCTTGCCTGATACACTAGTAATAGGTGACTCTATAGTCAGACACACTGATGTCCCGCTGACCAGGCTGAACAAGGAGAGGGTGACTGTGAGCTGTCTATCGGGAGCTAGGATCCGCCACATAACACACGCACTCAAGTCACTCCAAAGCAAGTACAAATATGACTCTGTCATTGTCCATGCTGGTGTGAATGACCTGAGACGTACCTCCCTGGACTACATGAAAAGAGACATAAAGGAGCTCTCCGATTATGTATCCCAGGCTGGTATGACCCTGACCCTGAGCAGCATCTTGCCCTCACCAAGAATGATACCACAATACAAAGACAAGATGATCAGCTTTAATAATTGGCTCAAGTACTGGTGTCATTCTAAGGGGATCCAATGTCTGTCTGCCTGGGACGACATGTTGGACAAGCCACGCTGCTTCGCAAGGGATGGCTTACACCTGTCACCACTGGGCTTCCGGATATTGGCTAAGGCTCTTGCCACCCCCATAGTGCCTTTTTAGGCAAGGCTCAAAAGACAAACCCACCTTCTTAGAAAACAAAAATGGAAAAAACTAAAGGTAATGCTGCTCAACGCCAGAAGTCTAAATCTCAAGATGCAGGCACTTGATGCACTCCTCAGCATGGAGAACATCGACGTCTGTGCAGTAACTGAAACCTGGTTCAAGGCTCCTGAGAGCACCCCAGCGCTACCAGGCTATACCTCGTATCATGCTTTTCGCCCCAAAACCCGGGCCGAACCACAAAGGAGGAAGTGTCCATATTCATCAACGACACCCACACCTCCAGGTTAGTAGCAACACATGAAGCATCAGAGACCATACAGGTGCAACTAACCATAGGCAAAACTGCTATACAACTGGTAGCATGTTACAGACCACCCTCCCAATCTCAAGAACCCCACTCAGCCTTCCTGAAGACATTGGAGGATATGAATGTATCACAAAATACCATCATACTGGGAGACTTCAACTACCCAAACATAGATTGGGTACATTATTCTAGCCCTAATACCCTAGCCCAAAGGTTCCTGGAATTCATAAATTCAAATGCACTGGAACAACTAGTCACCTTTCCCACTAGGGAGATAATATACTAGACCTGATCATCACAAACATGGGGACAAAATGCTCCACACCGGAAGTATACCCCTCACTAGTGAGATCTGACCACAAACTAATCACCCTGGACATACATATCCCACCTCCACCCCAGCACAAAAGACCACAGTGAAAAACTTCTCAAAAGCAGACTTCACTCTTCTTAAGACTGAGATGGTATCCTTTAAGCCCACTGTGCCAGTGGATACCACATCCCACAATGCCGAATCCTTCACAAATGCTTTCTATGGACATCTCCAAGAATGCATGGATCATGCAATCCCAAATAAATCCAAGTCCCTCTCCACCAAAGGTAAGCGTCCTGTCTGGTGGACCTCAGCCATAAACAAATTGTATAACAAAAGAAGGAAGCTACTGCACGTCAGAGCAAAATCCCATGAAGGGAAGACATCTCTGATCAACATTAGCAGAAAACTACGTTCTCTCATAAAAACATCCAAGGCCAACTTTGAGAGAAAAATTGCTAAGGACACTAAAGATAACCACAAAGCCTTCTTCAGCTATGTTAGAAACCTGGCGGAAACCCTCAGATATGCTCAGAGTTGGTTCACAACAACAAAAATACACTGAACCCACAGATATTGCCAACATTCTGGCTGACAGGTTCAGTGCAAATTTCTCCCCTCCCTCACCCCCAAAAGAAGAAATATTTATCCCAGCTGAATGTAATCTCCATGTCATCTCAGATGTCCAAGTGAGAACCGCCCTAAACAAAGCAAAAAACACAGCATCAATGGGACCTGATGGTATCCCGGGTTGCGTGTTACGTGAACTCCAAGAGGAGCTAAACCCACACATAAAAATGATATTTAACCTTAGCCTTACTTCGGGATATGTACCTGAACACTGGCGTACAGCAACAGTGGTCCCACTCCACAAGGGGGGTGCCTCTACAGACCCTGGAAACTACCGCCTCATAAGCTTAACCAGCCTGGTCTGCAAAGCTATGGAAAGAATCATTATGGAACTCTTAAACAGAGACATAGGGGACCTACAGACACTTGACCCCACCCAGTTCGGCTTTGTAAAGGGCAGATCCTGCCTTTTACACCTGGTTGACTTTTTCAAAACAGTCACTAGAGCCATTGATGAGGGCAAAGCAGTCCATACAGCATACCTGGACTTGGCTAAGGCCTTCGACACAATACCCCACTCAGGCATCATAGATGAGCACAACAGCTTAAAAGTAAACCCTTATGTCACTAGATGGGTTGCAAACTGGCTAAAGGACAGAACCCATAAAGTTAAAATCGCTGGAGCAATGTCAGACTCAAAGCCAGTCACAAGTGGTGTCCCACAGGGATCTGTCCTGAGACCCCTCTTGTTCGGCATTTATTTCTCAGATGTTAAAGCAAACATGGGAGGGCTGTGGCTGACAAAGTTCACAGATGACTGCAAACTAGGTGCCATAGTCGATACACCAGCAGACACAGAAACGGACAACTGGTGCCGGAGTCACGGTCTTAAACTAAATGCCAAAAAATGTATAGTCATCCCCTTTAGGAAAAACAAAGTACCCACAAATTATCACATAGACAGCAACCCACTGAGTACGGAAAAAGTAATCAGAGTCTTAGGGACCCAAGTCGACAGCGACCTCTCATTTGACACCCACGTTGCCAAAGTGGTTAGAAAAACATTCTACCTTGCACACCTCATCATGAAGGGATTCACATCCAGATCCAAGGATGTCATTGTACCCCTGTATTCCTCCCTCATCAGACCCATGATTGAGTACAATGCCCCATTTGGTATGTACCTCACCCGGCATTTGCAACAGCTGGAGAGACCACAAAAGTACCTCACCAAGAGGATCAAGGGTCTCCAACATATGTCTTATTCTGCCAGACTAAAGAAACTTCAGCTCTATTCAGTAGCATACCGCCTGCTCAGAGGTGATCTCTGCCTGACGTACAAGGCCATGTCCAATCAGGATCTGATGGACATGCTCCACCTCAAAAAATCCAAATCCATCAGGACCACGAGAGCTAAAGACTTAAACCTCGGCACAAGTATGAATAGGACATGCTGGAGGGATAGATTCATAACCCAGAGGCTTCCCATGCTTTGGAACAAGATCCCAGTTCGTATTAGGCAGACCCCCTCACTGACTCTCTTCAAGCGAAATCTTGATGAGTGGATGGGAGATCGTAAGTTTACCCCAGGGGTCACATCTGTGTCACTGCTAGACAGAGGCGCAGTAAACTAATTCTGTTATGTAAGGGGACCTTCATTGTGTCACTACTAGACAGAGGCACAGTATTCTAAATTTATTCTGTACATTTTTTGTACCATTTCATAGGGTGGCAAAAGCCACATCACTATGGCTAGGCTTACAAATGCCCCAGGGCAGATAGCCTAGTACTATACTATGAAACTATGAAATTATATACATATAATAATTACAGGAGATTTCAGTTGTGATTTAAGAGGACATAGAAAAGAGGAAAAGATGTAAACGATGAGGGAAGTAATGAAATGTGCAAAATTGGTTGTATGGAATAAAAAACATGGGCATATAGGAAAAGTACTTTAAAATCTTAAATTGATTATTTTATAGTATCAGAAGGGATATATGTACAATGGAAGAAGTAACTATTGTAATGGGATTTTCAGATCATTATCATTTGATAATGGTTGGAAATGTATCATAATAAAGAACACATAAAGATAAGAAGGGATATGAAAAGAATAAATTAAAAGGAATGGAATGAAAAGGGAAAGAAACAAATCAAATGGAAGGACCACATTACTATGAAAGCATTTTATGTTAATTGGTCAGAATGATGGATTACTTGTAAAAGAAAATATAATAAAGATATTTCCATTGTCAGAATAAGGTAAGAAAGAAGGACAAGTAGGAATATGCTAAAACATATAGAGATGTATTAGGTAATTTAGAAAATACTAATACGGCATATTATGAAAGAGAAATAAGGCACATTGTGATAAAATTAAGTACAAGATATTTTTACAAATTAGGAAGGAAGAGTTTTCACCTTATCTATGTAGGATAATGAAGGAGGGATAGTAGTGTGATGAGAGAAATGAAAGATAAAGAAGGTAATCTAATGAAAAGTCAATAATGGATTACAGAAATCATTTTAATGTATGTGGAAGAAATGTTTAGTAAGAAAAAGAGACAAGGTGAAAGGACATGGGAAGTAAAAAAAAATTCTGGTCAAATCAATTGAGAATTTGAAAAAGAGATTAAATTATATGATTTAGAAAATGTGGTTAAGCAGTGTAGAATTAACATCTTGTCCAGATGGTGTTGGGTTTGAAATGTGTAAGAATCTAGAAGAATGGCAGAAAATTACTTATGTGTATTTAATGAATGGTTAAATGAAGGCTTAAAGCATAAGGAAGTGGGTAGTAGGATATTAAAATTTATATAGAAAAAGAGAGAAAAAAGGAGATCCAAAACTTGGAGATCTAGTTTTAAGTAATACAGACTGTAAGATTTTTATGAAAATACAAAAAAGATTTGTGAATAAGATGCAATACACAATGGAAGAAAGTGTATATGGTATTAAAGGAAAAAGATGTCATGGGATATTAATAGCGAGATAAGTAATTGATGACATTCTTAGAAAGAGGATACAAAACTTTATAGTAGGTAATATTAGCAAAACATTTGATTAATTACAGCGTGATATACTGTGGGAAGTAATGGATACATACAATGTTAGCAGTAAAATCAAGCAAGTATGTATAAATGGTTGGTTAAGAAAAGAAATGGGCAGTGGTATAAGACAAGGATGCCCAATGAGTAGTATTTTATTTAATTTAGTTACAAATGCAGTAGTTGTAGAGGTTAATCAGAAAATGAAGAATGAAAAGTTTATAATTCAAACAGAAGCTGATATTCCAGTTATGATGTCATATTCATATGATATTATAACAACTATAAAGAGGGAATGGATGAGAGAAGTGTTATTTTGCTAGCTGATTATTTAAAGGAAGGAGGTATACTCTTAATAAAAAGAAAAGTAAAGGAATGGGTCACATAACAGAAATATCAGGTATACAGTTTTCCATGAAAGAAATGTCTGTTCTAGGGATACATTTTGATAAGAAGGCAATAAAAATGGATGGGATATAATAATAAAGGAAATAAGATATTTGTGTATTATGGAAAACAAAAAGATTAGTTTATAAAAAGCAAATTTGATTAATTCAATATTAATCTGTATTTTAGTATATTTATCTAGTGTTGCTATAATTCCTAGAGTGTATGAAAGTCCTTTTATTAGAAATATTCTCCTTCATATGGGGATCAAGATTAAATCCTGTTAAAAGGGGTGTATTGTACATGAATAAAGAAGGAGGAGGATTAAGTATGCTAAATCCATAGTACATGCTACATCATTAATTTTGCATAAGGTGTTGAAGTGGTTAAATGAAAAAAATGCAAATTTAGTGACATGTATTTAAATACAGGCATAAGGAATTCCGGGAAATAATACGAAGTAACAGAAGATCAAAAGAAGGTTTTAATAAAGAAATAGAGAATGATCAACAAAAGTTAAAAATGTGGAAAATAAACCTTGATGAAGTGGAAGAAGACAAAGTCTGGTATGGAAATATTATTGTATTAATCCATGGGAAAATATTCCAGAAGTAAAGATTAATGCAATTAAAGAAAGAAATAATTGGGATAGTTATAATGTGGAATGTCAAGATTTTTTTATGGAGATTGGGAATAAAAATTGACCTGTAAAAGCAAATATGCCTTACAAAAAGCAAAGTGAAAGATTATGTATTGTGGTGAAGAAGAAACAATACAACGTGTTTTTTTGAAAAAATGGAACAAATTACGCACAGAAAACTTTTTTTAAATGTTAAGAATAATGAGGATATAAAATGGATATGATTGAATATGGACAAAGAGTCTTATGTAGTATGGGTGTTATGGAATGAAAGAATTAATAGAAATTATGTTTAATGGAAATTGGATATCATTAATATTCAAGAAGATTAGATTATGGTAATGGAAAAAGGAGTGAGGTTGATATAAACAATGTGTGTGTGTGTGTGTGTGTGTGTGTGTGTGTGTGTGTGTGTGTGTGTGTGTGTGTGTGTGTGTGTGTGTGTGTGTGTGTATATATATATATATATATATGTCTTATGTGTAAAAATATGAAAAAGAAAATCACTTTGTATAAATTTGCAGATATGTATATATTTAAATAAGCATGTAAAGGACCCCTACTCCTTTTCAGTATGTGTCGTGGGATCTTCCATACACCTGAGCTACCACCAACTCAAGCAGATGGGCCTCAGTTTAATGTCTCATCTGAAGGCTTACACATGCATAAGTGCAGCACCCCCTTTGTACTGCAAAGCAGTGTCAATAATCAGTCTACCTGGTGCGGGACTAGAACCTACAACATTCTGCAACAAAGGCAAGTGTGCTACCCATTGCACCACTGACACTGACAAACTAAATTTTACGCTGTGACTGGTGTATTTGTATGGGTAAGTGCAATCAGAGCATTAACATCCATGCTAATTAGCAAGGGACAGAAAGTACATTGGCTAGTAGGGATCATACTGAAGTGTAGTATAGAAGACATCTCACAAAAATGAGCAGTGAAACGTACTTTGTTTTTTCATTCAGATATTCCAGAGTCACCTTTGCACACTTATGCACTGTGCAAAACTCCACTCTTCAGTTAAAGCATCATTTTGTAGTTGGTCTGCAAGGGCATGTAGTCCCACAGTTACCTAAAAAACTAGTTACCAAACATTTTTGTTTAGTTTTGCAACATTTTGAAGCTTGCTGTGAACAAACTACAAGTTACAAGCCTGGGTTGGATTTGAGGGAGTAAGGTTTACTGATGTGCATGGAAGTCACAGCTCTAGATGTATAAGCTGATAAAATGGTGTTGTGTCTGTTACATTAGTTTTACATTTTGCTTGTAAATATTCTTTTCTATTCTCATGAGGACATACTGCTGTTAGATCACTTTTGCAGTAACCAAAACTGTATGGGCTGTATCATGCCAAGGATCAGACAACCGGCCAGCTACCAAAGCTTTAGGCCACCTTCTACGTGCCCCAACTGCTGTAGAGCTTGAGGAGAGTGTTGTATAGACCGTGGTTAGGCGGCAAAATCTTGCCGTTGAAGTACCAGCACTTCTTACTGTCTGGTGCAGCTTCAAGGGTTTTGTTACAGGAGGAATACCCTGCCTCAGTCTCATTTATTTTTGTTGTTTTTTATGCCAGGGTGTCGGGGGGGGTGTTGTCATTATTTTCTTCTCCTGACACATACTTATCTAGCAGGACTTCAGCCTCCCTTGTTCTGAGGCAGTAGAACTCTAATAGTTTTTGCACCATAACCACTAATTTTATACTGCTTTCCTTGAGCTGTGCAGAATTTAGTTTGTGTGGAAAGTGCTGTTAAGCTTTGGAAGCTGACCTGTCTTCCAGTCCTTAGCAGAATATGTCCCATGTAGCTTAGGATAAAGCAACAGTTCTCTATTTGAACATCTGTTGTAGTAAGTTTACTTACACAAGTGTACTTTGCCCTGCTATTTCTCTATATAATTTCTTGATGTTCATCGTGTTAAACTGCTGCAGTCATTACACTTGGATTATCCTGCCGTCAGGCGGTTCCCCAGTCGGCCAGAGTTCCAAAGTCTTGGTCCGGCGTCGGTTACTGTCGCCTCCTCTCTGACGTCAGTGCGACAGGGGTATATAAGATGCAGCTGACGCCATTTTCTTCAGTCTTTCTTGCCGCGCGGTGCCCGAAGCAAAAGCAGTTCGCAAGTGCCGGTCGGCCGACTACTGAGATTTTCATTTCCGAATCCAGAACCGAAGTCTTCTACAAAGCTAAGTACCCCGTTGGGGAAACTTTTTCTTGCCTCAGTCTAATGTCAGTAAAAGTTAATAACTGTATTTCTTGTGGGAAGCAAATACCTCATAAGGATTTCCATTCTTATTGCATCCCATGCCTAGGCCCATACCACAACGTCACTGGTTGTCGGTTTTGTGCTAGGTTTAACAAGCGCACTATTAAATGTTGGTTTGATTTTGCCCGACATTTCTTTGGCAGAAAATTTAATTATACGATGCCGTCGGAACTTCCGATGACCACAATTCATAAAAAGCGCAAAGACAAAGATAGGCATCCGAGGCCCAAAACGGACGACGATGCCTCTTCTAGGCCAGTCGCCGGTTCTCCGGTTTTCAGCGAGGCGCCTTCGCAGCCCCTGACAACCGCTTCAGCAGAACCACAGGCAGCCACCGACTCCTTAGTGGAGATGGCTAGGCCATCGGACTCTCAAGTTTTACAGACTACCGAAACCGACCCTGCAGAGGGATCCGGTGTACAGGAGCCTCCTGCAACTTCAGAGGGTATATTCAGACCTAGTCAGCTTAGCCTTAAATCCTCTTCTAAGTCTAAACCTCCTCTTAAATCTAAGAAATCACAGTCTCCAGGGCAGGCCTCCATGCCCAAGAAACAAATGCTCAAAATGGCCGAAGACCTGATCACTCTGATTAGGGGGTCCCATCCCCCTCCTGATAAAAGGCCCAGACAGGATGTGGATTCTGACTCCTCCGACCAGGTGTCCATTTCCTCTCAGTCTTCCTCTGACCTAGGTTACTCTTCACCCCCTTATGAGGATTCTGATGCTGAGGAATCCATTCCATCAGCCTCTCCCCCAGAGGATTACTCTTTTGGGGAAACTTTACACACCATGAGGGAGCATTTCCATTGGGAGGGCCAGGATTACTCAGAATCCAAGAAAAGGCTCAGAGGATTCCTACTTTTACCTCAACACAGACCCCTGGCGATTCCACCAATGTTAGACATTGTGGATGATGTGTATACTGAATCCAGCTTAAATCCTGATTCCTTACCTCCAGCTCCAGTTAAACCAGACAGATATTAGAGTCCCTGACTCACACAAATTTCTGTATAAAAGCCCAGAGGCAGACCCAGAAACTATTTCTCAGGGACCCAAGGGGGTCAAGGCCTCATCAGCAAAGAACCCAGTTCCCTCTGACAGAGACTCCAGAGCATTAGACAGATGGGGAAAGAAAGTATATACATCTGCAACTTTAGCCATGAGGGCTTTGAATTGCCAATTTCACATGTTAAAATACCAGCAATTTCTGATGTCTCAGTTGAAACAAAAAATGCTTTCAAATACAGATCCTCCTAATTTTAAAGAAATGCAGGATTTATTGCATGCTGCTGAACAAGTGGGAAAACGTACTTTGCAATGTGGTTTTGATTCTTTAGAGGCCTCCTGCAGAGCAGCAGTTACAAGCTCTGTCATTAGAAGACACGCATGGTTAAAGGAACATGCATTGCCAGATCATGTTAAAGCAAAACTACTGGATGCACCCTTGCAGCATGATGTCCTATTTGGAGTTAAGGCAGAAGAGGTACTAAAGAAAATGGAGGATAAGGCAAAATCTATGCAAACAGTGAAAGATTTCTTACAGGTACAGCCTCCAAGATTTAGCAGAAACTGGCCAACAAAAAATTGGTCCTTTCCTGTTACAGACAGACCTCAAAGGGGCAAATACAGACATCCAAGAGGCAGAGGACAGCCACAAGGTCCTTACAGGCCTCGACAATGGGGTGCACCAGGCCAGAAAGAAGGAGAAGACAGACAACAACCTTACAAAAAACAGTCCCATTGACTTCCCACTACAGCTGCCAAACATTTCTCTCTTGGCAGCCCCACTGGGAGGAAAACTGGCTCTTTTATATCACAATTGGCATGTGATCACCAAAGACAAATGGGTTCTCAATATCATTTCACAGGTTACAGGTTCCACTTTCACACTCTGCCAAGGTTAAAAGGAATGCCAAATCTGCCACCAAATCAATGGGCAGAGGCTCAAAAACAAATTACAGCACTCATGACCATGGGAGCTATTCAAAAGGTACCTCCGCAGGAACAAGGACAAGGATTTTACTCAAGACACCTTCTGGTACCCAGAAAGGACAAAGCCTGGAGGCCTATTCTGGATCTTTCATCTCTAAACACTTACCTGGATGTCCCAAAATTCAAAATGTTGACATTACAGCAGCTTCTTCCCGGCTCGTGATTTTGGACCTCAAGGAGGCATACCTGCATGTCCCTTTCAGACAAAACTGCAGAAGATACCTCAGATTCATAGCTGGTCTAATGCATTATCAATTCTCTGCACTACCCTTTGGCTTATCTACTGTGCCCAGGGTCTTCACAAAGTGCCTGGCACCAGTAATTGCATTTTGCAGAAAAAGAGGAATTCAAATTTACCTATACCTGGATGACTGCCTAATTCAAGCAGAGAGCAAAGACATCCTCCTAAAGCATCTGGCGTTTGTAAAAAAAGTTACTAAGTTGCCTGGGGTACACAGTAAACGAAAAGAAATCAAAACTAGTGCCCTCACAAGAGATAATATTCCTGGGTGCCAGCTTCAACACAACGGCCCAGATGGCTTATCTCACGCCAGACAAGAGGTAAAATTCCTGGGTGCCAGCTTCAACACAATGGCTCAGATGGCTTATCTCACGCCAGACAAGCAAGGACATTTGACTCGATACTTTCAACTGACGGCAACAAAGACCCGACTCCCTGTAAGAAAACTTCTGCAGGCCTTGGGCTACATGGCATCTTGCGTACTACTAATTCCATATGCCAGACTGCATATGAGGAAACTACAATGGTGCCTAAAGAGTGCATGGTCTCAACACTGTCAAAGTTTGGAAACAGTTATACCACTAATACCTTGCCTTCAGAAGGAGTTTCGATGGTGGGCTCAAGCTTGTCACCTCAACAAGGGACAGCCTTTTAGTCAACCCACACCCAGGCAAACAATGACAACAGATGCATCGGATTACGCCTGGGGAGCACACATGGCAGGAAAATGCATTCAAGGCAAGTGGCCTATAGAACAAAAGCATCTTCACATCAACCAAAAAGAGATGCTAGCTGTACAAAATGCCCTTATAGCTTTCAAGGACCTGCTACATCCAGGACAACTACTACTAAAGACAGACAACACCACAGTCATGTGGTACATAAACAAGCAAGGGGGCACCCATTCATACCCCCTCTGCAGACAAGCAATGACCTTGTGGAACACAGCTATAAGCTATCAAGTTCATCTACAAGCACAATTCCTGCCAGGAGAGAAAAACACACTGGCAGACGACTTGAGCAGAAATATCTTGGATCCACACGAATGGGAATTGAATCCACAAATATTCAGAATGATAACACAGAAATGGTGGAGCCCGGACATAGATCTGTTTGCATCACCAAAGAATTGCCAGCTACAGAAATTCTGCACAAGGAGTTACCATCCTCAAGCATGTTAAGTGGATGCCCTCTCATTCAGCTGGAAAAATCTAACAGTATACGCATTCCCACCACTGCCTCTTCTTCTAAAGGTATTCATAAAAGCCAGGCAAGAGGGGCCAAAAATGATCCTGATTGTACCAGACTGGCCACACCAGCACTGGTACCCAATCTTAAAAAATTTAGCACAAGGACCACCCTGGGTTTTGCCTCAAACACCACATCTACTCTCTCAGAACAGCAATCAGATTCTCCACAGCCAGCTAAGGACCATAAACCTTGCTGCATGGAAGATACTTTAGCAAAGCAAGCAATGCCTCTCTCCAAAGCTGTTATGGATGTCATCCTGGAGGCCAGAAGGCCTAGTACCAGGAAAGCCTATTCGGATAAATGGAAGAGATTCTGTTCCTGGAACCAGGCTCACAGCCTTGACCCTCTTGTGCCAAACATTCCTCAGATACTGCAATATTTGACTGAGATGCTGGACAAAGGCCTCTCCTTTTCATCCATCAAGATCCACGCCTCTGCCATCTCTGCTCATTACAACACGGATCCACCAATTTTCTCTAATCCTTTGCTAAAACAGTACCTCAGAGGGGCAAAAAACATAAGACCGCCCCATAGAGCACCTGCTCCAACTTGGGACCTCAACTTTGTTTTGGAAAAATTAACTTTACCTCCTTTTGAGCCAGCTAGCACAGCAGAATTAAAATACATCTCTTGGAAAACTGCTCTGTTCCTGGCACTTACATCAGCACAAAGAGTTTCAGAATTACAGGCACTAATGGCAGTGGAACCTTTCCTCATTTTCCACCAGGACAGGGTGTCCTTAAGAACTAACCCTACTTTTATGCCTAAGGTGATTTCAAGTGTGTCTCTAAACCAAACTATTAATTTGCCAACTTTTTATCCAAAACCACAGAATAAAGAGGAGAGACTACTGCATTCATTGGACATTCACAGGCAGTTACGCTTCTACTTGGACGAAACCAAAGCTTTCAGAAAATCTGAGCAATTATTGGTAGCATATGCTGCAGGAGCACAGGGAAAAGTCATTTCAAAACAGACTATTTCCAAATGGATAGGACATTGCATACGTTTCTGCTATACGCACCATGGGAAACCAGTGCCTTCCAGCATTAAACCTCACTCCACCAGGGCAACTGCCACATCAACGGCCTACCTCAGAGGAGTACCTACCAAGCATATTTTGGAAGCAGCAACATGGAGCTCTGTGCATACCTTCACCAAGCATTATCATCTGCCTCTATACTCCAAATCCAGAGCTGGCTTCGCCTCTGCAATGGTGCAGGGCCTTATAGCCACCCCTAATGCACTATAGAACCAGCCACCCTACCTCAGCTTTGGGATTCTACCCAAGTGTAATGACTGCAGCAGTGTAACACGATGAACATAGTACAGTTTTGTACCTACCATAAATGTAGATGTTTGAGTGTTGACACTGCTGCAGTCCAGGTTACCCTCCCTCCATCCCCTCTTCATTGCTATTACGTACCTAGGTCTACTACCCTTTACTACCTTTGGGGGTATTTGCTGGTAACTGAAAGTTTTTGTTTGCTTTTCTTATTTATGTTTTATTAGCAATTTGAATTGCCTACCTATTTGGGGGCACCTGACATCTGTGGCAAGAAAAACTGAAGAAAATGGCATCGGCTGCATCTTGTATACCCCTGTCTCACTGACGTCAGGGAGGAGGTGACAGCAACCGACGCCGGACCAAGACTTTGGAACTCTGGCCGACTGGGGAACCGCCTGACGGCAGGATAACCCAAGTATAATGACTGCAGCAGTGTCAACACTCGAACATCTACATTTATGGTAGGTACAAAACTGTACTTTTCCTTCTGTTGTTGGCTGGAGGTATCAGCTGGGCGAGCTAACTGCTTTTACAGAATAAGTTAACATCAGTGTGTTGTTAAAGATTAATTCCTGCCTGTATGCAGTCTGTTGCATATATTTGTACTTAAATAAGATGTTACCACTATTTTGTAGAATGTTGTTATTTTTAATTTATATAACTGGAGTAGAATGAAGCATTGGATTGTACAAAGTAGTATTTCAAGCACTGGAAATCTAGGTTTAACCCAGTAAGAGGTTATATGTTCCAGAGGACAGATAATAGTTAGTAAACTCTCTTGTTTTCCTTAGCTTCTGTTTTACATAATTTCTTGGTATTAAAAGGGCAGTTGAATTAATTAAAAATTTAATTAAAACTTTTTGAACTGTGAACATGAAACAAATCCAGTTCAAGTCCCTTTATAATACACTAGCACAGCTTCATAAGATCACATTAATGACAGCTTCTAATAAGTAGGGAGATCCCTGTGGAAAAAATGTCACATGCTTTGGGAATTTGATCATGTAAGAGTTTTTGAAAAAAGTAATGCCACTATTTGGCTGTCAAAATGCACTTAAATTATGTATTATAAGCCGCTTCAGTTTTTTGGGCTCTAGCCAAATGAACACAAGAACATTTAATCACTGAATATCAGTTTTGCCCTGAATGTAGTCCTTCAGATAGGAATTGACAGGTAGCTAATACAAATGTGCTAAGGTAAAAATGTTTTAGGATGACAAAAATACAAGGGATTACTCGTTTAATGGATAAAGCGAATATTTTTTACAATATGGCGTATTCTTCTTTCGTTTTGCAAATTCTTAAAGCAGTGAGACTAGTTTCATTTTCTGTTTTGTGCAGGTCTGTTAGTATTATGTGGGGGCCTTCATAAAGACCTATTTTCTCCTCTGTGAGGCTCCTTTCTAAGTGGATTTTAGAATGGAGAAATTCACAACTTTATATGAATTCTCTCTTACTGTTGTATCACATCGGGCGAATGTTTTACTTGCTAGTCCACTCTTAATTTCTCTGTAATTGATGTCTGCATTTTCCAACAATTTTCCCATTTCTTTCCTTTGCTGCCATATCCTTACCCAGTCTGTTTCATACTACAGCTTTTTGTTCTAAAAACTGCGGCCTTTACACCTTCAATAGTAATGTTATAAAAGTTACCATTTCAGATACCTCTTTGTTGATCATGATTTGTTTCAGTTTGGCCCAGTTCCATGGTATAGGGGGGTAATGCCCTGAGTGTGACCCAGGTGATCCCAGTTTGATTAGTGGCTCGAGTGCTGGAGGCGCCAGGTGAGAGAAGGTGGGACTGGACTGGTGTTACTATTAGCTTAACTATCCTGGGGGAAGGGACTACTGGTCCATCTGGTTGTTTGCCAGTTGTAACTAAGGCTTGCCAGCATCAGAAGTTAGCTGGGAATATCGCCTTGCACTCCCAGGCTGGTAATGGTAGCTTATCCTGCATATTTATGGGAACACGTATACAGATGTGAGCATAGGAGGCCCTTTTCATGAAGTAAGTGTCCATGTTAGCCACTGGGGGTGTACGGCAAATTAGACATGTGCCCACCATCTGAGATAGTGAAGGCTTTGTGGCATAGCGCTAGCATACTGAAAGAAGGGGCAGCAGCAGAGGCTGAAGCCAGGAGAGGATTGCTAGTGATAGTGGCCTTCCCCTGCAGATGCTTTGGGCTACTGTTACTCTGTGTGGTCTGTAAAGAGGGTGTGGCCATAGAAAATTGATGGTCGCCACACTGCTGCCACACCAAGCAGCCTTCATGTCTGTCTGTGTGGATGATATTCTGATTGGTTGCCATCCTAATTGGTGACCATGTTGCGACTAATAGGAAGCTAATGAGCTGGGAGGCTAGGACTGAATGGAGTGGGCTGATGGTGACTGGGAGGAAAAACAGCATGCAAAAAAGCACCATTTCAGATGTTCATCGTGCATACAGCTGCAGTCATAACAGATGGGTTGTCCTGCCATCAGGCGGGTCCTCGGTCGGCCGAATTCCAAAGTCTTGGTCCGGCATCGGATGTCTTCGCCTCTTCCCTGACGTCAGTGCGGCAGGGGTATAAAAGAACCAGCCGATGCCATTTTCTTCAGTCTTTCTTGCCGCGCGGTGCCCGAAGCAGAAGCAGTTCGCAAGTGCCGGTCGGCCAGCTCCTGAGATTACGAATATTTTTCAACCGAAGTCTTCTTGAAAGCTGGTACCCGTTGAAACTTTTCTTGCCTCAGACCGATGTCAGACAAAGTTAATAATTGCATTTCATGTGGGAAGCAAATACCGCATAAGGATTTCCATTCCTTCTGCATTCCTTGCTTAGGCCCAGACCACGACGTCTCGGCCTGTCGTTTCTGTGCTAGATTCAACAAACGCACTATTAAGTGTCGGGCAGAGTTCGCCCAACACTATTTTGGTAAAAAATTTAATTACATTATGTCGTCGGATACACCGACTCCAGTTTTGAGTAAAAGACGCAAAGATAAGGACCGACATACGAGGTCCGCGACTTCTACCGACACCACGCTAAAGCCGGCTTCAGGTGCTCCGGTTCTCAGCGAGGCGCCTACGCAGCACCTGAGTACCGATGACACTTCTTTAGCGGTGTCTTCTGTGCCTGAGGTCGCAGGCTCCTCGGCCCCCATCCCGACTACAGATACCGACGCCACTCTTGGCGGGGAAACTCAGAGTTTAGACAGGCCTGCCAGCTCTCAAGGTGTCTTCAGGCCTTCTTCTTCCTTCTCCATAAAGGCTTTCACAAAATCTAAATCAGCCATGAAAACTAAAAGACAGGCTACACAGAGCCTCTCTCAGGGCCCCATGCCTAAAAACAGATGCTCAAAATGGCTGAGGATTTGATTACTCTTATCAGGGGGTCTCAACCCCCCTCGGACAAAAGGCCCAGATTGGAGGAAGACTACCCTTCCTCGGACCAGGCCTCCATTACCTCAGAACATTCTGAAGATCAGGAATATTCATACTCCCCTTTTGAAGACTCTGATGCGGAGGAGTCCATTCCCTCTGTCTCCCCCCCTGAGGACTATTCTTTTGGGGAAACCTTGCATACCTTGAGGGAACACTTCCACTGGGAAGGCCAAGATTACTCAGACTCCAAGAAAAGGCTCAGGGATTTTCTCTTGCTCCCTCAGCACAGGCCTCTGGCTATCCCTCCTGTTTTAGACATACTAGATGATGTGTGTTCAGAGGCCAGCCTTAACCCAGATTCTTTACCACCAGCTCCAGTTAAGCCTGACAGGTATTACCGGGTTCCTGATTCACACCAATTCCTTTACAAAAGCCATGCTGCTGACCCAGAAGCTATTTCACAGGGTCCCAAGGGAATTAAGGCATCTACTGCCAAAAATCCATTACCTTCAGAGAGAGATTCCAGAGCTTTAGAAAGGTGGGGGGAAAAAGGTATACACTTCGGCCACTTTAACCATGAGGGCATTAAACTGTCAGTTCCATATGTTAAAGTATCAGCAGTTTTTGTTATCGCAGTTGAAAAGCAAAATGTCACAACCTGAACAACCAGACTTGAAGGAGTTGCAGGATTTGTTGCATAGTGCAGAGCAAGTGAGTAAACATACCTTGCAATGTGGTTTTGATGCTTTAGAGGCCTCATGTAGAGCTGCTGTTACAGGGTCTGTCATACGTAGACATGCTTGGCTCAAAGAGCAATCCTTACCAGATCATGTCAAAGCTAAATTACTAGATGTACCTTTTCAAAAAGAAGTATTGTTTGGTGTTAAAGCTGAGGAGGTATTAAAGAAAATGGAGGAAAAGGCAAGATCAATGCAAACACTGAAAGATTTTCAACAGGTACAACCTCCACGTTTCAGTAGAAACTGGCCTTCAAAAAACTGGTCCTTTCCAGCCACGGACAGACCTCAAAGAGGTAGATACAGACGCCCGAGGGGTAGAGGGCAATCTCAAGGATCATTTAGAGCCAGGCAATGGCAAGCACCTACACCAAGAGGTGGAGAGGCTAGCTCACAGCCATTCAGAAAGCAGACACAATGACTTTCCCCTTTGCATGCCAAGCAAAATTCTAATGGCAGCACCTTTAGGCGGAAAACTGACATTATTTTCGAAAAATTGGCATATTGCCACAAAAGACAAATGGATCCTGGACATTACAGACAGAGGCTACAGATTCCACTTTCACACCCTTCCAAAAATGAGAGGCATGCCAAACCTGCCACAAAATCAAAGGGCAGAGGCACAAAAACACATTTCAGCTCTCATGGACATGAAAGCTATTCAAGAGGTACCTGCACAAGAACAGGGTCAAGGTTTTTATTCCAGACTATTCCTGGTACCAAGGAAGGACAAAGATTGGAGACCTATTTTGGACCTATCCATCCTAAACACATATTTACTCGTACCAAAATTCAAGATGCTCACATTACAGCAGCTTCTTCCCATGCTGGGCAAGGAGTCTTGGCTGGTAACATTGGACCTCAAGGAGGCATACCTGCATGTCCCTATCAGACAAGATTGCAGAAGATACCTCAGATTTCTTGCTGGTTCAACCCATTATCAATTCTCTGCATTGCCCTTTGGCTTATCTACTGCGCCCAGAGTGTTCACGAAATGCCTGGCATCAGTAATTGCCTTCTGCAGACTTCAAGGGATACAAATATACCCATATTTGGACGACTGCCTGATCCAAGCGGGCAGCAAGCACATACTTCTGAAACAAATGGCGTTTGTAATAAAGTATTTGAACTTTCTGGGATACACAGTCAACAAAAAGAAATCAAAACTTATACCCTCTCAAGAAATAATTTTCCTGGGTGCCAGCTTGGATACAAACACCCAGATGGCCTACCTCACGCCAGAAAAACAAGGGCAACTATCTCAATACTTCAGAAAAATGGCAACCTTCACCAGGCTGACTGCAAGGAAAATCCTGCAGGCACTGGGATTCATGGCATCTTGCATCCTGCTAATCCCATGTGCAAAGCTGCATATGAGGAAACTTCAATGGTACCTAAAAAACTTATGGTCTCAACACAGCCACAGTTTGGAAACAATCATACCACTCATTCCATGTCTACAAAAGGAATTTCTGTGGTGGGCTCAAGCATGCCAAAGAAACATAGGTCTCCCATTCTGCATGCCTCAAGCAAATCAGATCATCACAACAGACGCCTCGGACTATGCCTGGGGGGGCGCATATGGCAGATCAGTGCTTTCAGGGCAAATGGTCCCAAAAAGAAAAGCACCTACACATCAATCAAAAGGAAATGCTAGCAGTAAAAAATGCTATTATGGCTTTCAAAGGCCTACTGCATCCAGGTCAACTATTGATAAGGACGGACAACACCACAGTGATGTGGTACATAAACAAACAGGGAGGAACCCATTCATACCCTCAGTGCAGGCTAGCCATGTCTCTTTGGAACACGGCTCTGGAATTATAAATCCAACTTCAAGCACAATTCCTGCCAGGCAAGGAAAACACGCTGGCAGACAACCTAAGCAGAAATATGACAGATCCACACGAATGGAAATTGCATCCACAAGTTTTTGCAAAGATAATTCAAGCATGGGGAAGGCCAGACATAGATCTCTTTGCTACCCACAGAAATTACCAATTGAAAAAATTCTGCTCAAGGACCTATCATCCACAGGCCTGGAAAGTGGACACACTTTCTTTCAGTTGGACAACACTGACAGTTTATGCCTTTCCACCTCTTCCTCTGCTGCCCAAAGTTCTATTAAAGGCCAGAGCAGACAGACCAAAGATGATTCTCATTGCTCCAGACTGGCCAAGACAACACTGGTACCCACTCCTGAGGAGCCGGACGCATTCCCCACCATGGATCCTGCCTCTAATGCCTCTTCTACTGACCCAGCACAACTTCAAAATTCTTCACAGTCAGCTGAAAACACTCAGTCTAGCCGCATGGAGGATTCCCTGATTTTCCAACAGACCCTCCTCTCCACGGAGGTGCAGGATGTCATTTTGGAGGCCAGAAGGCCTTCTACTAGAAAAGTCTACTCTGTCAAATGGAAATGGTTTTGTGCCTGGAATCAGAAAAAGGGACAGAATCCTGGGATACTGAATTTACCTCAAATATTACAGTACCTAGCTGAGATGCTAAACAGTGGACTTTCATTCTCCTCCATCAAAATCCATGCTTCAGCCATTTCTGCACAATACAACACTGATCCACCTTTATTCTCTCATCCGCTCTTAAGACAGTTCCTTAGAGGGGCTAAGAATATAAAACCCCCAAGGAAGCAACCAGTACCTGCTTGGGATGTCAATTTCATTTTAGAAAAAACTGACCCTGCCTCCTTTTGAGCCAGCTGCTTCAACAGAACTGCAGTATTTGTCATGGAAAACAGCCTTCCTTCTGGCTATCACCTCAGCACGCAGGGTTTTGGAACTACAAGCCCTCATGGCTGTGCAACCTTTCATCATCTTCCATCAGGACAGAGTTTCCTTACGAACCAATCCTTCCTTTATGCCAAAGGTAGTATCCAGTGTAGCCCTCAATCAGGCCATCCACTTACCTACTTTTTATCCTAATCCACAAAACAAAGGGGAGAGACTACTACGTTCCTTGGACATTCACAGACAGCTTCGTTATTATTTGGACAGGACAAAGCCATTCAGAAAATCAGAGCAACTCTTTGTGTCCTATGGTACAGGTGCTCAAGGAAAGGCTATTTCCAAACAGACAATTTCAAAATGGATAGCCCACTGCATACGCTTTTGTTATTAATTTCATGGTAAAACTGTCCCTACAAGCATCAGATCTCACTCCACAAGGGCCACAGCTACCTCTGCAGCTTTCCTCAGGGGGGTTCCTATCAAGGATATTTTGGAAGCAGCCACTTGGAGTTCTGTGCATACTTTTTCCAAGCACTATCACCTACCACTATACTCTAAATCTAGGGCGGGCTTTGCCACAGCAGTCTTGCAGGGCATCCTTGCTCCTCCTAGTTCCACTTAGTGCCTGCCACCCCTTTTTAGCTTTGGGATTCTACCCATCTGTTATGACTGCAGCTGTATGCACGATGAACATAGTACAGTTTTGTACCTACCATAAATGTAGATGTTCAAGTGCTAATACAGCTGCAGTCCAGGTTTCCCTCCCTCCTTCCCCTCTTGGAACAGGCCTAATGTCAAACACCTCCTCATACTACCTGATTGGGGTACTCCTTTATGGTGTATTTGCTTGCAACTACTGTTTTTTGCTTATATTACATTGCATTATTACATAAATTTATGTTTTGCCTTCCTTCTGGGGGCACCTGACATCTGGGGAAAGAAAAACTGAAGAAAATGGCGTTGGCTGGTTCTTTTATACCCTTGCCGCACTGACGTCAGGGAAGAGGCGACGACATCCGACGCCGGACCAAGACTTTGGAATTCGGCCGACCGAGGACCCGCCTGACGGCAGGACAACCCATCTGTTATGACTGCAGCTGTATTAGCACTCGAACATCTACATTTATGGTAGGTACAAAACTGTACTTTTGATATGATGATGCACACTGTTTGAGGGAATTACTGCTATATGTGTATGATGTGTTGACTTTAGAATACAGTGGAATCTTACTGGTTAAAGAAGAAAGTAGGCTAGAATTGGGATTATGACTGGACTGTCTCTTAGTTTCAAATCATGACAGAGAAAAACATGCATGACTTCCTGTAAAGCTATGGGTAATGTGTACATTTCTAGTAGTACAGTGAGTAGCCAACAGCAGTGTCCATTTATTTACTTCATGGTCTTAACTGTGTGATCACATTCAGGGATGTGAGTGTCTCTTTGTCATAAGGAACAAAACAGGAGGTAGGTGCGTGGTCACATTGGGGAGTGTGAGTATCAGTTTGTCGTGAGGAAAAAACAGGAAGTAGCTGTATTTCAGCAAAATACATGGTTTACCTAGCTGAACAGAAAGTACACAAATACACTGCAAGGACAGTATATATGAGAAGCAAAGAGACCTTGGTCATTTGCAGTGATCTGCAAAGGAAACAGTTGCGTGCTTTGTGACTCTCAAGTAACCAGATCAAAGCTGCTGGGTTACAGTAAGATTGCATCAGTCTTACATGCAGTATCTGACTAATATGTGTATAAGTATGAACAGGAAACTAACTATAAGCAAAACAGTTTAGAAGCTTGTGTTCAACCACGTAGGAATAAATAATACATTTGATCATTAGTGTTACAATTTCAACCTGTAGCTCTGAAACATTTAATGTCCTATTCAAAGAACATCTGCCCTGCAGTCACTTACCCATTTTAGGAGTACCCACCTGCGGTGTTTCCAGTGACATGGTACTACTGGTACTGTATCCATCCATGCAGTAGCCACCTCCACTGCTTCCAGCTACACTTTATCTGTCCACTCAGCATCCACCTGCATTCTTTTCAGCTACATTGTGCCTGCCTGTACTGTCTCCACATACAGCGTCCACCTGCACTGATATTTGCTGTGACCCCTCCAGTACTGTATCCATGTATGCGGCCCTCACCAGAATGTTTTTGGCTAGGTGGTAACAATTTGTAGTCTATCCATCTGTGCAATATACACCTTTGCTGTCTCCATCTATGTGATAACCACCTGTACTTCATTGCAGTGTTAACCTGCACCCCGTCTATGTATTGCAGCACCCACCTGCACTGTTTCAAGCACTGTGGTACCCAACTATCTGTACCCATCTGCTCCGGTCCCACTTGTGTTGTTTCTTCTAAGCTATGTAAACATTAGTGAAGCCCGCTACAGAGTACCCAACTAATGCATCTACCTACTCTCTTTTTGAACCTTCTCCTCCTAGTTTGTGCTAATATGCAGTACACATGCAGCCATATATGCTGCATTTATGAGTTCAAGTTTTAGCTGTTTAACTACTTTCTTCATTGAGAATTGTGCTTATCTCATCTCTAGGTCCCCAAGAAGTCTTTCCATTTATGTAAATGCATTGAATATAACCAAAATTAGTTTTTTTTGGGTGTATACTGCTGTAACACCCAGACTACTTTGCTTACAGAAGGAAATGCAGCACTAAGAGTGACATGTACCTGTACTCTTGCAGATGGCGTGTTCTTAAACAGAGCTACGTTAGTAATACTTAAGAGATTTAAATATTTAGTTATTTGTGACAGTCTGTTCACTGGCGTGTAGGCAGTGATTGACACTATTGTTAGATCGTCTTTCTTACATTATCTCTGTGTTTACGTTGATTGTAGTATAAAAACAGCTCAGGCTCACAATGGGCTTTTAAACAGTCAACCGCAAAAAGCATGCCGTTAACAAAGAAATGCTTTTATTACAGTTTCATTTTAGAATGTGAATTTTCTGTCTTAGAATAAAAGCCATAAAAGAGGTGATGAATATAAAGGCATTGAAATAAGTGAGCTCAAAAACACAGTCAGTGACATCCTTTGAAATACTCTGGCCTTAAGGTTTTGTGGTACAGAATATGCCCCACGTCGTTTCATGCTGTTCGATGCAAGTTACTTGGGTGGGGGTGGGGGTCTGTTCTCTAGTTTGTGTGATACTGCAAGAGCTGTTGAATAACAGCTACCATCTTAATATCAAATGCTATTGCAGGGAATAAAAGGGAAAAGTAAGCTGTATGTAGTTTGTCATTCATAGTGTACACCCATTTTCAAATGTATATACACTAAGCTGCCGCTTGTGTTTCATAGAGCCCTATTCCAAAAGGCTTGCTGTCAGTGTAAGTGACCATTTACACTAAGAGCAGGTCTTTAGGAATCTGAACTCCTGAGTAAGGTTGTTTATAGATGGGCCTTACAATGAAGTAACTCGCACTGAAAGCAAAGTCTTTTGGAATCGGAGCAGGATTACAAGAGCAACTCTTTTGGTATCTGGCCGGTGGTGTACACATCTTTTCATATGTATGTATGCATGCTGTGTGCTGTTGTTTGACTTTCATAGTACACAGATTTTCATATGTATAAAAGCTGCATGCTGCTGTTTGACTTTCATGGTGTACACCCATTTTTATATGTAGACAGGTTGTGTGCTGCTGTTTTGACTTTCACAAGTGTACACATTTTCATTTGTATGCATGTTGTGTGCTGTTGTTGACTTCCATAATGTGCATGCTTTCATGTGTATGCAAGCTGTGTGCTGCTGTTTCACTTTCATAGTGTACAGCCATTTTAATACGTACATCTATTTTCATATGTATGTGTGCATGATGTGTGCATGTAGTGCTGTGTATGACCCAGGTTGTCTAGGAGTGAAACCAGAAGAAAAATGTAGAGTTGAGGCAGGAATTTTATGACTGACATGTTTTCTCCCAGTTAATGGCATCTGCACTGTTAAAGCAAGAGGTTGATTAAGATTGAAAACTATTCTCACCAACACTGGATAATCTACAATGTATGTACTGTACCTGTGTACTATGTATGTATTCTATCTATGTTCCAAATTTCAGCTGTACACCACAGATCTATTAAGTACCTTTATTTTTAAATTAATATTTTTTTGTTTGTTATTTCCAGTGTAACTGTTGATGTGCTGCATACCACTGTAAAAACTTGTCTTTTGTAATTTGTGTGTATACTGATCATGTCTAAATGTATCTGTAATTTTTCTATGTGGAGCTTTTCTCCCCGGGCCTTTGCTGAAAAAGGGCCTTTTCGGCTCAGTCAGACACTCCCGGTTAACAAATGTAAAATAAATAAAATAAAAAGTAATCATTGTGTATTCTGTTGCCATTAGAAGATGACATTTGCTACTTTTTTGGGTCAATGCAAAAGCCTACTTTGATTCCAGATTCACAAACTGAAGCAACACACCCAAAGAATATGTGGGTGCAGTAACATTCTCATGATGTTAATAATCTTGAGTTAGAAAAGTGTCAGGCCCATGGGATTTACTTAAGTGAAAACTTCCCTTTGTGGCCACATATCTGGAATGTGAGAAAAGGTGGTTGGATCTTTTTTTTTTTTTTTTTCCGTTAGGGTTTTGAAAGGAGGGGACAGCAAGGACTAGCTAAGACTAGGGAGTCCTACAGTACTGATGTTGTCCCACAAATAGCAGTCACCTGTAGTGTTTTGTGGGCTGGAGCCCAGGCAGTATGGCAGGATCCTTGCAGTAGAGTTGAGCTTTACTACTAACATGCAGCTGACTCCATCAGCTGTCCTATATACTACCTCTCTGCATATGGGGAAGTTAGTGAAGATGAGGGGCATTCGAAAGACATGTGTAAATGGGCGTGCCTTCATTGAAGGTTGGACATCAAGCTGGCACCTTGGCGTTCATGAAAATCTACTGCCAATCATTAGCAGACCGGAGTTCCGCTGTGGCGACCCCTAACCAGGAAAAGTCGAAAGACAAACAACAACAACAACAACAGTGAAGATGAGGCTTGGGGGTTCTAGAGCAGAACAGCAGACTGGCAGGTTGATTCAAACATGTAAATAAACTTTGAGTGCAGGTTTACCAAATGTTTTTTTCTTAAGATAGCCAACAAGGGCTAGACTTTGCTACATGTTTGGCTTATAAAACTTCATTTGTATAAACAAAGTTAAGTTTTCAGACGCAGAAAAATAAGGATTTCATTTTTGTTAAAGGATGATTCATTTATGCAATATGCTTTTCATTAAAATAATTAGATGACATTGATGCAGATTGTAAGAAACACAAGAGAAGAGATCTACAGTGGCCAGAATCTAAAGAAAAAAAAATTGTTACAATTTTGGTCTTGTAAACACTGTGCAAAATCTGTTATTTTTTAATTAATTTAATTAATTAAGAAAGGAAAACAAAGACCTTTCATTGATGGTGTATTAGAACTGGTAAAGCATACTTTAATTTGCATATAGTATAGGCTACAGATCGACAGGGCTGCAGATGCAACCCAAAACCAACTGCTGTATAACATTTAATGATTCTAAGTTTTAAATCACCTGTTGCCTCACTGTTCTGAAAATTTAAATGGAGGGGATTAAAATGGGTACCAGTTTACTGCTCACTTAATATCAGTGCCTGGAGTGAGGTAAACAGATTGGAAATGTGCTGCACTCTTTTTCCAGAGTGTTTATTTCATTCTATTTAAAAATCCTGCTTTGTAATTATGCAGATTACCATTAAAAGATAACAATTTTTGAACTTATTAACTAAGATAAGAAAGAGCCTACCAAAACATTTCAGTAGTACTTTGCCATATCAGAAGTAATGGATACACATGTTTTACTGAGTCACGGCTGAACAGTATGCCTAGGTTTACACTTTCATGTGGACATTTGTGTGTGTGCATCCTGCAGCCAAGGCACTATGGAGCCATCCAGAATACTCACTGTTACCATGCCAGATAAGAAATATCAGACACGTGTTTGGCAGAATCATAGCTTATATATGTGCTATGGTTGGCATTTCTGACTCAAGTCTGGAAGTGGTGTTAAAGTGTATATTGCCTGCAGTGCCAACAGAAACAGTTTGAGGCAAGTGTCCGTTGTGGAAGTGAATTAAAGTAAAATGCCTAAAGCAGGTGTGTCAAGGGCAGGTTTTGTGATGTTTATGGGTTTACAGGAATGAGATGTGCGTATAAGAAAGTGTGCACTAGACATGCCAGATTCAGAATTTCAGAAGCAAAGACGTTGTGATCCTTACTTGCTCGGTTACTTGTGCAATGGCCTGGCACCCAGCTGCAGTTGCTAGTCACAGATTAACTTAATAGTGCCATTAGAAATCTAATTTTGGCCACAGCTCTGATTTTCGATGCTCCTTTTGGTTAAATGCACTAGGCACATGATGAACTGATGCTTGGTTGAGCTTAAAGTCTACTATACTAAGGACAAAGGAAACCAAAATTAACATGTATTTGCCTCATTAATAAGAATCGAGCCACTAATAGGATGTTTAACGTAGTCTGTAATATTGTCCACAAAATGTGCTTTCTGTGTTGCTTCCTAACTTGCACAACCTGTAAAAGTGCATTACTTCAATTTTTTTTTTTTGGTGTACCCTGTGTAGAGACTAATTTCTCCAAATACTGAAATTGTTAAGCTGTTGTATCTTGTATATACTATATGTAACTTGTCTAAATTAGGTCAACTGTTTTGTGAACGTTGTTTGTTAGTACCACTTGCTTTTTTTACATGTGCTCAATATACAGTCTTGCACCAGATTGTTTTTAAGTTTTTGATCTTGTCATTTACGGTAAACTTCAGTGTTTTGTTGTCTGTGCCTCGTGATGTGGGTCTTAGCTGACCAGTCCGCTCACTAATCTAAATTAACAAACAACAAATAAATAAACCTCTGTTTTCTGAAGTGTAGAAAAAAGAAACATAGTTGAAATCAAGATTTTAGCTTTCTCACCTAGCAAAGCCAGTCACATGGCAGTGTGGCTGCTTTAGTAAAATGGAGTACTGTGTTTTGAGCAAATCATAACCTCAACTGCATTATATTTTTTTCGAAAAGCCTGCTTTGTCTGAATGCATCCACTACTGCATGCATTTAGCAGTGTCTCGTCTGTTTTGTCTTAGAAGTGGTTCACCGCAGAGTGTTGGTAATTTTTCCGTGCCCCGTACATAACCGGTAGCAAGCCATTGTTCTCCTTGTTATCCTCTTTTTTGGTTCATTTAAATAATTTCCAGAGAATCTCAGTCCCTTTTGTTTCTGCAGCCAGTTTACAGTCCGCTAAGAATAAACTGGCACGGTAATAAATAAAAGGGAAAGCACCTAAATTGGTTTTATGTGTCTGTGCAATTGATATTGGTGAGTCGTTATATGCATTTTAATTTCATTCTAATATGATTTGAAATTAATGTTCCTCACCCACTAACCTTGATGTGTGAACAAATTAAAATTATTTAAAAAAAAAGCAGGTTGAGCAAGTTATCATTAAGACAGATGCAGAAATAGCGTGTTATTTGATGTACTGCTACCCTTTAGTTCTTATATGTACTGTGTCTCAGAGTTGGAAAATATAAATATATTCAGAGATGCCTGTGTCTAGCTGTGTTATAAGCTAATAAATTCATATCTGTCAACAGCACTTTGCTTATATTTAGTTCTTTGACATGCAAATAAACAGTGTCAGCTGGCAGGGTTTTCTTTTTTATGGCTCGAGACACACAATTTGTGATGACATCAAATAGATTTTCAAATAAAGGCAAACAGACTGAAGCAACTTCATTTAACCTGAATATATAACCTGAATATATATTAATGGAACAGAAGGGACTAAATAATTGTGTCTGGCTGACACTGTTGCAGAGTCATCTGTGAGCCTGGTATACTTTGTCGTTATAGATCTTTATATTGATTTGTAAAAGGTTGTGCCAAAGCGAGAATGATCTTCAGGGGTTGTGTACTGCAAGAAGTAATAGTAGTACCTGCTACCTTCACTATGCATTCCCCTTTACCACTGCAGATGGGAGGAGGGTGTTTCTGTGGAGGCAGTTTCATGGTCCATGGGTATTTTTTTTTTTTTTGCTTGTCATCATCTGTTTATAGGCTCGTCCCACCCACCCCACACATATACTTATTGCAACGGGTACTTGAGGTGTAGGAGAATTTGTGCAGTGGGCAGATGCTGTTGTTTGCTGTGGTGTTAAAAAGCAGTCACTGGACGCACATTCTGTTAGGTAAAATAAAGATGTGAGAGCTTGCTAACTGGATCCTTTGAATACCATTTCCATGTGTGCCAAAGATTCTGTCTAGTATGTATATGGCTTCACTGTAAGAAGTCTGGGATTTTTCCTGTCTTGGTACTGTCCGTTTGCACCCTTAACAGAAAGTTTACTGTTGTGGTGTTGGAGGACTTTGCCCACAAGTTACAGGTTGAAAACATATGAACATGTGATGATGGTAGCAGATGACCTGTAATTATATGCTAGCAGCAGTGGTGGTGGTGGCAGGCAGAGAACCTGTAAAAAAATCACGTGGTGGTGGTATACAACCTTGTAGATACATGGCACTGGTAGCACTCAAGCTGTAAACACCTTGTAGTGGTACACAACCTGCAAACACATGGTGCTGGTAGTAGAGAACCTGTAAACACCTGGTGGTGATACACAACCTGCAAACACATGGAGCTGGTTGTAGAAAACCTGTAAACACCCAGTGGTGGTATGCAACTTGTAGACATATGTCGCTGGTACTAGAGAACCTTAAACACGTAGTAGTATTACACGGCCTGTAAAGACATGGTGCCAGAGACAGTCAAGCTGTAAGCACCCAGTGGTGGTACACAACCCTCAGTCACATGGTGCTGGTAATAGAGAATCTACAATCTGTGGACACATGGTGCTGGTGGTAGTCAAGCTGGAAACACATGGCAGTGGTACAATACCTGCAAACACATGGTGCTGGTTAATAAGAGAACTTTAAACACCTGGTGGTGGTATACAACCTGTAGACACATGGTGCTGGTGACAGTCAAACTGTAAACACCTGATGGTGGTATGTAACCTGTAGACACACGGTGCTAGTGGCAGTCAAGCTATAAACACCTGGTGGTGGTACACAACCTGCAAACACATGGCGCTTGTAGTAGAGACCGTACAACCTGAAGACACATGATGCTGGTGGCAGTCAAGCTGTAAATACCTGGATGGTGGTACACAGCCTGCAGACACATGGTGCTGGTAGTAAAGAACCTGTAAGCATATAATTCTGATGACAGCCAAGCTGTAAACACCTGGTGGTGTTGTACAACCTGTTGACACACAGTGCTGGTGACAGTTAAGCTGTAAACACCTGGTGGTGTTGTCCAACCTACACAGTGCTGGTGACAGTCAAGCTGTAAACACCTGGGGGTCTTGTCCAACCTGTAAGGACACAGTGCTGGTGACAGTCAAGCTGTAAACACCTGGTGGTGTACAACCTGTAGACACAGTGCAGGTGACAGTTAAGCTGTAAACACCTGGTATTGCTGGTGACAGTTGAGCTGTAAACGCCTGGTGGTGGTATACAATCTGTAGACACATGATGCTGGTGGCAGGCAACATATAAATGAACGGCAATGGCAGATAACTTGTAAACACCTGGAGGTGGTGCACAGCTTATAAGCACCATGATGTTGGTGATAGGTGATCTGTGAATGTATGTCACTGATGGACAATCAACAGACATATTTAATTGTTAAACAGGATAGTGATCTGATCTGTACAGGTTCAGTTTAGCCACAGGAAAAGTTACTCGATAAAGATGAAAAGTGAAGTTGTATGTGAATGTAAGGTATTGCACACAATTTACAAGGTTTTCAAGATAAGCCTTATTGTTACACTGTATACATGATTTACACAAATTTCAGAAGTTTGAACATATTTTAATACATTATTCTTCAATAGAAGAGAAAACAGATGAAAGAGGACGTAAAAATATGGTGGTGGCAAAGGAGAAATACTTGTATCAATTTGATACTGGTGACATTTAAACATGTGGTCATGATGACATTTGATGGTGATGGATAATCTGTAAACTCCTGTTAATGGTATGTGGGGAAAACCTGTAGTTACATGAGAATAGTGATTGTGGACCTGAAATCATAGAACACCTGCAGTTTACTTAGTGGTGGCATTGGACTTGCAGACATGCAGTGGTAGTAACGGAAGATGTGTAAACAAATGATGGAAATGATTGAGGCTGTACTGCCAGAGCACCTGCAGTAACGTTTGGATGATGGAGGACCTGCAGACATGGAGTGGTAGTAATGGAGGATGTGAAACACATGATGGGGTTTGTTGAGCCTGTACTATCAGAGTACCTGCAGTAACTCTGTGGTAATAGAGGACCTGCAGACATGCAGTGGTAGTAACGAAAGACATGTAAACACATGGTGAGGGTGATTGAGGTTGTACTGCCAGAGCACCTGCAGTAACTCTTGGGTGATGGAGAACCTGCAGACATGCAGTGGTAGTAACGGAAGACATATAAACACATGGTGGGGGTGATTGAGGCTGTACTGCCAGAGCACCTGCAGTAACTCTTGGGTGATGGAGAACCTGCAGACATGCAGTGGTAGTAACGGAAGACATATAAACACATGGTGGGGGTGATTGAGGCTGTACTGCCAGAGCACCTGCAGTAACTCTGTGGTAATAGAGGACCTGCAGACATGCAGTGGTAGTAACGGAAGACATATAAACACATGGTGGGGGTGATTGAGGCTGTACTGCCAGAGCACCTGCAGTAACTCTTGGGTGATGGAGAACCTGCAGACATGCAGTGGTAGTAACGGAAGACATATAAACACATGGTGGGGGTGATTGAGGCTGTACTGCCAGAGCACCTGCAGTAACTCTTGGGTGATGGAGGACCTGCAGACATGCAGTGGTAGTAATGGAGGATGTGTAAACACATGATGGGGGGGGTGATTAAGCCTGTACTACCAGAGCACCTGCAGTAACTCTTTGGTAATAGAAGACCTGCAGACATGCAGTGGTAGTAATGGAAGTTATGTAAACACATGGTGGGGGGTGATTGAGTTGGCCTCACCTGCCCAGTTGGACTAATCCGGTCAACAAATGTCAACTAACTAACTAAATAAATAAATAAAAAGTCAGTAAGGTTGCCATTAGGTTTACGTACCTCTCGAGCATACCACTCAACCTTTCTCTCAATAAATCTAGACACATACCTCTCAACCTCTTAGAGCAAGAAATCTGGACAAAGCCAAAAATAATGGGGGGGGGGACAAAGGCCCAAAAATGGGACACTTTTGAGTACTGCTCTTACAAACTTAGAAAGTAGATAGAAATACAGATTTTGCATTAGCATGCATTTTCTGTAGGGCATGAAGTCTAAAACTCAACTGTCTGTCATTATTTTCTGAATTCAGACTTCAGTGATCTGCTAGTGATTTGCCAGAAAACAACAGTTTTATGAGAAACAGACCAAAAATATGAGGCAAAAAAAATAAGCAGAATGTACACTTTTTTGGTAATTATTGCCAGTTGTCTTTTTATTGTACTTTGAAGTTTTTCTCCCCGTGTCTCGGCTGAAAATGGACTTCTAGTCCAGTCGGGCCTCCCTGGTAAACAAATGTCAAATAAATAAATATCATGCACGTTCGATGGCCGGTCCATGGAATATTGTCTTAAATGAAACCAGTACTTGGTGCAAAAAAGGTTGGAGACCGCTGATGTAAATAGCACACATCTGGATGGTTACATTTGTTTCTAATGCATGTAGCTGCTGAAACCGCTTCTGGAATTTTCTGTACTTCTGGTAAGGCTCTTATGTAAGATAAGAGGCAGTAGGTTAACACCAAAACTTCCACAGCTTCTTGTAGTAGCCAGAGGAATGTGAAGGAATTTGGGAGCTATAACAAAGAAGGGGACCTATGAACCAAGACCTATGAAGTATAGTTAATGAAGTCAGAGTCTAACAGGGTATCCTTTTTCAGAAAAACACATGTATGAGGATAAATGGACCAATACTGATGCAGAGAGTTTTTGAGAGCTGTATACCTAGCCTTTTGGCAGAGGGTGAGCTCAGAAATAGAGAGGGAGTTGAATGCATAAGAAACAGTTAACTTCATACACCTGAAAGGAGTGGTTTATTTGTCCAGTAGGTAGCAGGGTGTGGCATAGAGAGCAGTGTGGACAAAATGACACTTGGCTATGGCCAGTTTTTGTTTTAATCCTAACTAGTACTCCACAACCTTTGTATTACTGTGTCTAATGCTTTGCTGCCACTACTTCCCAACAGAGCCATGTGTAAGTAATTCCTTCAGTGTACCTGTGATTGTATTTTTTCTCTTCCTGCAAGACATTCATAACTTATAAATTCATAATTCAAATTATTGTACTGTACCCCAGTTAAACTGAATAAAAAATTAAAGTTGCATTCATAATACTATGACTAATATTAATAGTCATTAATATAAGTTGGACTTGTTTATTGCCTTTGGGGACTGTTTCATTCCCTCATAGCTATATACTATTCTTTCTGTTCTGCTGTTCCTTTTCATGGGTGTAATTTTGCATTACTGTACAGTTTGAGACAAGTACGTGTGGCTGAATTTAGAAAGGTTCTGTCATATTTACTAAGGTCCACTAACATATTTTAAAGTTTGATGATATTTCCACATCTGTGTTTTGAAGGTGCATTTGATGGCAGTTTGGCAATTCTGCAACTTAAAGAATGACCCATTTTTGTGTACTGTTGGCAGGTTGCTTTTCATTTTTTTCATTTTGGTTGTTAAAGGCAGCAGCACACAAGCTGATGAAATCACTTACCAAAGCATTTCTCTGTAATGGAGGTCACCTTCAGCTTTCTTTGCACCGCTTGCCTCTCCCAAGTGCAGAACCCTCAAGTCCTGTAATTTCAGATAATCTTTTTGCTATTTATAAAATTCCATTTAAATCAGATGCATCTACATTGAATGTGTAATGATGCCGTTAACCTTTGCTCAGGAAAACAAGAGTGTGAGTTAAACGCCATCAGCTGCTTTTCATCTTACAGCATTTATAAAATTTTTAACACTCACTAGACCCATGTGAGCAAGGTGCCTGTGTTGGTTATGGTCTGTGTGTAATGGGTTTAGTTAAATGATGTGTGCCGTTTTAGGAAAACAGTTAAAGGGATAGCTTTTTACTCATTTAACACATAACTCCAAATAGAGAAAATACAGTTCTTATGTAATAAATAAACAGTGCATGTTCTACAAACATATATAGTATAATTAGTAATATAAATAAAAATGGTACACTAAATCCAAAAACAAATTTTTTTATTAAACTTACAGTAGGTATTTGCTTTAAAAATGCCTTCTTCAGAGTTTGCATGATTGATTTCTTATTAAGGAACAAAAATTAAGGTAGCACATAATCTTGTGCAGGTGAATAATTGTTTGCACTTCTGCTGTAAACGCAGTTGTACTTGTAGCTCTACGTGCATCTTCATGACATGAATTCCCAGTGGTGTGTACAGCCGCATAATTTACGGTTAGTGTTTTGAATTAAAAATGTAGCCCTAGTTATATTAAGTGGGAAAAAAAGTCACCCCTGAAATGAAACCTCACACATTAACCTTGTTGCGTTTTGGCCTCTACATCATTTTTATTGTACTTTTTAAGGTATATAGACACACACACACCCTGGGATGAGAGCATTTTGCAGTCATAAAAGACATGATCCCTAATAAGAGCGTCATTAGTTGTCTTTGGGAAGTGTTTGCATATTGTTACCTCCTAGTGGGGACTACTTATTACTGCAAAGCTGGCTGGCAGATTGACTACTGTACATTCACTGGCATCAGTTTTGCCATGGACGTAGCATATGTGAATTGTCTCACCTCTGTTGTCAACATCTAGCATTTGGCCTAGTTTCCTGTATCATTTTCTGTTAAGCATTACTGGCCAGCTGTGTTTGTTGGGGGTTTTATGCTTTTCCCTCTTTGACATATTTCAGAGTTGTACCACAGTTACAGCATTGCTTGTGGCAGTTGTGACGTGTTTTTAACACAGAAGATTTTCTGTAAACAGTGGAAAAGTGCTCATGAACTCAGACTGAATGATGAAAGTTCCCTTCATCATGATTTTAAATAACAGTTGAGAATTGCCATACATTTATGTAACATGCAGTCAAAGTCAGAAACTTGCTTAATTTTTGATCTGACAGTTTACACTCACTGCGTCAGCTATCAGCAGGGAAAGCTGCTTTCCTTTTAAAAGTACTGACAGGCTAGTTACATACTGACACGGCCAGCAACAGAAACGTTTAAATAAATATGGCTGTGTTAGCTGAATCATTTGTTGCATCAGAGCAGAGTTTTAGGAGTCGTAATTTGCTTCCTTTGTAAGGTGTGCCACAGGGCAACTGAAAAATTGAAGGCACATACATGTTTTACATCAATCTGTAAATCAGCAGGTAACAAAAATGTTTTTTTTCAGACCAGGATTTGCAAAGAAAATAAAAAGTTCTGCAGAAAATTATTTGTAATCTGGGGAAACTGATTCATTTTATTTTAGATTTTTTTTTTTTCTTTTTTTGTCCTGACCCTCCACATCATATGTGGTTTCTCTCTTTTTACAGAGACATTGTGATTTTTCTACATGTGTATGTAACTGTGTTGTCCTAGTGCCTGTCCTGAGACACATATGGAGTTGGCATGTAGTGGGCCTATCATATTTGCAGACATTTTATTTCCACTATATCCTGTTTTGCTACTCACTATAGCCTGTTTTGCTGCTGACCATCAAGCCTCCTACCATGTGTATTGAGCCCATTTGTTCCCCTGTACTGGGCAACCTTGATACAAGGATGAGACCCAACTGAAGGGTCCATCTTCTAGGCTGACATGGAAGGGTTTTGTATATTTGCCAGAATTCCAAAAATTAAGGTGTAGCTGGTAGGGCCCTAAATAAAAGTACCCACATCACCATGGTATATGCTGTGCCCTCACTGTGTGTGTGTGTGTGTGTGTGTGTGTGTGTGTGTGTGTGTGTGTGTGTGTGTGTGCGCGCTTCTGAGACCTACCATCCCAGACTTGGGATTGCTGAGCCCTTGTCCCCAGTCATGTCCATTTCAGTGCCATGCAAGCCTCCTCTTGCATGGTGGTGACTGGATGGTTGGAACCACTGTTCCCTACTACCAAGAAAGTGTGAGCCAGCATTGGCTACTCACTCCCATTCTTCCGTACGTGGCTTTTCTAGCACCAAGGCTGCTAATTGAACTATGGTCATCTAGGTCATAGTCAGGCCTTTATCTCTGTACAGCACAGAACCAGGTGCACTCTTAAATAAGTAATGGAGCCATTTGTAGCTCTACCCATTTGTAAGCAGGAACTTACCATTTACCCTCTCATTCCCAACTAGAAATGTGTTAATGGGAAACACAACCGTCTCTCCAGTACTTGGGCCAGTAGCAAAACCATGTCATCTGTAGAAGAGGTGAATGTACTGCCCTTGCACCATTTTGCCAGTTCGGTATTCTTGAATGTGTAGTATTTATTTGTTCTGATATAGTTATGTAACAAAGTCACATGACATTATATTTGAGTAATTGTAATCTAGTTTTATTATTAGTCATAGCACAGTAGATGATTGTAAAAACTCGTTGCAGCTAATTACAAATACTTTTGCTTTGACTAGATTGTTTATCATTACTACATTTGATGTATCCTGAGCATGGATATAAACATAATGCATGCAAAGTTTTTTTGTTTTTTTGAGTTGCTATATTGCCTTAAATATTTTCAAACATATCTTTATGCAAAGAGGGAAGAGGAATGGTGAGGTCATCATGCAGATCTGACTTGCACTATCATTTTTTTGTATTTGCCTGCGTGCATCTTGTAAAGGCCGCAGTCCAGGAATTATTAAAAAATTAATGGAGTCCCCACAGGTTTTCTCTGCATGTTGCTGGCATCTTCCTCTGCTGTTCATGCTAAGGGTCACAAATGAAAGGTGTGCAGCATAGGAGTAGCCCAGCATCTGCTCTTTTGTATGATAATATGACCTAAAGCAGTCTATGAGTTGGTGGTCTATTGTTGCAGGAGGGGGTGAGGTTTCAAATAGATGCTTTGGCTTTTAAAACTGTTCTAGGCGGAAATTGAAAATGCCAGCAGCAGATTCCGCCTCATAATTCTTGCTGTTTCTCTCAGTTAGAAAATATATTTATATAATTAGAGAACTTGTAAATAATTCACATTTCTATCTCAAAGGAATGTTTGAGGAGAAGAGGCATTGACATGTTTCATAAAAAAGGGCATTTTTTCATTTTGTGTAGCAGACGGAAGCATCCCAGCTGCTTCAGAACTTACATATGTGCACACTTTTCTCATTACAGAAGCCTTTTTCTTCTTTGATTGAATTTTCCAGTTGAATACTGCCATGGGTTTGGTCCAGTTTTAAAATTAAAAGGATGTTTCAAATACTTGGCAAAAATCAGTATGTGAAGTTAGATTTGTCTTGGTAAAGAACAAAATGCCACATTGGCAGAGGCAAAAACAAGTTTGTGCGGTGGAACTATTTATCAGCCAGCAGTAACAACTTCACCAGCCCGCTTATTCAGTTTGTAACATGTTTTGTACTGCTGACTAAAGGGTTAAAGCAAGGGACATGTTTGTGATAGAAAATTAATAATTAATATGGAGGTACAGGCCTCCCAGTATTTTTAATTTTTTACCTTGTTCATTTACCTTTTGATAGTTGACACGGGGATGCTTTCTACAGGATATGATGCAGTGTCTGGAATGTACACCTTTTCATTTGAGTCTTCTGACTGGTTTCTTACCTCCATACTTTAATTAACCAGTGCTGTTTTTTTTAACTGTTCTCATCTGCTTGACCTACTTTACAAGATGATGAGAATCTGGAGTTTCACTGTGTTAAGAAAATTGTTCACAGTTTGGAAGCCATAGTGTGCTGAAAAGGTCAGACATAACCATGTTTTTCCTCTTTTGCTGAAACTAAATAGGTTAATGTATATTGGTAGTGCCTGTCACAGGAGTCCACATATTGTGGTACAGTGTTCTGCGAATTGGCACATGACAGTATGTTCCTATGCAATCAGTATATTGTTACGCTGTCATCTTTTGACAGTGCCTCACCATGAATTGGTGTGTTGTGACACTATCTTTTTAGACTTCTGCATACTGTGATGGTCTGTCTCTAAGCATATTGGTGTGATGTTTTTCCAGTTTATTTTGTGTTGTCAGCATTTGAAGTGTTGTTTATCTTCAAGCGTTTCACTGTCAATGCATCAGTGTTGTTGGCTGTTGCTTTGTTACTGAATATATTTATAGTACCTCTAAGGTTGATTGATTAGAAGTAAGGGGAGAACTGAGTCTAATTAATGGGTGTCAGGTTACTATATATATATTCTGGCATTGGTTTGTTTTAGTTTTAGACCGAAGAGTGGTTTGTGGACCCAAAACATTTTTCTGCATTTCTTTCAGTAAAGTGGTGCAGCGGTTAACGTTGTCACCTCACAGCAACAGGTTCTGCAGTTCGGTTCTCTGCTGGGGGTGCCTTCTGTGCAGAGTCTGCATGTCCTCCCTGCATTCATGTGGGTTTCCTCCAGGTACTCCGGTTTCTTCCCACATTCCAAAGACATGCGTCTGGAGCATTTCTCCCCAGGCCTCCACTGAAAATAGGCTCTGTCCTACTCAGACTTTCCCGGTCAACAAATGTTAAATAAATAAAATAATATCAGTATTTCGAGATTATAACACCGAAACCTTGAAATCCCAAAACACCAGAAGCGCGAAATTCAAAATCCCGACGTATGGAGATTTTGGATTAGCGCTTCTGGTGTTGCGGTGTGTGAATGGTTAGGTGTTCGGGCATGTATGTATTTGTAAGTGTGTTGGTTAGGGGCTTTTAGTGTATGTCAGTGTGTGTTGTGACTGTGATGTGTGTGTGTGTGTGTGTGTGTGTGTGTGTGTGTGTGTGTGTGTGTGTGTGTGTGTGTGTGGGACTGTGAAATGTGTCGGTGTGAGTTACCTTTGTGTGTTGCGCGATCTTGGAGTTGGTCTATATAAGTAGGGGTTGTGGTAGGTGCATGGGGGTCTTGGCCCCCTGCTTAAATTTGGTGTAGATTTGTCTGTGTGCTTGTGGGGGGAAGTTGTGTGTATGTTTATGTGTGTGCTCTGTGTGTAGTGTAGGTTCGGGATTTTGAGTTTCGCGATTATGGGTTTATGGGATTTGAAGGTTTCAGCTGTGTAATTTCGAAATACTGAAATTCGGGATTTCAGTATTTCAAGATTTTCATAGTGAACCCGTATACACACATAATATATATAATGTTTTTCATCTTTTGCATTTTTGATTAATTATTTGAATAGTGACATCTGTTTTCTGTAGTTCTCCAAGCTGCACTTTGCTTGTTTTTGCTTTTTTTTTTCAACCACTTCCTTTTCTTTGAATTTTTGTGACATCCAACATAGTATATTTAGAGAGACTGAGGGAGTGTGGGCAGATTTTTTATAAGTTTTCTGTGATGATAAATGATGGCAGTTAGTATTTGTTTCAGCTCTATGCTGTTTGGCTGTCACATTCAATATTCATGCTAAGCAGGATTCATCTTGTCTAGTTTCCTTAAAGGAAAACTACCTTCTCCTACAGTTAACTCATCTCTTAGGATGCTTTTCTCCCTACAGTATGATTCCAGTATTGTATAGGTACCTGAAACCAGCTTGTGCTTTAAATAAAATATATTTCCTTGCCTTGGAATCAGAGGAAGGGAAACACCACCCAATATTTTAAGCTTAACTTCTCACATAATTTGAAGAGGAATTTGTCTACACCTGCATGACATACAACAGACAGAAAAATAATTGTATTCAGGTACTGCTGACAGTGTTATATGGGTAATTAGTCCTGCTGATGTCAGGAGCTCAGGCTGGTGTAAACAAGACAGAGAGGTGTGATACTGTTTTCCATTGTCTTTATTTTAGAGAGAAAGAGAACTTACATTGATTCACAGCTGCTTCCAATGTAGCCATGCCTTCCTTAGCAAAACAGAGCAATTAGATCAGTCACTGGTTCAAAGGCAGTTGTCACCTCCAGGGTTGCCAGACGTCCCTATTTGGGCGGGACTGTCCTGAGATCAGCAGCCTGATGCAGCCTCCGCTTTGTTTTTTGATTGGCCCATATAGCCAGATACGGTTAATTAAAAATCGCAAACATGGAGTGTGTTTAATGCGAAGCTCCGTGTTTAGCGATTTTTATTTGGCCCGTATGCCGGTATACGGGCCAATTAAAACATCGCAAAACAGAGCTACTTCTGTTTAATGTGGAACTGCGATGTTCCGCATTAAACAGAAGTAGCTCCTTGTTTAACGATTTTTGATTGGCCCGTATACCGGTAGACGGGCCAATCAAAACATCGCAAAACAGAGCTACTTTTGTTTAATGCGGAACATCGCAGTTCTGCATTAAACAGAAGTAGCTCTGTGTTTATTTATTTTTGATTGGCCCGGGCCAACCTTTTTTTTTTTTTTTTTTTCAGTCTTTACTTTGTCCCTACCTGGCCAGTCGGAAATCTGGCACCCTGCCTGTGACGCACTCAAATGAGGGCCATTTAAGAAATGAAAGAAGCTGTTATAGACATTGTGTAAGATGCAGTGACTGACACTAATCCTGTTCTATGTCAATGCCATGAGAATACCACTACTTAATGTCTAGCATGACTCATATAAAGCAGATTTGAAATGGATTGTAGGAAAGAAGTTTGAAGGAAAAATACGATCAGGTTGATATGTCAAACACCATTGGCAGACATTTTGCAGAAAACACAGTAAAATTTTATAAGAATAAGGTGTTAAAATAGCTCAGAAAATAGTGTGTGTTTGTGTCTGTCTGTGTGTGTGTGAGAGAGATAGAATGAAAAAATAGATTTTTTAATTCTAAGGTGGAGGTTTCCTTTAAAATGTGCAAAGCTTTCCTTAAAGGCAGCTTTATGTGGCTTCATCCTATTTGGGGACCTGTTCCCCAGTGGGATTTATATTTCCTTCTGGACATAGCCGGCTTTAGGCACCAGCAAACCCTGTGGTTGCTGGGGGCTCCCTGTTCCTGGAGGGCCCTCCAAAAACAGCAAATGATCTTATCTTGATATTTTTGTAACATGTCTGTCAAACTAACAAAAGCTAGTACAGCAATCTTGTATACTTAATAAACCAGGTGGGTAATAACGCTTATTTATATCTCCTTTAAAATTCAAAGACATCTCTGGTTATAGTAACAGTGTTTTATCAAGTAACAGGCTTCACAATCCCATTAAATGTTTTACCACTGACATAGTGCCTCTGGCTTAGTTAAACCCTGCTTAGTGGACATTCTCTCCACTAAAACCAGCAACGCAGCCAACTTTAGAAACCTGCATCCTTGACTGTGTAGGGGCCCCACAAAAGCAGCTGATGGATGGAAAAAATGAGAAAAAAAATGTATTAATTTCCTGATTATGCTCTTTAACCTGAACAGGGCTGTGATGTGACCCTGTTAGGATAAAGCTGATAATGAACATAAGCAATGTAAGCACTAGACAGATCAGCAGGCCAGAGTGACTGATTTGAGTGCAAACCTTGTATTTTAAGAAATGTGTTTTAAGAAGCACTGATGCTTCCTATCTTCAGGGATGTTTTTTTTTCCCAGGAAGTTTTATAAATACTGGCAAAACACCAGATACTACAACTCTCAACTTCTTTGCAGAGGAATTCAGCACAATACCAAAAATAATAGCAGAATAAAGGCTTAAAATCAGGAACACGTTTTAAATATTACTTTACTTCACTTAAAGTTAGTAGAATAACACCTTTTGCATCAACATGCACTTTTTTGGACAATAAGAAGTGTAAATCTCTGATGCCTGGAATTATTGACGGTCTGTATTCCTGAATGATTTATTAGCAAATCAATTTTTTACAAAGGACAGAGCAAAATTATGAACAAAATCAGGGAAGGTCTGTGAAGTCAAAGACAGTGACAGGTATGCATTACTCCTCACCGATGTAATTAAAAGTGGCTTACCCCTGCTGTTGTTTGACACTTGCTAAACTGCATTCACTGATTTGGAGTGGCAGAACCACTGTTGCACAATGTATTGCTATTTGGTGAAATAAGTACAAAACTAGTACTGCTATGGCTTTTGCGTGTGTTTGTAAAAAATATCACCGATTTATTTATCTCTGCATACACCTAATAATGCCAGGACACGTACATTATTCTTCTGGATATCAGTGAAAAATGTTGCTAACAAGTAATTATATTTCAAAAATAATGCATAAAATATATATCACAGAACATTCAGACACTTCAATCTTCAAAGAGTCCTGTGGCCCCCACTCCCCAGACTGTATAAATTGATACAGGGGGCTCCTTTAATCATCCTTGACTGTATGAGGGCCTCAGTAAAGCTGTTGCTGGTTAGGGAAAAACTGAGAAAAATTGTATTAATTTTCTGATTGCACTCTTTAACCTGAACAAGGCTGACCCTGTTAGGATAAAGCTGATAATGGCCTCTGCTCTCAACTGCGCCCTTTCTAAAACCAGCCCTCCTGAGATGCGTGTGTACAGAAAACTTCTGAAGGTTATGGGGGGGGGGGGTTGCTTCTTTAATTTTCATTACAATCTAACCATAGAGGTGTGCACATGAGGTCATTACAACTTTTGTTTGGGATGAGGACAGTGTGGTCATTGTTTCTTTTACTTTTCTCACAGGCCTCAGAGGTCTATAAAGAAAGTTGCTATAGTTTGTGTAGTGGCAGTGTGTACTGTTTAGGGGCAAGCAGCAAAGCTGAATACATTACTGTGATCATTATTCTTTTCACTTTCTTCACAATCACAGTTCAGGCATGTATATAGGTAGCTGCCTTTGACAGTTTGGGTTGAGGAGTGAGAATGCATACTGTGTATATGGATGTCGGCAATCATCTGAAGTACATGACTGTGACGATATGAACTTCTTTCATCCCAGTCTAACACCAAAGGGATGCATATGCAGTGACTGTCTTTTTCTCGGCGGGGGGGGGGGGGGGGGTTAGGGAGACAAGCCATGTTCCCAGATTGGACCTATGTATCCAGGCAACAAATGACTTGTTAGTTTGTTGTGAGCTACTATTTTGCCATCTTTGAATATTAAGCCTTGGGCACAACTTATGTCTTCCTTGAAATGTGTTGTTTAGTACACCATTGAATTAAAAGGTTGGGAAAATGCTCTAAAATGCATCCCAGAACACCTAATCCTATGGTTGCTTGGGCCCTGGCTTATCTGAGTTGTTTCCTAAATGGTTATTACTGTGCTGTCTTGGTCAGGAAAGGTGTGCTGAAAGACTGCAAGGAAAACTTAAGCTGAACAGCAACACTGGATTTGTTTCCTTAATCATAATTTTTGTTCAAGCTGTAATTGGATGAAAAGATTATGTAAAAATAAAAAAATAAAATAAAATGCACATTACAGCATATAGACAGCATTTCATATAAGTCCAGACCTATATATAGAGTTGCTATTATGCATCATTGTTGTAACTAGAATACCAGTAACTGTGAATGTCCCTGTGTGAGATGGGTGAACGTAGTGTGGTATCTAGGCCTGTTGTACTGTAGAGTATTGTAGCTACAGGTGAGTGTGTACAAACTACTTCTAAAAGTTTGCAGCATGAACTAAAAAGGCTGCTTTGGAGGGGTGGCAGTGACCGGATGGTACTTTGACAGAAGTGCCTAGGGGGCCTCCAAACTTGACATTTTCTGGGGGCCCCCCAAAATGCTAACACCGTCCTTGCTTCTGGAGAAACTAATTCTTCTTCCATCTAAACACAGAGTCCACACAGGTTTGAAGTTTTTGGTGTGGAAACCTTGTTCTTAGTGGCTCTGGCTTCAGTCAAAGGAAATGTCTGAATTTCACTTGTCAACCCTCCAAACTTGGGTATCTGTAGAGAATGAGTTTCTTTGAAGACCAAGCCTTTGTTTATGCCAAAAGTTGCTAATGAGTTTAACCCTAATCAGTTCATTAAGTCTGTAGTTTTTTTGTAGAAATAATCTTAGTCAAAGAAAGTGCCTATTGCATTCTAGGGATGTCCAGAGGCTGCTTAAGTGTTATTTGGACAGAACCAAGCTTTCCAAAAAAGATAATTGGCTCTTTATTTCCTTTGGTTCACAGAAAGTAGGCCAAAAGATTAGCAAGCTCTGTCTGACACATTTGTTTTCTAGTTGAATCACCTTTGTTTGTTTGTTGTCAATATGGGAAGAAGTTATCAGGCTTGCCTAGCACCCATTCATCTAGAGCTATTACTATCGTAACAGCTTTATTTCCATATGGCACCTTTAGAAGAAATCTCTGCAGCTGAATCTGGTCCTCACTGAACACCTTTGCTAATCATTATAAACAGAGCACTGCTTCCAGACCTTCCTTTGGGGCTGCAGCGATAAATGGTATGTTTCAGTAAGTCAGCAACTCAAAGAGGATTGCCTAAATACAATGTCCTAAAGTTTAACAGTGGAAATACATATGTGCCATAACATTAGAAGAATTCAGTCTTCGTTAACCATACCCATCTCCGTTCATCCTTGTTTTTGTTGGGGAGGGTTGACTGGTTCTGTTTTTCGGTGCCTTTATTTTGATCAGAAAGTGGAAATGGGGGAGCAAGCCCAGGGCACTATGGGTAGTAGGATGTGCAAGAGTAGCTTGGGAACATTGTATCCATTAGTCTGTGCTTGCATAGAGCACCTAGGTCCTAACGTTTAATGAAGACGGAATTTTCCAGGGAGATCTAACATTCTCGTAAGTGCATAACTTTTATTTACTGATGCCCATTTGCATTTCATTCAATCCATCACCACCAGCTTAGCATTTTATGCAGTCACATACCAGTTCTAATGCTCTGATTCTCCACTGTGAATTGTGTGTGAGGTTTTTTGATGTTTTTTTTCCTGCCAATTGTATTGCACTCTGCAATAATCATGGAATATTTTAGAAGTTGTTAGAGGCACATGTGAGACACACCTTGGTTTATAATATAAATGCAAGTCTGTTAAAAAGACAGTGTATTTAGTTGGACAAAGCAGAAGGTAAGAAAAATAAATGTATATCTTCAAGACAGGGTCAGGTTAATGGAGTGCAATTTAAAGGAGTTGTAAACAAAACACCAAGCGGATATTTATGACATTTGTCAAGCCAAAAAAGAAAATGAGGCAAAACTGTTAAAGGATTGAAAGGAAGCACTGCATACATGAAAGAATGCAAAATAAAGTTGAACCTTTATGACACACAATGCACATAAAACTGTACATTACTACCTAATACATAAACAGCAAGTCCTTACAAGGAAACACTTGGAATATTTTAGTCAGAGCTACTTTTGGTAATTGCACTGCTGCATCCTGTGTGATAAACTCTGCTGTTAAATCAGACATGTTTAAACATTTTAGGACATTAAAGCAAAATTAAACAGAGGAAATAAAATTAGTTTTCACAGCTTCTTAAACTTACATCTTTATCTTATTCTGTCCTGTGTAATAAACTGTGCCACAGAAATTGAATGTATTTAAACACTCAAGGACAATAAAGCAGAATTAAACATGGGGAATAAAATTGCAGTTTCCCACACTGTTTTATTACTTGTATCTTCTTCTTTCATTAAATAGGAGTGGTCATTTTGTGCTTCCATAGGCACATTTGTGATGAGCAGACTCATTATTTCTTAACAGCTGAGACAAAAAAAAAATACAAGTTGTAATCTGTCCATTATCACTGCTAGAAAAACAAGAATGCATTGCAGAGTATATGTTTTATAGTGGTTGTAGTGGCAGTTCTATAATATGAAACCTTCTGATTGGCTAATAAGCCATACATATGGTCTCAGTACTGTGCATTAGCAAATGGGCAAACCGTACATTAAATCCCGAATGGAAAACGAACATTCTCCGTCAGGGTGTCAGTGTACAGGTAATGCCCACTTAAACATGAGTCCACCACTTCAGAGCAGTATATTAAACTGTTGTGGAGCTTGGACTTTAGGGAAGATAATGGCCGTCATTATCTTATGCTTGCTAAGCAGTGCTTAGAGTGTAAAATTAAAACAAACAGAAATAAAAAAAATAGAAAAGTGTGTGTTTGTGTATGTGTGTATGAAAGTGAGATTGAACTATTAATTTTATGCTCGCTTAGCAGCACTTTTACTGTTTAGCGAGTGTAAAATTAAAAGAAACTTTAAAAAAGAACAAAACGTGTGTGCGTGTGTGTGTGTGTGTGTGTGTGTGTTTATATTTCTGTCTGCATCTATGCTTGCATTCCTGACAGTGCAGTTGCGTGCATGTGTGTGTATGCATTTGAGACCGAGAAAGAGATTGTTCAGGCAGTGGCAGCAGCCATTAAAATTAAGAGCTATGCATACTTCTCAACCTGTTAGCTTAAGAATTGTGGATAAAGCCTAAAATAAAGGGGGGAGGGTGGCGGCAAAGGCTCAAAAATAGGAAAATATTTTAAACATTGCAATTTGTTTTAGCATGCATTTTCTGAGGGAAATAAAGTAAGAAACTGAAATGTATGTTATTTAGTGACTTCATTCCCCAACCATTTGCCAACAAATCACATGTTGTGAGTAACTGACCAAAAAAAAAAAAAAAAAAAAAAAGGTAAAATCGGGACCGTCATTAAAAATTCTTATATTTTTGATGTACAATTCTTCCTCCAACACCATTTACATGTACTTCAGCAAGTTGGAAACATTTGGCAGAGGCACTATTTTACATCAAAAATAAAAAATAATAATATAGTAATAAAAAATAAATAAGTAAAACATTTTTACAGATAGCCCATTCTCTAAGCACAATATTTATTTATTTATTTAACATTTGTTTGTCGGGAAGGTCTGACTTGGAATGAAGCCAATTTTCAGCAGAGGCCAGGGAGAAAGGCCCCAGACACATGTCTTTGTAATGTAGGAGGAAACCGGAGTTCCCAGGGAAAACCCACACAAATGCAGGGAGGACATGCAGACTCCACACAGAAGGCACTCCAGCAGAAAACTGAACCAGAGAAACTCTTGCTGTGAGCCGACAACGCTACCGCTGCACCACTGTGCCACCCTCCAGGGTGTGAGTTACATTGTAAGTAATACCCTTCCACGGGTGAAGAGGCCCGCTGTAAGTTCATCATTAATTGTAAATGGTGCCAGTTTCATCTTCAAGAGAAGTTTTCATGTCAGACGGAAAAGATGATCAGTAGTCTTGCTTTTGTAATAAAGTTCACATAGGGCAAACATGCAGAAATGTTGGAAGCAGTATATAAGAATGAGGCATCAAAGAGAAGATGTAAGTAATACTGATCAGAATATTTTGTAAGTTATCAGGATGATATTGGGTATTAAATGTGCGTTGTTGGAGAAAGAAAAGAAGAATTTCATTAAAAGTAAATGAGGGAAACTGAACAGAAATGTTACGATTTTTGTACATGTGTGTGGTGAGGGGGGAGTCAGAATATGAAGTAATAAAAAATGTCATGAACATTTTGTGTGAGACAGTTTTCCTCACTTTATTTGGGCGGCACTAGTGGTGCAGCAGTTAATGTTGTCGCCTCACAGCAAGAGTTTCTCCAGTTCGATTCTCGGCTGGGGTGCCTTCTGTGTGGAGTTTGCATGTTCTCCCTGTGTTCGCGTGGGTTTCCTCCGGGTACTCCAGTTTCCTCCCACATTCCAAAGACATGCATCTGGAGCGTTTCTCCCCGGGCCTCCGCTGAAAACAGGCTCTGTGGAACCTAGTCGGACATTCTCGGTCAACAAATGTTAAATAAATAAATTATTTAGTATGTATTAGTTATTTGTTAGTAACCTTAACACATTTTGTGGGAGATAATATTCTATAGAGTATATATCTTTTGAGTGACAAGAGTGGTCTATTCTTAACAATTTTCATTTTTCTGCATTAAGTAATGAATATCGTGCCTATTTTAAGTCACAATATGAAAGTTACGTGTTGAGGTGTTAGGTCATGCCATGTGCCTGAAACAAATGAAAGTATATGTTGTAACTTACTTACCTGATGGTAGTTTTTGTGCTGTTCACTTTCTGTGAATGCCCTGTACTTACAGTGAGAAGGTAAAAAAAGATGCGGGCATTTTAAGATAGATTGATAGTTAATTTGACCGTCATGGTTATAGGTAGATTTGGACCAAGATATCTTTATGTAACTTTGATATTCATGGTCCTCTATTTCTGCAAAACCTTTCAAAACCATCGGACTGGTTGCTGGGTTCAGAGCATGTAGGAAACCTCTGGAACAGATTGAGGTAGTACTTACTGCATGGCTTGTGTAAAATTTCCAGTAACAGTGTTAATTTCCATATGGCTTATCTTAACTAGTCAGCCAGTCCCCTAGGACAGTCATAGGAGTGTTATAGTAAGAATACAGTTGATACATATGATGTATTCTGATGAGCAGGGACATAGTTAAACTACGCACCAGATGACCTACAAAGCAAGATCTATCAAGCTGTTTGACTGCATCTGTAACATTTTTCCCTTTTTGTAATCCGCTTAATAGTACAATTCCAGACTGAGGTGAGGAGTATAAAAAAAAAAATCCCTCAGAAACTTGGTTCCTTTATTTTCTTAAACTGAGGCTTGTTGTCCATGTCCACTAGAAGTTTTACTTTGGGTAAAATGTGTGTGTGTGTGAGTATAATATGCAAAACATTTATTTTTCAAAAATGTATTACTTGGTCATGAAAATGTACAGGCTGTTACCCCATTTTCCTACCTCCTACTTTAATGTAATTTATGTTCCTGAGTGATTCTTCAACTGAAAAACCATTCTCAGTGGTAGGCTGTTGAGAAGCATATGTAAAGACACGTCACAAAATTCCCAGGATGAAACTCTGCAGTGTCCTAGATACAGCTGCAAAAGTAATCAGCACAAGCAAGTAAAAGCTAGACATTGTTTCTAAGTTATTTTAACTAACTAATCTTAGAATCAAAGCAGTATTATTTCAGGCATGCCTTGTCTTCCTTTGCAAGGTGGTGAGGTTTAGCCTGTATCACCAATGGGCCACCATATCTTTGCAAAACAAGAGAGAGAGAGAGAGAGAGAGAGAAGAATCATCCCTAATATCAGTAAGAAAAGTTAAGTTTTTCATCATACTGTTGCAAATTACAGGATGAATTAGTTGATTCATTAGGTAAATTGTTCCAGCAGTAGATGAGGGATGGGTTAACATTTCTGTGTTTTTACAGGTACCTGTAACAGAAGATTGTAAGTTAAAAATGCAGAGAACACTGTATCTTAAAGTTCCTTAGCATGTGGTTTAGTTCTTTTAAATGTTAATATACTAGAGGAAGCAGTTGCTTTTTAATGTGCTTTTGTTTGAGAGAAACTAATAATGAAGCAGTTTCACAGTGATATATATATATACTGATATTTCATATGGGAGCTTATTTTTCCATTTAAAAGATGTACCCCTCAGTCTGTTTTGTTTTACTTTAAGTATACCGCGATGGTACAGCGATAGCGTTGTTACCTCACAGCAAGAGGTTCTCCCGTTCGATTCTTGGCTTGGCGTGGGAGTGCCTTTTGTGTGGAGTCTGCATGTCCTCCCCGCGGTTGGGTAGCTTTTGAAAGACATGCGTGTGTAAATGGGCGTGCCTTCGTTGAAGGTTGGGCGTGGAGCTGGCACCTCAGCATTTCGTAAAAAATCTACTGCCAATCATTTGCGGACCGGAGTTCCGCTGTGGCGACCCCTTACCGGGAAAAAGCCGAAAGACAAACAAACATTATGTTTTTAAACATTTATCAGAAAAAGCTAGTATCAGATCTTTAGGAATTACCAGAACTATTAAGATACCATGGTTGGTATACTTAGTGAATACAAATCATGACATCTATGCTTCGTGTCAGTTTGCTTCTCAGATTCCGACCTTTATAGATTCAGTGTTTTCTAATTAGGTAACTGTTTGGCTTGGTCTTCTGGTTATCAGAAAATGTAATCCAAGCTCTTTGTACTTGCACTGTGCGACTTACAATGCATTATATAACATCCATGGAAACGGTTTTAAGTAACTACTAAAGTGATATTACATTATAATTTTTTATGGTCATAGATTAAATGCTTTATTTCCTTGTCTTCTTTTGCTTGGAAAACTTCACCTTTTGCTCTGTTATATTTTGATGCAAATATTGTGATAGGGGCTTAATGTATTAAAGTCTGAAAGATGAAATGTTAAGCACCTTCTTATTTACACTGTTTAATTTTGTAATTAGCCAGGGACATCAGTCATGTAATAGGAGTCTTGTGGTACACATAAAGATATATATAAGAATGAGGCATCAAAGAGAAGATGTAAGTAATACTGATCAGAATATTTTGTAAGTTATCAGGATGATATTGGGTATTAAATGTGCTTTGTTAGAGAAAGAAAAGAAGAATTTCATTAAAAGTAAATGAGGGAAACTGAACAATTTCCTTTTTTATTTTTTTTTACACAAAAAATAAAAATATTAAAAGTATCTCTTCAAATACCCTTTCCATCTGTCCCAGACTCACTGGCACGATCTGCAGCAATAAACTGATGAAGGGATTGGCCTCGGGCTACTGCTTCCTATCTCTTATTTCCCCATTCCATACATTGTTATGCTAATGCTGATGCCTTCCTTTTGGAAAGTCCCCCAAAAGTCTAGTTCTGGATCTGAGCTTTAGTATAAATGCAAGAGCTTTGCACCATGTCTGCTAAGCAATCCAGGTAGACAGGAGGACCGTGATTTTAGCTGTTGGTTGCCCTCATACCAGCTTACTAGCGGACTCCTGTAGTCCTGTTTCAAGCCAACAAATGGTTGTCAGGATTTACACAGTAACGCTAAGATGTTTATTTAATTTTGCTAAATGGGTAAATTGTACAAGAAAGAGTCACAATACAGTAATGTAGTCAGTTTTAAGGCATCCATTTAACATAAATAACACATTCTTGAAAGGTGGAAGTAACTCGAGTACAGAAGAAAAGCATATAGACTCTACACACAACATTCAAAGGTGGTGCTTGAATCCTGAAGCTGGTAGGCAGTTTACCACTGTGCTGTCCAGTGTTACAATTTTTTTCTATATTTTATGCTGTAGACTGTAAGGATAGTAAAGGATAAAGTTATTTTTTGCTACACAGCAAGTCACAGAGACCTAGATAGGTATGAAAAAGTTTCTACTCATGTTTGTACCATAAAAAGAGCTGAAGGCCAGAGGACTGCGCTTCAGTCAGACTTCACGTTTTAGATGGTCATGCCATACACTCTTTTCCTGCTCGTAAGCACATAACACTACACTGATGTTCATCGTGTTACCCTGCTGCAGTCATCACACTAGGGTTATCCTGCCGTCAAGCGGTCCCGCAGTCGGCCCGAGTTCCAAAGTCTTGGTCCGGCATCGGTTGCTGTCGCTTCTTCCCTGACGTCAGTGCGCCAGGTGTATATAAGTGGCATCCGATGCCATTTTCTTCAGTCTTTCTTGCCGCGCGGTGCCCGAAGCAGAAGCAGTTCGCAAGTGCCGATCGGCCGACACCTGAGATTTCCGAATCGAATTTCAGTCTGAAGTCTTCAATAAAGCTAAGTACCCCATTGGGGAACGTTTTCTTGCCTCAGTCCCATGTCAGAAAAAGTTAACAATTGCATTTCTTGTGGGAAGCAAATACCTCATAAGGACTTCCATTCTTTTTGTATTCCTTGCCTAGGCCCAGACCACGACGTCACAGGTTGTCGGTTTTGTGCTAGGTTTAATAAACAAACTATCAAATGCCATTTTGACTTCGCACAACATTACTTTGGTAGGAAATTTATTTATATCATGCCGTTGGAGCAGCCGACCGGCATGCATAAAAAACGCAAGGATAAGGACAGGCAGCCTAGGACCAAGCCAGACTCTGAGGCCTCTGCTGGGCCTGTCGCCGGTTCTCTGGTTTTCAGTGAGGCGCCTATGCAGCCCCTGACGACCGCAGAATTGGAACCCCAGACAGCTGCGGATTCTCAACCGGAGTATACTAGGCCGTCGCAGCCATCTTCATTAGGCCCTCCCGACACCGGAGCAGAAGGAGACCCCGGTGCAGTGGAAACACCTTTGGTTGCAGAAGGTGTCTTCAGACCGACTACACTTACCATTAAATCTTATGCTAAGCTTAAAACTCCTTTAAAACCAAAAAAGACTGTACATCAGTCTACAGTTCGAGGCCCCATGCCTAAGAAACAGATGCATAAGATGGCTGAAGATTTGATTACCCTAATCAGGGGTTCCCATCCCCCTCCAGATAAAAGACCAAGACAAGAGGAGGATTATGCTTCCTCTGACCAGGTTTCTATTTCCTCAGATTCTTCTGAGGAACAGGATTACACTTTTCCCCCTTATGAAGACTCTGATGCTGAAGACTCTATTCCCTCAGCATCTCCCCCTGAAGACTACTCCTTTGGGGAAACTTTACATACCATGAGGGAACATTTCCACTGGGAAGGCCAGGACTACTCTGATTCTAAGAAAAGGCTCCGAGAGTTCCTTTTACTACCCCAGCACAGGCCACTTGTTATCCCTCCAGTTTTAGATATTGTGGATGATGTTTACTTGGAGTATAGTCTAAATCCAGACTCTCTACCTCCTGCTCCAGCCAAACCAGACAGATACTACAGAGTACCTGACTCACACAAATTCCTTTATAAAAACCCTGTGGCTGACCCAGAAACAATTTCCCAAGGTCCCAAGGGGGCTAAAGCTTCTATGGCTAAAAATCCTGTGCCCTCTGAAAGGGACCCCAGAGCCCTAGATAGAAGGGGAAAGAAAATATACACCTCAGCAACTCTGGCTATGAGAGCATTAAATTGTCAGTTTCACATGCTGAAATATCAGCAATTCCTAATGTCTCAATTAAAACAAAAACTGAGCACACATACTGAACAGTCTGAATTCAAGGAAATGCAGGATCTTTTTCATGCAGCTGAACAGGTGGGCAAACATACATTACAATGTGGATTTGATTCATTGGAAGCTTCCTGTAGAGCAGTTGTTACTGGGTCTGTCATACATAGACATGCTTGGTTAAAAGAACAAACCCTACCTGATCATGTTAAAGTAAAATTATTGGATGCACCTTTACAGCAGGATGTATTATTTGGTGTCAAAGCAGAAGAGGTTTTAAAGAAAATGGAGGATAAGGCAAAGTCTATGCAGACGGTCAAGGATTTTTTACAGGTACAACCCCCTCATTTCAACAGAAATTGGCCAACAAAAAACTGGTCCTTTCCAGCTTCTGACAGATCACAGAGGGTCAAATACAGACGCCCACGGGGCAGAGGTTAGTCACAAGACCCTTACAAACCTCGCCAATGGGGTACTGCTACCCAGAAAGGAGGAGAAGACAGGCCCCAATCTAGCAGAAGACAAACACAATGACTCAATCCTCAAACTACCAAGCAAATCTCTCCTGGCAGCTCCCTTGGGAGGAAAATTACCATTTTTTTGCAGACAACTGGGACATCATCACAAAAGACAAATGGATCCTAAACATTGTCTCACAAGGATACAGATTCCACTTTCATACCTTGCCAAGGATAAAAGGAATGCCAAACCTGCCACCAAATCAATGGGCAGAGGCACAAAAACAAATTACAGCTCTCATGGACATGAGAGCCATTCAACCGGTACCTACACAGGAGCAAGGACAAGGATTTTACTCAAGACTCTTTCTAGTCCCCAGAAAAGACAAAGCATGGAGACCCATTCTGGAGCAATTCTGAACACCTATCTGCAAGTACCAAAATTCAAGATGCTAACACTACAGCAGCTTCTTCTCTTGCTGGGCAAGAATGCTTGGCTAGTAACGTTGGACCTCAAGGAGGCATACCTGCATGTCCCTATCAGGCAAAATTGCAGAAGATACCTCCGTTTCATTGCAGGTTCAACCCATTACCAATTCTCTGCACTGCCCTTTGGCTTATCTACTGCACCCAGGGTCTTCACAAAATGCCTGGCACCAGTAATTGCATACTGCAGACAAAGAGGAATTAAAATATACCCATACGTGGATGACTGCCTTATTCAAGCAGAAAGCAAGGACATTATTTTAAAACATCTGGCATTTGTCAAACACCTTCTAAGTTGCCTAGGGTACACAGTAAACGAAAATAAATCAAAACTAGTGCCCTCACAAAACATCATATTCCTGGGTGCCAGTTTGAATACAACAGCCCAGATGGCTTATCTCACGCCAGACAAGCAACAACAGCTGACTCAATATTTCAAAATAATGGCAACAAAGACCCAACTCCCTGCAAGAAAAATTCTGCAGACCTTGGGATTCATGGCATCTTGCATACTACTAATAGCATTTGCAAAACTGCATATGAGGAAATTACAATGGTACCTGAAAAGCGTATGGACTCAGCACAGCCATAGCTTGGAAACAATGAATACCACTCATTCCCTGCCTTCAGCAGGCGTTTCTGTTGTGGGCACAGGCATGTCACCTCAACAAGGGTCAGCCTTTCACCTTACCCACAGCCAGGCAAACTATGACAACAGATGTCTCGGACTATGCCTGGGAAGCCCACATGGCAGGACAGTGCATTCAGGGCAAATGGACTACAGATCAAAGGCATCTGCATATCAATCAAAAAGAAATGCTTGCAGAAAAGAATGCCCTAACAGCTTTCAAGGACCTCTTACACCAAGGACAACTAATAATAAAGACGGACAATACCACAGTAATATGGTACATAAACAAGCAAGGGGGCACACATACCTACCCCCTATGCAGGCAAGCAATGACCTTGTGGAGCACAGCACTGACTTACCAGGTTCAGTTACAAGCACAATTCCTGCCAGGAAAGAAAAACACATTGGCAGACGACCTAAGCCGAAACATCATGGATCCACACGAGTGGAAACTAGATCCACAAATATTTGCAATGATAGCTCAAAAATGGGGACGCCCAGACATAGATCTGTTTGCCAGCCCCCAAAACTACCAACTTCAAAAATTTTGCACGTGGACATTCCATCCACAAGCTTGGAAAGTGGACACCCTCTCATTCAGTTGGAAAACATTAACAGTGTATGCCTTTCCTCCACTGCCTCTTCTAGCAAAGGTACTGCTGAAAGTCAGATTATAGAGGCCACTAATGATACTTATTGTACCAGACTGGCCACGCTACCATTGGTATCCAATTCTAAGGAACATGGCCCACGGCCCACCATGGATTTTACCACAGATTCCTCACCTGCTCACCCAGCGAGACAATCAGATTTTACACAGCCAGCTCAAGACTTTAAAACTGGCTGCGTGGCAAATTACCTAAACAACCAGCCAACACCTCTATCCAAAGCTGTTATGGATATCATCCTGGAGGCCAGGAGACCCAGCACCAGGAAAACCTATTCAGACAAATGGAAAAGATTTTGCGCCTGGAACCAGGCTAAAGGCCAAAATCCCCTTAATCCAAACATTCCTCAGATTCTACAATATTTAACTGAGATGTTGGACAAAGGACTTTCCTTTTCATCTATTAAAATCCACTCCTCAGCAATTTCAGCACATTACAACACGGATCCTCCTTTATTCTCAATTCCACTCCTAAGACAGTACCTCAGAGGAGCTAAGAACATAAGACCGCCCAGGAGAGCACCAACACCTACTTGGAATCTCAACTTTGTTCTGGAAAAACGTACACTGCCACCCTTTGAACCAGCTTTTTCAGCTGATTTAAAATTTCTGTCATGGAAAACTGCCCTGCTACTAGTAATAACCTCAGCTAGAAGAGTCTCGGAGCTACAAGCACTAATGGCAGTGGAGCCTTTCCTCATTTTTCATCAAGACAGAGTCTCTCTACGAACTAACCCTTCCTTTATGCCAAAGGTGGTATCCAGTGTGGCCCTAAACCAAACCATTCATTTGCCCACCTTTTTCCCAAATCCCCAGAACAAAGGAGAAAGTCTCCTGCACTCTTTGGACATTCACAGGCAATTACGTTATTACTTGGATAAAACTAAGGCTTTCAGAAAATCTGACCAGCTCTTTGTAGCTTATGCTGCAGGATCACAAGGAAAAGCTATCTCAAAACAGACCATTTCTAAATGGATAGGGCATTGCATACATTTCTGCTACACGCATCATGGGAAACCGGTACCTGCTAACATTAGGTCCCACTCCACCAGGGCTACAGCTACATCAGCAGCCTTTCTCAGGGGGGTGCCAACCAAGGATATTCTGGAAGCTGCAACTTGGAGTTCAGTGCACAGCTTCATCGAACACTATCACTTACCTCTATATTCTAAGACTAGAGCTGGTTTTGCCACTGCAGTTTTGCAGGCCTGCTAGCTTCTTCTAACCCTGTTTAACTCCCACCACCCATCCTTAGCTTTGGGATTCAACCCAAGTGTGATGACTGCAGCAGGGTAACACGATGAACATAGTACAGTTTTGTACCTACCATAAATGTAGATGTTAGAGTGTTCACCCTGCTGCAGTCCAGGTTACCCTCCCTCCATCCCCTCTGAACTAGCTGGACTTATCTTTACTTTTCTGTCCTATGTAACCTCTATGGTGTATTTGCTCATGCCTGAAGGTATTGTTTTATTTCTATATGTACAATTTTATATAGCAATATGTATTGCCTACCTATTGGGGGCACCTGACATCTGGGGCAAGAAAAACTGAAGAAAATGGCATTGGATGCCTCTTATATACCCCTGGCGCACTGACATCAGGGAAGAAGTGACAGCAACCGACGCCAGACCAAGACTTTGGAACTCGGGCCAACTGTGGGACCGCCTGACGGCAGGATAACCCAAGTGTGATGACTGCAGCAGGGTGAACACTTGAACATCTACATTTATGGTAGGTACAAAACTGTACTTTTCTGGGTCCTTTCTTCGACTTTACCATTTCTCCTGGAGAGATAAGAAAGTTTGCTTTTATTAACCAAACTTTCCGGAGCCCAAGTTAGGTTTCATTTAACACATACTGATGAATAGTAACAAGTGTGAAAGTTATTCATAATGCAGTGAGCCTGGCGTTTTTCCTTTTGATTGCATTATAAAACCTTGTTCGCTATTCTGCATTTTTGAACCATTATGCTTAAACATTCACATTTTCAAAGGGTAAATTACGTATTTTTTACAATGTCTTGTAAAAAGGGAGGTTTATAGATATTTTTTGGTCCACACAGTTCTGCTTAAGTGGGTCAGCTGTTCTGTTTTCTTTGCTTCTGCATTTCCAACAACATATAGCAATGACTCTTGTTTGTGAGAGCATTTTTAAGATTGGGACTCCCATTCAGCATGTCATTAGTGGCCTTGGTATTTAGATGTCTTTAGTATCTGCAGTAGTGGCTGCTTAATGTGGCCAATCAAGGAGCTACTGTTAAAGGACACATCTGAGAAGGGGGCTAGAGATAAAAAAAGAACCAATGTCAATTAGTGTAACTGAGAGCACAGGCTGTTGACGTGCTGTAGCATGGGTATCCTTAATTTTAGAAAAGCTAGTGTCTATGGGGGCAGTCATCATTTTGGGGCAACTGCTCCTATCTGGAGGTGTAAACTTAATTTTTTTGAAAATGAGCATAGTTTTATGTGTGTTTTTTGCAAGCTAAAAGGATGGGGGTTCTGGAAATGTATTTAATTTTTGTTTTCTTAAATGTTTTAACTGAAGCAAAAAGTCTTGAAACGTGATATAGGTTCAAGTGGATATAAGGAGAAAGAACATTAGTGATCAGCTTGCTAAACATTAATGTATGCATATGCAGTAAATATTGGAATGTTAGAAATATACATTCAAAAGAACTATTGTGTAGGTGGGAATAATAGCGCTTTCTATAATAGTGGCTACTCTGCCTGTATTATCATGGAATGTAAATGACCTTATAGGTATAGACAAAAAGCAATGAGTATTGAATTGTATTAAAAAGTGCAGGGTACAAATAGCAATGTCGTAAGAGGCACATTTGGATAGAAATGAGGATTGTAAATTTGGCAAAGAAAGGATTTCAAGTGCACATTCAGATTATCAGGGACAAAGGAAAGGGTGGCAATAATACTGATTGCTAGAGGTGCTCCAACAGTGATAGGAGAGAAAAAAAAATGAAAAACAACAATGGTAGTTTTATGGTAGTAAGGGTTATTGGAAGGGGGAAAAGATTATACTGCCATGTATTTTATATTCCACCTAAAACTGCTATGAAAAGTTTGGTAGAAATACGTTTTAGCAAGGAATATTATTTATGGGTTAGGACTTGAACCAGAATTGCAACAGTGAGGATGTATCAGGGGAACCTAGAAGGGAGAATGTAACAAAGGAGTGTAGAGTTCTGAAGAAATATATGATAACATTTATGATAATATTTGGCATGGAAGATGTGAATTTAGTAGTAAGGACTCTTGCATAATGTATATATTGTTCCCCAAGGTGCAATAACTGGGCTAGACTGGATATAAATTGTGTTTCACAGGAGTGTGTACATTTAATTGAAAGCTTTGACATGCATCCATTAACTGTTTGACATCATGCACCAGTAAAGTACTAAGATAAATATGCAGGATAATGATGTGAAAATGACACTGTCAGTTTCTTATTTATCTATTAGAGAGGAACTTAAAGAGCAGCTAATGGAAATAATTGTGAGAATTATTAGGGAAAATAGACAATTTTTTTCAGAAGGGGTAGCTAGTGAATGTAAAAAAAAATGAAAATTGAGTTTTAAAAGCATGGTAGAAATAAGAGAGAAAGATATGGGGAAAAGTAATAAGAATTATTTAGAGGGGTTGACAAAGGTTAAAGTATTGCAGAATAAGGGGGAATCTCACAGAACAAGAAAAAGAACAACTGCAAAACACAATAGAGAAAATAAAGAAGCAGTTGGATAATATACATGAGTTTAGAAAGGTTACTTTTAAACAACTGTTTTTTATAACAACTCCAGAGCACAAAATATTTTTAACACTACAACTTACAATGACTTAGGCAATAAAAAGTAGAAATTGTTGATAAGCTTAAGCAACCTATAACAAGAGAAATAGTCAGGGATCCTGCAGAGAGATTGAGATGTTTTGAGAATTTTTATGAACATTTGTATAAAGCATAGGAATGCAGAAACCAAGAAAAGGTGCAAATGGAAGCATTTATAGAATTATTAGTTAAAGGAAAATGAAGCACAACAATTAGCATCTAAAGTAGAAACAGATGAGATAAAACAGTGCTATGTGTAATCAGTCCTCGAGGAAAGTCTCCAGAATCAAGTTTTCCTGTGGAAGATTGGAAGCAGAGAGGGAAGAAAGTGATAAAGATCTGTAAGGTTTTGTTCAACAGTATTTCAAATGAGGAGAGGTAGTGTCATCATCTTGGAGGAAAGCTGCAGAGGCTGTGTTATCCAAATAGGGTAAAGACTGTTCAGATCCAACTTCATAAAGACCCATTTCAGTTTTAAAACATGATTATAAAGTATTAATGTTTGTACTAGCTAAGGGAATAGCAAAGGTGTTGCCAAAATGGATAAATATGGATCATTGTGGGTTTCCATAGGGGAGCCAATAATTTGACAACATTAATAGAACAATGATTCAGAAGGAAGCAGAAAGTAAGAAAACACCAAAATTGTTGGTGGGTCTTGATGCGATCTAAGCATTTGATGGAGTCAGCTGGGATTTTATGAACAGGACAATGGTAGCATTTGCATTCCCATATAATAATACAGTTAATTAGGAGGATATTTGAATTGTTGGAAGCAAGAATTAGGATGAGAGGGTTCCTCTCCAACAAGACGTGTTTGAACAGAGGAACCAGATGGGGGTGTCCATTTTCATGTGTGTTACTTACTTTATATTTTCAGCCACTGGCAAAATAAAAGACCAACAAATTCAATGATATAAATGGTATGATAATCAAACTTAACTTTATTTACAGATATGATTATTTTGTACTTTATAAGTCCCAGAAAAGGGCATTTCAGTGTCATGGAATATTTTGAGACAGTTTCAGATCTTTCTGGTATATAACATTAATGAAGCTAAAACAAATGTTATAGCAGTAAACTATGTAGTCATATATGAATTGGATTGGTGTTATCCATATTTATGGGGACATGATAACACGTATTTAGGTGTATGATTTAGAAATAGTAGCTAAGGATATGTGAGAAGAGACTAAATAAAAGATAATTTAAAACTGAAAAACTGGAACCTGTTTGTTGTGGGTATGGAAAGTAAGTAGTGAAAATGCTTTTTAGTCCCTTTAGTTTTATATACAGGTCAAGGATATGTTATCAACCAGGAGGAGATGTTGTAAATGATAATTTTTAAAGAGTTGAAGGACTTTATTTGGGTGGGGAAGAGTTTAATTGGATAAATTGATTCTACCCTTAGAACAAGGTTGTTGAGTGTTACCTAATTTGAAGGAATACTGTAGAGCTGTGCAGTTAAGCCTTTTGTGAGTTAACACCAGCAGAAAGTTTAAATAAAAGTGGAAACAGATGATAACCAGGATGGAGTCTTAGAAATAAGGAGATAGTGTGCAGGGGAGGGTAGGATTTTGGGTTTAGGTCCTTAAGGAAAATAACAATAACTAAACCAGTCCAGAATTCTATATTTATAAAGTAGCAGAAAATGTTTTAATAACTAAACCAAACTATGAATGGAGAAAAGAGATTATGCTATTTTTTTAATTGCTGGAACCTGTGTTCTGACAGACTGCTTTCCAGTCTATCTGCAAATACACAGAGCTGAGTATATTTTTTTGGTTTTAGAGTTTGTACTGTTAGTTGCTGCTTAGATCTCTGTTGGAACTGTCCCCCCCCCATTTTCTGCTGTGTCTTTAGTTGGTATAACTGGTTTTTACAGCTTGTGTGTTATCTAACTCAAGGATCACTTGCATAAAATTAGACCTGTTAGTAACAGCCTGCATTTAATTGCTGGAACCTGTGTTCTGAGAGACTGCTTTCCAATCTATCTGCAAATATACAGAGTTGAGTATATTTTTTTGGTTTTAGAGTTTGTTAATTGTTGCTTAGATCTCTGTTAAAACTGTTGTCTCCCTGTTCTGAGAGACTGCTTTCCAATCTGTCTGCAAATAGGTTCATAGGTTCATACCAGGCTATCTGTCCGAGGGCATTTACAAGCCTAGCCCATAGTTTTGTGGCTTACGCCACCCCTTTAGTATGGGGAACTATACCCATTATTTTGCTGTGCCTCTGTCGAGCAGTGACACTGAGGTAATCCCTGGGGTATATCTGCGATCTCCCATCCATTGGTCAAGATTTCTCTTGAACAAGGCCAGCGAGGTGCTCTGCCTCACATATACCGGGATTTTGTTCCACAGCATAGGGAGTCTTTGGGTGATGAATCTATCCCTCCAGCACGTCCTATTAATAGCCGTGTCGAGGTTTAAGTCTCCCGCCCTTGTGGCTCTGACGGATCTAGATTTTTTGAGGTGAAGCATATTCATCAAATCTGGGTTTGACATGGCCTTGTATGTCAGGCAAAGGTCACCTCTGAGCAAGCGGTAAGCAAGGAAATATACAGAGCGGAGTATATATTTTTTTGGTTTTAGAGTTTGTATTGTTAGTTGTTGCTTAGATCTCTGTTGAAACTGTTTTGTCCCACCCACTCTCCCTATTTTTGGCTTGTAGTTTAAATTTGGTGGCTTTTTCAGTTGCCCGCCCCACTGTAGATTTGATCTGGGGCACTCCCCCAGTCCCATCTCTTTACCACATTCTACCAAATAAACTCTTTCTGCACTTGCTTTTAGTCCTTTTTAATTTAATTGCATTTTTTAAACCATGTTTGGTCTAATATTGCTACATACTCAAGTGTGCTAGCTTGCACTGCATGTGAATTGTTTTTACTACTGTTTTTGCTACTTTTCTGTAAAAAAAAAAAAAACAAAAAAAAAAACCTGTAAGCCTGTTTCCTACCTTTCCTGTAACTAGTGTTCCAGATACAGTTTTGCTGTATCCAGGACTGTATGTAAGCTTCTGAGCCCCCCAAGCCTTTCTGTGTTGGAGAGAAGCCTTCTAGCTTATCAGTGGGAGTGGTAAGCACTAGGTAACCTGTCTACCACATAAGGAGTGGTTCTGGCCCAGAAATTGTAGTTATTGGCCGTTTGGGCAATCTCTTCCATCTCTCTCAACTTTCTGATTTGAAAGCCTGCATTTGCACTTGTTTCTGTCCTGTAACTCATCTAGTGCAGATACAAATTCTTAGTTTTAGCACTTAAATTTGCTTATTCATGCTCAGCACTTGTTCAGAACTTGTAAGCACTAAATAAGCTACTAATTGCTATAGCACTCAACCTTCCTCATTACCTAGGTCCTAGAGGAAAACAGTTTTTGTACTTACATTTCTCACTTGCTTAGAGAAAAACAACTCTTGTACTCACTTTCCTCACTTATCTAGAGAAAAATGTTTTTTTTATTCAGGCATGTCCACCGGTCAGCTCCCAGTGTTATCTCCTGTCTATCTGATGAATCTGGGCATCTTGAGGCAATGTAGAAATTGCCTCATGTACACATACAACCCTCTCCTCCTACCACCCAACACTACAACCTGTGAGAGTTGCACTTATCTAGCCAAACTGTGGAGGTAAAGCTCTCTCCAACCAAGACTGAACTTGACAGTCATGAGGAGAAGGTAAACATTTGCACCACGCCACACTCATCACATAGTCTCACTAAATCTACACCACCAAAATCCACACATAGTAACACAAAAACATTTGTGGTGGCTCTCAATAATATTCTGTCTAAGCAACAGAGACCTCCAAAGCAGAAACGCAAGCAACCTCCATCCCCCAGCACAACCCAAATGACACATAGCCCACAGACTCAGTGTGCCACTCAACCACAGCCAATAAGGCAAAACAATGTACCCAACACACTAGTCATAGGTGACTCTATAGTCAGGCACACTGATGTCCCACTCACCAGGCTAAACAAGGAGAAGGTTACTGTCAGCTGCCTGTCAGGTGCCAGGATCCGCCACATAACCCACGCACTCTAGTCACTCCACAACAAGTACAAATATGACTCATTCTCCATGTTGGTGTAAATGACCTGAGAAGTACCTCCTTGGACTACATGAAAAGAGACATGAAGATCTCTCCGATCTTATAGCCCAGGCAGGTATGACCCTAGTCCTGAGTAGCATTCTGCCATCGCCCAGAATGATACCGCAGTACAAGGACAAAATGATTGACTTCAACAATTGGCTAAGCTTCTGGTGTCATTCTAAGGGGATCCAGTATCTGTCTACTTGGGATGACATGGTCGACAGACCACGTTGCTTTGCCACAGATGGCCTGCACCTGTTGCCCCTGAGATTCTGAATACTGGCTAAGGCTCTTGCTGCCCCTATAGTGCTTATTTTAGGCAAGGTTCAAATAACAAATTCACCACCGTAACAGGAACAGGCAAGCAAAAACTGAGGGTAATGCTACTCAATGCTAGAAGTCTAAATCTCAAAATGCACTCACTCGAGGCACTCTTTAAAATGGAGAACATCAATATCTGTGCAGTGACTGAGACCTGGTTCAAGGCTCCAGAGAGAACCCCTGCACTACCAGGCTATAACTCATACCACCCTTTTCGGCCATGTAACCTGGACCGAAACACCAAAGGTGGAGGTGTGTCCATATTCATTAAGGATATCCACACCTCCAGGCTAGTTGCTCAGCATAATGCATCCGAGGTTATCCAAGTGCAACTAACTCTGGGCAAAACTGCAGTCCAAATTGTAGCTTGCTACAGATCCCCCACCATGCCCCAGGATTCCCACTCCTCTTTTCTTGATGTACTGGAAAATATTAGGGTTCAACCAAACACCCTAATAATGGGCGACTTCAACTACCCCACCATTAACTGGAAAAACTACTTGTGTACCAACTCCTTAGCTCAAAGCTTTCTGGAATTCATAAACTCTAATGCCCTGGATCAACTTAACCACACCCCCACCAGGGGCAACAATATCCTAGACCTAGTCATTACCAACATGAGTGACCGGTGTTCCACACCTGAAGTCAACTCCTCGTTGGTCCGATCCGACCATAAGCTAATCACCCTTGATATCCACATCCCGCCCCCACCCCCCATTAAGGAAACCACAGTAAAAAATTTCTCCAAAGCCAACTTCATGCTTCTTAAGACAGAAGTGGTGAACTTCATGACACCCATGCAGATGGACAACTGCTGAATCCTACACAAATAAGCACTTACACGAGTGCATGGATCGTGCTATCCCAAACAGAACCAAGACACTGTCCTCAAAAAAAAAAGGAAGCCATTCTGGTGGTCCCCTGCCATAAACAAACTACAACAGAAGGAAGAAAATGTTGCAAGAGAGAGTAAAATCCCATGAGTGGAGGAGCTCCCTGGTCAGCCTCAGTAAGAAGCTGAGATCCCTTATAAGATCCTCAAAAGCTAGCTACGAAAACAAAATCGCCACTAATTCTAACGACAACCACAAAGCATTCTATAGCTATGTCAAGAATCTCGATGGCAACACCCAGATCTGCTCAGAGTTACAGCACAACGGCACGAAAATTATAGAACCAACTGATATTGCCAACATATCCTGGCAGATAGGTTCAGTGCTAACTTTACCCCCTCAACCTCTAAAGGGCCCATATCGATACAGGAAGAATGCAGAGTCCCTGTAATCACAACTACGCAGGTAAAAGCTGCACTCTCTAAAGCCAAAAACACAGCATCCATGGGACTGGACAAGATCCCAGGCTGTGTTTTACATGAACTTCAGAATGAACTGGCTCCCAACTTAAGCACCATGTTCAATAATAGCCTCGCATCAGGCTTTGTGCCCACTGAATGGCGCACAGCAACCATTATCCCACTTCACAAAGGGGGAGCCACCACTGATCCCGGGAACTATCGACCTATTAGCTTGACGAGCCTGGTCTGCAAGGCCATGGAACATATTATTATGGAACTCATAAACAAAGACATTGGTAACCTCCAAACTCCGGATTCCACCCAGTTCGGGTTTGTGAAAGGCAGGTCATGCCTCCTGAACCTAATCGACTTCTTTGAGGCAGTCACCAAAGCCGATGAGGGTAAGGTGGTTCACACAGCTTATCTTGACCTCGCCAAGGCTTTCGACACTGTCCCAGATTCTGGAATTATAGCTAAACTCACTAAACTAGGCATAAATCCCTACGTCACAAGATGGGTTGCCAACTGGCTCACTGACAGAACCCACACTGTAAAAGTTGCAGACTCCAAGTCTGACCTCAAAGCAGTGACAAGTGGAGTACCACAGGGTTCTGTCCTGGGACCTCTCCTGTTTGGTATCTACTACTGTGAAGTACAGGCTAACATAGAAGGCCTCAAGTTCGCAGATGACTGCAAACTAGGAGCCATAGTCAAGTCCCCAAATGATGTGGACATCCTATAGAAGTGCCTCACTGAGACAGATGCCTGGTGTCAGAGCCATGGCCTCAAGCTCAATGCCAAAAAGTGCATTGTCATCCCCTTTGGTAAAAACTCTGTACCCATGAATTACCACATAGGCAGCATTCTACTTAACACCGAATGTGTGATAAGAGACCTTAGGACCCAGGTGGACAGTAGTCTCTCCTTTGATAGTCACATTGCCACAGTAGTCAAGAAGTCCTTCTACGTGGCACACCTCATCATAAAAGGGTTTTCATCCAGGAAAAAAGTGGTCATTGTTCCCCTCTACTCGACACTCATTAGACCCATTATAGAGCACAACGACCCTTTTGGAATGTACCTCACAAGACATCTTCAGCAGCTGGAAAGGCCACAGAAGTACTTCACAAAGAGGATTACTGGCCTCAAACAAATGCCCTACACTGACCGCCTCAAAAAACTCCAGCTTTACTCCGTAGCATATCGCCTACTCTGAGGTGATCTCTGCCTAACATATAAAGCTATGTCAAACCCAGAGCTGTTGGACATGCTACACCTAAAGAAATCCCAGTCTTTCCGAGCTACACACTCTAGGGACCTAAACCTTGTCACCACAATAAATAGGACATGCTGGAGGGATAAATTCCTGTTCCAGAGACTTCCCATACTCTGGAACAGGCTAACCATCAATGTCAAGCAGTTCTTCATTAGAGTTCTTCAAGAAAAATCTTGATGAGTGGATGGGAAATAGGAAATACACCCTGCGGATCACTTCTGTGTCTCTGCTCGACAGTGGCACAGGAAAATAACTTTCTTGGGTGGCGTAAGCCAGGGAACCTTGTTGGCTAGGCTTACATAGGCCCTTGGGCCGATAACCTAGTACCTACCTATGAACCTGTGAACCAATAGGGATGACATCAAGTAAGGGTATAGGAGATAGGCAAGAGGGGACTGGAATTTATTGAATAAAATTTGCAAAGAAACCAGAGTATTGGGAACAATTAACTAGAAAGGGAAAGGTAATAGAATGGGATGAGGCCAAGCAGAAGTTTGGACTGCAGGTTAGTGACCACCTTTCCTGCCAGGAATTGATAGTAAGTTATAGGGAAAGAGAAAGGTATATGGGAGAGCTAAAGGAAATACCAACTTTTAAGCTGAGACTTGAACAGAAGCTGCTTTTAAAAACAGGATAATTTGTAGGCCATATCAAATATTTTGTCATAGCTTTAAGAGTCAGTCAAGGTAGGTTAGACAAGATTGGGAAGAGAGAGAGAGAGAGAAGATGGGAATACAATTTTCAAGGGAACAATAGAATGGCCCCCAAGTATGCAACAACGTCCGGAATATTTAGGGGTTTTGCTTTGAAGTGTTTGCAAAGGATTTTTTTATACCCCAAGAAGATTTATTTTCAGGTAGGTATCAAATGCTGGAGGTTTGGTGGGAAAGAGAAAGGTAATTGGGAACATGTTCTTGGTGATTTAACATGTTCGAAGATTTTGAAAATTCCCTACTGAGTTCTTTATCAGAAATGTTGGGGAACATATCACTGCAGCTAATAAAATGGTTCTTTTGAGTTAGGATATGTCTGTATTGCTTAGACATAGTTAAGGCCTTACAAAGTTTAATGCTTTGGGCTGCCATAAAACAATTGTGAGAAAAGGGAAATCAAAATCTAAACTACAGTTGAAGTACTGAATATTGTACACTGAATAATCTTCAGGAGGGGGAATGAGGTGTAAGGGAAGGCAGGAATAGAGCAATTTCTGTAATGTTGGAGTGAATGATAATAGCTAAAAACAAGACATGAGTATACTGCATGAAAGATGTTACCATGGCTTGTTTTCTCTTCTATTAATGTATGTGTTCCTATAGGAAGTCCGTAGCTCCAAAGACTCAGTAGATGTGTGACCCCAGTAAGAGAGGGTAAGATTGCAGGTCTACAGGCACCTTGCCATGTAGGTTTTTTCCTCGGGCTAAAATCTTACACGTATTAAGCCATTTGATGTGGAAGCAAGGGAGAAAAATTACTGAAGTAAATATTGTGAGATTTCAAGTTAACCAAGTCTGGTGTGCACCAAGGAAGCTAGACAGAATGGGCATGCCATATAAGGTGAGAAACTGCTAATAGGTTCATAGGTGTTTACTAGGCTAATGACCACAAGGGCCTTTTTAAGCCTAGCTATGCATCCCAAATCTCTGACAAGTTTTGATACTCTTGATAAGTGAAAGCATGGACCTGGAAGATGAACCATTTACAGGTTACCTGTGCCCATTAGAGACATAGGTGCCAGACCAGGGATGAATTTCCAGTTTCCCATCCAGTTGTCCAAGTTGCACTTGAATTGGGTTAGGGAGGAACTCTGATTCACATGGATGGGGAGCCTGTTCCATAGACAGGGTAGTCTCTGGGATACATACTCATCTCCCCAGCAGGTCCTGTTTATATCACAGGCAAGGTTTAAGTCTTTAGAACAGATAATGCTGGTGCTGTTTGTTTTGTTGGATGTGCAGGAGGTCCATCAGAGTGGGGTCTTGCAATGCCTTGTATGCCTGGCATAGATCTCCCCTCAAAAGCCTGTAAAAGACAAAATACAGGGCTAGGGCCTTGAGGCAGTCTGCATAGGACATTTTACTTACTCCCTGTATTCTTTTAGTGAGGAACCTCTGTGGACATTCCAGTTGTTGGATATGCTTGGTTAGGTACATACCAAAGGAGACATTGTACTTAATGATAGGTCTGATGAATGCAGAATAAGTCTTTAGAACAGGTAATGCTGGTGCTGTTTGTTTTGTTGGATGTGCAGGAGGTCCATCAGAGTAGGGTCTTGCAATGCCCTGTATGCCAGGCATAGATCTCCCCTCAAAAGCCTGTAAGAGACATAATACAGGGCTAGGGCCTTGAGGTAGTCTGCATAGGACATTTTATTTACTCCCTGTTTTCTTTTAGTGAGGAACCTCTGTGGACATTCTAATTGTTGGATATGCTTGGTTAGGTACATACCAAAGGAGGCATTCTACTTAATGATAGGTCTGATGAATGCAGAGTACAGTGGAACAATGACTTCCTTGAACATAGATGCCGTACCTTTGTTTATAAGTTGTGCAACATAGAATGACTTCCTCACCACTGCAGACATGTGATGGGCAAAGGCTAGATTGCTGTCTTATGTGTGTCCATAAGTTAAGTTCCTGACTACTGGGTCAATTCTAAGGGGTGTGTTGTCAATATGATAGTGACCAGGGATGGAGCTTGCCAAAAGATACTATTATGCATTTCTTGACAATTAGTTTTAGTCCATGGTTCTGACACCAGTTGTTTGTTCGTGTCAGCCCCCCATGGAAAAGTTCTGTGTCTGTGTGAGATGCAGTGACCGCTCCTAATTTGCAATCATGTGCAAATTTAGTCAGCCAGAGACCACTGACATTGGCCTTGACATTTGAGAAGTAAATACCAAAAGGAGCAGTCCAAGGACTGATCCCTGAGGGACTCCACTTGTGACTGGCCTCTTTGTAGAGGTAGACTCCCCAATTTTAACTTCCTGGGTCCTGTCTGTGAGCCATTTGGCTATCCACCAGGTGACGCATGGGTTTGTACCTAACCTGTTGAGTTTGTCAACAATGCCTGAGTGGGGTATTGTGTCAAATTCCTTGGCCAGGTTAAAGTAGGCAGTGTGAACAATTTTGCCCTCATTCATTGGTTTGGTGACCTTCTCAAAGAAGTCCACCAGGTTGAGTAGGCATGATCTGCCCTTGACAAAACCAAACTGGGTTAGGTCCAGTGTCTGGAGGTTTACTATATCTCTATTGATCATGATAATTCTTTCCATGTAAGACTAGTGAGACTTGTGAGTCTGTAGTTTTCAGGGTCTGTAGATGGCCCACCTTTGTGCAGAGGGATGACTGTTGCCTTTCTCCATTCATGAGGCACAAAGCCTGTTTGGAGGCTACAGTTAAATAGTAACTCCAGAGGCCGTGACAGATCATGTTTCATGCTGTTTAAAAGGCATCATGGGATATTGTCTGGGCCCATTGTTGCAGTGATGTTCTTCATGTTCCACTGTTGCAGTCATCACACTTGGGTTATCCTGCCAGGGGTAGCCCTCAGTTGGCCTGAATACCAGAGACTTAGTGTTTCTGTGTCGGTTGCTGTCACTCCAGGACTGATGTCAGGTTGTCAGTGGTATAAAGTCAGGCAGCCGACGCCATTACATCAGTCTTTCTTGCCGAGGATCCCAAAGCAGAAGCAGTTCGCATGAGTGCCGGTCGGCCGCTACCTGAGTTTTCATTTCCGAATTGAAGTTGAAGTCTTCTAAAACTAAGTAGCCCGTTGGGGATCTTTTTTTCTTGCTCTAACTGATGTCAGAAAAAGTTAACAATTGTCTCGCCTGTGGAAAGCAAATACCACACCGAGACTTCCATTCTTACTGCGTCACCTGTTTAGGCCCAGACCACGACGTCCCTCGCTGTCACTTTTGTGCTTTGTTCAACGCCAGAACTATACATCGTCGGGCCCTTATTGTAGCTAGATATTTTCGCTCTCAGTCCTCAAATTCCGATATGGCTTTGGTAAGCCATCTGACTACCGATTTTCCAAAAAAATTTAAGGATAAAGACAGAGACAGACTGCACAGGTCCAAAATTGCCAACGACACTTCTGTTAAGCTAGTCATAAGCTCTCCTGTCCTCAATGAGGCGCTTTCGCAGCCCCGGATGCCCACTACTGTGGATTCGCAGGCTGCTACTGAGACCCTTTTGTAGTCCAGTATGCCGCAAGACTCTTCATCGACTAAGGATCCTGCGAATGTCTCCACGTTGGATGGGTCCAGAGCTGCAGAGCAGGCACTGGCTTCCGAGGAAGTTCTTCACACTACCGATACTCGACACAAACCAACAGCTTCTTTTGCGTTTTCAGTTCTTTCTAAAACTACCGAGTATCTAAGGCTGAGGGTACGAACTATGCCCAAAAAACCGACGACCCAAGCTCAGGCTCCTGCTTCCATGCCTCAGTCTCAAATGCTTGAAATGGCAGAAGACCTTGTTATGCTTATTAGGGGAAGCCAGGCTACCCCTTCCGAAAGAAAGAGACTTGTCCCCAGAAGTTTCATCTGAACAGGAGTCCGATGACTCTGATGCTTCTGAATATGAAGACATGCAACCCTTCTCTGCTTATGAGGATTCTGATGCAGAGGAATCCATTCCTTCAGCCTCTCCACCGAGGATTTTTCATTTGGTGAAACCCTACATACTTTAAGGGAGCATTTCCAATGGGAATGTCAAGACTATCCTCAGTCAAAAAAGAGACTCAGGGATTTACCACAGCACAGACCTTTAGCCATTACTCCTGTCCTGGATGTTGTGGATGATGTTTTTATGGAATCCAGTTTGACTCCTGACACCCTTCCTCCTGCTCCCAGGAAACTTGACAGGTACTACAGAGTCGCTGACTCTCACAAATTCCTTTTCAAAACTCCTACTGCTGACCCAGAGGTCATCTCCAAAGGACCTAAAGGAATTAAAGCAACCTCAGCTAAGAATCCCACCCCCTCAGACAGGGATTCCCGAGCTTTAGACAGATGGGGTAAAAACTATACACCTCTGCAACTCTTGCTTTTAGAGCACTAAATTGTCGGTTGCACATGCTGAAATATCAGCAGCATACCATGGAACTCCTCAAACAAAAAATATCTTCCTTTCCTGCTTGTGCAGAAAATAAAGAATTACAAGAGCTTATGCATTCTGCAAGCCAAGTTACTAAGCACACATTGTAATGTGACTTTGACACCCTAGAAGCATCTTGCAGGGCAGCAGTCACTGGTTCTGTACTTAGAAGACATGCTTAACTTAAGGAACAGACCTTGCCAGACCATGTCAAATCAAAATTATTGGACGCACCATTGAACAAAGACAATTTGTTTGGCACCAAGGGAGAAGAGGTCTTAAAAAAGATGGAAGAAAAAGCTAAATCTATGCAGACAGTTAGACTTTTTACAGGTCCAGCCTCTGAGGTTCAGTAGGCATTGCCCCTCCAAGCACTGGTCCTTTCCGGCCCCCTCCAGGCCAGCACAGCCCAGACCCAGGAGAAGCAGACCCCTCAGACAGCAGTCCCAGGGAATGCAGAGATCTAAGCAATGGAGTTTCTCTTCTTCAAAAACAGGGAGTGCTAATCCACCCCCTTATGGCAAGAACTCACAATGACTTTACACCTCTGCCCACTTTCTTGTGCCCCTAGGAGAAAAACTCTCCTTCCATGCAAACAGCTGGGCCTTTATTACCAACTACTGATGGATCCTCAACATAGTGTCCCAGGGATACAAATTTTATTTCCACACTCTGCCAACCCCAAAATGGTTCCCAGATCTTCCTCCAAACCAGTGGGCAGAGGCCAAAAAGCAAGTCCTTTCCCTGCTCTCCATGAGGGCAATATTGCATGTTCCTGCAGACCAAATAGACCAAGGTTTCTATTCCAGACTTTTCCTGGTACCCAGAAAAGAGGGCACCTGGCACCCAGTCCTCGATCTATCCATTCTAAACACCTTTCTGGTGATATCAAAATTCAAAATGTTCACCCTCCAGCAGCTTCCCTGAAAACTAACCTAATGTTTAAAACCTTTCCTTTTTAAATACATAATGAATTCCTCTCTATTATTTTAACCCTGGCAGAAAATACGCATTTAATCTCACTTGCCAGCAGTATTCAAGCCACCCCAATTCTTCTTCAATATTTATCTTTGTAACATTGGGATGGATAAAATCTATAACTAAACATTTGAAATTAGTCTTACATTTACTTTCTACATAATGTTTTTCCAAAGCATTTTTGACATCTCCTTTACCTATGGCATATTGAAGTTCATAAATTCTTCTATACAATTCCCTTCCTGTTCTACCAACATAAAATGAGTTGCAATCTACACATATTATTAAATAGACAACATTTTTAGACTTACAAGTAAATCTGCCTGGAACATACATTAGGTTAGTTTTCAGGTATACAGAATAGTTTAAGAATATTGTAGTTCAAACACATTTTAAACTGATAACTTTTAATTGGATTGCTTAATTGAAGCAGCTTACTAATTGCTAAGAGTATTTAAATGAAGCAGTGTGTTGTAACCATTGATCTGAAGAAATCTCCCTTTGGAGATGAAAGCGCTCACTTGTGGTTCTATAACAGCGTAATTACAGCGTGTTTTCGTGTGTTTTATTGGATTTTATCTTGTGGATTTTACTTCGTGAATTAAACTTCGTTTTTGTGCTATTCTGCCATCGTTTCTTTTTGGATTAGTTCCTAAGAGGGGCTAACAAATTAAGGCCACCCAGAAGAGCTCCTACCCCAGCTTGGGACCTTAACTTTGTGTTGGAAAAGCTTACCCTACCCCCCTTTGAACCTGCAGCTTCAGCAGAGCTAAATTACTCTCTTGGAAAACAGCCTTACTTCTGGCCATGACTTCAGCTAGAAGAGTTTCAGAGCTACAAGCACCCACGGCTGTAGAGCTCTTCATCATTTTCCATGCTGACAGGGTCTCCATCAGGACTAACCCATCCTTCATGCCTAAAGTGGTGTCCAGTGTGGCTCTCAACCAATCCATTCATTTGCCCACCTTTTTCCCTAACCCACAAAACAAGGGGGAAAGGATTCTGCACTCTCTAGATGTGCACAGACAGCTCAAATTCTATCTGGATAGGACTAAATCTTTTAGAAAAACTGACCAATTGCTTGTCAGCTTCACAGCAGGGGCAGAAGACAAGGCCATATCCAAACAAACAATCTCCAAATGGATAGCACACTGCATCCATTTCTGCTACAAAGAGCATGGGAAACCGCCCCCAAAGGCGGGGGGGGTCAGGATGTATTCCACCAAGGCAACCGCCACCTCTGCAGCTTTTCTCAGATAGGGCCCCACCAGGGACATCCTGGAGGCTGCAACATGGACTTCTATTCATGCCTTCACCAAGCATTACCACCTGCCTGTCTTCTCCCGATCTAGGGCAGGCTTTGCCACTGCAATCTTGCAGGGCATCCTAGCCAGCCCCCAGTCTTTTTGACTGCCTCCACCCTTTTCTTCAGCTTTGGTAATCAACCCAAGTGTGATGACTGCAACAGTGAAACACGAAGAACATAGTACAGTTGTGTACTTTTTCCATCAATGTAGATGTTTGAGTGTATTCACTGTTGCAGTCCTGGTTTCCTATCCTCCAGCCCCCTTGTCTCTCTCTCTCTCTTCCTCTCTCCTTAGAGGGAATTTTTGGTATTTACTTTCTACTGGTGGTGTTCTTCCACCATAACCTAGCTCCCTATTTGGGGGCTCCTGACAGATGGGGCAAGAAAAACTGATGTAATGGCGTCAGCTGCCTGATTTTTTTACCACTGCCAACATGACATCAGTCCTGGAGTGGCAGCAACTGACACAGAAGTACTAAGCCTCTGGTATTCGGGCGGACTGAGGGCTACCCCTGGCAGGATAACCCAAGTGTGATGACTGCAACAGTGAATACACTCATAACATCTACATTTATGGTAAGTGTACACAACTGTACTTTCTTGGTCTTAGAGCACTTAGGACCTATTCCCTAGTGATAGTAGCGGGAGTTATATTTGATGATATTTCCTGAAGGAAGGTTGAAGGGGGGAGAGAGGGGTAAAGCTGGAACAGAAATTATCAGCCAGTAGGTTTGCTATATCTTCTGGCTCCGTGTAGGTGGGTCTATTTACAATGAGCTCTGCACACAATTGTGTATTGCCTCTGAGGTTGCGGACATAGCTAAAGAATGCTTTGTGTATGTCCATGGCCTGGGTGGCCAAACTTACCTCAAATTTGGCTTTGGTAGACTTTATTTGTCCATGCATGAATGCATCCATGATTCATTGACAGTTGGCAGTATAGGAATGATTTTGTGGGAAGAAAATAATAACCAGACAAGGAAAAGTAGTGTTTTTAAACCACGTTAAACATAGACTGCTGCACCACATGTACACATGTAGAAGACTTATAGGGACATTTTAGTTTTGTCAAAGGATGTTTTTTAGTTGTATTACCTGTTTGAGTATCTGCTTCAGGTACATTTGTGCAGGAAAGGCTTCATTAATTGTACTTGGATTGCTAACTTCTGCTTTCAGCTGGACGTGTGGTGTACACAATATCTGTCAAAGATCAGCATGTAGAGTTTCTCCTCCATGTACTTTAGGGTTGTCGTGGTCATCTCTTGAGTGCTAGATTGTACTAGGTTCACAACAGGCTTAGGAATTGTTCTGCATTTAGTCTTTGGCCAGTAGAGATGTTTGCTTAGTATAACAGCAGTTCTTCATGGGAAGCTTTGACTTCCTGTCAGGTTCTACCTTGTTCCCTTCATCGCGGTTTTACTCTTTCTAATAATAAAGGCTGCCTTCTTAGATTATTTTGTCTGTTCCTCTTTATGCTTGATTTTCCAGAGAACTTCTTATCAGTTATAACCTCTTGAAAAAGAACTGGGTGACTTAGGCAATGTCTGCTTAAGCAGGTCATGTACTTGAAAGTAAGAATGGCTACTGGGCAATTTCACAATGGCAGTTTGGAGTTGAATTTTAAGGCTAAGTGCTGCTAGACTTAAATTTTGCAGCATCATCCACTTGTTTTACTGTATGACTCTGAGCAAGTCAATCAGACATTGCTTCTGGGTCACTCCTGAAATGGAATGATCTATCCAGCAGGCTTTACCAGCTCTCATTTTTTACAGATTCATTAACATTGAAATCCCTGGTGACCGTGAGAACAATTTCGACTCTCTTTTTTTATGGGGAGCAAAACAGGAGGCTGAACTCTTCACCCTTTATAAATAACCAGTCTTGAGATCACTGTACTTTGGAGGTTTGGGGGAAGTCTTTCTTGCAGAAACCCTCTACGAGGCAATGAAGTTTGGTCTGTTGGCTGAAAACCAGTTGGCATTTGCAAATTTCTTTCCGTTGACTTACTGCTGATGGAACTGGTCTGGATGATGCTGAATAATTGTATGTGGGATCCCTCCTGGTGCCTGCAGCCCAAAACGCAGCTTAGTGAGTCCTTACATTGCTGTTCTGGTCTTGTCTGACACTGAGAGATATGTGTCTGTTTGCCCACAGTAGATTGAAATGCCTGTCAGCTGTTCATCCCATTTACTTTTTTTATTTTTGAGAAACTGTTTCAGCAGTGCAAGTCGTTGACGTCAGTTTAATATACAGTTAAACTAATTAATAATATTAATGCCCTTGCTGCTTTAGATGAAAACTGACTAAATTACTAGTGTATCAATGCAACTGTTGCCTTTCCACTCCTGAAAATTGTGGTTCGAAAACCACTTCTCTGTGCTGCTGGCAGCAGCCTCAGCAGCAAGGTTTAGAGCGTCAGACTCGCTACTGTTATGTACAGGACTGTGCACATAGAGCTGGAGCATGGGTAAAATGGTCCACTTTTTCATCTCATGGGAAAGATGATGCTAGTTATTGGCATGCAGATTTTCACCTGTTCTTTGTACTAGTTATGTTTACGTGAACACTGGCTGCTACAGCATACAGATAAAAATGCTGAATGTAGAAATGATACATTCAGATAAGTATGTACTACATCCCAACAGTAAATCATTTTGAGGTAAAGCATATACCCTCTCCATGCAGTCCATCCCCCCTTATTGAGCAAAAGGTTTCCTCTTGTTCATGACAAGTGGACAGGTTGGGAAGACAGCAGGGTACTTTGGAAGTGCTTGGCTAGTGACCAGAAATGAGAGCAGGAAATATGAATTGTAGAAAATTTGTGTGTGAAAGGTAAAAAAAAAAATATTCTTACGAGTACAGTGTTTTTTTGTTCCATATTGTTGATGGTAGACTAGCCGAGAGTTGCTTAGTCTAGTTTATACACTGAAATCCCTTCTCATCATATTCAAACAATTGTGCCTACACACACTACAGTCATTTTGCAAAACCAGATACAGATAATACATTTATTTGTATGTTGCAAACCCTCCCAAGTTTTACAACCAGATCCGAGATCACACTTATCACTCGACAGGTCACACAAACACCAGTTTCACACAGCCCACAGTCACCTTCCATAGAGTACAGACAGAGCACAGCTTCAGTCCTTTTACGCTCCAGCGAACACACACACACACACACACACACACACACACACACACCCGTCCATTGCTAAATACAGAACGCAGAAACATCACAAGCTCTTGACCACATTGTGTACAACAACCCATGATCACTCAGTACATGTCCAACATATGTGTGTGTGTATGTGTATATAAGTGCAGTTGACTAGTGAATGTGTAAATATATTTATAGCTCTAGGTTCAATTTTTGTAAATTACTGTTCAGTTGTTATCTAGCAGCCCTGAAGAGAAGAGACTGTAATTAAATTAGTTGGTAATGGGAATGATTTAGATTCCAACTTGTAAGGAAGAGGATATTGCTGTTTACTTTGCTGTGTTTCAGGAGTGCATGTCTGCTAGATCTGTTGCTAGTTCCCCTTGAAGGTGTTGCACTCGTGGATACAGCCAGGCTTACACCACCTTTTGTGTGGCAGTTAATTCGGAACATTAAGACTGCAAACTGCTGATGTGGTACTTCCTGTAAATATCACTGTATGATTCTAAGCAAGTAGTTTAACCAGACCATCATACGAAACAAAGTCTAAAAATGTCCATGTGGATCAGTGCTGTCCCCAGTTAACAAGTATAGATAAAATAAAAAGATACATAATGCACAACATGCCATTGCATTTTAAATGTATTTATTGTATGCAATGAGAGCAGCTAGAATTTGTCAGAATACCATATTCGTCAAGTTTTATGATTATATATTGTGTTAACTTATTTTTTTTTTCGGAATGTATGTTTGGCTGTATTTTCCTCCAGTATTGTGATGATTTACAGTAAATTACAGTCCAGAAAAAAGTCTGCATTTGTGTCTGCTGGGGGGGAGGGGGGCTACCATTTAGAAGTTAGTGTACAGTTCCAGAAATTGTCACTGTGCCCCTGCCTGAATTCAGAGCTGCAAAAATAAAACCAAACAGCAAAATGAAAGAAAAAAAGAGCATTTGCAGAAACTGTCTGTGGTGCTTTTTATTTAATGGTGCTAACTTTACTTCAACAGTGTTCTTTTTAGACCGTCTAAAAGTCAGCACAGCAGAACAGATTTAGAACAAACATAGTCACAGAAAAGGATTTTGTTTTTACTTGCCCCCGTACCACATTTTCTGCTGAATTCATTCAGATTACCTAGCCAATTACCAGACTTTACATGATTCAAGAATGTTATACTAAGACATTGTTAGAGACTTCACAGTTGCAGACATATTTCTGGCCTTGTTTTTCAAGTAAGAAAGCCACTGAAAACTGAGTTAAGGACTTGTGGGTGCCTCATTCTTACACAAAACGGTAGGTATTGGGAAAGAAGGTGATGTATAGCATATCATTACAATCTTGAAAAGATAGTTTGCACACATCAAGTTACTAAGTACACGAAACTGTGCAGCCTGTAATGTGATATGGCGTTTATCGCAGACGGCAAAAGAAGAGTTGTATTGCTGTAAAGCATTTAGTAGTTATACGTCCACACTCTTGTCATGAAGCCACTGTAGTGCAGCGGTAGCATTGTTGCCTCACAGCAAGAGGTTCTCCTGTTCGATTCTTGGCTGGAGTGTCTTGTGTGTGGAGTCTGCAGCATGTCCTCCCCGCGGTCGAGTGACATTCTAAAGACATGCGTGAATAGGCGTGCCTTCGTTGAAGGTTGGGCATTGGGCTGGCAAATCAGCACCATAAGAATCTACTGCCAATCATTAGCAGACTGGAGTTCCGCTGTGACTACCCCTAACTGGGAAAAGCCGAAAAGACAAACAACGTCCACACTCTTGTCATAGATTCAGGAAGTGTCTTCCAGTTGGTGGGGTTCTGAGAGGACCTGAGTAGGAGGTGTGCTCTGCTTCTTATGCGCAAGAGTCAGCTCCATGGTGTAGAGGGAGGAAACCCAAACTGCATGCAACCCAGGTGACCTGTGTTCAGCTAGCACTCCCAGCACTTGAGGAATCAACTGGGGGAGGGATAAGAAAAGACTAAGTATTTTGCAGGCTTGCCTATCTGGGGTAGTTCTTAGGCAGGGATATGCAGTCCTGGATGTGATACCAAGGTGTGTCCCATGTTTACAGATACTGAGGTCATTCACTGACAGATGTCATTGCATCTCTGGTGCTGGGGACATGGAAATCAGTCTAAAGTATAATTAAAAAAAAATCCCTGTGGCCACCAGTGTCATGCTGCACTAGGTTTGTCTCAGTCAGGCAGTGAGAGGATTTCAAATTAGGTGTGGGGGGATCAGGAATGATCCCCAGTATCTGAGATTGAGGAGGGGAACCATTGGGACCTGATGGTCTGTTCTTTAGTAACCAAAAAAGTTTTTTTTTAAAAGTGTTTATGCCCAGAAGGAGCAGCACTGCATTCCTGCCTTAAATTAGCTAATTGTTTTGTTCATAGTAATGCAGCCCACCACGGCCAGGTAGATGGATGGGTTTTTAGGATGTGCAACCTCCAGTAGTCTTGCAGTCTGCTGGTGAGACTGGCATTAATAGTAATTCCTTTACAGTGTAATGAGATTCCCGCACAGAGGGACAGCTGTTGGGGGTTCAGCTTGTCTTTGTGATGGTGAAAGGTGGGAGCAATGAGGACAGTTTGATTTATGGTGTTGCATTAATCTGCAGCATAGTAAGTGTGTAACAGCAAGCCTGGTATTTACTTATGAATACTGTTGGTAACATTGTTTCCTGAGAAAGAGTGGTTCATTCACTTCCCTTCCACATTAGAATTCTGTGGAATAATCAATTTATGTGATATATTAAGCCAGCAGAGTGAAACAACAAACACACAAATGAGCAAATTTAGGATGGGTGGTACATGCTGTCATAATAATAGTGACCTGATAAGCACTGACCTAGGCCAACTCATAGCCTCAATGTCATTATAGCCCTGGAAAGTAAAAAACAAACATGCTGGCAATGAATAAGACAATAAATTGTCAACACCTCAATAAGTGCAGTTGTCAGATTACAGAGGAGACTTTTTCCGGGCCATCATTAAGGGTGTTTTTCATTGTGCAATACTGAGTTTGCCATAACCAGCTGTCTTAGAGTGGGCCTTAGTACACCACGTAGGATCAGGCAATTTTTAGGATATTTTTGCAGACCATACTGTGTCCCTTCTTGTCATCAGACTGCTGTTCCAGTTTTGGAGAAGTTGCAGCTTTTATGGCTGCAAGAGGGATGTCTGGTGAGCTGAATTAGCAGCTTAAATCAGGTGCAGGTTTCCACATGTCTGTATCTTTGCTGGAGCACTAGTAAGATTTACTACATCCACCTGTGCGTGGCACTTGAGCATGATTTGTGGGTGAGAAGAAAACAGTATTCTTCCTAATTTGAGTGAGGTCGAATCGACCGCCTTTCACATTTCTGCCTTGCCAGTTCCTAATGTGAGTAAGGTGGAACCGTCCACTCATTCATATTCATCCACTGCCAGTCTACTAGTTAAATCTAGGCCACCTGGTTCACAATCGGAGCTCCACCGTTCTGCACCAGAGGACCAGCTGACATAATTTCTTGTTTGTTTACTTGAATGAGGAGACAGAAAAAAGAAAAGAAAAAAATACTGTGAAATAACTAGCTTTAAAGAAACAGATCACCTAGGATGCCACCAGGTAACCTACCTGAACAAAACATGGCTGACACACATTAAGATATCATTGTAAGTCTCCATCACCCATGTATACACCACCCAGGGTTAAAGTAGTTGCAGAGTGAAAGCAGGATCTAAGGGGTTAATTAAGGTTAGTGGTGGACACAGCTCATGGGGTTCCCATCTCTGTAGTCTCATGTCATCTTGAAAGTAAGTACAATGAATGTATAAAACTTACAAAAATGCAAAGTAGAAATGATTATACCGAGAGGAATAGTGATACCAGATGCTACCTGTGTAGTTTACTGGACTCTGCATCTTTTCACCCTGTTTACAGGACACACTAAGGATTTTACACTTCATTTCTCAGATTAATACTGTGAACAACAGCCTGCAGGATAAATCTTTTCAGGCTGCACAAGAAACTTTTATTAAGCAGACCGCAAAAGAAAAACTTCATTGATTTGGTGGTGGTGGTGGTGGGGGGGAACAAGCTTGTTTGAAGAGGCCCAGACCTACACTGGTGATAGCTTGAAAAGCCAGAAGACTTGTAAGTTAATATACCAGTGGATATTGTTTTCAACAGCTGGTACTTCTGTAGGATTAAATGGAGCAGTAAATAGATGCAGAAGATGTCCCTAGAAGGCCTTTAAGCAGCACACACATGCTTGAAATGACTTTCAAAAGGAAAATTTCAACACTGAAAATTTCTGTCTTGGCAGCAAGCAAGACATTAGGGTCTGTTCTAAAGTGCTGAAATTGTGCGTTTAAGCAAGGATTACGTGTTGTGGAACGTAGTCCCTGTAGGACATCCTTTTGTAGCTCCTGAATGCTTCTGGTTAGCTTCTGTATGGATTTTGTCCAAGTTGAAACCATTTCCATGCCTAGGATTTATTGACAGCAGAGGAAATGAAAACTGAAACCCGTTCTGACATGGGGAACTTCCGTCCAGCCACCACTGGGAGTTATTTTCCTTTCAAATCACTACAAAATTAGATGGAACACAACTTGGCAGCCCTGAGCTGTTAACATTGGAATGATTTAATTGTTTCTTAGAGACTGCACTAAGCCAGTCAGTTTGCAGGGAGAAGGTGAATGCTTGAATTCCAAGACGTTTCAGGCCTACAGTGCCAGACGTCAGTCTGGAGATTTAAAGAGCTAGTAGCAGTAGCAGTGTCAGAGCGAGAACATTGTTGGCTGTTAAAGAAAACGTGGTTTACGGGTACTGTGCTTGCTTATGTTAGTTTAAGACTTATTACTTGTCTGGTGGCTAACTTGTAGCATTTCATTCCATTCAGCAGCACTGTTATCACATTTCCTGTGTAGATTTCACTTATCGTTACAGCAGGTATTTATAAGTAGGTGGGACTGTTAAGCTAACAGTTGGAACTTTTGGGGCAAAATTACATTACCATGCAGGGGAATCCTTAGTGATCACAAAACATGCAACCCATCATGCATTGCTTTACATGACTTTCCTCAGAATGCCAAAATCAGCCTTTTTTCGGGTACTTTTGCTCATTGTGATAATGTAGATTACTTGGGCATCCACAGCGAAGTCAGTTATTGCTATTATTATTATTATTATTATGTCTGTGTTTTTAGTGTCGCTGAACTGAAGCATAGGATTGAATCCAAAATTTCAGTCTGTAAGTGTACTTTTATAAATCAGCACTAAACACTCTCAAAAAAATCTTGTGACATACAGATGTAAAGAAAGTGCTCTGGGTACAATGATCCTGACCTATAGCGCAGTACTGTAATTTAATGCTTATAAGCCATACAAGTCCAGGATTGATTACAAACTGGGAAATTACATTGCAATCAAAATGGAGAGAATTATAGATCCCAAGGGACTTGTATCCTTCTCATGAGATAGGACTCCAGATGGCTCTTGTTGTCTTAGTGGCTTTGTGTTAAAGTATGCTGGAGCTTCTAATGATAAGGTCTGATATAAGCTTTGTTAGTTATAGCCTGCACAACATCTCCAAGATGGATGATGTAATTAGTATAGGATAGCCACAAATGCGAAGGAGTCATGCTGCTGTGTCCCACTGACGCTTGATTTTAACAATTCCTCAAGTAAAATCAACATGATCTTTTGCTGTTTCTGCAGCCTGTTGTTAGAGGACGGGTTCCTCTCCTTCCCAGTTGGCAGAGCAATAGAAAGTGTCTGAGGAGGATTAACTTGCTAGCAGATTGGCAGTCCCTGACAAACTGCACTATGGAGGTTGCTGGTTCGACTGTGTCACAGCTATCTACTGATGAATCAAGCCCTGCAGCCCCTGCCGACATGACATCCCTTTGATAACCTACTTCATCACCTGGCACATATAAACACAACTGTTAACTGTGTTATTTCTTATAAATCACATTGATAACCAGATAATAACCTGTAATCTAAGTATATCCGACTAAGAAGTTTGCTGTGTTCACAAAGCAGCCTCCTATTTCTAGCGGAGATTCAGCATCTGTTATCAAACATGCTGTAGGGACACCTAGAGTTAATTGATTACATCTGTAATTCTACAGTCCTGATGTAAAAAGATGGCAAGATGTTATTTAACTTAAATAAGTTTGATGGGATGTTGGGATTCACTTGAAAGGGCATAAGGCATATGCTTGTTGAAAATCTTCATGGAATTAGTTTTTAGATTGTTTGACCTGTTCTTGAAAGTGTTTTGAGGAAAAAAAAAACAAAAATACAATTAAGAAAAATGTTTAGGAACTGTGGACTCCTTTATTGATTAGTTGGGGGATGGTATAATGATTAAGGTGTTTAACTTACACATGCAAGGGACAGGGTTTGAATCTCACACTTGCAAATTGTGACTATGCTCAGAAACCCCCTTTGGAGTTGTTAGTCTAGTAATCACATATGAACCTATACAGAACTATTCTTTTTTTTCTTTTTTTTTGGTCAGAATGCAGAGGATTAAGTTATCCCAATTTACTTTGTTTGTATCAAAACCTGTGCACACTTTTAAGACTTTGTCCCCTTCTAGGATATGCTGCATATGTAGAAGGAGGGTAGGAGTTTAAAACAGTACTTTTTTCTGTGTCTAGTTGCCTAAAACATAAGCAAGGGTCAGCAGTGTGACATTTGTTTTTGAGAAATAAAAGTCTGTTGCAAAGGGGAAGAATGTCCTTACCACTGCTTTGCAGCAAACTTCTCCAAAGTATTAACCAAATTTATTGGGTCTGCTTTTCTGCATGTACAGCTACATTATTGTCATAAATACAGATGTTCTAAGTTTGCAAGTATAGATTTTACTTAACTAAAACATCAGTTTTGCAAGATGCCTTTTGGAAGGATACCCTCGAGTAAGTAAATATTTCCTATGCACAGAGATAATGCATATTCTTTTAAATTATCCACTGAGAAAATGTATATATTTATTTGTCTTTGTTGACTGGGACAGTCCAACTTGGGCAAAGCACATTTTTAGCAGAGGCCCAGGGAGAAAATCTCCATCAGAAGTACATACATAATTGCATTTATGTTATACATTTATGTGTCAGAAATACGGTTGTTGCATAACAGAACTGCAGAAAATACCACTCACATTAATAAACTGAATTGTTTTTGTAACAGAAAAATATTAATAACTATATACATTATAAGACTATGAGGTCTTTATTTCACTAGAAATTAAGGTAGTCTAGATGTATTTTATTAAGACACAAAACCTTAGCAGCGAGTGGTATACCTTGAGATTACTGTATTTTGTGAAATGAGGATATATTTGGTAGTATTGAAGAAAAGACAGCTATCAGGAGGAACGGTTGGTGTAGTAAGATGTAGGATATGGTAGTTAAAAATATGAGTTTTGTGTTTTAGGACAGAGGTCCAAGATTCTAGGTAGGACAGCATGTTAGGGTTAGTCTCAGAAAGCAGAAAAGCTAGATGAAGATTAAAATATGTTGGAGAAATATAGAGAAGAGTATGTTAAAGATGTCTTAGGAGAGAAGATGATAGATGAATAATGAGAAACATTAATCGATAAGTAGTGAGAAACATTAATTTGAGATAACAGACTCAACCTGGTGAAGAGCAAGAACTTAACCGTGGCTGAGCAAGGTCCTGTTTGTGCTGGATTTTGAAGTTAGGGATGTTTCAGTCATTTTTATATGGGAGAGATGGCATGAAGAACTTGGAGACATAAGACTACAGAGAGTCTCCTGCTGTGTTGTTAGATGTACTTGTGATTAATAGGAGGTTTACACCTGAGCACCCATTTTGTTACCCTGGAACAAGACCAGATTAAGGGTCTTCTGCACTGTGCACATACAAAAGATGGGGAGGGAAGGAACGGCTCCAATATCTCCATAGTTATGAGATGAGACGTTTTGGAACCAGTGTGGGAATACATGGTCACTGGGAGCTTTGCTAACTACTGTTGGCAGTGAGTCTACCGATGCTCACTAGGGTGATAGACTGGAAGCACAGAAGGCTGTTAGGAGGTGGGAGACTGAGACACCTGTTTAACGTGGACAGGTGGCTGTGGCATGTTACCAGAATAAGTAAGGGTCAGGAAGTTTGGAGCTGTGGAAGGCTGGGAATGGGGTGACATCTGTTGCAGGGTTATTTGTACATCAGGTTATTCTGGTGTATTGCACACTTTTTCCAAAACACCGATTAAGCAGTGTTGATCAGTGGGATTTTTTAACAAAGTAAACTACAGTTGTCACATGAGAAATAGCTGATCAGCAAACACCTATATTAATCTGAATGTCACACCTGTAAAATACTGGCAACCAATATATATGAAAAGTCCTTTATAATAATAATAAAAAAAAAAAAATACCTAAAGTTTCAGTCCACAGATGCCCCTAGTAGTTACCTTCAGCAGCGGATGTCCTTTAAACAACAGCATCAAAAAAGGGAAGTTATCAGCTGCCTGAAAACCATGACACCAATTCAGTGGCATAAACTACAAATAGTTAACACAGTGTGCATACTGAAAGATAGCAGGATCTATACAGGTGCAGTGCTGTGTGCACTACCTGCAGCGTGCAGAAATGCTGAGTCCCAGGAACAGCTGTTACACATCAAGCTATTTTAAAAAATACAATGTATATTTTTAAAATAACTGCAGTATAAAAGAATACAGAAGCATTTGACTGTGGGTGATGTAGAATTTATAATTTCCTGAGAAAATTTACATCCTCCTGGTAAATTACACTATTTATGGGTAAAAACAGCATCACAAACAGCTGAATTGTGTATTCTACCAGAACCTTAACCAGCAGTAGTGAGACTGAAAAAAAAGTGGGACATAACACCCACCACATATACTTAATAGTAAAGAAGATATTTACAGTTTGGTTGGAAGGGTCATACACTGTGAAAACTTTTCCTGGAACATGCTTTGAATAAAGGATGTTCATGGAGTGTAAGCCCTTCATAGTCCGCACCTAAGTTTTGGTAGGGAAATCATAATTACAAGCCAGGTTCAGATGTGTTCTGTTCTACAGGCATACTGGTATGGATTTAATAATAACTTAGTGAAATTTGTTTTGAAACTGTCCTTACAATGAGGAGATTTAGGTTTTATTTTTGTCGTGTGTGCCCAAGTTGCTTTTATTCAGGCTTCTAATAAGCAGTTATGAGTTTGGGAAAATAGACTGACATAGATTCAGACATATGTTCACATATTTAACTGTTCGTTTTGCTACTAATGAGTGTGCACTTTGCAGAGTTCATGCTGTTTCATGTTCATCGTTTTATACCACGCAAATGGAAGCTATGTGTAGAATGTTTTAGTTCTGAGCTGACTGTCATGCCTTCTTTGAATTGCATTTGGAATTCTGCTGATTGCCTTGTATTGTATAGTAATTAACTCTGATAGGGTAGGAGAATTTTCATGATATTTGATGACACAGTTCTGTTGGAATTTGATAAACTTTGCCTACGCTGTTTATCATCAAGCACATGGAATTGTTAATACCCATCTAAGCTTTTGCCGGAACAAACAGTTTGGATATTGGTTGAAAATCTCAGTTTACGTACAGCACCTGAAGAATACAGGCCTCAGCCCTATGTTGTTTTACAGTAATAGTATTGGAGTACGACTCTGGTTGCCTATCTGGGAATAGAATCCATGTCACACTGATCTTCTGTCTTCTAAAGTAAAAATGTGGTCTTTGCTGAGCTAATGGCATCGAATAAAGGTATGAATACAGCAAAAATAATGTTCCAGTGGAGAGGGTCATTCCTAGGGAGTGGTGAGTAATGTAAATCTGAACAAGGTTAGCAGCAGGGCATAGCATGGGGCTAGCAGTTTGCACTACTGTGGAAACAGCTGAGAGTATTCATGGAATATAAGGTACAGAAAGTTGAAGCTGGTTACATTTAAAATAATGCTTGTAATTTTTGTTCTCGTCTGCAAAATATTAAAATATTTGCACCATAAAAGGGTATAGATATGTTTTACCCACAGTGAGGGAAAACCTGTTGTTTGCTTATGAGGAAGCAGCCCAAGTAATCAAAATATTGATGCCCACAGTATTTTAAATATGTTGCCCACACCCTTCTTTAATGTGCTGTAGTAATTTAAAGGTGTTGTTTAAAAAAAAGAAAAACATATCTTTACTTTATTTAAATACCTCAGTTGTTTAATCTGGAATCTGCATGTCTTTTGTCTCTTTGCACTAATATGAGTCATTGGCTATGTCTAGAACAGGGGCAGGCAAACCAAAAGTGACACTCAAGCACATTTTACGTGGCAGTCCACTGAGGACCTACAGAATGTGGTATGTTAGTCTGACATCCTAGCTTTTCTTCCTTTTTTGTAATTTTATTTCTGTCAAGATTTCTTACAAATTTAAGCATATTCATTGATTGTAATTATTGGCAAAGATATTGACTGTATTTAAAGTATATGTGTTTATCCAGATGTTGCAAGTATTACATCCTGCAGTTTGTCTGCCTGGCACTAGGGCATATTGCAGGGGAAGAAGCTGCAAGTTTTGTTTGCTCAGAAAGGATTGCCTACTCTTGGTCTAGAGAATGTAATGTTAATGCACATACCCATTAATGTCATAATACAATATGTTATCCATCTGCAAATTGGGTCAGTCATCTAGCTGTACTGTGCCTGGTATACTTTCCTTTTTTTATTTTTAGAACAGTAGGCTTAAAACCCAGAGATTTGTTTGTCAGGACTGTACCAGACTGATGTTTCACTCAGTGCAGGTATTTTTAATTTCTCTTTGAGAGCTTGCACTATTGTACTAATGGTGACAAAATCAGACATTTTGTTCTGTGCTGACATATATTTTGTATCATTATCTGTTTATGCTGGATATCTGTCTGGATTCAGACCAGTGAAGGGAGAATGAAGTCATTTTATGAGAAATGTAAAGAAACCTAGATCAGCTGACCTATACTAAGAACTTCGAGTGTTCTAACCTTGCAGTCCGACTTGAAAAAAATAATGAACATACATGAGGACACAGTACACATGCTTGTGTTTTTAGTTCCTGGTATTTGCTGTTTGGATTGGAAAACCCCTAGGTAGCATTTGGATTTATATTTAAACTGAGGCTATCTAAATTCTTGCAAGAAAATTTGCATGTTTCCTGTAATGTTGTATGTTCTTTAGGGGGTTGCAGCTGTTTCTTTCTGTAAAGACTGATTTTGTCATTTTTGCCACTTGGGACCTTAATACTAGAGTTTCATTACAGCTCTTTTTTTTCCCTTTTGACTGTAGGCTACATGAAACACTTAGCATGTAAATTTATTTTTCTTTTACTTTAGATAACTGAATGAACTACCTACACTGTACATATGAAACTATATTTGTTTTAAGCAAATCATGGAAGTCACTGAGACAGGTAGACCAGAAATAACAGAAAGGGGGAACCTGATTCCCTTTCTTCAAGATCTTTCTACCTGTAGATCTCTTTATATTGGGTAAGGAAGGCCATGTGTGTGTGTATGTCTTTCGGCTTATCCCAGTTAGGGGTCGCCACTGCGGAACTCCGGTCCACTAATGTTTGGTAGTGGATTTTTACATGCCGAGTTACCAGCCCTGATGCACAAACTTCAACGAAGGCACGCCCATTCACGCATGCCTCCACACAGAAGATGTTCTAGCTGAGAATCGAACGCAACAACGTCTTGCTCTGAGGCGACAACGGTAAGGAAGGCCATGTAATGTCCATATTAATAGGTAAGGGATGAGTTAGGATGAATTCTATTGTCTGGGATTAGAGGGATTCGTAAGAACACCGTCTGGTTTTAAGTACTCATGTTTCTTTCCAATATACTTAAGCTTATTTTTTTCTTTATCCTTTTTTGTCATGGTGCCTGATTACCACAGAATTTGTTCCCTAGTGGTGAGAATCCATCCAGATCCACTAACGTGACAGCTATTGGGGGAGCATCATTTAGGCAACCATAGGGGTTGCTTGTGTCCTGATTGTTTTCCTGACAATGAGGGCATTTTACTTATTTTACCTATACCCACCTCGGGCAGTGAGAGGTGTGACCTGCATAACCGAAAGGTCTGCAAAGCCTTCCCCTAGGTAACCATTTGAAATGTCCGGATCTGCAGGAGTCGCAAATTGCAGAGACTGAATGGCCAAAAAAAAAAGACTTTATTTACCAAGTTTGAAATTGCTGTTTCCCAGAATATTCCATTTTCTCAAAGGTTTGGTGATCTCAGAGTTGGTATGCATAACTTGGGGGGGGGGGGGTATAATGGTTAAGATGTTTATCTGACAGACAGAAGATGCAGGGTTTATTCTTAAAAAGTAGTTAGGGGTTAGCATAATGATTAAGATGTTTGCCTCACAGACAAGAGGTATAGGTTTTGATTCTCACCAAGGGAAATTGGCTAGGCTTAAAATGGTCCACAAGGGCAGCTAGCCTAGTACTTACCTATAAAGGTGGGTTTGGCAGAATGGTTAAGGTCTCATAAACACAAGGTATGGGGTTTGATTCTGACCTAGGGTTAATGGTTAGTCTTAAAATGGCCTTTCTGGGCACTTAGCTTAGTGTTCACCTATGAACCTAATATAGGTTTGACACTATGTCTGTCCATGATACTGTGTTCCCACCAGTGTCTGCAGTTTTACCTGAACTAAACTCGGTCCGGCGCCACGCGGCAAGAAAGACTGAAGAAAATGGCGTCGGCTGATGCCTTTATACCCGAAGACCAGCAGAGATGACGTCGGGTGAAGTGCGACATCAGCCGAAGCCGGACCCGGACTTTGGAATCCGGCCGACTGAAGGGCTGCCTGACGACAGGACAACCCAGTTGTTATGACTGCAGATGCATCCATGAAGGACATCTAAATACTCCATGACAAGTTAGCAGCATGCATTTACAGGCAGAGTTTAACATTCAGATTTACACTTTTCAAAAAATAGGCAACCTGAATTTAAAATAAAAAAATTCACTTCTACTAGATAAAAAAAAGTGTTGAATAATTCCAAACTGCGAAGTGGAAATTGCCAACTGAACTCGAATGCAGAACTGCAGTGAAGTGATGATAAATCCTTTTAACAGCAGCAGAAGGAGAGACTATTACGAGTGCTAAATAGAGACATGAAGCACTATATTCTTTTGGAATGCATGGGGAGATTTTTATTGTGATGTTAGTAGCAGTGTTCATTATTTATTTATATGTTTTACATATATAATGTGTGTGTGTGTGTGTGTGTGTGTGTGTATGTATATATATATATATATATATATATATGTGTGTGTGTGTGTGTGTGTGTGTGTGTAAAATGGTTTTATTTTTGATGTGAGATACTCAGCCTAATATTTCACAGTTGGCATACTATTATTGATGTCTATACAGACAGAGGCAAACAGAAACAAGCACACAATCTCTTACAACACGTAGAGAGACTCAAGAGTCACAGACACAGATGCAGAGGCACACACACAAATATAACCATACCCAGATAGATGCAGAAACACACACACACACACACACACACACACACACACACCAGTGTCAGGAATTTTTTGACTATGTACCTGAAATGCCTAATTGTGATAAAATTAATAAGTACGTAAATACTAGCCATAGTAATATGTTTTAGCTCATTGTTGTCAGACAGGTATAGTGCAAACCATTGCAACTTGTCCTCCCAGTCAGCACACGCACATACAAGCAGGTACACCTACAGTCAGACTTGCACATAAACACAGAAAGTCACATATATCTGCAAATAGAAATACACACTTGTACAAAATGTAGAGGCATAGACACACACACACACACACACACACACACATACACACACACACACAAATTCCCCACCATTTATAGGAATTTTTGACTGTGTACACATCAGATGTCTGATTGTGATCCAGTCAATAAGTATGTAAATACTAGCCATAGTAATATATTTATCTCATTGTTGTCAGACACATATTGTGCAAACCATTATAACGTTACCTCGACACACACACACACACACACACACACACACACACACACACACACACACACACACAGGCAGTTCATTCATTTGATCACAGCTAGACAGTATTAACAGTGAAAAGTAAGCCCCGTAATGTGCTTTGGCTGGTTGCTGTCAGATGCGTACAGTGCACACACATGTATGCATACACAGATGTAACCACTTTTTTGGGATTGTACAACTCAGATGTCCAAGTTGGATAACAAGTAAGAATTCATCCATAAAAAAATGGGCACAATAAATGTATTTTGGCTGGTTGCTGTCAGACATATATAGTATACATGCAGTTGCTACTGTTAGTTTTTTTTTTCTTTTCTTTCTCCCTCTGCTAAGTTCAGCTTTTTAAGAGCCACTATTACCAAGCAGAAAGGAAATAATGACCAAGTTAAAGGTTTTAGTCATGATTCAAGAATTTCATACTGGAATAGATAAGGTTTCATTTTACTAGGCTCTTTCTGTACTTTACTTCACCCCTTTGGAACATCCAATGTCCAGTGAGGATTGCCAACTCTCAAAGTTCCTTTTCTCATTCCCATTATTCCTCAGCAGGGCTTAGCGGTGTGGTCAATTTCAACTATTCGGAGTGGTGTAAGATGTAATAGTAGAATTATTTGCTTACTGTCCAATTTGATAAAAAAACGAGTTGTGCCTGTTTAATGCAAAATATTATAGTTACTAAACTGTATCATATATTAACGTCTACTTACTTACCTGCAAGTTTTAATTTATTATGTAAAGTGAGTTTTTTTCTCATTATGTTGCCAGCAAGAGTCAGTAATAGGGGTATAGTATCAGTTTTGACAGTGCCATCATTGCAGGAATTATACAGTTAGTTATTGTTTTAGATGTTATTATTATAAATTGTATTTCCTTTCTGGCTGTTTTGCATATGATCTTAAAGTCTGCTAGAGAATGTGTTTAGTTATCAGGATAGAAATTTGCTTCTGTTGATTGCAAGATTGGTAATCTGTAAACTGTGTATTCCGGGTCTATATTACATGAACGAGTGATCAAAATGTTGAGTACAACATACTCAACACACTCTGATTGCTCGATCATGTCATCGAAACCTAAAAACACAAAATCGAAAGATTTTGTTTGTCCACACCTAACATACAACAAACACACATACAAACAATTCATGCAAACCCCTACACACTCACATCAATCAAACAGCTACACAAATGCACATACTTTTAAAACAAAGTGGGGGGCTTTGCCCCCCCCCCGATGTGGGGGGCTGTGCCCCCCCCAACTAAATATATCAACTTCAAGATCGCTGTACATTGGGGAAAGGGCAATTTCCCGGTAATCTCAAAACAACTTCTGACACAAGCTATTACCGGGAAATTGCCTTTTCCCCAGTGTTGGTATATTAAATAAAGCAGCCCCTTACAAAGCCATTCCAAACAGTGCAGTGTGTTTACGTCACACGCTACACTCACTAGGAAGGCCGGCCATAACATTTTGGAACTCCAAATTTCAACATTTGGAGTGTTCGATTACATGAACGTTTGATCAAAGTATGTCTAGTATCTTGTACTCGACATTTTGATCGCTCATTCATGTAATATAGACCCATGTATTTCTCGGTTGACGTGCATCTGAAAATGATTTAGTCAGTTCAGTGAATGCTTTTAGAGATGGTGGGGGTAAAGCGATGTAAAACTTTATCTCATCAGACCTTTGACAAGATAGATTGCAGAGAATAAGTATACGTACACTAAAAATAATAAAATATATTCATAAATAAAAAGAATGAGAAAGTACTAGAATAACATCAGTTTAAAAGTGTAAGAACATGACAGGAAGGTTGGGATTACCCATATTTATTGTTCCTGTCTGTCTGAAGTAACACAGAAGCTGACTCCAGATAACCACATTAGCAGTTTAGATAGACAAATTTGGTGAAATACAGCACACAGGGATATCGGTTAGTATATATAGGGGGTGACTACTGGGACAACATAAATTAACAGGAGAAAAAAAATAGAAAAAACACAGTGATATATGATGTTTATATTCACCCATTTTTAAATTGCTTGTCGTGGTGAGTGTTATGGTAAACTAATTGTTCCGTTTTGGCTGGAAATGCTTGTGGTATGTGGAGTTCATGCTGGCAAGACTCAGGCTGCGAGAACCTTATTTTGTATTGATGACTGAATAGAGCAAACACTGCCTGGCTGACCTTTTCTATTTTCTTTTCTTTTTTTTGGGGGGGGGGTATAGTAGACTGCTGGAGTGACAGTACTAGATACTTTGGGTAACGGGTATTCCCCCTATCGTTCCCTAGCTTTCTGTGATAGCAATATTTGTTGTTTTAGCAAAGTTGTTCATGCTCAGTGCTCACTGGATAAGAATCTAGTACATTTCAAATGGCACCGGTATTTGAACAAGTGGAACTGAACTGTTTGTTTAATAAGTTGGTCTGTAGTTTTTTCTTCTGTTTTAGCACATATTCTTGTTCTTATCTCTACTTACATTGAAAATATTGCTGTTTGTAATTCTGGAGAGTTGCAAAAATTAGATCTAATACTGTATATTTCACATGTTCCAAATATGCTCTCAGTTTAAGAAATGCCTAACTCACACTGTGACTTGACACACAGTCATGTATGGACTGACAGAACTTGCTGCCACTGGTAGCACTCTCCTATCACAACCTGGTTTTGTAGATCCGTTGTTGTAAAAAAAAAAAAAAAAAATCATCATTACAGAAGCCACAATCATGCCTTGACAGTCTAATATTCATAAATGTTGTAACACAGTGCATTTTTAAGATCAGTTTGATACTTGGAGATGATTTTTATTTAATCGTGAGTGAGTGCATAAACCAAAGTAACAATCAATGAGTGGCACGGCTTTCCATATTTTGCAGTCTGATTTTACCCATATTTAACAAGGATGTCTGGAACAGAATCTGTGAACAGTGGTGTTGTGAGCACAAGAAGATTGTATGGGTCACTAATATTGACGTGTGAACCTAGGGTCGTGTTTAACACATTTGGGCTGTAACTGCTGAAGGTACGCTTTGATATCTAATTCAAGTTTGTGCAGCCAGGCATTGTCAGAGCAGTTTCTGAAGTGCATCTGCTTATCTGAGGACTCAGATTTAGAGAAGAGCACTGTTTCTGCTGCTTTGTTGCCAGGCTCAGTTTGGCGATCTTGAGGTTTTAGCTTGCTACTTTGATTAGTGGAAGAGCTCACTGTTACGAAGAAAACGCTGTTTGTTATCTCTTCTGCTGTGCTCTGCTGAGTGTGTTGTTGCATTAGATTCTTTAAATGTCCAAGCTAAGTCTGAAAGTAAATTATTTCATCTTAAATATAGTTTGCCGGCCATTAATTTGCTTTTTATTCAGGGCTTTGGCTCAACCCACTGTCGCTGTAAATTTCAGACACGATGCATTATCTGAAGGGCCAGTGGCAGCCCCTGTGGATAAGTGTGCTGTCTTTTGTTTCTTCTTATTCTCATTTGGAAGTGATGTTCTTAACACAAAGTGACATCCATTGTAATAGCATTGGAGATGCTATTTTCTTGAATTTCCAATTAGGGGTATGTTCAGAAGTGATGGTTTCACCTAACAGACTTTCAACAGTGAACAGTATGGAATATATAAACTTACTCATTATAAAGATAATGGAATGCAGTGAAGAAGGAAAAAGTACTGAGGTATTAAAAAGACAAAGAAAAAATGACTGCTGTCGTAACAAAATCCTGCATTGCATCTGTAAGTCCACCCTTAGCTGTTCTCCATTTGCTAGGAATGTGCCTGCACTGGTTAGGAAGAGGATACTAGGATTACAGTCTGAAAGAAATTTAAAGGCAGTTCTCAGTGTTTCATGGTAGTGAAGCGAGAATGAGATGCAGGCATAGTGCTCATAACAGAATACTTCAGTTTGTAGCAGTGTACTGCATTTGTAGTTTAAAGCAGTGTAGCAAATGCAAAACATCATTTGTTTTGTCTGTGGTCAGTGGATGCTGTGCACATTTTTCATACATAATAAAAGTACTTGCTGACCTTGTAAAACCGTATCCTTTTTGTCTTTTTTTTATCAGTCTACTGACCACTGGTGCTTGCTTTATACCAGTCGCCCCTTATTTTTCATTTCCTCTTGGGGTACTGAAGAGTGTCATAATTATGCTGCTGGGTTTGGTATGGTGGGGTTTGTTGTGCTAATATACAGCATCCCAACCATCCCCTGGGCTTTGGATTTGCAGCTTCCCAGATGTAGGCTAGTTGTGCATATTCTTCCGTCGTAACATAGCATCTGATCAATGAAATATCCATCTCTTTTCCTGTCAGTGTAGGTGCAGTGATGTGGAGGTCTGTGATTATTATGGAACACAGAAGGGATTGGTTACCATCATGGTATACATGGACTCTTAAGGGATTATTAACAGTAGTGTATCTGGTGGCATCGTAGAACAAGTACCCATAATTTTGATGTCTTCATGCCACAGACTAATTGGCTGTCTGAGGGCATTGTCTATTGTCTCTTTAACCTCTCTACAAAGGTACAAATAAAAACCCCTCAGTCTCCACTAGGAGTGCTGTCAGCTGATTCTACCCTCTGAATGGGAGCCACTAATCTGTTGCTCAGTGCTTCCGTGATTGGCTGTATTCTCCTCATCTGTAGTCTCCTACTTCAAAACCCAGTTGTGTACTGCCAGCAGCTGGCTTGTCTTTATTAAAAAAGTTCTTATTTTCTGACATATATTTTAAAAAAATGATAAGACTCTAGACCCAAGTAGCCACATTTTATTAAGGTCCAAGATACAGTGTCTAGAAATTCCTTTTCCAGCTTTGTTAATTTCTGAAGACCAAAAATCTGTATTTTATAGAAGCCTTTACTCCAAAGCGCTTTACAGTTGTTACTAACTCTTGTGGCAAAGTAACTGAATAAGTGGTGGAAGATAATATGTGCATTCTTTTTATTTTGCTTACTTTTTAGCAGGTAACCCTCTGGGCACAAATGCTTCTTTTCTGGAATGACCAGGGATCGCTATCTGATTATGTGGCTTGCTCAGATTCAAATGCAGGACTACTAGCAACTAATAACTTTTCTCCCTTAAGTTAAATTACCATGATATGATGTATCTTATGATATATATGATTTGATACGTACCTCTCCAAACACCTGATTCAACTGGAGAGACCACAGAAATACCTCACAAAAACATGGCCTCCATCACCTGTCCTATGTGGTCAGGCTCAAATCATTATCACTCTACTCAGTATTGTACAGATTGCTTAGAGGTAATCTGTGTCTCACTTACAAGGCAATATTGGACCCTGCCCTACTAGAGATACTCTATATCCATAAGTCTAACTCCTCGCGCATTACCTGCTTGAAAGCCCTAAATCTAATATGAAACATCAACAAAACCTGCTGAAGAGACAGGTTTGTCTCCCAGAGGATCCCCCATCTCTGGAATAGACTTCCCATACATGTCAAACAGAATACCTCGCTGACCTTCTTCAAGCGCAACCTTGATGAGTGGATGGGAAACCACAAATTTGTCCCAGGGGGTTCCAACTGTGTCCCTCATTGGCAGGGGTGACAGGTGCTGACTGAGGTTTCTTTTATGGGGATAAACTCTTGGATAGGCTTGTAAAGGCCCCGGGGCCATTAGCTTAGTAACCTCCTATGACTAAACATGTTATCTGCCGGCTTAGAAATTGTTTACTTTGGTTTTATAGAGAAGAAGTGTTAACAAACACTCTGGCAAAACTACAATCTGAATTTTTCAATATGTGCTTTCATAAAATCTTTCAAGTACCCAAAGCAGTAGGGAGACATTGCTACCTGGTGATAATACCAGTAAGGTAAGATGTTTATGCCAGCACTCGCTGTGTTATATATGAGGTTTATAATAACACTGCATTCCTTCAGTGAAGTGTCCATCTAATTTCTTGTCTGTGTAGGAACATTGATTTGGATATATGTGCTTATTGTGGAACACAGGAGGGCATCAGTTAGCATTTCATTTTGATATGCATGATGTCATAAGGCATTACGGCACACAGCAGGATAACAGCAGGGTATCTGGAGGCATCATGGAACAAGTACTGATAATGTCTGATGCCGGTTTATAATAACACTGCATTCCTTCAAAGTGTCCATCTATTTTCTTGTCTGTGTAGGAACATTGATTTGGATATATATGCATATTGTGGAACATAGGAGGGCATCAGTTAGCATTTTGATGCGCATGATGTCATAGGGCATTATGATACACAGCAGGATAACAGCAGGGTATCTGGAGGCATCATGGAACAGGTATTGATAATGTCTGATGCCGTCATACCATAGACATACAGTGTATCCGAGGGTATTGTGGAACATATATTATTTGAGTGTACAGCAAAATATCTGATGGCATTCTGGCACTGCACAGTGAATATGTGGCATATTGGCATGAGAAAGTAAGCATTTGATGGTATTATGTCACATACACTGTTGACATAATGCACAGACATGGCAAATGTTGCCATAAAATTTTAAAATATTGTCGCATAGGTTCATAAGGTCCCTGGCACTGTATCATGGGAAATGCACAGTGTGCTACCAAGGGAAATTATGGCACACAGAATATACAGTGTGCTTCCATGGGAATTGTGGCACATGGATTATCTGGCATAATGGTGCTGCACAATGGAGCCTTGAAATGAGAGGCAAGGCCTAAGGGTGGGTACTAGCAAGCCAGAAATTGCCTTGAGGCTTAGTTGCCTTGTAACTCCTGTTGTCTTATGGGACTCTAATGATTTCATGCTCAGGCACATAGGGTATCTGAGGATATTATAGTGCATAGCAGGCTGTCTGAAGGTGTCATGGTATGTTACCTATGTGGCACAGGATATACATGCTGAATGAAGGATTATTGTCAGAATGTTACAGAAGATTAAGGCTATGAGATGCTAACTAAGAAAAGAAACTTTATTCTGTGGTCACAGTTTGAGTACATCAGTGGTGTCCTGGACCACAAGCCTAGTACCTACCCATGAATGTAATTCCTCTGCCAAAGCATGCAAGGAGTTATTTTTTTAAGTGAGATGGTTTTCTCTACCTTTGATTTAAAGGTAAGGAAATGAATGTTTTATAAATTACAGACTTTTTTCTAGTAACTGTGCTATACTTGAATCATATTGTATGTTAAAAAGAAATCTCAGTGTAAAGACCAACTGTAGGTGAGTGTGGACCTTTCCTTTAAAGGAAAACTCCACCCTTGCCTACAGTTTAACTCAATCCTTAGGTTGCTTTTCTTCCTATGTTAGGGTTCCAATATTGTGTAGGTACCAGAATCCTGCTTGTACTTTATAAAGCTTTAATTTTCTTACCTTGAAATCAAAGGAAGGGAAAGCCCACCAACATTTTTTAAGCTTAATTTCTCAAATACTTTGCAGACAAATTTTTCTCTGACTGCATTACATACTACGGACCCAGAGAAATCTGTAGTTCACCTTGTGAGGTACTGTTGTCAATCCTAGACAGGCAATTAATTCTGCTGCTGTAAAAAAGACAGAAAGCTGTGAGACCTATTTCCACTGTCTTTATTGCAGAGAGGATGATAACTTAAAACTTAGTCACAGCTGCTTCATGTGTAGCCATGCTTTTCATAGCAAAACAAAGCAATTAGATCAGTTAGGGATTTAAAGGCAATTGTCACCTCCTCTGATATATTTACATAGGCAGCATCAGAGTATTGAAATGCTAAGTGTTAAATGCTGGTTATGTATACTTTATATATTAAGATGACTTAAGTGTAGTGTCAAAGATTTCTGTGACATTTAGAGAAATGTCAAAGTATTTTTTCTTATAAAGTACCAACAAATTCGCCATTTTCATTCACCCCCATGGACAGGACAGAACTGCCCAACCAGCACTGCTGTGCAGACAGACAGCATCCTTATCAACTAGGTGCACTGATACTGTTTATAAAAAGATCTTTTATGTTTTTTTGACATCCTTCCAGAGGGATTGCATATCTGGTACACAGATAAGTGGTAGGAGACACCCACTGACTTTGAGTCGGTCCTTATACATTGCATTTTGTTCTCCTTAACAGTAGTAACTATCAGCTGTACATGATACAGCAAGGATCATTTACTGCAATGAGAGTTTTCACACATCAGGATGAGAATGTGGGGGGGGGGGGTCTGTCAATTCCTTTAGCACTGCAAAATAATCCCTTTACAAAATCCTGCTATTTAACTATTTTCTTTTGCAGGAAGTAGCTAACAGCTATTTATAACATAGAGCAAGCTCTGACAGACATATAAATGAGGCTCGCTCAAGGAAATATAGAAGCAGTTCTGTTACAGAAGGTGTGCTAGATGATAATCAGTTTTGTAGAAACAGTGGCAGAATGTATTCATTCATTCTCTGATCACATGCTTCCTTATATCTAGCATGACTCCTATAAACAGGACTTGAAATGTATGCTGGGAAGAAGGAATGAAAGCAAGAAAACATTACACTGGCAGGCCCCATTGACTGCCATTTTGTGGGAAATGCATTAAAATTGTAAAAGAAGCACCTGGAATAATTTTGAGCCATTAAAATAGCTAAGAAAACAAAGATACAATGAAAAAGAATGTGTTTTTTGAGTTTAGAGGTGGAGTTTACCTGATGTCTGTCGCCTTCCATCTTCTTCAGCCATGTAGGATTATGTTTTAACTGCTTGACCAACCACTACAGCTTAATGCTGCTGACCCTAAACCTTGGCAGGATACTGAATTCTCTGTCTCCCTTTTGCAGTTCTAAGGATCTTTGAGAATAAATTTTCTAGAATCTCTTATAGCTTGGCTTGATTATTTGGCAATAGTAAGATGTTGGCTATTTTGCTTTTTTGATCTTTGTACTCATTATTAAGTGACTCAGTTAATGGGGTGAGACTCTCCAGTGGAGTTGTCCTTTATTCAGAATTTACAAGGCGAGTTCCATTATTCAAAATTTACAAGGCGAGTTGCCATAGTTTCTGCTAGCACCTTTTTTCATCAGTTTTTTTCACAGTTTTGATAAATCTCTACACCTGTTCCTCTCAGTCAAATGGCTCTTGACACATGCTGGAAGTTATGGACCACTTAGATATGCCTTGTCCTGAGAAGAAACACTTTAGTGCATGTATCGTGCTGATAGTGTTAGATGATATAGTAACTTCAGGGTACTTGGAATAAAACTAATTTACACACATTAAGTAGATTATTAATTTAAATTATATCAACTCTCTACTTCTTTCCTCTTTCTGTACAGTACTTTGTAAGGTAATATTGGATTTTGTAGATTGCTGTTATGATGAAAAATATCATAGTATGCACACTTCATCTCTGCTGACATTCCTGGCAAGTTCATAGATTCTGTTACTCTTTTCTTAAACTTCACAATTCCAAGATGTGATTTGCAATTTGCATTTTCGAACATCTGTTTTCTCATCTGGGAAGGTATGATAACCATGTCAATAACAATAAGTGTTGGTAAAACCTGGGATACAGTTTTTATCTGAAGGAGAAGCAAGACTGGGTTTTTTCTTTCTGATGATCTTTGATTTAGCCAACTTCAGTTGTTACTCCTTTTAGTACGTGCATTTCTAAGTCAGTGCCAGTGTATCTCTAAAATTCTATTAGTTTTTCCTGTATTACAGGCAAGTGCTGAATCATCGATATAATCTTTGATTCTTCTTTTAATATTCATTCTGACACACATGCGTGCCTTATTATATCAGGTATATGTAGCTCTTTGCCTTGTCTGTGTTTTGGTTTTGGTTTTAGGTCATACTTCTACACATTAAGCAACACGCTCTACAGGTGCATTCTATAAAGACTGAATATGCATGCATGTGTGTGCGTTTGTGCGTATGCATATGTGTGCACGTCTGTCTGTATGCCCCAGAATAGACTGTCAACATGTCTGAAATTAGATTCTGTCTGCTTGCACCTGTTGATTCTCAGGGTAGATGTTAGCCCTTATGCAACAATGAATTGGGTAAAGCATGTGATCAGAGAATGAATGAATACATTCTGCCACTGTTTTTACAAAACTGATTAAATACTGGTCCACAGGTCTCAACCTGCTAGGAGGCCCATGTGGAACACAGACAATAGCAATGTGTGCCAAACAAAATGTGGAACATCCTATTTTCCACTGAGCGAAAAGCGTACGTTGGCCATGGCCTTTCAACCAAAACACACACCCTTGTCATACCGCTCAACTGCCCAGAATTTTGCAGAATGCCCAGATATTTGGTCTGTTCCTCATAAAATATGTAGTTTTCTGGCAAATTACAGAGGAATGAAATAACAGATAATGACAGAAATTTGAGTTTCAGACATCATTTTCTTCAGATCGTATATGGTAACACAAAACCTGTTATTCTAGCAACTTCCCAAGTTTATAAGAGTAATATGTAAAAATTGTCCCTATTTTTGGGACTTTATCACCACATTATGTTTAGCTATTGGCTTTGTCCAGATTTCTTACTCTAGGAGGTTGAGAGGTATGCATTTAAAGAGAGGAAAAAAAATAAAATAAAAGCGAAACAGTAACAAAGTATGTAACTGCAATACCAACTCTACAACAGAGGAATATGACCAAAATTTCAATGAGCAATTAAATTCTTTCAACAACTAATTCTAGAATAGCCATGTATGCTTACACATACACATATATGTGTGTCTGCATTTTTATATATATATATATATATATATATATATATATATATATATATATATATATATATATATACGTGTGTGTGTGTGTGTGTATAATTAAAATCAATCTGCATACTTCCACAACTTTAGATAAGATGTCTGTTTCTCTTAAAAGCTATCTGATTGCTTCTTTTGTCACTGACTTTTTTTTTTTTTTTAATGAATCATACAGCTTGTCAAATTTACAGATTGTGATTATATTCTCCAGCTTATTGATGTAAGCATTAATAAATTTCACTGTGCCTTAATTTAATTCAAAGGCAAAACAAATACATGGAAATGTCTTCTGTGCTCACTGTAGTTCATTATTTTCCCCGTTATCAGTCCTATTTTGTCTTGATTACCTTCTTAAAAGATAAAAAAAGTATTAACTACCCTGAAGGCTTCTTTCCTTAAGAGACAAATGGTATGATTTAAGTTTCAGAGTAGCTAAGAATAAGGAATATATCACATTTCTGGATCCACAGCTTCCAGTTTTCTGCTACATTAACTTGTCATGAAACAAGAAAATTTCTTGTGGCTGCAGTTGAACCATTTTTTCACTGAAATAAAAAACAATTGTGAAAAACTTAACACCAGCTGTACTTGTAAAAGCAGACTGAGGTAATGCTACTATCATGAGCCTGGTTTGTTTCATTTTGTTTTAAGTTTTACTCGTATTTGTCTATTTATTTTTCCTTTGTTGACTGGGTTGGTCCCACTAGGCAAGGGGCCTGTTTTTAGGTGAGACTCAATATGGCATTTATGCTACTATGGGAAATTTGTTAATGGCATCTGGGAACTTCCCCTAGACTTTTCAGTAGGTGCTGTGAAATCTTTTACATCCACCTGAACTTCCACCAACTGAGGCAGAAGGGGCCTCTGTTTAATGCTCTCATCCGAAGGATGTATGTTTTAAACAATAATAATTATAATAGTTCTGTTGTGGCATTGCAAGCATGCCCTGTACAAGTGGGCTCTGGTACCCAACAGCAATGTACAGGTAACACACACAGGCAGCCAAGGTGAATTTTAAAAAAATGTTTAAGGATAATCAAATGACCAATATCTAGTTACCAGTTAGTCTGCTAAAATTCACATAAGTAAAATCTGTAAGAACGAATATTTAAGACTGGCTAAGATACAGATACTTGCAAACAGGACCAGGCTTGACCTTTGGACGAGTTTAGAGTAATTCCTCACCATAACCCTAGCTGATGCTTCATGTTAATTGAGCATCAACAGAGCAACCTATCAGGTGGCAGCATGGCTTGCCCACACCCTCTGCTAATAATCTATTTAAGGCAAAATGATTCTTCCTTGTAATTTGTTTAATTGGATCTGAAGAAATTGTATGGATCAAAGAGCTTTATCCAAATAAAAGATTTTAAAGGAATCCCTTATTTGTTTTTTCCCCAAATAGAAAAAGAAGGTAGAAATAGCACGTTTGAGTAGGATTTGCAACTCCGAAGACTTCATTTTAAAAAGGTCTCAGGGCCTGACACATCTTTACACTCTTTAGCTCTGAAGCTTATCTTGTTTTTGTCTGTCTTGTTTGTCCTAGTTCAATCCCTTGGAATACTTCTGGGTTGGATTTGCATAATACAGGTATCTGTCTTGGTGACATAAGATTTTTTTTTTTTGCTTTGAAAAAAATAAGGTAATTCCATCTTGTAGATCATATTTATGCACTCCAAAATTATTAACTGAAAAGCAAGAAAAACCTTGCTACTTCTGATAGCAGGTAACATCTGTAATATTAGTCGGTATGCTCAGTAAAGGCACAAACAACTTGGATATCTGACCTGCCTCCAACCTTAAGAATAAGGTGTACCAATTAGCATGCATTTCAAATCTGTGAGCTACCTAATCTTTAAAGACAAATATTCCTATATACTGAAAGTGCCATAGTATTGGGCTGGCTCTTTGGTGTAGAGGGGTACATCCCTGCCATCCTGGGGTTAGGTCGGACACTGGTTGAGCCAGCCATGAATGGAGAGAAATTAGGAGGTTGAGGTGTGCACAACAGAGGCATGTTTCAGATTAATGAAGTTGTGCTTGGGACTGAGGACCTAGCTTTTTGCTTATAATGGAAGGGTATGTCTGGCTGAGAGACTTAATTGCTCATGGAAGCAAGTGATTTGCTCTTGCTGCACCTGTTAAACCCTCCTCCTTTGAGCACTGAAATGGTGTGTTAAGGCTGTAAATAGAAAATCTTCTACTGGCAGCTTATGTGACAGCCAAGTCATTGTCTGCTGTTGCCCTAAAGTGGACGAATAGTTACAGTCATAGCAATTGGCCAGATGCTTTTCAGGCATGGGGGAACCAAAAACTTAAAAAAAATGAATCCCAGTGTTAGAAACACAGTACACAGAGTACATGTACTGTTTCCAGCAACTCATCTGTGCAGCCAGAATTGAGTAGCTGGCCTTTTCCCCATACTGAGGTGTCCCCCCAGAGTATGGTTTATCCTGTGATCCTTATCCGCCCAGCTAATCATGTAGCAGGCCTGCTGTGTTTGTACATATAGCATTTGACTTAACTGTCAACTACTGAAGAATATTAAAGCTCCAGGATATTAACAAGTTCTGTTGGTCTTCTGTGTCTCTCTGAGCAAGTCATTTAAACAAACAATACTCCCAGATTACCCCTGAAAAGGTACGCTTATATCCATAGGCATACCAGGTTAGCAAATGTATATAAAAAAATGAGTTGTTGGAACTTTTACTACAAATTTAAGTAGCACAACACAATTTTTGTGTTGTAATTGAGCTTTTCATGTGTAGCCAATATCCTGATATGGGACTTCAGATATTTTTCTTATTAGCCAGATACAAGTTTAACGGTATCCGTTATATTCACGCTCTTAGCCTGTACATTGCAATATGTTTGTTCAGTCAAGTAAATGTTAAGTGACTGTATAAGCCTGGCTGCATTTGATTTTTCTGCTTGTGACATTGGTGTGTGCCTCTCTGTGGGATGTATTATAAGTAGATGTGCTCATTGTTCACAGAATAAAATATAGATCTCTTTGGCTTAATTACCATTTGAGGAGTTATAATTTAATGATAGCAGTCTCATTGGTTTTGGTAGCCCTTTAGAGGAGAAGGAAGTTGGCTAGCGAGGAAAAAGATTGTTTTGCTTCTTGTTTTGTTAACTGGAATTTAAATAGCGAGAAAAAGTCATCTGTTGTGAAGAAATTGTATTTCTAAAAGCAGGAACTTGTCAACACCAGCAGCAGACAGATGAAAAAGTACCCTTGGCTTGATTTATATTCACCAGAACAAGAGACTGGTTTGAATGACAGCTGGAGAAATATTGCCTTGTAGGGAAAATACATCTTCTCTGGTTAACAGAGATGCCTGCAAGGAACTTTTCTATTCTTGTGCTTATTTCCTAATGCGTCTTTTTTTCTTCTTCCTTTTGTATTAGTCACTTTTGTGAATTGAGTTTTTTTGTTTGCTTCTTAGTGATACCTCCAAGGAAAGTCTATAAAATAGAGCGCGGGCATGCTTTGCCTTTCAGTGGACAAGAATAGTAAACTTTGATTTATCCGATGACCAACACTAAATGCTGAATACAGCTGATGCAGAGCATGTTGGCCTGCTTTCTATCCCCTCTTCAGGAGTAAGACAATATTACTCTGTTCCATTTTCTGCACTGGCAGCTTGTCATATGGTATTTCAGGTTAATTTTACTTAGCTGAAAGACACTAAATGTAGAGAATAACTTTAGAATTTAGTTAATTTCTGGTGATGTTGAATTCCTTGAGTGGATTCCATCTGCTTGCCTCCTGGTAGTGCCCTTGTTTGGGAGAGGACTTTACATGCTTGCAGTTAACATGGTTATCTAATTAATTTAGTTTGACGTCACTGATATTTTGTAATGTCTGTTTACATATGCGAAGAGTGTTCAGTTTCCTTAGTACAGTAATGCAGTGCTGAGTCATTTTGTGTAGTATGGTTTCTTTCTGTAGCACTGACAAAGGTGGTTAGGAAATGTACTTAAGGGACCCTGAAGAAAAAACAACATGTTAGGTAAGGATGGGCATCCAGAGGGCGGTCTTCGTTCACAGTGTGGTGCGACTTGCCTGGGTCCATTGGTCTACAGGTTGTTAAGGTTGATAGGTTGCTGTTTGGGAAATAGGCCATGAAGCCTAGATTCTGCCATCCCACTAGTATACCCAACTACCTGCTCCCTCTGTCCATAAGGGGTAAAGGGGGTGGAACTAGGCCTGGGATAAATTTGTGTAGGTTATGTTTGACGATAGTGAGAGATTGTTTACAAAAAGTGGGAGTTTGTTGCAAAGGTCTGTAATTCTTTGAGAGAGGTATCTGTCACACTAAGACATAATTTGTATTGTAATACAGATTAAGGTCTCTTGAATTTGTATAAGTGTTATCACTGGTCTTACTGGTGTGCAGGAGGTGAAGCAGGACTTGATCATTTACAGCTTTTTTAAGCCAGGCATAGATCACCATGTAGGAGTCTGTAGGAGACGGGTAAGGCTCTCATCCAACAAGTTATCGAGTTCACAGGAACCTTCGGCATGTTCCTGACCAAGCACTTGCAACAGCTTGAGAGACCACAGAGGTTCCTCATAAAAAGAATACAGGGTGCAAACAACAAGTCCTCTTTGGACTGTCTCAAAGGCTTATCCCTGCACTCAGTCTCCTGCAGGCTGCTGTCTGGTGATCTGTGCCTAAGTAGCTTACAAAGCATCCTCTGATCCCACACTGATGGATTTATTGCACATCCACAAACAGATGGCATCAGAAATTCCTTTTCTAAGGACCTAAGCCTAAGCCTCATTTGCAGCATAAACAGGACATGTGGGAGGGTCAGGTATGTGTTTCAAAGATCACGCCTTCTCTGTTACAGGCTTCCTAGCCATGTGAAGCAAGGTTCATCATTAACTCTGTTCAAATGTAACTTAAATTCATTGATGGGAAATCACAAATTTACTCCTATGTTGGCACCCATGCCGCTAATGGACAGCGCCAGCTTGTGAATGCTTGATGTGTACAAGCCTGTATTGTAACCGTAAAAATTCCTTGAGATATTGACACATCAGCAATATTTTGCTAAATTTGAAATAAACTTGTCTTAAAATGGCTGTTGTGCCAATAGCCTAGTAACTGAACCTATAAGAATGACAGAGCTTTTAGATGCTGTGGGCAATTTGGAAAGCTCTTAGCCAAGATATGTTTTGATGAGGAACCACTGCAGTTTCTCATATTTGCTTATGTGCTTGGATACGTACATGCTGAACATCACTCTGTGTTTTAGTAGCCAATTGAAGAGGGATGAGTAGAGGTAAATTATGACACTTGTGAACTGAGAGGAGGAGCATTTAGTAAATACTGAATGTCTGAACAGTAGACATGGATGCCATAGCACAACATTTATTCACTATTTGTTAAATTGACAGGTAGACTAGTCTGATGACCATTTCAGTCACAACCCGAAAGTACAGAAGAAGAAAAAGAAAACAAACATAAACAATCATGACCATTCAATACATTAGAAGAATAGAAAATCAAATGCTTGTTACAGTTTTATGTGAAGAGGAAATTACAGAGAGGTTTAACAGTAAAAGCAAAATATTCAGAATTTTACATATAGTACCTTTATATTTTAAAATGTCAGGATATCAGGCAGGGAAAGATTGGCTTCCTAGAGGTAGTGTGCTGGTTGGTAACAAATGGTAAGGTTAATCATTGTCCCTAAAGCATTTACAAACAGTTTCCTTTTCAAGTGTTTGGTGAAGGCCTTTCTGAACTCTGTGACAGATTCCGGGGCCCTTAATTCAGATGGGAATTGGATCCATAATGGTGGGCCTAGTTGGGAGAAGGCATATTTTCCAGTTGCTGTTGTATAAAGAGATGATCTTAATGTGATACTCTTTTCCTGGGCACTTCTTAGAGAGTAAATCTGGTCTTGGATGGGAAGTTTTGTTTCAAAGGTATGTCAGTTCCAAGAGGTGCAGGTAACTACTTCCAAGATTCCAAGATGTGGTTAGTACATTTACAGCATGTTATAAGAGATATCTGAACGATCTTGGTATTAGTAGTCACCACGCTGAAACAAGGATGTGGTTAACTTCTTTTAACTGGCAGTAAAGCGCTTTTGTATTAAGCTTCATACACAACAGTTACATTAATTTTTCAAACATATTTAAATACTTAAAACAATAAAAATGATCAATCTCATTGGTTAAAACATTAATGTAAAATTCCCGATCAACAACGACTCATTTTGATCTAACCTAAATATTAAGACATCCAATATTGTCCTGAATCCTACAAATAAAGACATTACAAACAAACATTACTGGCTACACATAAAAATCAAAAACAAAATAAATAACTTATTCCTCATATCTGCGCGTGCGTGGAAATAAGGTTTCTTTTCAATGAAACAACAACAGCATTACTGTGTTATACATCTATATCACATTAGTTTTTAATTTATAATTTTTTAATGGTTAAAATGAAGCAAAGCAAAGGGCAGGATACCATAGCGATGTCTTGTAGATCCTGCTAGGAATCTTAGTGTGCAAGACATTCGATGATCTTGAAAAAAGCTAAAGCCATAATAAACAAAATGTAACAACTTACATACATCTACATACATTCACAAAAACACAAACATTATATATTAAATCAAAAAACAAATACAAAAACTGATATAGATCAGCCACTATTAGTCTGAAAATTAATAAAATAAGCAAAATATATGTATAAATTAACAAGGCACAGCACCATTACTGTAATCATTTACCTTTTCATCTAATTATTTAATCTAGGATCTGATTAATAACACCATAGCAATGGGTATATTATGTAAATGGGTATATGATGTAATGTAATATCTAATGTTTTGGATTGAAAATGAAACAGACCAAATGAAGGGAACAAATTTAAGAATTTAAAGATAAGATCCAAAAAACAAACTAAACTGACCAAAACAGTAGGGTTTGTCAACACTTATACATACATTACTATACCCATGTCACTTATACATGTCCTCCCTACATGTACTGTATGTATTAGGCATATATAATATAATATTGTCCTTGGTCGATGTTATGTTAGGTTGTGTCTTGGGTATTAGTACAGTTTTTCTTATATCCCATTTTGTTACTATTTACTATTTTTTACTTCCTGTTTGGGTACTAGTACAGTTTTGTTATATTTATGCATACCATTCTATTTGTTGTTTTACTTGTTTCTTATTACTACTTTGTTTTGTTTTACATTTTTCTAGCCTTATTTAGTTTGTTTTTTAATTTTTTTAACTTTTTTATTTAGAGTATTTTTAAGTATTTTATTTTTATTTTTAGCTAGTTTTTATAAATTTTTTATTTTTTTTTTTTTATATATGTCTAGTTTTTTTTTGAAATATATAACTAGTGATATATTATAATTTAAGCTTGTATTTATGTTTATGTGTATTTATTTGTAACATTTACACATTTGTTGTTTGAGAAATTTGTGTTTGATTGGAAAGCAGTGGTTTTACCACAGGATCTTGTGAGATGTTATGATGGTGTTGTTTGACACAACATTGCTGATAGATTGTGCCTATGTGATATTAGCTATGAAGATAATGTTTTGTTATTGTGATTTGATGACATTGACGTTATGAGGTGTTGCTAAGCCTTTTTGTGTTGTTGTAATAAATAATATTAATATTATTTTTAGAACATTTTTGTACTATATTTTTATTTAATATAATAGCATTTTGTTTTATGTTTGTAAGGCTTAGAGATGTGTTTCATTCAGTCTTTTTGCATTTCATATGCTTGATTAGAGATGCAGATTGATGCGGTTTAGGCTAAAGAGTATAATCAAACAAAGACAAGACGCTGATTTAGAAACAGCTATGACATCCTGTTAGTGTTGTGCAGTGTTTGTGTTGTAAATGCTTTGAACATAAAATGATATGATGTTTAGGAGGAATTCTTTTTGTGTATTTAATTGGTTGGTTATGGCCAGTGTTGTTTTTTGCTAATCAGTTACTAGATTTTGTTTAATATTGTGGTTATAGCCAGTAATGTTTTTAGATGTAATCAGTTTATTTATAGGATGTGATTCAGGATTTTTATTTAATGTATTTAGATATTCCTAGAGATGGGTTTTAATGTTTTATTTAGGTTAAAATGTTTTAACCAATGATTAATTTTTTTATTTTTATGTTTTTAAAAAATTTAATGAATGTTGAAAGATTTTAATCAGTGTTAAGTGTTTGTTTTGGCATAGCGCAATTGACTCATAAAGATACTCACAATTTGTTTGTTTGACTTGCTTTTTCAGATTTTTGAAGATACAATGACTACTCAGCACTTTTTTGTTTTTTGTGTTTGTGGACTTGTGTGCATTATGCGACTTTGTTTTACTTGTAGTTTTATTGATTTTATTTTTACAGATGTTATAAGAGATGTTTGTTTAATAGGTAAGAATGCCTAAAAGAATAACCAGTGCATGAACAACTGGCTTAGGTACTAAAGTATTAAATAAAGTGCAGAAAAGTAGAAATATTACACAAGGTATATGCCAAAAAGATGTTTAAATACAAAAGGTACTGAGGTGTAGTGTGACCATCTATTTAAAACAATGATGCAGTAGATTCTTTCACAGTAAATATACAAAGTACTTGAATACTAATAAAATAAAAAAAACGGAAGCCACGGTGGTGCAGCGGTAGCGTTGTCGCCTCACAGCAAGAGGTTCTCCTGTTCGATTCTCAGCTGGAGCACCGTCTGTGTGGAGTCTGCATGTCTTCCCCGTGGTCGAGTGGCGTTCGAAAGACATGCATAGAATGGGCCTGCCTTCGCTGAAGGTTGGGCGTCGAGCTGGCACCTCGGCACCCGTAAAAAATCTACCACTAATCATTAGCGGAACGGAGTTCCGCTGTGGCGACCCCTAAACGGGAGAAGCCAAAAGAAAAAGAAGAACTTGAATACTAATAAAATCCGCTATGGCTGGGAAGTACACAACAGAGTAGAACAATAGTAGTAGTAATGCAAGGTCCAGTGTGACTAGTGATGCCTAGTGCTGCAGATAGTCTGTATGTATATGCAGCCAAGCACAGCCAGCTGCAGCTAAGCACGAGGGTATATTGGCATAAACACAGCAGAGTACAACAGGAACTATGATAAATCTAGATTTGTAGCTGACAGCATTGCAAACTCACAGCTTACGTAATAAAACGTATCCAGGTATTTGTGAACACTAAGACATAAACATATCCAGGTATTTGTGAACACTAAGACATATAGTCCAGGGAATAAGGTGATTGTTTTTTGTAGGGGCTTGGGGGATTAGGACACTTCTTATGACTGTATTCTCCACCTATACTCTACACTCAGCTAACCTGTTGCACTAAGCACAGCACTTCCCAGCTGGTGGGGGACTGTATTTCAAGTCAAATCTGGTAGCAACAGTTCAAGACATGTTTGTCGTGTTGCAGCTCAATACACTAATGCCTGGAATATACCAAGTTTAATGCAGACAACAGTAATACATAGGTCATTTAAAGTTTGCACTCTTATGTAATCAGTAGCATTTCAGGCCCAGAAACACCTGCAGAAGCCCCTCCTCTCACTGGGAGGAACCTGGTAGAACAGTTTCATATGTAAAAATGACCACAGCAGAAGACAGGACTTTTAAATCAGAATTAGCAATCTGTAATGTACAAAACATATGCAAAAATAAGTTCCCAGGTACAGTGAGACATTTCCAAGTCAAATCCGATAATGAATTCAAGGCAAGTATGACGTGATGCATTTCAGCACAATAGGGTTTGGAACACACCAAGTTTAAAGCAGGGTCTTTGGGTGCTGACTCATCTAAACAGGGGCTAAAGTCTTGGCTAGGCTTATAAGGGCCTCGGGGCCAATAGCCTAGTAACGTTCTATTATCATATGATCCTATACAGGAACACACAGGACATTTAAAGTTGACACTACGGAGTAACTAATAGTAACTCAAGCACAGAAACAGCAGCAGCAGTCTGGGGGACAGTTAGACCAGCTTCAGATAAAGAAATTACCGTAACACAAAGCCTCACCAGTAGCTTTGGAGGGATAAAGCCTTCACTATGACTAATGTAACACAAGTTTTCTTAACTGTTCTGGTGCTTGACAGCATAGACTGGGGGAGGGGTGTGTCCCTGTTAGTCTATGCCACTGCTTTTCTATACGACCTTCTATGGTGGGCAGTGACACAGTTGAGTGGTGGGGGCCTGTATAGGGGGGAGGAGGACATGGGCATGGCACCCACGCTGATAACCACAGTTCTTGATGGCCACTTGCAGGAGCACTGTGCTAGCTATTAAATGGACATAGGTGGTGTCTACACTGATGCAAGTCCCCACATCACCACCCATAATGAGAAGTTCAGGCCATTCATAGAAAGAAATGCTGTCATTGCTGGGATGCCAGCTAGGGTACGAAGCACCTTGATGTCTGCCAGGGTAACAGCACCTCTGGATGGCTCTCATCTTGAGGGTCTAATGGAAAGACTCTCCACCTGTAGTGAATGAATTGACTGACGTCAGATAGAGGTGGCTTGATGGTTGGCAAGGCAAAATGGTGAAAGAGCACATTGGAAGAAAAAAGGCATTACACAGCGCAAGACATAACTTTAAATCAGCTCTAACACGCAGTGTAAAAGGTAAGTAATTTTAGGTACATGTCAGTGTGGAAGTGCAGGAGTGGAGTCTGGCAAGCTTCCTGCAATAGATGTCAAAAGTATGATGAATTCAGGGGAGTACAGAATGGCTTAGGGCGGCTTTGAACAGTATCTAGCATTACAGTAATAATTAGATTTTGAAACAAAGCTATGGTTTTCACAGACTCCATTGTTTCATGTAGTAGGAAAAAAATGTAAACTGGGGATCCAAGGTGTAGTCTGGAGAGTCACCATTTAAGTTGTGCTTCCCTTTAAGTATGTGGAACTGGAAAACAAACTCAAAAAAGTAAAGTTTGATATACAGGCAGAATCCAGGGCCTTGAGAAGAAGAGTCACGGATGAAATCTGTAATGAACAGCCTGCCGTGTTGCCACATGGTGAAGATTGAATTTCTTCTGCTAATTCAGAAAGTGAAAGTATAATAATTTAGCAATAACCCACGCCTGGGTGTGGGTAATGCTGGATTTACCCACGGTTGGTGTGGTTTGGTCATGAGGGCGAAGCCCGAGTGGCCAAATAAAGACAACCGTGGGTAAATCCAGCATTACCCACACCCAGAAGTGGGTTATTGCTGTTATACAATGACATTATTTAAGAAAAAAAATAATTACTTTTCTTAAATAATGGCATTGTATAATGCCTCCTTGCTGCCCTTCCGCAGCTGTCTGGTGTTCTGTGGCAGTTCTGATGTACTGCGCATGCGTATGCTTACGCAGTACATCAGAGCTGTGGGTGGAAGCAACGGAGAAAGCAAGATCTCTGTTGCTTTTTACAAACTGTCTTGCTTTGTTAAAGGAGTTTAACATAGCGAGACAGATTTAAAAAAAGCAACAGAGAATCTCCGTTGCTTTTTTTAAAACTGTCTAGCCATCTTAAACCCATTTAACATAGCGAGACAGTTTTGAAAAAAGCAACGGAGAAAGCAAGATCTCTGTTGCTTTTTACAAAGTGTCTCGCTATGTTAAAGGAGTTTAACATAGCGAGACAGCTATAAAAAAAGCAACGGAGAATCTCCGTTGCTTTTTTTTAAAGTTGTCTCGCTATGTTAAACCCATTTAACATAGCGAGACAGCTTTAAAAAAAGCAACGGAGATAGGAAGATCTCCGTTACTTTTTTAAAGCTGTCTCGCTATGTTAAACTCATTGAACATAGCGAGACAGTCTGTAAAAAGCAACAGAGATCTTGCGTTCTCCGTTGCTGTAAAAAAAGAGTTATACTAATGGAAAAAGCCAGGCGACCGGACCTTTTTCCATTAGTATAACTCTGATTTACAACGTGCACGCTGACCAGTCAGTGTGCATGTTTTGGAATATTAATGGGGGGGTCATTGATTGTATAATAAGTTTGATTTAATAGTGTTTAATTTTAAGGAACATAATTGTTGGCAGCAGATTACCTTAACTGTTTAAAAAATATGTGCATACAAACCCATGCATATGCGGGCGGGTGTATACACACACACACACAACTTGCCTTTGCTTTGTAAAGGATATTGCTGAGTATGGGCTATAGCTGACATGGCTGCCGCTTGCCAATAAATATTAATGACAGCTATGCTAATGATAATTTATGTTAAATTCATCAGTGTCACTGAATATGAATGAACTAATAATGCACTTTTAGTATACTCTCTTATTTCTCAGTGCAGAAAATTTAATGGAAGCAAACCTCATTTAGAATGGGGGTCCAGTAGTTCGTACCTCACAGTTACATAGCTGTACACATTTAAACAGCAGAGAATAGTTGACAGTTATAGTTAAAAAGCAGTTTACATTCTGATGTCCTTGTCTAGAATTGTTTTGTATCTGTCCCTTATATTTCTGAATTGCCCTCAGTGTATGGGCTTTGTGCTTTCTCCATGCATTCACTACTGTCTCTGACATAATTATGTCTCCCTGTTAGCCTTAGTCCCCCTTAGATCATAAGATTTTGTCTTTGCTTTGTTTTGCACTTAAATGCATTTTTTTCCCTGAATGCATCTTTCCTTTTGAACTACTTCATTTCCTTAATATACTGGAATGGTCTGTGTTGGGTTCTATCTGGCCGTGGTGGTGCAGCGGTTAGTGCTGTTGCCTCACAGCAAGAGGTTTTCCGGTTCGATTCTTTGCTGGAGCACCTTCTGTGTGGAGTCTGCATGTCCTCCCCACGGTTGAGTGACTTTTAAAGACATGCAGGTAAGTGCGTGCATGAATGGGTGTGCCTTCTTTGAAGGTTGGGCATCTGGCTGGCACCTCGGCACCATAAAAATCCACTGCCAATCATTAGCGGACCGGAGTTCCTCTGTGGCAACCCCTAACCGGGAAAAGCTGAAAGACATTAGTTAGGTCTGTCTTGGGTTCTCTTCCATGGTGTATGTAGCAAGCTTGTTAGTACATTTCTGTATGATTTTGTGAGAAGGCCATACATTACTTTAGTTGCCCTCCTATTACTTGCCTCCGTCTTGTGTAAGTGTTTGTCCTTCTGAAGGTGTGATTTTCAAAATTGCATGCAGTGCACTGTATGGGCTTTTATTTGGTATTTATAATCTTTCAATGCACATATTCCAGTGACCTGTTGCCCTTCTTATAATTTTGTCTCATTGATTCATTATACTTTTTTCTGCTTATGTTTAGTATGTCCTTCTGCATTGTACCTTTTTATTTGTTTTGTTTGTTTAGTAAATGCATTTCTGATATCTGCAGAAAAGTCCACTTTTCCTTTCAGCCATTTGAAATGTCACCTGTAAAGGCATGTCATTTTTGTTGACTAGAAAAGACAAGACAGTCTGCTTGTTTGGAAGCTTAAAAAGATTTTGTTCCAGCACTGAAGTCTTCAGTAACCCACAGACAGTGCCATAAGAAAGGTAGAGCGAATGGGATATCTGTCTTGAGAAACAACTTGTAGAGGTGTGTGCTAAACCTTAAAGCCATGATGAGGACTGTAGTGTTCACAGCTTCCTGTTCAGATGCCTGCCCGTGCGTCATCATTGTGATGATGTCGGTCCTCCGAGGGATTGTGGTATTGGGCAGTCAGTGGTGTTCCTTCTTCCAGGGGGGGCTGCCTGCTGTCGTTGCAGCCACTGTTTAGCTGGGGATGGGGAAGTGCAAAGAGATGAACTACTCTTGTCTTTGTTGTGAACAGTATAAAGAACATAAAACAGAGCCCAAATATAAAGCACAGAGGCAGGACTTTCTCTGCTACTTTGCTCTAAGGCTGCAGTTAGAAGAACCTAGATAAGCTTGGATCCCATGTTAAATTTGTTGTGGTCATGGGTTTCCTGCCATTAAGGCCTAATTGTGATGGTCACTGGATGAAGCCTTTTTTATTGTCTGAGCCTGTGTTGCTTTTTGTACAGTTAAGAATCAGTGACTTGGTGGAACTTTATTACAAATGAAAGAGCTTCATTCTTGGAAATCAACAGTCCTTAAGTAGAGTTTGCACTTGGGAATGCATAAAATTGCTGTTCTAACTTTCTTTCCATCCATTTGGCTTCATGAGGTAAAGAGTCTCTGAATTTATTCACTAGGTAAAGACTTGATGGAGAAGTGGGGTTCTCTTTCTACGAGAATTTGTTTTTCTTGTCAGCAAATCACTTGTGTCTAAGTTCTGCTAGTAAACTCATGTTTTGCCCAATAAAACAAGCAATGGAAGCATCCGTATCCACTGTGATTACCATTTACTGGCTATCTGTAAAAGCTGGTACTGAAATTATGATTTTGAGTATTTACTTGTAGGCATTTGGACAGCACAGTTTCATGGAGATCAGAGGTAAGAAACTACATGGGCCCCTTAAGTGGTTACTAGTAGCTAAAGTTGTCTGATGAAGTAGGACTTGACACTAAACGTCTGTGAGATGGGCAACCCACAGGAGTACACTTTATTACAGACATTCGTGAATGCCAGCAATAGAGGCAGCAACCTGGAAGATGTGGAAGCCTTGATGGCCAAGCCCACATAAGATGTTATGGCAATCACGGAGTGCTAGAGAGAGAGCGAGAGAGAGAGAGAGCATGAACTAAGTAGTCTTCGTGTTACAGTACCAGTCATTTAGGTGTGACGTATTATAAAAATGGGAGATGGCAGTCATCTTCATAACTGAGACGCATGTCCATGAATCTTTAGTAGATTTTGAAACCATGTGTTTCACCCTTTAGTTGTACCCCTTTTTGTGTTCTTAAAATGTTACATAGCATTGTGTTGTTTGGTTGCTTGCCATGTTACTGGTCCTGGTAAAACAATTATGGCATAGTTATGGTGTGTTAAACATGCTGTGCATTTACTGTATCATTTATTACTGCAGAAATCAGTTTCCAGCTCGTTCAGCTGCTTTGGTATGTTCTTGCCACCCTTAAGGCAACTTAATGCCTGTTAATATTTTTCTATTTTACTAAATCCCAAGTTTTTCGTCATTGACAAAATGTATGCCAAAAGCATTCAATGCAGCAAGGAGACAGGATGCCTAGAGCTAGAGGTTTTTTTCTATTGTCTTGGAGAGAAGTAGTTACTAGGTTTAAAATGTAAAAAGTGTTTTTATGCTTTGACTTCCTAGCTGCTGCACAGTCCTGAGAGATGTGTATTTCTCACACAGAGGTGTTAAATTCTAAGTTTCTGTTTAGCCTGGGAACTGAAGTCGGGTGACAGAGTGATGTAATCTAAGCTAACCCAGCAGTAATGTTTGATATTGATTTAAGAACGCTGTCACTCTCAGACAGAGACTGTGCATTTTGTATTTTGTCTTGGACCTAACAAGAACATCTACTCATCATCACCATCTGCACTTGACTTGCTAATAGTAAGTAACTAGGGTACAGTAATTTATTTTAGATATAGTTAGGAATATAGTAAAGATTAGTTTAGATGTTTTCTGTATTTATTTGAGACTGTCCTGCAATGTTGTTTTAAAATATTTCCTGTGATTTTGAATTCTGGAGTAACTGTGGTTGTTTTCTGAGTATTGTCTTGTTCTTTTATTATTTATTATTAAATATATTTAAATTTATCATTGTGGCTGTTGTTTGTGAGACATATTTAAACTCTTAGGGTACTTGCATATGTGTTTGGTGACACTGTAGAGGCCACTCCTAATAGCCTGGTGCCTGGTCAAAACTGCCATTTGGATTACTAGTAACATTACACAGTGCCATTACACAGTAGGATTGGACACCCTTTGTTAAGGGCCTAGAGTAGCTGATAAGAGTGGTTGGTAGCAGCGATAACTACTTTATTGTCTAGGCAGAAGGGGGCACAACTAGTAAACCTGTGCCAGCCTTTCTCAGGTGTGTGTTTGCATATAAATCAGATCTCAAGGTGTGTGTGTATCAGCTACTTGGGCAGGGTCACAAAGCACTAGTTGGACAGAGAGATTGCTGGAGGTTTTGGCTTAACCACTCAGCTGAGATCTCAACCCTATAGCTGTGCTAGTGGGAAGTCTTATTAGGGATCTGGAGAAAGAGGAAAAAACCAGCCTCAGACTGATTGTGGCCTCTGTGTGCTCTTAAGGGAAATTGCACTTTACTGTGTGTGTACTTGTCATCCTGTCAGTGTGTATGTCCCCTAGCTGTTGCCAGTGGTGAGGACTGAGACTTCTTGATTACCGGGCCAGTGCACGTTAGAGCACTCATTCTAGTGGTTTGCAGATTTGTTATGCTCTAACTTGTACAACTAAATTAAAAGCATTCCTTTTCATTGGAAACATGTAAGTGTTTATTCCCACCATCTATTTTCAGTTCCAGTTTTATCAAAATTAGGAAGACAGGAAGCTGAACCCCATCCTGGTAAGCAGTGTGCATAAAAAGTGGAATCCAGTGCTGGACAAGATTGCAGTCTGCCACATTAGCGTTAATCCTAATCATAGTGTAAACCATCTGCTAACACTTTATTCTGTGTTGTATATGCTAGGGAAAGTCAGGGACTATTACATAAGATTGTCTGTCTTTACAAATGTATACCATATTTTAAAATGTTTCTCTGTGTTCATTGTACTGACAGATAGCACAGTGCTTCTTATAAAAAGATGTATCTGTTAAACTCTGCGTATGTGTCTAAACCAGTGATATTAAACTCAAATGGCAATTTAAAAAAAGCATTAATTAATAGAATTCACTCTTAGAAGACAACATAGCAGTCACATTCACAATACACAAATGTATACATTTCATACTGTCTTTAAAAATGCAAATCATTGAAGCAGTGGACAGTCACTTTTGTGCACAGACTGCCTCCATTACTGGCAAGGTTAGTCACTTTCTGAGTGTGTATAACTGTGAGGTTTGGCTCTGGTCAGCTGAAAGCAGTACTGGCCACAGGTCAGTGCAGATGTGCAGTATGCTAGTCTAAAAAAAAGTGTTTAGTAACACCATGCATAACACTAACTACAAGTTTACCAACAGTGTTAAACTGGACATTTTTAAAGGACAGATAAAAAGACAGGCTGTTAAAAAGTCTTGCTCAGGAACCATAAATACTGTCGTACTGCAATACTCAGTCATTCTTGTCATAATTGTCATTCAGGGTGTCACCAGGAATTCACACAGCAGAAAGTGCACTTAAATCAAAGCATGCAATGCGTATCCACAAGGGTCCATTAAGAGAGTCCATCATTGAATCTCTTGTTTATGTCAGTCTCCCCCCTCCTACCACATACGCACACTCGTGTCATAATCCTGTGCGTTTCGTTTACCTTGTAATTTGCACCACGTGTAGAGATGCATGAACTACTTGGCATCTGAAACAAGTAGCAGTACAACATACCTCTGAGTAGACCATCTCATTTCGTCCTGAAGCTCAAAACAGAGCCGTTAGCAGATATGTTAGTTTGTTTTGTGCTCCAGAAAATCTTTTGTCTACTTCTCTCTCTCACTGGCTCCAGTGAGAGCTGCCAGTCTCATACTGTTACTTCCTGGAGCTCAAAACAGGCCAGTAGGAGAAACACTTGGCTTCTGCTATTGGTCTCTTTTGTGCTCCACAAAGTTTTCTTCCATTGGCTCCACAGTCAGCTCAGTGAGAGAAAAGAGCAGCTATAGGCAATTCGAAGCACAAAGACATGTATTTGTCAATGTGGTTAAAATTGCAAGGCGACTGGACTTTTTTTTTTGCAGATGGAGAAGTAGGCTAGGTTTGGGCAAAATTCATAGGCTGGATTGAGAGTACCAATGAGCAACATCTGTGCTGTGGGCCAGGAGTTTAGAGTTAGTCTCTTTACCAAATGTATTATTTCGGTAATATATTAAGTATTGGTGAGGTGGGCTTACTGAAACTAGTTTTGGTATAAAAAACAAATTATGCAAGTTAGTTCTTGACATAATTCGGTTTTCATTGTTTGCCTACTTTTGAGTTTTACAAGTTCTTTCAGTACCTGTGACAAAATTTTTGATTCTACCCCATGTTCAGAGTGATTTTTATTTGATTGTGTCTGGGTACATTTTTTGTGAGTACTGAACAAAATCTTAATATATCAAAAGATACAGGTGTTTTGCTTTTCTGAAAGGTGCATCATTGTTTTGAACAATATTAAGTAAAAAGCCAGCACCTCGAGTGGTTCCAATACATATACTTTATTTGTACAAGAACTAGACCGGTTTCAGCTATTCAAGCTTTCATCAGTAGTTAAAAAACACAAGAAAAGAGCTGCTCCTTATATATCCATAAGAAAGCTATGACATCACTTCCTGTCAAGGAAGAAAAAACAATGATTATGTTGCAATTAATAATAAAAAAATAAAAAGATTATTATGGCACATATAAATGACATGCAATAAGTGTGCATAGATATTAGTTGTCCATCAGAGGCTGTACCAAACCATCAATAATGTCAAAAAATGAGATAAAACGTTACCTTAATGTTATAGAATGGATGAATGTTATATGAAAATGAAGAGCGTGAACACAATGAGACGTAGTCGGTGATGTTGATATCCATAATAAATATAGGTTCCACTATAAACAAAAGTTTGGTTCAATAAGAAAAAACTAAGAATGGTAAGTGCATTGAGAGTTTGTAAAAAAATTATTTTACATTTTGTCATTGAGCCCAGGTGGGAAAAGCCCACCCAATTTAATTATCCATCTTTTCTCTTTGTTGTTAAGGATCTCATGCCATCCTGTTTTAAATGCCCTATTTCCAATGATATTATCAATGATGCAAAAAGAGAATTTAGCCGTAGGATGCTTTGTAGTGTATCTATGTAAAGCATTTGTTGATCTGCAATTCCTGATATCTCCCAAATGTTCTGCTATCCTGATGCGGAATTGTCTGGATGTTTGGCCTACATAGAAAGCCTGGCATGTGCATGTAGCTAGATAAATAATCCAGTCAGAACTGCAGTTCCCAAAAATTGTCATATCATGTACCTGGCCAGTATTCTTGCTTGTGAAACTTTTAGTTTTGAATATGTAGTCACAAAAACTGCAGTGGCCACAGGGATATGTGCCCACTAATTTATCCCCTGTTAAGGTTCTCTGTGTAGCAGTGTTGTCATACATAATATTCCTTTTATAATGAGAAAAATGGGAACCCAATGTTCTGCCCTTCCTATAAGAGAAATAACAACGTTCTCCTAAGTAGCCCTCCAAAAGAGGGTGGGATGTAAGTATATTCCAATGTGTGTTGATAATGTTGATGAGATTGTGACTATTCCTTCCATATGTGGTGATAAATCTACATATGTCAGGATTGTTAGATCTGGCTTTGTTCTTATAGATTAATAGTGACTCCCTGGGTAGTGTTGTGATCCATTTTGCAGCAGAACTGATGGCATCCCGGTGGTATCCTCTAGCCAAGAATCTTTTAGTCAGATCCTCATGATGTATATTTAGATCCTGTTCAGAAGAACATATTCTTTTGATTCTCAGAAACTGAGAATGTTCTTCGTCTTCCATTGCTGCAGTCCTGACTATTGGGTATAGTCCGCGTCCAGTCGGCCCGAATACCAGAGTATAAGGCTGACGTCGGTCAAGGCGCATTAGACTGACGTCAGTACGTCAGGGTACTAATGCGCATGACCGACGTCATATCCCCAGTCTTTTTTTGCCGCATGGTCCGATGCAGAAGCAGTTTTGCGAGTGCAGGTTGGCGTTCTGAGATATTTCCGAAACCGGAGTTTCAGACCGAAACAGAGTTGGCTAAGTACCCCGTTGGGGAACATTTTGGTTTTTTCTTGCCTCAGTATTTTACCGGATGTCAGAAAAAGTGAATAACTGTATTTCTTGTGGGAAACAGATACCTCATAGGGATTATCATACCTTGTGTATACCTTGTTTAGGGCCTGAGCACGACGTTGTTGGTTGCCGCTCTTGTGCTAGGTTTAACAAACGCACTATTAAGAGGAGGTTAGACTGTGCCAGGTTAGTGTTTGGGAAGCGTTGCAATTATAAAATGCCGTCGGATGCTCCGACGCCCGCTTCCTCTAAGAAGCGCAAGGATAAAACAGTGAAGCCTAGGGTTGAGGAACCGGCAGTCCCGGACGTCGGTTCTTTAGAAGGCTCAGTGGAGCCGGAGGTTTTGCCAGGAGTTTCCATGGAGTCCCAGGCAGAAACTATACTCTTACAGGATGTGCCTTCTCAGGAGGTAGGCCAGGCTGAGGGGCTTCTCAGGTGACTGTTCTTCCCTCTCTTCCCAAGGTAGTTAGAGCCTCTCCTTCTGTTGCCAAAACTTCCTTGAGAGGTAGGCCTAGTTCAGCTTCAGTGGGGGCTTCTCCTAGCATTTCGGGTTCTGTACCTAAGAAACATATGCTTAAAATGGCAGAAGATTTGATTACTATGATTAGGGTTCTATGCCCCGCCTGATAAGAGGCCTAGGGTGGAACCGGAGTTTGATAGTTTTGAACAGTGTTCAGAGGCTTCAGAATCTTCTGTGGAAGATATGCAGGAGTATCCTACTTATTCTGATTCTGATGTGGATGATTCCACTCCTACAGCTTCTCCGCCTGAGGATTTCTCATTTTCAGAGACTCTGCATTCCATGAGGGAGCACTTTAAATGGGAAGGCCAGGATTACTCTGATTCCAGAAAAAGGCTTCGGGAGTTCTTGTTTTTACCCCAGCATAGGCCTTTAGCTATTCCTCCTGTGTTGAATGTGGTGGAAGATGTTTTTGCAGAGGCTTCCCTGAACCCTGACTCTTTGCCTCCTGCTCCTGTTAAGCCTGATAGGTATTATAGGGTGCCCGAAGCTCATAAATATTTGTTTAAGAGTCCTAGGGCGGACCCAGAAACTATTTCTCAAGGGCCTAAGGGTGTAAAGGCTTCTGTGGTTAAAAATCCTGTTCCCACTGATAAAGAGGCAAGGGCTTTGGATAGGTGGGGAAAGAAAGTGTATACTTCTTCCACTCTAGCCATGAGAGCTTTGAATTGTCAGTTTCACATGCTAAAATATCAGAATTATCTCCTTTCACAATTGAAATCTAAGGTGGATGCTTTGGCGGAAGGTATTGAGTGTAAAGAGTTGCTGGATTTGGTTCATGTGTCTGAACAAGTGGGTAAGCATTCTTTGCAATGTGGTTTTGATGCTGTACAGGCCTCCTCGAGGGTGGCTGCTACCAGTTCTGTTCTTCGCAGGCATGCCTGGTTGAAGGATCAGAATTTAGCTGAGCATGTTAAGACAAGGATTTTGGATGCTCCTTTACAGTCTGATGTGTTGTTTGGATCGCCTGTGGAAGCAGTTTTAAAGAAAATGGAGGACAAAGCTAAGTCTATGCAAACTGTTAAAGATTTTTGCAGGTGCAGCCACCAAAGTTTAGTAGAAATTGGCCTGCTAAGGGGTGGACATATCCTGCTTATGATTCTCAGTCTAGGGGTAGGTCTAGACGTGGTAGGGGCAGGGCTCAAGGTTCTTTTAGGCCTAGAACAGGAGTTCACCTGCTCAGACTTCTGGTGAGGGCAGGGGTCAGTCCTTTCGTAAACAGACCCAATGACCTGTCTTTTCGGCTGCCAGCAGATTCACGTTTGGCAGCTCCTTTGGGAGGAAGACTGTCTCTTTTCAAAGAAAATTGGGATTTAATTACTCAAGACAAATGGGTGTTGGATATCATTCACCACGGTTACAGATTTTATTTCCATACAATGCCCCCTTTCAAAGGCATGCCAGACGTTCCTCCTCCACAAAGAAAAGAGGCTCACAAGCAAGTTTCTCAGTTACTTCACATAGGGGCCATTCAGCCAGTCCCTGTATCAGAAAGGGGCCTAGGATTTTATTCTCGCCTGTTCCTTGTACCAAAGAAGGGAAACACGTGGAGACCAATTTTGGATTTATCTATCCTCAACACTTATCTGGACATTCCCAAGTTCAAGATGTTGACGTTACAACAGCTTTTACCTCTGCTGGGCAAAATCACTGGATGGTAACTTTAGATCTCAAAGAAGCTTACCTTCATGTGCCTATAAGGCTAAGTTGCAGGAAGTATCTGCGGTTTCGAGCTGGAAATTCTCATTATCAGTTCTCTGCATTGCCCTTTGGCTTATCTACTGCCCAGAGTGTTCACAAAGGTTCTGGCTCCAGTGATAGCTTACTTCAGGCTTCAAGGAATTCAAATCTATCCTTACTTGGACGACTGCCTGATTCTGGCTCAAGAAAAGGAAGATCTTCTACAGCATCTGGAATATGTTGTCGCAGTGCTAAGATGCCTAGGGTATTCTGTGAACGAAATAAAGTCCAGTCTAGTACCCTCTCAAGACATGTGCTTTCTGGGTGTGAGACTGAATACAGCAGCCCAGATGGCCTTTTTAACCCCGGACAAACAAAAGAGTCTGTCACTTTACTTCCATCAACTATCTCATCAGTCCGTGCTGACTGCAAGGACAGTCCTTCAAGCATTAGGGTTCATGGCATCTTGTATTCTGGTGCTTCCCAATGCCAAACTGCATATGAGGAAGCTACAATGGTATCTCAAAAATGTATGGACACAGCACTGCCAGGATTTGGACACTGTCATTCCAATAATACCTTGCCTTCAAAAAGAATTCTTGTGGTGGGCTCAGGAATGTCACCTAAACAAGGGACTCTCTGTGACCCGGCCAGAGGCAAGTCAGATCTTAACGACAGATGCCTCGGACATTGCTTGGGGAGCTCATCTCAATGGAAAGTGGATACAAGACAAGTGGCCTGCCAGACTACAGCATCTACATATCAACATGAAAGAGATGTTAGCAGTCCAGTTTGCATTAATGGCTTTCAAGGAGTTACTTCTTCCAGGGCAGGTGTTGATTCTAACAGACAACACAACTGTCATGTGGTACATCAACAAACAAGGGGAACACATTCTTATCCTCTATGCAGGCAAGCAATGATTTTATGGGAGACTGCGCTAAGCCTGCAACTAACTCTTCAGGCAAGGTTTCTGCCAGGAGCACAGAACTCCTTAGCAGATGTGTTAAGCAGACAAATCATGGATCCCCACGAGTGGAAACTGGATCTTCATGTATTTCAGAAACTGACAGTGTCATGGGGAACTCCAGACATAGATCTGTTCGCTTCTCCACTAAACCACCAGCTGCCAAAGTATTGCACAAAGGGGTTTCATCACACAGCTTGGAAAGTGGATGCTCTGTCTTTCAGTTGGAAAAACCTTCATGTGTATGCCTTTCCACCTCTGCCTCTTCTTCCAAAGGTACTGTTAAAGGTCAGACAAGACAGGCCAAGGATGATTTTGATAGCTCCAGATTGGCCTCGGCAACACTGGTACCCACTACTACGGAGTCTGGTAAAGAAGCCTCCATGGCCTTTACCTCTGATTCCTCATCTGTTGTCTCAGAAGGACGGTCATCTGCTCAATGTCAAGCTTCACTCTCTTCATCTAACAGCCTGGCATATTCTGTGTTGAAACACAGCAGGTCTCAACTTCCTCAACAAGTTTTAAATGTGATTATGGAAGCTAGAAGACCTAGTACAAGGAGAGTGTATGCAGAAAAATGGAAGAGATTTTTATTTTGGAGTACAGCGAAGAATTTGGAGATTTCTGAGCCTAATTTGAGTGTGGCTCTTCAATATCTTACTGAATTATTGGACAAAGGTTTGTCCTTCTCTTCCATAAAGATTCATGCTGCAGCAATTTCAGCTCACTATGATTGTGACCCACCTTTGTTTTCGCATCCTTTGTTCAAGCAGTTTCTTAGAGGGGCAAAGAATATAAGACCCCCACGTAGAGCTCCTACTCCTGCTTGGGATCTCAATTTTGTGTTGGAAAAACTTACTCTACAACCTTTTGAGCCTGCCGCTACTGCTGAATTGAAATACTTGTCATGGAAGACTGCTTTTCTGTTGGCTATTACTTCTGCAAGAAGGGTGTCTGAGTTGCAGGCCCTTATGGCAGTAGAGCCCTTTTTGATTTTCCATAAGGATAGGGTATCATTACGTACTAATCCTTCTTTTATGCCTAAGGTGGTTTCTAGTGTGGCTTTAAACCAAACTATTCATTTGCCTACGTTTTTTGCAGACCCTCAAAATAAAGGGGAACAGATTTTGCACACTTTAGATGTACACAGGCAATTGCGTTATTATTTAAGCAGGACTAAGGCTTTTAGGCAGTCTCAGCAGTTGTTTGTTTCTTTTGCTTTGAGTTCACAGGGCAAGCCTGTGTCAAAACAAACTATTTCTAGGTGGATTGGCTTTTGCATTGCATTTTGTTATTCCCATCATGGCAAGGAGATTCCAGCTGGGATTAGGCCTCATTCCACTAGGGCTACTGCCACTTCAACAGCATTTCTAAGGGGGGTGGCAACTAAGGATATTTTGGAAGCAGCTACTTGGAGTTCAGTGCATACTTTCTCTAAGCATTATCACCTTCCTATCTACTCTAAGTCTAGGGCTGGTTTTGCCACAGCTGTTTTGCAAGGCATGTTGTCAGCTCCTACTTCTTTATAATTTGCCAGCCTCCCTTACCTCTGCTTTGGGATTCTACCCAATAGTCAGGACTGCAGCAATGGAAGACGAAGAACATAGTACAGTTTTGTACCTACCATAAATGTAGATGTTCGAGGATTCCATTGCTGCAGTCCAATTTACCCTCCCTCCTTCCCCTCTGTATTTAGGGGTGGTTGTGTAGGTGAGTTTACATGCTTATGTTTTTGTATATATTGTTGTATATATTGTACATGTTTTTGGTGCAGGTTTTTTGGGACTTGTCTTTTTAGGGTCTTCTGACATCTGGGGCAAGAAAAGACTGAGGATATGACGTCGGTCATGCGCATTAGTACCCTGACGTACTGACGTCAGTCTAATGCGCCTTGACCGACGTCAGCCTTATACTCTGGTATTCGGGCCGACTGGACGCGGACTATACCCAATAGTCAGGACTGCAGCAATGGAATCCTCGAACATCTACATTTATGGTAGGTACAAAACTGTACTTTTTGGAATGTTCTTGATAATGTGCTTCGGATGGAGACTGTTGGCATGTAGTAATGTGTTGTATTGTGGAAACTTACGATGAACAGATGTTTTGAGTGTATGATCCGGTTGTCGTTGTAAATGGACATCCTGAAAATGAATGTCGTTCAAATTAAATTCCACGGTGAATTCAGTCCCCCACATATTTCCATTAAGATGTTCCATGAATTCTTGGAGATATTCCGGACCTCCTTTCCATACAAGCCAACAGTCATCCAGATATCTCCTCCAGATGTCAATTTCGGGTAGATACACATTATGCAATTCATCATAGATTATATGTTCTTCAATGTACCCCATGTACAAGTCTGCATATATGGGCGCAGGATGGCATGAGATCCTTAACAACAAAGAGAAAAGATGGATAATTAAATTGGGTGGGCTTTTCCCACCTGGGCTCAATGACAAAATGTAAAATAATTTTTTACAAACTCTCAATGCACTTACCATTCTTAGTTTTTTCTTATTGAACCAAACTTTTGTTTATAGTGGAACCCATATTTATTATGGATATCAACATCACCGACTACGTCTCATTGTGTTCACTCTCTTCATTTTCATATAACATTCATCCATTCTATAACATTAAGGTAACATTTTATCTCATTTTTTGACATTATTGATGGTTTGGTACAGCCTCTGATGTCCAACTAATATCTATGCACACTTATTGCATGTCATTTATATGTGCCATAATAATCTTTTTATTTTTTTATTATTAATTGCAACATAATCATTGTTTTTTCTTCCTTGACAGGAAGTGATGTCATAGCTTTCTTATGGATATATAAGGAGCAGCTCTTTTCTTGTGTTTTTCAACTACTGATGAAAGCTTGAATAGCTGAAACCGGTCTAGTTCTTGTACAAATAAAGTATATGTATTGGAACCACTCGAGGTGCTGGCTTTTTACTTAATATTGTTCACAGCAGCTTGGTTGCCGAGCACCAGCCGTACTTGCTAGCTGGATTCCTCACTGAGGATCATTGTTTTACCAGTTTACTGATTTACAAAAAAAAAATCATATAAATATAAACAGAGACTCTGCCTGTCAGTTATGAATTGTATTTCCAGTAAGCATGTGATAAGTTAATATATTAAGAAGCCACTGACTTGGCAGAAAAGTAAATGTGGTATAATTTACACATATTGCTTTCCTAAGCAGATTTCATTCTACAACAGTGAACGGGACATAATGTTTCTTTTATTTTGGCACACATGTTAGTACAACCTGTGCTAAGTAACCTTTATAAAAAAGGTGGCTTAATGTAATTGTGCAATGAGCAAGTTGAGTTTGTAATTTCTAAATTGTGGATTCCTGGATTACAGATATTCCTGTGAACCAGTAAGTCATCATCTCAGAAACAACAGGCCGCAGAAAATAGTCACATTTCTGTGTCTGTCAGTTTTGTCTTTATTTTTTTTTCTTTTTTCCCAAAGCTAAAAAAGGAGGTGAAGGCCATAGAGAACTGATAATGCTTTCATCTTTTTGAGACTTTGACACTAAATATTCATTTAGACTCATAAAAACAATGACATGCAGTGTATCTTGGACTCTTGCATTTAATTTATACCTGTAGGAGGTGTTTGGGAGAGATAGCATTTCTCATCCGGATTGGATTTGAGGTTTCTGGATGACTACAGTGTAAAGCTGCTTCAACAGCCACATTGTTTACCCTTGCAAATTCTCGTTGAATCTACTGCTTTTTATTTGTGGTATTAAGTTTTTTTGTTTCTGTCACACAGAGTGTGCAAAATAGTCTTGACAAATCTGTTATGTCCATGTGTAACAGTTTAGTGTAGCTATACAGTAAGTATGTCCTTAAGATTCTATACAATGGCTGCTACTGTTGCCATTCTGAATCAGTATGGGGTATTACAGCTGAGTGAGCCTTCAGGCGTTTCTGCAGTTACCTCCTACTGACGCCTCTAGGCGTCCGATATTGCATGTTCATATTTACATTAACAATTTCAAAACCATGTTACATAAAAAGTATCAGAAGATTACATCTTAAAGCATACATGATGGCAAACACAACTGCATTGATATTTGACCTCTATCTAATGTAACTAAAGAGATATTGAATATTTTTTGTGTAATGTTTGTACTGTAATGACTTTCATATTTCTCTAAATTTGTCAACATTCAGAGAACGTGGATAGAACTGCATAGCCTCATATGAAAGCTCACCGCTGCATGAAGAAAATCCTGCTAGCAGTTGCTTAAATGGTTGCTGAGATATAAGCTGCTTATATAAAATTACAAAATTAATATTCATTGTCTTTGTTTTGGCTTATAAAAATCCAGTTTAAAGCATCAACCTCAATGAATGCCACTAATGTAAAGATTAATTTATCCTGAATAGTTTGCCACTGGGAGGTTTTTAGTAACAGTTATGGTTCAAGACATATGAATATTTGTTTGAATTGTAAGGTGGTAACTTCATTTTTTTAAAGGCTCAGAGTTTACAGTACACAGTCAAAACAGCTGTACTGGAGGGAATGAGTTTTAAGTTGTGGTCATCACTAATTGCTTGTCCATATACCTTGTGTTAAGGTGTGTACCCTACAAGAACAGTTTCAGTGAATGTCCCTCCTGTTCATTTTAAGCTGTAACTGTACCTTTCAGCTAGTTTATTGTTCTGACAGATTTTCCTTCCATCTCTCCAGTGTTGCCGAAGCTTAATGTGAGGTGTCATTGACTATGGTTGTCTGTTATATGGAGGGGGTAGCACCAGTGTTATGCATGAATCAAGAGCTACATCACATTGTTTAAGTCAGATAGGCTTTTCATTGTCACATATAGTGTCAAGCCAGGCACATGACCATTAGAGTGGCATAACCACAGTGCAGCTTTGAGACCCAGGTGTAGTCTAAGCCAGGCTCGTGACATTAGAGTGGCATAACTTTAGTTCAGTTTTGAGACCCAGGCCTAGTGTAAGCCAGGCTCATGACATTAGAGTGGCATAACTTTAGTTCAGCTTTGAGACCTAGGTGTAGTCTTGGCTGGGTACATACATGATCACCAGAGTGAATCTTACTAACTACTGAGGTGAAACACAGCTCTACATGTTCAGATACTGGATACTGACAGTACACAACCGAGACCCTCTTCTGTATGATCTCAGGCATGGATTATACTTAATACAGAGATAAGACCCACCTGTGTATATTAACAACTTGGCATTTGATCACCAGATTGTGTATATCCTCAGTACACCACTGAGAGCCTGCTCTCTGTTATCTCAGCTGGGCATATGACCAGCAGAGTGGCTTATAGTCAGTAAAGAGGTGACAAAACCTAGTTCATCTCATACACAGCCTGGCACATGACCACTAGAGAGTGTATACTGTGCATATACCAGTAAGAATGTCCTGTGTATGTTTCAGCAAGGTGTATGACCACTAAACTAGTATATACTTTGTGCAGCAGTGAAACTTTCAATGCCATGTGACAGCCATGCATGACCACCAGAATGACATGCATCCAAACAAGCATGGGACCAGCAAATGGGTGTTACCTTTGGTAACAATTCAAAACCTAGCTAGCCAACTTCCTCCTAGCTCCCCCAGCCCTGACAATACCACCCCTTTAAATAGACTCTCATTTAGCTTCCAACCAGTGCCCACATCACTCATCCGCACCCTTCTATCTGCTGACCAACTACCTGCTGAATACTTTCAAAAATCAGCTGATGCTATAGCTTATCCAGTATCAATATTAATTAACCATACCATAGCAGAAGCAAAAATTCCCACCATTTGGAAAACATCCTATATTATCCCACTGCATAAAGGAGGCTCCTCCACTGAATTCTCCAATTACAGACCCGTAGCTATACTTTCACCACTTGCAAAAATATTGGAAAAATGTATACACAAACAACTCATGCACCACCTAATCCAAAATCACCTCATGGCCGATACCCAACACGGCTTCCATCCACACCACAGTACTACCTCAGCCCTACTTGCCTTTGCCAACACAATAAACAGCAACCGCAACAATAATCGCATCTCCTCGGCCGTCTTCTTGGATCTCTACAAGGCATTTAGGTTCATAGGTTCATACTAGGCTATCTGCCCTAGGGCATTTATAAGCCTACGCAGAGTGTGTATGGCTTTCGCCACCCATTTTTAATTAATTTTGCTATGCCCTTTTTCGAGGTTAGTATACTGTGCCTCTGTCTAACAGTGACACAGAAGTGATACCCGGGGTAAACCTACGCTCTCCCATCCACTCATCAAGATTCCTCTTGAAGAGAGTCAATGAGGGACTCTGCCTAACCTGGACTGGGATTTTATTCCAGAGTGAAGGGAGCCTCTGGGTTATGAATCTGTCCCTCCAGCACGTCCTATTTATTTCAGTGCTGAGGTTTAAGTCCCTCGAGCGCGTAGCTCGATGGGATTTGGATTTTCTGAGGTGCAGCATGTCCATTAATTCCGGGTTGGACATGGCTTTATACGTCAGGCACAGATCGCCTCTGAGCAGGCGGTATGCCACTGAGTAGAGCTGGAGTTTCTTTAACCGGCAGCATACGGCATCTGTTTGAGCCCTTGATCCTCTTGGTGAGGTACTTTTGGGGTCTTTCCAGTTGCTGCAGGTGTCTGGTAAGGTACATCCCAAAAGGGGCATTGTACTCAATTATGGGCCTGATGAGGGATGAGTAAAGAGGCACGATGACCTCCCTGATCTAGATGTGAATCCCTTCATGATTAGGTGGGCTATATAAAATGTTTTTCTAACCACTTTGGCCACGTGGTTGTCAAATGAGAGATTGCTATCAACTTGGGTCCCCAGGTCCCTAATTACTTCTTCTGTACTTAATGGATTACCACCTATGTGGTAATTTGTGGGCACTTTGTTTTTGCCAAAGGGGATGACTATACACTTTTTGGCGTTTAGCTTGAGGCCATGGCTCTGGCACCAGTTGTCTGTTTCTATGAGGCCCTTTTGGAGGATGCTTGTGTCTGCTGGAGAGTCTATTATGGCACCCAGTTTGCAGTCATCTGCGAACTTGGTCAGCCACAGTCCTTCCATGTTGGCCTGTACCTCCGAGAAATATATGCTGAACAAGAGAGGTCCCAAGACTGAGCCTTGTGGGACGCCACTTGTAACTGGTTTGGAGTCTGACATGGCTCCAGCTATTCTAACCATGTGGGTTCTGTCCTTGAGCCAGTTTGCAACCCATCTAGTAACATAGGGGTTTATATTTAAGCTGGTGAGCTTATCTATAATGCCCGAGTGGGGTATTGTATCGAAGGCTTTTGCGAGGTCCAGGTAGGCTGTGTGGACCACCTTCCCCTTGTCAATGGCCTTGGTGACTGTTTCAAAGAAATCAACCAGGTTTAAGAGGCAGGATCTGCCCTTAACAAAGCCGAACTGGGTAGGATCCAGCGTCTGCAGGTCCCCAATATCCCTATTTATAAGGTCCATGATGATCCTTTCCATAGCTTTGCAGACCAAGCTAGTGAGACTTATGGGGCGATAGTTTCCAGGATCCGTTGAGGCACCACCTTTGTGGAGAGGGACCACTGTTGCTGTACGCCACTCTTTGGGTACATATCCTGTAGTAAGGCTGAGATTGAACAGTAATTTTAGGTTTGGGTTTAGCTCTTCTTAGAGTTCATGTAGGACGCAGCCCGGGACACCGTCTGGTCCCATTGATGCTGTGTTTCTTGCTTTGGAGAGGGCAGCTCTTACCTGAGCATCTGAGATGTCAGGGGGGCAGCACTCTGCTGGGATAGATATTAGCCCTTTTGGTGGGGAGAAGTTTGCGCTGAACCTGTCAGCTAGGATGTTGGCAATGTCTGTGGGTTTGGTGTATTTTTTGTCATTTTGGACTAATTCTGAGCATATCTGGGAATTCCCACCCAGGTTCCTAACATAACTAAAGAAAGCCTTGTGATTATCCTTAGTGTCCTGTGCAATTTTTCTCTCGAAGCTGGCCTTAGACGATTTTATGAGTGCCCATAGTTTTTTGCTAATACTGATCAGAGATGCCTTCCCTTTTTGGGATTTTGCTCTGTCATGTAGTAGCTTCCTCCTTCTATTGTATAGTTTGTTTATGGCTGGGGTCCACCAGACAGGACGTCTGCCTTTGGAGGCTTGGGTCTTGGTTTTATTTGGGATTGCATGATCCATGCATTCCTGAAGGTGTTCATAGAATGCGTTTATAAAGGATTTTGTGGTCTGGGCCGTATTATCCACAGGCCCGGGGGCTTTGAAGGATTCCATCTCGGTTTTGAGGAGTGTGAAATTTGCTTTAGAGAAGTTTTTCACTGTGGTTTTCTGGGCATGGGGTGGGGTCGGGATGTGAATATCCAGTGAGATTAGTTTATGGTCTGATCTTACCAGTAAGGAATACACTTCTGGTCTGGAGCATAGAGTCCCCATGTTGGTGATGATCAGGTCCAGTATGTTTTCCCCTCTTGTGGGAGTGGTAACAAGTTGTTCCATAGCATTTGAGTTTATAAATTCTAGGAACCTTTGGGCTAGGGTGTTGGAGATAATGCTCCCAGTCTGTGGTTGGGTAGTTGAAGTCACCCAATATAATGGTGTTTGGAGAGACCTTCATATTTTCCAGTGTTCTCAGGAAGGCCGAGTGGGGTTCCTGGGTTTGGGAGGGTGGTCTGTAGCAGGCTATAAACTGGAAGGCAGTTTTACCCACTGTTAGTTGCACATGGATAGACTCTGATGCTTCGTGCTGTGCCACCAACCTGGAGGTGTGGGTATCTTCGACGAATATTGATACTCCCCCTCCTTTTGTGGTTCGGTCCAAGTTTTGGGGGCGAAAAGCATGGTATGAGGTATAACCTGGTAGTGCTGGGTGCTCTCGAGAGCCTTGAACCAGGTTTCTGTTACTGCACAGATATCGATGTTCTCCATGCTAAGGAGAGTTTCGAGTGCGTGCATCTTGAGGTTTAGACTTCTGGCGTTGAGTAGCATTACTCTTAGTTTCTTATCCCTTGTGATACCTATGGAGGTGGGTTTGTTTTTTGAGCCTTGCCTAAAAAAGGCACTATGGGGGTAGCAAGAGACTTTGCCAATATCCGAAAGCCCAGGGGTGACAGGTGCAAGCCGTCCCTAGCGAAGCATCGTGGCTTGTCGAGCATGTCATCCCAGGCTGACAGGCATTGGATCCCCTTTGAATGACACCAATACTTAAGCCAATTGTTGAAATTGATAATCTTGTCTTCATACTGTGGCATCATTCTTGGTGAGGGTAAGATGCTACTCAAGGTCAGGGTCATACCGGCCTGGGCTACATGCTCAGAGAGCTCCTCTATGTCTCTTTTCATGTAGTCCAGGGAGGTTCGTCTCAGGTCATTCACACCAGCATGGACAATGACTGAGTCATATTTGTACTTGCCTTGGAGTGACCTGAGTGCTTGTGTTATGTGGCGGATCCTAGCGCCCGATAGGCAGCTCACCATGACCTTCTCCTTGTTTAGCCTGGTGAGCGGGACGTCAGTGTGCCTGATGATAGAGTCACCTATTACAAGTGTATCAGGTGTGTTGTTTAGCCTTAAGGGCTGTGACTGTTCGGCACACTGGCTTTGTGAGCTATGTGTTGCATGTGTTTTGTTTTGGGGTAGCGGTTGCTTGGGTGTCTGCTTTGGAGGTCTCTGCTGCTTAGGCAGATTTTTATTTAGAGCCTCCAAGTATGTTTTTGTGTGTTTATGTGTTTGGTTTGCTGTCATGGTAGGTCTATGTGAGACTGGAATTGTAGTGAGTGTAGTTTCCTTCTCCTCCTGACTGGTTACGCCAGTACTGAGTTGGGAGAGCTTAGCCTCCAGTTTGGCTATATGGTTGCATCTCTCACATGTGTTGGAATTTGTTGGGAGGAGGAGAGGGTTGTCTGTGTACATTAGGCAGTTGTAACATTGCCTCAAGATTCCCAGGTTCACCAGCTGGACCGGAGAGGAGATTGACAACTGACCTTTGGACATGCTAGAATAGTACTGGGAATTCCTTTATAATTGAAAAAAAGGGCCAGTGGGGAACACGTTACTCAAGGGGAGTTTGTGAGGGTGTAGTGCTTTTAATTTTTAGTGCTGACTTATATAATTGCTTTAGTGAGCAAGTGCTAGGCTTTAGCGTAGGAATAGGGTGTTTATTATGAGAACTAGATCAGTTCCAAGGCTCAAACCCAAATAAGCGGCGCTGCTCGATGCCGCGCTATGCACAAAATCACGCAGCAGCTACAGCGGGTTTTATACAGGCGGACTTGAAAGAGCTAGAAATTGGCCCAAAACAGCCCACAGACTACCAGATTCCTGTGCTGGGAACACTCCTCCAGGGACAGATAGGCTGCTCCAAGCTCCCCACTGCCACTGGTGAACAAAGAAGCCTCCCTCTATCCAAGAAAGGAAATGGCAACACAGGAACTTTCCAAAAGTCCAGAATACAGCAAAGCCTGTATTTGGACTACTCTAGGTCAGGAAAGATGGGAAACAAGGATAACTTTTTTTTTTGCAACAAACAGCAGGAAATTGCAATAAATATGTAACACAGGCTAGCGCACTTGAGTGTGTAGCCTCAACAAGTAAATGCAACAAACAGGACAAACTTTAAAAGTGCAGGTGCAAAAACAACTTTAGACAGTTTAAAACAGTTCAAGAAGCAGAAATATTTGAAGTTTAGCTAGATCAGACAGTCGCCCAGGTAGTAGCAGGAAAAAACACTTTTATCAGGTTAGCAGTCGCTGTTTTGGCCTCTCTGCTGCTAGCAGCACTCTGCCGGACCAAAAGGAGCTTGGCTGAGTAGTAACAAGCGCGAAAACCTCGCCAAAGTGGGTTTTATACAGGGGGACTTGAAAGAGCTAGTAATTGGCCCAAAACGGCCAATAGACTACCAGATTCTTGTGCTGGGAACACTCCACCAGGGATAGATAGGCTGCTGTAAGTTCCCCACTGCCACTGGTGAACAAAGAAACCTCCCTCTATCCAAGAAAGGAAATGGGCAATACAGGAACTTTCCAAAAGTCCAGAATACAGCAAAGCCTGTATTTGGACTACTCTAGGTCAGGAAAGACGGGAAACAAGGATAATTTTTTTTTTTTTTTTTTTTTGTTTTTCTTTTTTTCAACAAATAGCAGGAAAATGCAGTAAATATGTAACACAGGCTAGCACACTTGAGTGTGTAGCCTCAACAGGTAAATGCAAGAAACAGGACAAACTTTAAAAGTGCAGGTGCAAAAACAACTTTAAACAGTTTAAAACAGTTCAAGAAGCAGAAATATTTGCAGTTTAGCTAGATCGGACAGTCACCCAGGTATTAGCAGGAAAAAACACTTTTATCAGGTTAGCAGTCGCTCTTTTAGCCTGTCTGCTGCTAGCACCACTCTGCAGGACCACGAGGAGCTTGGCTGAGTAGTAACAAGCAACATGGTAGATCACCAACGTTTGTTACACACCATGCAAACATTCAATCTAGACTCTAATACCCTATTATGGTTCAATTCCTACCTGACTGGGAGGCAGCAGGCTGTTCTTTGGCAGAACAAGCTTTTTAAACCTACTACCAAACACCCTTGGAGTACCACAAGGCTCCATATTAGGGCCCCTACTGTTCTCAGTCTTTATTAATGACTTATATACTGTCATCCCAAACGTCAGCTGTATCCAGTACTCTGACGACTCCACTCTGGTTTGCTCAGCCACATCTCCCTCAAATTTGAAGTCTGCTACCCAGTCCACCTTTAATATTGTACAAAACTGGCTCACTGGTCCCCGGCTATTGTTAAATCCCCAAAAAACTAAAATGTTGCTATTCTCACCTACTCAAAGGTCTGCAACTTTCTCTTTCACCATTAATGAAAAAGATGGTACTGTTATCTCCCTAGACCCCTCTACAAAACTGCTCAATGTCATTATTCACAATAACCTAAAATTTGAACTTCATGTTAATCAAATAATAAAGAACACCAATAAAAAACTTGGATCATTGTATAGAATTAAAGCCTTTCTAACCCCTCCAGCTAGGATTGCCATTGCCCGCTCTCACCTAATTTCAACACCTACATATGCTTCCCCCCTTCTGTCTAATCTAAACAAGTTACTACTAAACAGACTATCTGTTACAATCACATTACTAGGTTTGCCACTGACCAGCCATGCAGAACTCACCACTGCATCAACCTCAAACAGCTTGGGTGGCTAGAATTCCCTAGTCTCATACAATATAACCTTCTGATCATAGCTAACAAAATTCTCTATAATCCAGATAACACACCAGCTCTTAGTAATATTATCACCGCACAAAATAATCAGAGACTGCTTAGATCCTCAAATAAACTTCAAATTCTTACAATCAAAACCAACAGTACAGCAGGGGAAGCTCTCTTGGCAAACTTTGCAGGTAGAACCTGGAATCAACTCCCAGCTGACATTACTGTGCTCTCCTCCCTAAGTCAATTTAAGACCAAACTCAATGGACATGAATCAAGTCGGACTATCACGGTCAACAAATGTAAAATAAAATAAATAATAATAAATAAGTAAATATTTATGGGACTCATTTCTGCATGGTCTCACAGAGTTCCTGCCTTCCCGACCACCATCCATTTCAAGTCCCAAAAAAATTACACTGATATCCACTGACAAACAACTTCCTGTTAAACTAAATATACATCACCTCTTCCCCTAAACTAGTATACCCTATCTACAACCCCTCTACCTTCCTCCACAAATGCAACACATTATTATTTACTACCACACTCCTCCTCCTTCTCTTTGCTCTTACCTCTTATCACTCACACCTTTCCTTTCTACTGTTCTGCTCTTCTACTTTCTACACTTATGATACTCATTCAACAATATCCTACTTTAATATCTCCTCAGCCCTATTCAGCCTCTCTACCTCCTGTCTTTATAAACTGCCTAGACTTCAAATCCTACCACCTACTTACAAACCTAAACCCAAGCTACATAAACTACATCTATATATTACTATACTCTCTCTTCCTAATAATAACTTACTCATATCTGGGGACATCCATCCCAACCTTGGCCCCTGTCCCTCTCAACATTGTCACAAACCTCACTTGCCTTTTACCTCCCCTCCCTCTACAAACACCTTCAACCAGCCTCACTCAATAAACTCACCTTTACCCAAGCACCTGACAGTATACTCTGCTAATATTCAAAGCCTAACAGAATCACCAAGTTCCATACCTAGATAGCCCATACAACTCCTCACATCCTCTCTTTATCTGAAACTTGGCTTAAGCCACACACCGCTAATAATGAAATTCTCCCAACAGGCTATAATATCTATCACTCTGACAGAATCCCCAAAAAAGGGGGTGGCGTAGCCATCCTATACTCTAATAGCCTCAACCTATCACTTCTCCCCACACCCATCCCCGACTTCCAACCAGCTGAACATATCCTTAATTGCCACCTTAATGCTCACAAGAAATTGGCTATTGCTTCCATGTACATCCCTCTTGGCAATAATTTGTCCATCTTGGAGAATATCCTAAACTGGTTCTCCCACAATATATACCCTATGAAACCATCATCTTGGGAGATGTCAACCTAGATTGGTCCAAACTTAAAACTGACTCTCCACAACTCAGTATCAACCTGCATGGTTTCCATCAACTGATATCTTCCCCTACCTGTCGCCATAATAACTCATCTTCCAGCTCCATAATAGAATGGATACTCACCAACTCTCCCCACCATTACCACAATCCCAGTACCTTGCCAGATTGCCTTAGTGACCACCTTCCTACCTCTGTCTTAAGATACACCGCCCAACCTTCCAAACCCCACCTTTACAGGGATTGTCGTAAACTCTCTAACTTTAGTATATCCCAATTCGATTATTTCTAATATAGACTGGTCCATCATTAGATAAATCCCTCTCAATGATGCAGTCAACATGTTCAGTAGCATCTTCCTGAATACCCTAAACTCCCTTGCTCCCTCTAGGAAGATTAGAATAAAATCCAATCATGCTCCCTGGCTATCCAAAGAAACCAGGTCCCTTATGCACAAAAGAGATAGTGCTTGGAAAGCCTGGATTAAAACAAAGGAATTACCTCTACTACATAAATATAGGCATCTCAGGAAAGCCTGGATTAAAACAAAGGAATTACCTCTACTACATAAATATAGGCATCTCAGAAATCTTACAAAAAAAAACAAAAAACAAACAAATAATGGCAAAAGGTCCTTCTATAACTCTGCACAGCTCAATAGTAAATCTAACCCTCTGAGGTTTTGGTTAACTTTAAACAAAATTCTTTCTCTTGGCTGCCCCTCAACACCCTGCCCTTACCCAAACACATCCCCTGTAGAAACAGCTACTTTCCTCAAACACTTTATTGACACCATCCAAACACTCCTGCCTACCAACTAACACTACCCCTCTGCCTTTCCCAATCCTCTGAGTAATAATCTATTCTCTTTGCGCCCAGTTCCTACTTCCTACATTAGATCTCTTCTTCAAAAGCTTAAACCCTGCTCCCCCTCCACGATAAACTACCTCCTACCTTCCTCAAACTTGCTGCTGACTCCATAGCCTATCTGGTATCTATCCTAATCAATAGATCAATTCAGGAATCCACTTTCCCTACCCTATGGAAATCCTTATTTACTATTCCCCTGCATAAAGGTGGAAACTCTACAGACCTGCTCCATAGCCATCCTATCCCCCCTCTCTTAAGATCCTTGAAAAATGCATACACTCACAACTTCTTAACCACCTCCTCCAGCACAACCTTCTCACGCCCACTTAGCATGGTTTCCATCCTAACTATAGCACAACCACAGCTCTCTTATCCTTCACACATATCATTGCCGAGGCCCTAGATAACAACAAACTGATATCTCATCTCTTCCTTGACCTTTCCAAAGCCTTTGACACAGTCTCCCATCCCGTACTGCTATCTAAACTCGCAAATCTAAATCTTTATCTTTCTTCTTCCTCCCTTACCTGGTTCTCCAGTTACTTATCCTGCAGGCAGCAGTCTGTCAAATGGCTTTCTTCCACTTTTCCATTTTTACCTGTCCCTACCTGTGTACTGCAAGGGTCTATCCTGGGTCCCCTCCTGTTCAACGTCTTTACCAATGGTCTCTACACATTTTGTAAAGAATCCTCCCTCATCCAATATGCTGATGACTCAACCTTCATCTCCACCTCTGACAATATCTCTGAACTCCATAGTCTAACTCAACATGCATTTCTATCCACAGAACAGTGGCTGTCCAATAATCTACTTATCATTAATCCCAAAAAGACCAAACTCTTACTCTTTCTTCCCTAGTCTCTCACTCACCACAAATCCACCTTTGCTATTACATCCTCTAACAAGACTATAATCCATCCCGAAACTCACACAAAACTTCTTGGAGTCATCATTGATGATGAACTTAAATTCAATCTTCACATGCTCCAATGCATAACAAAGACACACCAGAAACTTGGTTTACTGTACTGCAATAAAACATTTCTTACCACAAATACTAGACTCTGTCTTGTACATGGCCTACTCCTTCCCTCCCTCCTGTATAACTGCTCCAGTGCTCACTAACATTCACACCACAACCTTGAACAAACTCCAACAACCCTACCATAAGATAGCTAGGTTTGTCACAAACTCTCCGTACAATTCACATCACTGCCTTGCCCTAAACTCGCTCCAGTGGCTTGAATTCCCCCAACTTCTACTACTATCTCAACTTCTGATGCTACACTTTATTCTTTATAAGTCTTCATCTTGTCCTGTTCTCGCTTCCTTTGTCTCTGTCTATACTCCACCTTGGATTCTCTGCACCTCTAACCAGCAACTACTGCACATCTACCAACCTAAAAAAACTGCAGGCAAACTCCAATATAAACACTCCATTGCCCACACTTGGAACAAACTTCCAATATACGTTCCATCATTCACCCATCTCACTTTAAAAAAAAAAACTCAAACTTCATCTTATTAACTTCAAAAACTTGCTCTTGTGAAGCCCCAACCTAGTGCCCCTCCATTATACCTCTCTTACTCCCTTCCCTTTCATCTAAGTACTCCATTATTTTGGATTTGTACTAAAGATGCTAAATCAACACTGTTGGTCAAAATTCTTCTTCTATATATGTAAATATATGTGTTTCACTGTAAAAAATCATGTGCATGCATTGCTATACTATTTTTTTAACTTTCTTGTATAACAAACTTCTGTTAGATTTTTTATTCTAATGTTTGAATTTCTGTAATTTGTTTATGTGTTGGAGCTTTTCTCCTTGGTTCTCCACTGAAAATGGGCCTCAAGCCCAGCTGGAGAAACACGGTTCACTGCATTACCATCTTCAACCGTAGCCTAGAAAAATAATCCTCAGACTATAGCAATATAATAAATGATGATGTACTTGTCCTTGTTATGAACAAGGTGACCTCACTGCTGTCTGTGCCCTATTAATTTATTTTTTGGGTGTTTTTGGCTTAACCCTTTAACCCTAGTCTCAGTACAAAAATGTTATCCTCAATTCCTGAGTAGCTCATAGTGATTGGTTGGTATTGTCCACGTGAACCTAAGGTGTATAAGACAGAAAATGTGTGAGCTGCAGATCTGTGCCCACTGAAGTTGCAGTATGTTATAGGTACAACAGAGACTTGACTTAAGCTGCTCCTTCTTGTTGTAGAAGTCCAGATTAGTGATTACAGTTTCCTCCTCAGTAAAAGACCAAATAAAGGAGGTTTTTATTTACTACAAACCCAGTCTGCCCACTCATCCTCCTTTTGACTTCATGGCACAGATGAGTAAAACCCTGACTTTGACCCAGACGACCTGAGTTTGACTAGCAGCCCAGGTGGTTGTAGGAGCCCACCTTGGATTAGAAGTACTATGACAAAGCATACTCCTGTTAGCCTCTCTCGGGGGTGGGTGAAAACTGAGGACTGCTGGCAGAGGTGTTAATAGCTGGGAGAACTTTGGAGACCTCATAGCCCCTTGTGCACGCTCACCCTATGTACTACAGCACTTTAAAGGGGGAAATTAAGAAGCATACAGAAATCCCTCATATGAGCAGATATTTTATGTAGTAGGCAGGCTCACCTACTGTCCACCTTCTACTGAGAAGTTAACAATACCTTTTATCTTTTTTTTAAACGCCTTTATCAAATTAACAATTAAGACGTAGCCAAAAAGTACATTAGCATGGAGTAAAGGCTCCAGGGCCATTAGCCTAGTACACACCAATGAAGAGAAAAAAAAACAAACCATATTAACATTTTTTCCATTTATATACATTATACATCTCATATCTTTTCTTTCCTTGTTACTATCCAGCATTATGTAAATTGCTGAATTCCTGCCATTCCTTAAACCTCATTCCTCCTCCTCCTAAGTATTATTCTGCATGTATTTTTCCAGCAATTTCCATTTATTTCTTTGTTTGCTCCTTCCTGCTTTAAAGATTCCTCTTCCAGTTATGTTATCTCTTTTATAATATTCAGTCCTCCAAATACAGTTAGTTTAGACTTTGACTTCCATTTCATAGTATTTGCTTTTTTGGCAGTCAACAGAGTTAAACTTAAGGTCTTACTATGCCTAGGCAATTTAAATTCTGTGTTCCAACTCGAGAGTCGTTTCCTTAATTACTGCTGTTTGCTCACCCAGTATTCGGAGTACTGTGTAGGGATTTCTTTAAAATCTACCAACTCATTACATTCCCAAAACATATAGTTACTACTTTCGTCCCATCACACCTCCAACATTTTCTATCTGCCTGAGGAAAAATTCTTTGAAGTCTGCCTGGGGTTTAAAAATACCTATGCAGACACTTTCAAGCAAAGTGCTGAATTCCTGCCATTCCTTAAACCTCATTCCTCCTCCTCCTAAGTATTATTCTGCATGTATTTTTCCAGCAATCTACCAACTCATTACATTCCCCCCCCCAAAGGAGAGATATCTATACCAAATGATTGTAGCCCCCCCAAACATCTCTAACGCCCAGGTGAGAACTGCTCTCTCCAAGGCAAAGAACACAGCATCCATGGGACCTGATGGTGTCCCCGGCTGTGTGCTCCATGAATTCAATGAGGAATTAAACCCACAGTTAGGACAGCTGTTTAATCTTAGTCTCACCTCGGATCATTACCCAGGGAGTGGCGCAGCGACTGTGGTCCCACTCCACAAAGGCGGTGCCTCCACCAACCCTGGAAATTACCGTCCCATTAGCTTGACAAGCCTTATCTGCAAAGCCATGGAGAGGATCATAATGGATCTCATAAATAAAGACATAGGGAACTTGCAGACTTTGGATCCAACCCAGTTTGGCTTTGTCAAAGGCAGATCATGCCTTCTAAACTTGGTTGACTTTTTCAAACAGTCACCAAGGCCATTGACGAGGGAAAGGCAGTCCATACAGCCTACCTAGACCTGGCGAAGGCTTTTGATACAATACCTCACTCGGGTATCATTGAAAACCTCATCAACTTAAATGTAAACCCATACATTACAAGATGGGTTGCAAACTGGCTGAGTGACAGAACCCACAGGGTCAGAGTTGCTGGCGCCATGTCAGACTCAAAGCCTGTCACAAGTGGTGTCTCACAGGGCTCAGTCCTGGGCCCACTCTTGTTTGGCATCTACTTTTCTGAAGTGCAAGCAAACACAGGAGGGTTATGGCTGACAAAGTTTGCAGATGACTGCAAACTGGGCGCCGTAGTTGAAAACACATCCGACACAGATATCCTTCAGAAGGGTCTCACAGAAACGGACAACTGGTGCCAGAGCCATGGCCTAAAGTTAAATGCCAAGAAATGCATAGTCATACCCTTTGGGAAAAATAAGGATGTTCTTCATCTCACATTGCTGCAGTCCTTACTTATGGGTAGTCCGCTGTCCTCGGTCGGCCCGAATACCAAAGTATTAGGCTGACGTCGGTCATGGGCGCTCAGATCTGACATCAGAGCGTCAGGGTATAAAAGCGCATGACCGACGTCATATCCTCAGTCTTTTTTGCCGCATGGTCCGATGCAGAAGCAGCGTTGCAAGTGCCGTTCGGCGTTCTGAAATTTTTCGAATTCGGAGTTTCAGACCGATACCAAGTTGGGCTAAGTACCCCGTTGGGGAATATTTTTGTTTTTCTTGCCTCAGTTATTTACCGGATGTCAGAAAAAGTGAATAATTGTATTTCTTGTGGGAAACAGATACCGCATAGGGATTACCACTCACTTTGTATTCCTTGTTTGGGACCGGAGCACGACGTAGTCGGGTGTCGGTTTTGTGCTAGGTTCAATAAGCGCACTATAAAACGGAGGTTAGATTGCGCTAGGTTAGTCTTTGGCAAGCGGTGTAATTATAATATGCCGTCGGATACTCCGACGCCCGCTTCCACGAAGAAGCGCAAAGACAAAACTGTGAAGCCTAGGCAGGATGATTCGTCCGTTTCGGACGCCGGTCCATTAGAAGCTACAGGGGAACAGGTGGATCCGGCTGAAGTTTCTGTTGAGACTCAGGGAGAAACTTTGATTTTGCAAGAGGTGGCTTCACAGGGATCAGGTCAGGCTGAAGGGGCCTCACAGGTTACTATTCTCCCTACTGTGCCTAGGGTGGTTAGGCCTTCTGCTACTATTTCTAAGGCTCCTTCTAAGGGCAGGTCTGTTTTGCCTTCCTCTGGTGTCAGTACTGGTTCCTCAGGGTCAGTGCCTAAAAAGCACATGCTTAAAATGGCAGAAGATTTGATTACATTAATTAGAGGTTCTATGCCCCCTCCTGATAAGAGGCCCAGGGTAGAGCTAGAGTTGGAAAGTTTGGAGCAGGCCTCAGATGATTCAGAGTCTTCTGTGGAAGACATTCAAGATTTTCCTCCTTATTCGGATTCTGATGCAGAGGATTCCACTCCTTCTGCTTCTCCTCCTGAGGATTTTTCTTTTTCAGAAACTTTACATTCCATGAGGGAGCATTTTAAGTGGGAAGGACAGGATTTCTCTGATTCTCGGAAAAGGCTTAGGAATTTTTGTTTTACCACAGCAATAGACCCTTAGCTATACCTCCAGTTTTGGATGTTGTTCAAGATGTTTTCTCGAGGCTTCCCTTAATACAGATCCTGTGCCACCTGCAACAGTCAAACCAGACAGGTATTACAGGGTGCCTGAGGCTCATAAATATCTGTATAAAAGTCCTAGGGCAGACCCAGAAACTATTAGTCAGGGGCCTAAGGGTGTTAGAGCTTCTGTTGTAAAAAATCCGGTTCCTCTAGATAAGGAAGCTAGAGCTTTGGATAGATGGGGTAAGAAGGTGTATACCTCTTCTACGTTAGCAATGAGGGCTTTAAATTGCCAGTTTCATATGTTGAAATATCAGAATTTCCTTCTCTCTCAGCTAAAATCTAAAGTGGATGCTTTAGCAGAGGGTATTGAGTGTAAAGAACTGCAGGATTTGGTACATGTCTCTGAACAGGTGGGCAAGCATTCTTTACAGTGTGGCTTTGATGCTTTACAGGCTTCTTCTAGGGTGGCTGCCACTGGTTCAGTTATTCGAAGGCACGCCTGGCTTAAGGATCAGAATTTGTCTGAGCATGTTAAGACTAGAATTCTGGATGCCCCTCTACAGTCTGAAGTTTTGTTTGGTCCTCCTGTAGAGTCTGTATTAAAGAAAATGGAGGACAAGGCTAAGTCTATGCAGACTGTTAAAGATTTTTTGCAGGTGCAACCTCCAAAGTTTAGTAGAAATTGGCCTACTAAAGGATGGACTTACCCTTCTTCTGATTCTCAGTCTAGGGGCAGATCTAGACGTGGTAGGGGCAGAGCTCAGAGTTCCTTCAGACCTAGAACATGGAGTTCGCCTGCACAGTCTGCAGGTGAGGGCAGGGGCCAGTCCTTTCGTAAACAGGCCCAATGACCTGCATTTTCAGCTGCCAGATTCCTCTTGCCTGGCAGCTCCTTTGGGAGGAAAGTTAGCACTTTTCAAGCAAAACTGGCTTTTAGTCACCCAGGACAAATGGGTATTGGACATTATAAACCGAGGCTACAAGTTTTATTTCCATACATTGCCTCCTTTCAAAGGCATGCCAGATGTTCCTCCTCGGCAAAGGTTAGAGGCTCACAGATTTCTTTACTTCTTCAAATGGGAGCTATACAGCCAGTTCCTCTGTCAGAAGTGGGCCTAGGATTTTATTCTCGCCTGTTTCTAGTTCCAAAGAAAGGGAACACGTGGAGACCGATTTTGGATTTATCTATCCTCAACACTTATCTGGACATTCCAAAGTTCAAGATGCTGACATTACAACAGCTTTTACCTCTGTTGGGAAAAGACCACTGGATGGTAACTCTGGATCTCAAGGAGGCTTATCTTCATGTTCCTATCAGGCCCAGTTGCAGGAGGTACCTGTGTTTTCGAGCTGGAAATTTACATTATCAGTTCTCTGCATTGCCCTTTGGCTTATCTACTGCGCCCAGAGTGTTCACAAAGGTTCTGGCTCCAGTGATAGCCTTTTTCAGGTTAAGAGGAATACAGATTTATCCTTATTTGGACGATTGCCTGATTATTGCTCAAGACAAAGACGAACTTCTTCATCATCTACAATATGTGATGGTAGTGTTAAGATGCCTAGGGTATTCTGTGAACGAAACAAAGTCCAGTCTAGTACCCTCTCAGGACATGTGCTTTCTGGGTGTGAGACTGAATACAGCTTCCCAGATGGCTTTTTTGACCCCAGACAAACAAAGAAGCCTTTCTCTTTATTTCCATCAAATGTCTCTACGGTCCAGGCTGACTGCAAGGACAGTCCTTCAAGCCTTGGGGTTCATGGCATCTTGTATTCTGGTGCTTCCCAATGCCAAACTGCATATGAGGAAGCTTCAATGGTATCTCAAAAATGTATGGACACAACACTGCCAAGATCTAGACACTGTCATTCAGATAATACCTTGCATTCAGAAGGAATTTTTGTGGTGGGCTCAGGAATGTCACCTAAACAAGGGACTCTCTGTGACCCGACCAGAGGCGAGTCAGATTCTAACGACAGATGCCTCGGACAAGGCTTGGGGAGCACACCTCAATGGAAAATGGGTGCAAGACACGTGGCCTGTTAGACTTCAACATTTGCATATCAACTTGAAGGAGATGTTAGCAGTCCAGTTTGCATTAATGGCTTTCAAGGATTTCCTTCACCCAGGGCAGGTGTTGATTCAAACAGACAACACTACTGTCATGTGGTACATCAACAAGCAAGGGGGAACCCATTCATACCCACTTTGCAGGCAAGCGATGATTTTGTGGGAGACTGCTCTCAGTTTACACCTCAATCTTCAAGCAAGGTTTCTGCCAGGAGCACAGAACTCCTTAGCAGATGTGTTGAGCAGACAGATAGTGGATCCTCACGAGTGGAAATTGGATCCTCATGTATTCCAGCAGTTGACAGTGTTATGGGGGACTCCAGACATAGATCTGTTCGCTTCTCCACTAAATTACCAGTTGCCAAAGTTTTGCACAAAAGGTTTCATCACACAGCTTGGAAGGTGGATGCTCTATCATTCAGTTGGAACAATCTTCATGTTTATGCCTTTCCACCTCTGCCTCTCCTCCCCAAGGTACTCTTGAAGGCCAGACAAGACAAACCATCCATGATTCTGATAGCACCGGATTGGCCTCGACAGCACTGGTACCCACTTCTGAGGAGTTTAGTAAGGGAGCCTCCATGGCCTCTACCTTTAATTCCGCATCTTTTGTCTCAGGAGGGCAGTCACTTCCTCAATGTCAGGATTCAGTCTCTGCATCTAACAGCTTGGCATATTCTGTTTTAGACCCTGGAGGGTCTCAGCTGCCACAACAAGTTTTGAATGTTATTTTGGAGGCCAGAAGGCCTAGTACAAGGAAAGTTTATGCTGATAAATGGAGGAGATTTTTATTTGGAGCAAAGAGAAGGATTTTGATGTTTCCAAGCCTAATTTAAGTGCTTCTCTTCAATATCTTACTGAGTTACTGGACAAAGGTTTGTCTTTCTCCTCTATAAAGATTCATGCTGCAGCCATTTCTGCTCACTATGATTGTGACCCTCCTTTATTCTCTCATCCTTTGTTTAAGCAATTTCTTAGAGGGCAAAGAACATAAGACCCCACGTAGAGCTCCTACTCCTGCTTGGGATCTCAATTTTGTGTTGGAAAAACTTACTCTACAACCTTTTGAGCCTGCAGCTACGGCCGAGTTAAAGTATTTGTCTTGGAAAACTGCCTTTTTGTTGGCCATTACTTCTGCAAGAAGGGTTTCTGAATTACAGGCCCTTATGGCAGTGGAGCCTTTCCTGATTTTTCATAAGGATAGGGTATCTTTGCGTACTAATCCTTCCTTTATGCCTAAAGTGGTTTCTAGTGTGGCCTTAAACCAAACTATTCATTTGCCTACTTTTTATGCAAACCCCCAAAATAAAGGGGAGAAGATTTTGCATACTTTGGATATTCACAGGCAGTTGCGTTATTATTTGAGCAGAACCAAGGAGTTCAGACAGTCTCAGCAGTTGTTTGTTTCTTTTGCTTTGGGTTCTCAGGGTAAACCTGTTTCAAAACAAACTATTTCTAAGTGGATTGGGTTTTGTATTTCTTTCTGTTATTCCCATCATGGCAAGGAGATTCCGGCTGGAATCAGACCTCATTCCACTAGAGCTACTGCCACCTCTACTGCCTTTCTAAGGGGGGTAGCTACAAAAGATATTTTGGAAGCAGCTACTTGGAGTTCAGTACATACTTTTTCTAAGCATTACCACCTTCCTCTTTATTCTAAGTCTAGGGCTGGATTTGCCACTGTAATATTACAGGGCATTTTAGCAGCCCCTAATGCTTTATGATTTTGCCATCCTCCCTTTCCCGTTGCTTTGGGATTCTACCCATAAGTAAGGACTGCAGCAATGTGAGATGAAGAACATAGTACAGTTTTGTACCTACCATAAATGTAGATGTTCGAAGATCCACATTGCTGCAGTCCAATTTACCCTCCCTCCTTCCCCACTGTAGTTTGGCATGGTTATATGGTTTGTGTGATGGTTGTTGTTGGGCCTGTTTTTGGGAGGTATTCTGTTTTTGGCTGTGGCCTTTCTTTTTAGGGCCTTCTGACATCTGGGGCAAGAAAAGACTGAGGATATGACGTCGGTCATGCGCTTTTATACCCTGACGCTCTGATGTCAGATCTGAGCGCCCATGACCGACGTCAGCCTAATACTTTGGTATTCGGGCCGACCGAGGACAGCGGACTACCCATAAGTAAGGACTGCAGCAATGTGGATCTTCGAACATCTACATTTATGGTAGGTACAAAACTGTACTTTACCCCTAGCTACCATATAGGTGGCAATCCCCTGAACACAGAAGAAGTTATTAGGGACCTGGGAACCCAGGTTGACAGTAGCCTTTCATTCGACACTCATATTGCTAAAGTAGTTAGGAAGACCTTCTACATTGCCCACCTTATCATGAAGGGATTCACATCTAGATCAAGGGAAGTCATAGTCTCCCTATACTCATCACTCATCAGACCAATGATCGAGTACAATGCCCCATTCGGAATGTATCTGACCCGACACTTGCAGCAGCTGGAGAGGCCACAAAAGTTCCTCACCAAAAGGATAAAGGGTCTCAAAAATCTGTCTTATGCTGCCCGACTGAAAGAACTCCAGTTATATTCAGTTGCTTACCGCTTGCCCAGAGGTGACCTATGCCTGACATACAAGGCCATGTCAAACCCAGATTTGATGAACATGCTTCATCTCAAAAAATCTAGATCCCTCAGAGCCACAAGGCGGAGACTTAAACCTCGACACGGTTATTAATAGGGCGTGCTGGAGGGATAGATTCATCACCCAAAGACTCCTATGCTGTGGAACAAAATCCCGGTTTATGTGAGGCAGAGCACCTCGCTGGCCTTGTTCAAGAGGAATCTTGACCAATGGATGGGAGATCGCAGATACACCCCAGGGGTTACCTCAGTGTCACTGCTCGACAGAGGCACAGCAAAATAATGGGCATAGTTTCTCCAAACTAAAGGGGTGGCGTAAGCCACAAAACTATGGGCTAGGCTTATAAATGCCCTCGGGCAGATAGCCTAGTATGAACCTATGAACCTAAGATCGTAAACCTTCTGGACTTGGTTGCATACTTGGGAGCCATACAAATGTCTTCCAGTTGTTCTCTGTTAAATTACTTTTCTAGTCTCATTCCCCAGTCCTTTCTAACCTCCTCTGACTGATACAGCATCATGCAATATTTTATTTGCCCTGTTAATTGTCCTTTTTTAACATCAGCTTCTGTTCTAGACAATTCAATTAAAATCTCTACCAGAGTAGGTCTTTCACTTAAGATTCCCCTTTCCCTTTGTCTTTGCCTGTAATCTGATGTAATTACCTGGTGGGGAAGGCAGTCTCTAGCCTGCAGAACAAATGTCTTCTTGCCCTCATCCCCTCTTATTAATTTCCTTCTCTAGATATTTGCTCCCAACACCCTGGTTCCCTTGCTGGTTTTCTCCAGTAAATTCCAGCTCCCTGTTGCCTATTTTCTGTACTTTTACTTACAGTCATCCTTACTGGCAAAATCTCCTTTCTCCATCCTCGTGTTGGCATAGTTCTTAAAATACTTTTATTACCTTATGAATATAATGTTTTCTCACTTTTTTAATTTCTACAAGGGTTTCTAATACCATGAGGGAAATGGACCCCATTCCTAAGTCAAAGTATGATTAAAGTACATGAAATTAGTATTATTTCAATCTTTCATGTCAGCCAGAAGTGCTGTTCACAGCACCTGCAATGTGCCCAGTAATGACTCCTCCTGCAATTCATACGGAGTTACATGTATTGGTAAACTATCTAAACATGATTGTAGATTTTTTTTTATAAGACCCATTGCTCCTACTACTATTGGAACTGTCTGGGTATCTTTCTTCCGCACATTGCTCTCATTTCTGTCAGCAAATCCTGATATTTTATGACTTTGTGTTTCTCTGTACCTAAGACACTGTAGTCACTGGGTATAACGATTTCAATTATCAGTGCTGTCTTTTGAAATGTTGGTGTTGGGTGATTCCATGTGATGTAGACTTTATCATGTTCTGTATGATTATTGTTATCCTCCTTAAGGATCTGTCTCCAAAATCCCACTCTCTATTTCTTGAGCTTCCTCCAGCTTCATCATCATTCTTTTCCATTTTGATTTATAACCTTCTTCCCTGGTTAACAAAAATATGCCTGACTGATATATAAAACTAAAGGGACTATATCCGTAAACAAGAGCTCCTAGTTTCTCAGTTTTTTATTATCTTTTGTTTAGTCTCTTCCCACATATTCATATGTACCTTAATAGAAGCCCTTTTACCATCTGCAAATCAATCCAACTTTTCTTGATTACCATACCAATTATATGCTTGCATTTGTGAGTCCCTAATTTTCTTTGCTAGTGACTCTAAATATAAAGCAAATAACAAAGAGAAAGAGGACATCCCTGCCTGGTTCCTGTGTTCAAACACAGCTTATCAGAGAGGAACAATCCCACTTTCTTGCCTCAGTTCCTTTGTGTATCCTGTAAATTAACCTTATTGTTGTATCAGGGAATGCAAATGCTTCCATTGCCTTACTCATAAAATCCCAGCTTATTCTATTGAATGTTTTCTCTGCATCAAGACCCACTAACAACAATGATATTTTCTTCATTCTGCTTCCCTTTGGATCATCATCATTGTTTTGTTAATGCTGTCAAATGTTTGCCTTCCCTCCACAAAACTATGTATCAATTTGGATAACAGTGTTTCCATTCGTTTAGCTAGGGTAGACATAAACACGTTATAATCATGGTCTAAAATTGAAATGGGTCAATATGAAGGTGGCTCTGATGGGCCTTTGCCATATTCAGGTAAAACAACCATCTCAGGTTTCTTCCAAGATGTTGGTGCTTTACTTCCTTTTAAAATACTTTTAAATTACATTTTCTAGATCTTTATCACTTTTTTCCTCATAACTTCCACAGAAATACTGTCTGTTCCTGGAGGCATTCCTGAAGATTGATTATAAATCATCAGTTTTGTCTAATCTCCTCCTAACTCATCTGTTAGTTGTTGAGCCTGATGTCCTTCAAGGATGCATCTGCAGTCATAACAAATGGGTTGTCCTGTCGTCAGGCAGCCCTTCGGTCGGCCGGATTCCAAAGTCTGGGTCCGGCTTCGGCTGATGTCGCACTTCACCCGACGTCATCTCTGCTGGTCTTCGGGTATAAAGGCATCAGCCGACGCCATTTTCCTCAGTCTTTCTTGCCGTGGCGCCGAAGCAGAAGCTGTTCGCAAGTGCCGGTCGGTCAGATCCAGAGATTACTACTACCGAATACTACTTGAAGACTTCTAAAAGCTAAGTACCCGTTGGGGACTCTTTCTTGCCTCAGCCGATGTCAGAAAAAGTAAATAACTGTTTAACTTGTGGGAAACAAATACCTCATAAAGATTTCCACTCTTACTGCCTACCTTGTTTAGGCCCAGACCACGACGTAGCAGCCTGTTTAGCCTGTGCTTCCTTCAACCGCGAACGCTTAGGCGTCGGTCGGAGTTTGCTGAACAGTTTTTCGACTCAGATTTTGCGTACACTATGCCGTCGGATCCTCCGACTACCCAAATTGTTAAAAATCGCAAAGATAAAGACCGACACTCGCGGTCCGCGGTTTCGGCCGGAACCACGGTTAAGCAAGCGAGTGTCTCGGTTTCGGCGAAACCGAGAAACGGGTCAATCTTCAGCCGAATCCATGACTACTACTGAGGCTCCTGCTACCTTAGTTGAATCGGCCTCTGAAGTTTTGCCTACTACTGTGGTTCCCAGTGAATTATCAGACACCATCCCTTTGGATGTCTCTACCCCAGCACGTGGTGCTGCTGGCCTCCTGCAGCCATGTCTATAAAGGCCTTTGCCAGGGCTAAAGCAGCCAAAACTGTTAAATCAGTGCCTGTTAAGACCCCCTCACATAGGCCCACTTCTAGTTCACAAATGCTTACTCTGGCAGAGGATTTAATCTCCTTAATTAGGGGATCCCAATCTCACCCAGACAGGGCCTCTCAGCCTCCAGAAAAGAGACCTAGAGCAGAGCCCCCGAGCCAGTGTCCTCTGATGATTCTTGGATGACTCAGACATTACAGATCAGCCAGAGGCTCCTTTTTCTACTTATGAAGATTCCGATGCTGAAGAATCCATTCCATCTGCCTCTCCACCAGAGGAATTTTCCTTTGGGGAAACCTTACATGCCATGAGAGAACAATTCCAATGGCAGGGACAAGATTTCTCAGATTCAAGAAAAGGCTTAGGACCTTTCTGCACTTACCACAACATAGGCCCTTAGCTATACCTCCAGTTCTGCCTGTTGTGGATGATGCATTTAATGATGTTTGCACTGCTCCTGATACTTTACCTCCAGCCCTGCCAAACCAGATAGATTTTACAGGGTGCCAGACACTCATCACCACCTATACAAGGCCCCACTTGCAGATCCTGAGACTATATCCCAGGGGCCTAAGGCAGTAGCTTCGACCTCAGCAAAAAACCCTCTCCCTTCTGAAAGGGAATCCAGGTCCTTAGAGATGGGGAAAACGTTTACACCTCTGCTACTCTCTCAGCTAGAGCTTTAAACTGTCAGTTTCACATGATCCAATACCAAGAGTTTATGCTTGATCAGTTAACTAAGAAGCTGTCCTCTGATGACTCCTTAGATAAGAAATATGTTTTAGAAATGGTGAATAACATCCAGCAGGTTAGTAACCATTCTTTAAAATGTGGCTATGATGCACTGGAGGCTTCATTTAGATCAGCCATGACTGGCACAGTGATAAGAAGGCATGCATGGTTGAAGGAACAGGTTTTGCGGAACATGTTAAAGCAAAGCTGTTAGATGCTCCTATGGATAAGGCCAGTCTATTTGGTACACCTGCTCAGCAAGTAATGAAGAAAATGGAAGAGAAGGCAAAATCTGTACAAACAGTTAAGGATTTCTTACAGGTTCAGCCCCAAGGTTTAGCAGGAACTGGCCTGCCAAAATTGGTCCTTTCCAGACTCCTCAAAATCTCAAAGAGGCAGGAATAGGCGCTCTAGAGGCAGAAATCAATCCAGAGGAGGTGCCTATAGAGGCGCCAGTGGCAAGGCAATAACCAGAAAGGCACAGACACAACCACTGCCACTCGAACAGGACAATCACAGTGACTTGACTCTGACACGCCTACCAGGGAGCAAATAGCAGCACCTTTAGGCCGAAAGTTAGCCTTATTTTCCAAAAATTGGCACTATATCAGAAAACACAAGTGCATTTTGCAAACCATAGACGAAGGCTACAGGTTCCACTTCCAGACCTTACGAGTAAAAAGAGGAATGCCAAACCTACCTCCAAATCAAAAAACAGAAGCTCTAAAGCAGATAGCTCAATTAACAAAGATGAGAGCTGTGGAAAGAGTACCAATAACACAACAGGGCAAAGGATTCTACTCCAGACTCTTCCTAGTACCAAGAAAAGAGAAAAGTTGGAGACCTATTCTCGACCTGTCCGTCTTAAACACATACATCATTGTACCAAAATTCAAAATGCTGACCCTACAGCAACTTCTTCCCATGCTGGGCAAGGAGTGTTGGCTGGTAACTCTAGATCTCAAGGAGGCATACCTGCACGTCCCCATACGACCAAATTGTAGAAGATACCTCAGATTTCTTGCAGGATCAGAGCATTATCAATTCTCAGCATTGCCCTTTGGCTTATCTACTGCGCCCAGAGTATTCACAAAATGCCTGGCATCAGTAATCGCTCATTGCAGGCTACAGGGAATCCAAATTTATCCATACCTGGATGACTGCCTGTTACAAGCGGACAACAAAAGCAAGCTGACAACAGATTTACAAAGAGTCATTTGCTTACTACAAGCCCTGGGATACACAGTCAATTTAAAAAGTCAAGACTGATACCATCCCAGACAAGAACATTCTTGGTGCGGAATTGGACACAGTAAAACAAATGGCATTCCTAACTGCAGAAAAACAAGCACAACTCCTCTTTACTTCTTGGCATTAACAAAGCAGCACAAACTAACAGCAAGAAAAGTACTGCAGGCCTTGGGCTTCATGGCATCATGCATAATCCTGGTCCCCATGCCAGACTGCATATGAGAAAACTACAGTGGTACCTAAAGAATTTATGGTCTCAACACAGGCACAGCTTAGAAACCGAAATCCCACTAATCCCATGCCTGAAACAAGAGTTCCTATGGTGGGCTCAAGCATGCCAGTCAAACCCAGGCTTGCCCTTCCACAACTTTCAAGCAAACCAAACCATCACAACGGACGCCTCAGACCTAGGCTGGGGCGCACATGTTGGACAAGTGCATACAAGGATTGTGGACTCCAGACCAGCTGCACCTGCACATAAACCAAAAAGAAATGCTGGCAGTAAAACTAGCAATCCAGAAATTCAAACCATTCCTCAAAGAAGGCCATTTAATGATAAGGACAGACAACACCACAGTCATGTGGTACATCAACAAACAGGGAGGCACTCATTCATACCCCCTATGCAGAATGACTCTGGACCTTTGGAATATGGCTCTGAGCTACAACATCCAGTTACAGGCAATATTTGTGCCGCGAAAAGAAAACACCCTAGCAGACATGTTAAGCAGAACCACCTCGGATGCTCACGAATGGATGCTACACCCGGACATCTTCAAGGCCATCACAAAGAAATGGGGAATGCCACAAATAGACCTATTCGCATCCCCACTCAATTACCAGCTCAAAAAATTCTGCACAAGGACATGCCACCCACTAGCATGGAAGGTGGACTCTCTATCCTTCAGTTGGAAAGGCCTGACAGCATATGCATTTCCACCTCTTCCTTTGATGCACAAGGTACTACTGAAGATCAAAGAGGAACGTCCAAGGATAATCCTGATAGCTCCGAATTGGCCAAGACAACACTGGTATCCTTTGCTGAGGAGCATGTCTCAGGGGAGAATGTGGCCAATACCCCTGATGCCTTTGATGTTAACTCAGAACAACTACAACATCATGCACCCAAACCTAAAAACCTTGCAACTGACTGCCTGGAACATCACATAACAGCAACTAACCCAGACATATCCCAAAGGGTTAAAGACATTATCCTTGAAGCCCGCAGACCTTCAACAAGAAGGAACTATGCAGGAAAATGGAAAAGGATTGTCATTTGGAGTACTGAAAGAGGAAAAGATGTCTCGACCATAGATATTGCTAACATCCTGGAGTACTTGGCAGAGCTTCTACATACGGGCCTGTCCTATTCCTCCATCAAGATACATGCATCAGCTATTTCCGCAGAATACAGCTTCGATCCACCTGTCTTTTCGCATCCTCTACTCAGGCAATTCCTCAGAGGGATCAAGAATGTAAAACCTCCTAGGAAACCACCATTACCAGCATGGGACTTGAACTTTGTGCTAGAAAAATTGACACTCCCTCCATTTGAACCAGCAGCAACAGCAGATCTTCAACACCTATCATGGAAAACTGCTTTCCTACTGGCAATTACTTCAGCAAGGAGGGTTTCAGAACTACAGGCCTTAATGGCAGTACAACCCTTCCTAATCTTCCATCAAGATAGAGTGTCCATGAGAACTAATCCTACATTTATGCCTAAGGTGGTATCCAGAGTGTCTTTAAACCAGGCAATCCACCTACCTACCTTCTTTCCCAATCCACAGAACAGGGGAAAGGCTGCTGCATACCTTGGATGTACATAGACAGTTACGCTACTACCTGGACAGAACCAAAAGTAACAGAAAAACTGACCAGCTTTTAGTAGCCTATGCAACAGGAAGGGAAGGAAAAGCAATTTCCAAACAGACAATCTCCAAATGGATAGGAAATTGCATAAGATTCTGTTACTCCTACCATGGAAAACCAGTTCCACAGAACATAAGACCTCATTCTACAAGGGCTACAGCCACTACCACAGCTTTCTTACGAGGAGTGGCAACCAAGGACATTATTGAGGCGGCTACTTGGACTTCCGTGCATACATTTGCCAAGCATTATAATTTACCTCTATACTCTAGATCCCGAGCAGGGTTTGCCACTGCTGTATTGCAAGGGATCATAACTACACCATAATTCTTCTTCCTCCTCCCCTAGTTTGGCTATGGTATTCTACCCATTTGTTATGACTGCAGATGCATCCTTGAAGGACATAGTACAGTTTTGTACCTACCATAAATGTAGATGTCCGAACAGGATAGCATCTGCAGTCAGGATTACCCACCCTCCTTCCCCTCTGTGGTACTCCTTGGGTATTTACCCTCCTAATAACTAGCTGGGGGGGAGTCTCTTATGGTGTATTTGTTTGTATATATGTACATACATGCTTATTTTTTGTGTTTGCCTTCTACTATTTTGGAAACATTGGCATTTATCCAAAATTTAGCTTTCCTAGAGGGCAACTGGCATCTGGGGCAAGAAACACTGAGGAAAATGGCGTCGGCTGATGCCTTTATACCCGAAGACCAGCAGAGATGACGTCGGGTGAAGTGCGACATCAGCCGAAGCCGGACCCAGACTTTGGAATCCGGCCGACCGAAGGGCTGCCTGACGACAGGACAACCCATTTGTTATGACTGCAGATGCTATCCTGTTCGGACATCCACATTTATGGTAGGTACAAAACTGTACTTTCTACCTCTAACTTTGGGATAATTAATTATTCCATAAATATTTCCATTTATGCTCTTTCTTTATTTCCACATTTTTTTACTATATACAAATTTTCATAAAATTTCTAAAATCTCCCTTAATACCTCTATAGCATCACTGGTTATTTTTCTTGTTATTGTATCACTAAGTTTGGCAACAACACTTTCTACTTTCTGTTGCCTAAGTCGTTGTGCTAAAACGTTTTGTTTTTCTGCATTGTGTTCAAAAAATACTTGCTTAACAGAAGGTTTCCTAAACTCATGCATATTCTTTACGTACTCCCTTATTGTCTCTTTAACGCCCTGCATTTGTACCTCTTCTTGTATTATGAGATTCCATTTATTATGCAATACTGGTACCTTTGTGTGCCCCTTTGCTTCTTAACCATATCTCTTTCTCTTTTATTTCTGTTTTATTCTTAAACTCCATTTTCATTTTATTCCACTCACTAGCTATAACTGTTTAAGATATTCCTATCTTCCCTAATAAATCTCAAATAGTTTCTACTACCAATTTCTTAAATTCCATTTTAACAGGTAGGTGGGAAGCACCAGTGTCTCATTTTTGTTTTCTTTATTACCCTGCATTTTTGTCTTGGTTTTTATTGGTGATCTGAAGTAGTTTTTGGATGTGTTGAAGCTTTCAAAATGAAATGTTCCTATGAAGTCTAATTTCTATCTAATCTTTCCCAGTTATTGTACCTTGGGGACTAATATGTAAATTCTGTCCACGGTCTTACAACTGAATTCACAACTTCCATGCCAAATATTTCATAAATTTCTTCAAAAATCTACCCTCTTGTTATATTTCCCTTCTAGGTTGCCCGATAAATCCTTACTATTGCAAATCAAGTTCCAGTCCTCATGTGCAAGTAATATTCCCTGCTGAAAGCTGATCATTTTCTCCCAAAATTTTCTTCAGCTCCATAATAGCAGTTTTTGGTGGAATATAAATCCATGTCAGTGCAGTCACCCTCCCTTGCCAATATCCTTTTACTGTCACAAATCTGCCATTATTGTCTTTTATTTTTTCCTCTTCTATCACTGCTGGAGTCCCTCTAACAGCTAGTATAATTACTTCCCTTTTCTTTTTCTCTAATATTTTGATGAATATCCACCCTGAAATAATTTCTCTGTCAAATTTACATACTTATTTATTTTCAAATGTCTCTCCTGCAGCATTGCTATTTGCACTCTTCATTTCATAATATAATTCAGTGCTCTTTCCTTTTTGTCTGTACCTGTAAGGCCATTAACATTCCAAGATAATAAGGATAGCATAGCTGTTATGATAAAAAGCTGTTATCACTGGTTATAAACGTCAGATTTTTTTTGAATGTGTATTTCCAACTTTCATGTTTCATGCACCCACTGGCAGACTGATCATTTATACACTTATTTCTTCTCATCTCCATTTGAACCAATGTCACATTTTCAAAATGTTTTGTTGTAATGAAAACCCTCAAGGCAGAAAACTAAGTACATTTTCAAAACACCCCATCCCCAATTAACTTACAAAAAGACACAAAACTGTGTACATCTTCAAAAAATGAAGGTTAACCCTCCAGATAGGAACAATTGCCATAAATCGATAGCTGCATCCACTGGCATTACGTAATATAAAATTAAGGTTACACATTCTAAAGACATGCTACAGCCTTCCCACTTAAACTGCTTGCTGTCTGTTCTCTTATCTCTATTCCCCTCCCCGATGTTAAAAAAAAAAAAAAAAAAAATAACAGCTTGCATGCATCATTTCATAGAATTTTTTTTCAACACTGGGAGAGATTAAATTAAGCTGTTGATCAGTGCACATCCATCTTGGAAGTCCCTTCTCAGTTCCCTGCCTGACCCAAAAAGTCATCCTGGCTACTGACAGCCCAGGTTTTGTGGGTTATTCTGGACAAGGAAGATCTAGAGAATTAAGCTAAAAAATGCTGCCTCTCCCCTCAAAATGCAATTTACCATCACCCACCAAAGTCTTAGAGAAGTGCTGAGTGTTAGAATTAGACTGGGAGGGCATTGTTCATGACAGCATAGATGTTCTTCGTGTTTCCCTGTTGCAGTCATTACATTTGGGTAATCCTGCTGGCAGGTTGCCCTCAGTCGGCCTGAATTCCAAAGTCCTGGGTCCTGCGTTGACTGCTGTCGCCTCTTCCCTGACGTCAGGTCGTCAGGGGTATAAAAGATGCGGCTGACGCCATTTTCTTTAGTCTTTCTTGCCGCGTGGTGCCCGAAGCAGAAGCAGTTCGCAAGTGCCGGTTGGCCGACTCCTGAGATTTTCGTTTTCGAGTTTCAGATCCAAAGTCTTCAATAAAGCTAAGTACCCCGTTGGGGAAACTTTTTTCTTGCTCCAGACCAATGTCAGAAAAAGTTAATAATTGTATTTCTTGTGGAAATCAAATACCTCATAAGGACTTTCATTCTTACTGTATTCCTTGCCTAGGCCCTGATCACAATGTTGCTGGTTGTCAGTTTTGTGCTAGATTTAACCAATGCACTATTTAGCGTCGGTATGATTTTGCTTTAAACTATTTTGGACGCTGGTTTAATTATCCAGAAATGTCGTCAGAAAGCCATCCGACTACCGGAGTTCACAAAAAACACAAAGAAAAGGAGAGAGAGAGACAACCGAGGCCCAAAACCGACGACGAAGCTTCTCCTAAGCCAGTCGCCAGTTCTCAGTGAGGCGCTTTCGCAGCCCCTGACACCCGCTACTTTAGAGTTGCAGTCTGCTACCGACTCCTATGTGGAGTCTGCCATGCCTCTGGAAACTCAAGGTATTGGAGCCTCGGATACTATTCCTTCAGATGGGTCCGGAGCTGCTGAGCAGGCACCGGCTTCTGAGGGTGTATTCAGACCTAAACATTTTTGCATTAAACCAACCTCAGCTTCAAAGGCAAAGACTAAAGCACCTTCTAAAGCAAAGAAACAAACTCAAGAGCCACGTGGACAAGCCTCTATGCCCAAAAAACAGATGTTCAAAATGGCTGAAGATTTAATTACCTTGATCAGGGGTTCCCATCCCCCTCCTGATAAGAGGCCTAGGCAATAGACTGACTATGAATCTTCAGATCAGGTTTCTGTTTCTTCTGATTCCCCTTCTGATCAGGAATATCCCCCCCCCCCCCAATGAGTATTCTGATTCTGAAGAATCAATTCCTTCAGCTTCTCCTCCAGAGGACTACTCTTTTGGGGAAACCTTGCATACCATGAGGAAGCATTTCCACTGAGAGAGCCAAGATTTTTCAGAATCTAAAAAGAGGCTCAGGGATTTCCTTTTACTACCTCAACACAGCCATTCCACCTGTGTTGGATATTGTACATTATGTGTTTTCGGAGTCTAGTCTTACCCCTGACTCCTTATCTTCAGCTCCTGTTAAGCCTGACAGATACTACAGGGTTCCTGACTCTCATAAATTCCTTTTTAAAAACCCTGCTGCAGACCCAGCAACTATTTCACAGGGTCCCAAAGGAGTTAAGGCTTTCGCTGCAAAAAACCCTACCACCTCTGACAGAGATTCTAGGGCACTGGATAGATGGGGAAAAAAGGTATACACATTTGCTACCTTGGCTATAAGGGCCTTAAACTGTCAGTTTCATATGCTCCGATATCAGCAACATGTCATGGCATTGCTAAAACAGAAAATGTTATTAAACTCTGATTGTGCAGAAAACAAGGAGATGCAGGATTTATTGCATGCAGCTGAACAAGTTGGAAAGTATACTTTGCAATGTGGGTTTGATTCTTTGGAGGCCTCATGCAGGGCCGCAGTTATGGGTTCTGTAATTAGGAGGCATGCTTGGTTAAAGGAACAAAATCTGCCTGATCATGTCAAAGTTAAATTATTAGATGCACCTTTACAGCATGATACTTTGGTGTTAAGGCAGAGGAGGTGTTAAAGAAAATGGAGGACAGAGCTAAATCTATGCAAACTGTGAAAGATTTTTTACAGGTACAACCACCAAGGTTTAGTAGACACTGGCCTACAAAGAATTGGTCCTTTCCTGTGTCAGACCGACCTTAAAGGGGCAGATCCCAGGCGCAAGGTTTCTACAGGTCAAAACAATGGGGTGCTTCTACCTCCAAAGTTGGAGAAGACAAATCACAGCCATACAGGAAACATTCCCAATGACTTCCCCCTGCCTGCACCAAACACTTATCTCCTGGCAGCACCCATAGGGGGAAAATTAGCACTTTTGTCTCAAAATTGGCACATTATAACCTAGGACAATTGGGTTCTAAATATTGTGTCACACTGGTACAAATTCCATTTCCATACCCTGCCAAAGGCAAACGACTGGCCAGATCTGCCAAAAAATCAATGGGCAGAGGCACAAAAACAAGTCTCATCCCTCATGGACATGGGGGCCATTCAACAAGTACCAGAGCAAGAGCAGAGACAAGGATTTTACTCAAGACTGTTTCTGGTACCCAGAAAGGACAAGACCTGGAGACCAATACTGGACCTATCTATTCTAAACACATTCCTGGAGATACCAAAATTCAAGATGATGACTTTGCAGCAGCTTCTGCCCATGCTGGGCAAGAACGCTTGGCTGGTGTCTCTAGACCTAAAAGAGGCATACCTGCATGTCCCAATCAGACAAGTATGCAGAAGATACCTCAGATTCAAGGCAGGCTCAATGCATTACCAATTTTCTGCACTGCCCTTTGGCTTATCTACTGTACCCAGGGTCTTTACAAAGTGCCTGGCACCAGTAATTGCATTCTGCAAACAAAGAGGAATACAAATATATCCTTACCTGGACGACTGCCTAATTCAAGCAGAGAACAAGGACATTCTTCTACAGCATCTGGCATTTGTGAAAAGACTTCTAACATGCCTAGGGTACACAGTCAACAAAAAGAAATCAAAACTAGTACCCTCTCAAGAGATAATATTCCTGGGTGCAAGCTTAAATACAACTGCCTAGATGGCTTATCTCACGCCAGACAAACAAAGGCAACTGACTACCTATTTCAAAATGTTGGCAACAAACGCCCAGTTATCTGCAAGAAACATTGTGCAGGCTTTGGGCTTCATGGCATCCTGCATCCTACTTATTCCATATGCAAGACTGCATATGAGGAAATTACAATGGTACCTAAAAAGTGTTTGGACTCAACATTGCCACAGCCTGGAAACAGTCATTACTCTCATTCCCTGCCTGCAACGGGAGTTTCGATAGTGGGCAAAGGCTTGTCACCAAAACAAGGGACAGCCATTCACATTACCCCCAGCCAGGCAGACACTAACAATGGATGCATCAGATTATGCCTGGGGGGCCCACATTGCAGGAAGATGCATTCAGGGCACATGGTCCTCAACCCAAATCCATCTACATATCAATCAAAAAGAGATGCTAGCTGTTCAGAATGCCATGACAGCCTTCAAGGACCTACTTCATCCAGGACAACTACTAATAAAGACAGACAACACCACGGTCATGTGGTATATAAACAAGCTGGGGGGCACTCATTCTTACCCCCTTTGCAGACTAGCCATGACTTTGTGGGACACAGCATTAACGTACCAAGTACATCTGCAGGCTCAATTCCTGCCAGGAAGGAAAAATACTGTGGCAGACGAACTAAGCAGAAACCTCATGGATCCCCACGAGCGGTAGCTGGATCCACAAGTCTTCAGCATTATAACAAGGAAATGGGGATGCCTGGACATAGATCTATTTGCCTCCCCTCACAACTACCACCTAAAAAGATTCTGCACAAGGACTTATCACAGACAAGCATGGAAAGTGGATGCCCTATCCTTCAGCTGGAAAAACCTATCAGTATATGCCTTTCCCCCACTGCCTCTCCTCCCCAAGGTACTTCTAAAGGTCAGACAGGAGAAGCCAAAAATTATATTGATTGCCCCAGACTGGCCCCGCCAGTGCTGGTTTCCAATCCTAAAGAACCTGTCTCAATGCCCAGCTTGGACCTTATCTCAAATACCTCACCTAATCTCAGATCTTGCACAGTCAACTCAGGACTTTAAACCTGGCAGCATGGCGGATAATGTAGTCATACAAAACACACCTCTCAGTAAAGCTGTGATGGATGTTATTTTGGAGGCCAGAAGGCCTAGTACTAGAAAATCTTATGCTGGAAAATGGAAGAGATTCTGTGCTTGGAACCAGGCACAAGGAACTGATACAGCTGTGCCAAATATTCCTCAGATTTTGCAATACTTAACTGAAATGCTGGACAAAGGACCATCTTTTTCATCTATTAAAATTCATGCCTCTGCCATTTCGGCTCATTACAATACAGAGCCACCAATCTTTTCTCATCCCTTATTAAAACAGTACCTCAGAGGAGCCAAAAACTTAAGGCCTCCAAGGAGATCACCAATGCCTGCATGGGACCTCAACTATGTCTTGGAAAAACTCACCCTGCCTCCTTTTGAGCCAGCTGCTACTGCTGATATAAAGTTTCTATCTTGGAAAACCGCTCTTCTCCTAGCAATAACTTCTGCAAGACGAGTTTCAGAGCTACAGAGCTACAGACACTCATGGCGGTGGAAACTTTTATAATTTTTTATCCAGACAGGGTCTCTCTGAGGACAAACCCAACATTTTATGCCTAAGGTGGTGTGCAGTGTGGCTCTTGACCAAACTATTCATCTGCCAACTTTTTATCCCAACACACAGAATAAGGGGGAGAGAATTCTGCATTCTTTGGACGTACACAGACAGCTTAGATTCTACTTGGACAGAACCAAAGTCAAAAACAGAGCAATTACTAGTGGCATATGCTGCAGCATCACAAGGAAAGGCTATCTCAAAGCAGACCGTTTCAAAATGGATAGGCCACTGCATTCGTTTCTGCTACTTACACCATGGCAAGCCAGTGCACAAGGGCATTAAGCCACATTCAACCAGAGCTGCAGCCACTTCACAAGCCTTTCTCAGGGGAGTACCTACCAAGGACATTTTAGAGGCTGCTACATGGAGTTCACTGCACACCTTTACAAAGCACTATCATCTGCCATTCTACTCTAAATCCAGGGCAGGCTTTGCCACTGCAGTCCTGCAGGGCCGCATAGCCGCTCCTAATGCTGTTTAGTTCCAGCCTCCCAACCTTAGCTTTGGGACTTTACCCAAATGTAATGACTGCAACAGTGAAACACGAAGAATATAGCAGAGTTGTGTACACTTACCATAAGTGTAGATGTTCGAGTGTATTCACTGTTGCAGTCTGGGTTACTCACCCGCCATCCCCCTTTTCTTCTGATGGAATCTATCTTTTCTTCTCTGATTTATACAACCCATGTGGTGTATTTGCTTGTAGATGAAGGTAAAGTTTATATTGGTACATGTATTTATATATATATATATATGTGTGTATATATATATATATATATATATATATATATATATATATATATATATATACACACACACATATATATATATATATATATATATATATATATATATATATATATATATATATATATATACATTTTGGTTACCCTTTTAGGGGGTACCTGACATCTGGGGCAAGAAAAACGAAAGAAAGTGGTGTCGGCCGCATCTTTTATACCCCTGACAACCTGACATCAGGGAAGAGGCAACAGCAGCTGATGCACAACCCAGGACTTTGGAATTCAGGCCGACTGAGGGCAACCTGCCAGCAGAATTACCCAAATGTAATGACTGCAACAGTGAATACACTCGAACATCTACATTTATGGTAAGTGCACACAACTGTACTTTCTCCATTCTCTTAATTTTTTAAAGACTTAAAAAGTAAGAATTCATGGGTATTCTGAAGCCATGTAGCTGAAAAACCTGATATTCCCCATTTGCATATGTCCCATGGGCCTTCATTAGAGGAGGTTTACGGCATCATGCAATGAAAAGTGTAACATATATATATATATATATATATATATATATATATATGTGTGTGTGTGTGTGTCCATATGTGTGTGTATGTATATATATGTATATATATATATATATATATATATATATATATATATATATATATATATATAGGTTCTTAGGTGTTTACTAGGCTAACGAGCACAAGGGCCTTTTTAAGACTATAGGTATGTAGATGTATATAGAGATATATATATATATATATATATATATATATATTTATATATAGATATATAAATATATGTAAATGTCTATATGTGCATGTGTAAGTATGTATGTATGTGTATATATATATATATATATGTATATATATATATATATATATATATATATATATATATGTGTGTGTAAAGAGAATAACAAATGGTAAAACAGAAAAGAAACCGTCACAAAATACTGAATGATTCACAAGAGTGAATTAAAAACACTGAACACTTTCTCATTAAAAAAGTCCTATATCAGTAAACTCAGCTACAAAACTGAGATCTTGTCATCTTGGTAGTGATACTGTATGGAAAGGGTTTTTAATAACGTAAAGTGAGGAGTGAGGGGCAGGGGTGCAGTTAGGGTTATGCTTAGGGTTACCACACATAAATAAGGTGGGAAGGGGACCTTGCACTGCCTAACCCATAAAACCTTTCCACCAAATGTGCTTACTAACTGATGAGTAACAATGGGAACATTTGCTTTTGTAAGCATACTTTCATATCTAGTTGACAGTTAATAGATTTGGGGACAGGAAAAAATGAGCTTTGCATCTTATTTGCAAGGCAGTTTTGATGAGCAAGTATCTGAACTGTTCTGGAGTGTAGCTGTGATCTCGTACCTTGTCATGTAGGTCACTGTTTTAAGCTGTTCTTCATATTCAGAAGCAATGGAGGAGGTCTGTCATGTAAATATTTTTTTTTTGAGGGGGGCACTTTTTCATGTCCTCACTCATTGAAAAGGACAACTTGGTGAAAGCTGCCACTTTATTCATTGTGGATTGACCTTGTTTTTGTTATATTTAAGTAAATTGGGGTAGGGTAAACACTTCCCTCAAGGGAAGGGTTTGTGGGTAGATGGGGTGCAATGCCCCTGTAAAATACCTGGACTGTAGCACATTCATAGAGACAATTGTTTGAGTGCCAGTTCTGATGAATCAGCACCTGGCAACTTGTCTGAGTTCTTACAAAATGTGTGTATGCCTTTAGTTAGCAGGAGCTGAAGAGCTGATGGTGTAGGGTTCTGACACCCCACCATTTTGCTTCACTTTGTGAGTCACAAATACTTGGAATTCTTGTGATAACTTACCAAGCACTGTGTTAGAGCTGTAGCACTATCTCTGTAAAGTTTCTTTGTATTTTTAAATGTGTAGGTCTGTGTGTACACTCGAGTGAGGGCATGCATGTATGTGTGTTTGTCTCTGTCCACACGTGAGTGGGGCTGCGTGTGTGCTTGTTTGTTTGTCTACATGTGATTGGGGGCATGCATATGTGTGTATCCTTGTGTGTGTCTGCGTGTATGTGAGTGGGGGGTATGCATCTGTGTGTGTGTATGTCTACCTATGAGTGGGGGTGTGCTTGTATGTGTGGTTGTGTGTGTCTACATGTGAGTGGGGGTGTGCTTGTGCATGTGTTTCTATGCATGAATGGGTGCATGTGTGTATTTTGCTTTAGAGGCCATTAATTGGTTTTACTGGTGGATCTTTATTAAAAGCTGTATGTTTGTTTCAGATTAAAAAGAAAATGAAGGAATCTGTATATTCTCTTCGAGTATGGCAAAGTAGCTGGGCAACAGCTGCATTTTTGTATTATGTTCATTGATTTTTTTTTTTTTTTGTCAATGAAAGACTGTCTGAGTACCTCCCCTTTCCATTTGTAGAGTTGGCATGTCTGGAATGGTTGTTCCGCTTATATACTGTATTGACATTAGCTACTAGTTTGGCAGGCTGTGTTAAAGTAAAGTAAGTGGAGGAGTCAGGTTTTCTGGCAAATAGATTTTTAGTAGTGGGAAATGCAAAGCTTGGCATACTGTTTTTACAACCGCTAAAAATATATGCTTGCTGCAGAAAAGGTGGTAAGCTGTTCCATTATTTTATTTCAACTTTCTGTCTAACTAGTTACACAGACAGTATTCATTTTTTTCCCTTCCATTTAAATTCTGTGATGATTTTCTTATATGATGCATTTAATGTTTCCCTCAATAACTTATAACCTGACCTTTTCTCCATGTGGTGGGTGTGAAGAGTACACGTAAGTAGTAGTCACAGCTCTGCAGCAATAGGGCAGGACAGGTAATCTTTACTTATGATGGCTTCCTTTTACATAAACATCGAGAGGTAGAAGAGAAGATAGAGCAAGTCTGTGCATTTTGTTATACTAGCAGTTTCTTGCTAAAAGTTGTGAAAGTATAGCCACAGATTATACTTTTTTGTTTAATTTACAAAATTATTTTCTTCTTTTCAGGACTTGCCAGTTGTCTATTTCTTTTAGACAATTATAGGAAACTTCTGCACCTACAAAAGTAGCATTGTCTTTTCATTTTAGGGCTGGAAAGGTGGTGGGCTCTAGGCCACCATCAGCAAGTGTGTGCTGAGCTACATCAGTGAGCAGCTGTTGTTTGAAGCACTTTTCTGAAGTGCATACAGCCACAGACTTGAGAGCATTTTGCTGCATATAATTTACAGGTTTACTCATGGCACAACCATTCATGCAGCTAGAGACCCTAGTTTGGTGGCAAGCAGAGGAAGTTAAGAAAGCTGGCTGGGAAGGAAAGCTTTATTGCTGGAGATCTACTTTTTTCGTTGTGGTTGTGGACAGCTGAAGATTCTGCTGTAATGAAACTAGTTGAATGCATCACTATAGTGCTCCTATAACCAAGTTCTTGCGTAAACAGATGAATTAGGTGGAATGTGTGCGTGAACATGCATGTCCTGCCATGGCACCAGTGCGTTCAGTGTAGCTGGGATGGCTTAAGGAAGAAAATAGGAAAGGGTCCTCCCATCAGTTCAAAGACAGCACCCCTGGAGGACATCCCCAAAGACTCCACTACAGTATGATACCCAACAGAGATCCAGTGGCTACCTGCTTGGAGAGGAATCCTTGTCTTTTAACCTCACCACAGGAGGTGGAGTGTGGTAATGGCATGTTGTAAGTTGATTTAATGAATGGCAGTCTGCAGGTCATTGGAACTTTGCTAAGTGGGCTTAAGCAATGACATCAGGAACCAGAGAACCAGATGTGAGGCAGGCATACTGTGGGCATACAGACCTGCACTAATTCAACACTGGGGGAAGGCAAGGGAAGAATGATATATTGCAAAACTGAAATGACTAAGGGAGAAAACAACAAACTAGTGGCCACAAAAGCCCTGCTGTCTGCACTAACAACTCTGAGTTACCATGAAAAACATCTGATTCTGCATTTGGGTAGACAATTCACAATTAAGAGGGAAAAGGTGATTTGCCTTCACTCAAAAATTAATTCATGCTAAAAAGACACAGGCAATAGTTTGTCATTCTTGTTTGAACTATACTTGGATGTTCAAAATAATAGGTGCTGGGGATTTTGTACAGACAGACTGGTATTTTAGATGCTTTATTTAGTCTGGGAAGCATTTCAGAAGTGCTGCTCCAGGGCTATTAAGGATTTTGCAGCTTCTACAATATCTAGTACCTGGTAAAGTGAGGATAAAATGAATGTCATTCAGTCCCTGTTTTTACAACCTCTGTTTTCTTTGTGAGGTTAATGCTTGGCAGTATGCTGATAAAACACTGCCACAGAAATTATGAATAAATATCTTTTGTTCTGTGCCCAAGACAAAAGCAATTAATGAAGTTTGCAATATTGGTCCCTTCTGGTCTTTGTTTTCCAGCTGAAATCCTGATTAGCTCTCTGCCAGATTGCAACTGCGAGAAAAGGGAGGCAAGGTTAAACCTTTCTACTGCTTCTTTTTGCAGATTCTGATTGTTAATGGATTCGCTCTCACTGTCACTTAGTAGAGTGCAGACTACAAACGAGACAGATGAGTCTCAGTCACTCGATACAAGGGAACAGAAATAGGCTTCTTTGAATGCATGCTTGTGCCTTTGTGTAAGCTGCAAACATGGCCTTGACCAGCTGTCTTATCTGGTGAATGGAAAGACCTGTCCTTTTTGTGATAAAGAAAAAGCTTTTCTCACAGTCAAGTGGCAAGTGAGCTCCATTTCTTTCTTCAATACAAAGGCATTTTGAGAGTAAGTTTCATATATGTGAAGAGCTGTGTACTGTTGTTGGTTGGTTAAACAGTTGTGAAACATGTTATCCCCAACCCCCGCTGTGATAAAGCTGTACATTTGTACTGAATTGTTGCAAATTCACACACATCTTGCAAGGGGAATAGCGGGGCATCTGTGATTCCAGTACCTGTCCACCTTCCCTGGCTAAATGGTAGTAACAAGTAACATGATTACAGGGTGCATCTAATGTATAGTTCCAGCTTGCTTAAGGGAAGCACATTTTATATGTAATATGTTTATAGATTCACAGAGTTAATCACCTTGTCAGAATCCATCCTCATAGGGCAGCTCCTACCTTCAGGAGGGGAAAACAGGTAAGGCCAGGTATGAATTTACTGGCACCAACCCACTTGCTAGAGTTTGCATTAAAGTAAGCAAGGGTATTACTCTGTTTTACAAGTTAACAGAAATGTATTCCAGAGATTGGGTAAGTACTGAGTAATGGGCGGCCACGGTGGTGCAGCGGTTAGTGTTGCCGCCTCACAGCAAGAGGTTCTCCGGTTCGATCCTCGGCTGGGGTGCCTTCTGTGTGGAGTCTGCATGTCCTCCCTGTGGTCGCGTGGGTTTCCTCCGGGCGCTCCGGTTTCCTCCCACATCCCAAAGACATGCAGTAGGTGGATTGGACACACTAAATTGGCCGTAGGTGTGAGTGTGTGCATGTGTGTGCCTTCTGTGGAAGGTTGGGCGCCAAGCTGGCAACTCGACACTGTAAAACTCCACTGCCAATCATGAGCAGACGGTGATCCGCTGTGGCGACCCCTTACCGGAAAAAGCCGTAAGAAGAAGAAGAAGGGTAAGTACTGAGTAATAAAACTGTCTAGATAATAATACATCTGAGTAACAAATCTTATTTGTAGATGGAGAGTCAAGTCTGTAGCTTGAGTGTTTGTAGAGCCGATTGTTTTGTGGAGGTGCAGGATGTCGGGGAGGGTGAGATTCTTAACTGCATTGCATGCTGGACTTGATTTACTATGCAGCAGTGTAGGTGAAGGGCTAGAGCTTCAGGAGGCAGACAGGTAGAACCTGTGTAGTAAAAGTAGCAGGTACTACTACAAAGAAAAAGTGTGGCTATTGGCATTCCAAAGGGCTGGTAGCTGAGCGTCTTTAGTTCAGTGATTTTTTTCGGAGCCTCCAGGGTCGATGTTGCTGAGTGGCACCTATGAAGGTAGCATTTGCGAGTGTGCCGTTAGGACATGTTTCGTAAAAACTTGTGGAGAAGAATGGACTCTAGAATTTGTGGAATTTTATTGACTGTTTTTTGGTATAACGTTGAAACTAAATTTATCTGCAAGTATTTTAGAAATGTCTTTAAGGTCATAGTGGATAATGCCATTACGAATTAATTTAGAGCACTGCCAAGTGTTATTTCTTAATCTTCTGATAACATTAAAGAAAGAGTTATCCTTAGCATAAGGTGATTTTCAGTAAGCGTTCATCTTTCATCTTCTTACGGTAACTTTCAGATTTATACTGATCTTTCTTCATTCTTAGTTCTTAGATTAATTTGTGATGTGTAGTAAAACAGGTAGTAATTGCTCTGTGGAAGTTTGTCAACTCTACAACCACATGAATTATAAATTCTTTGTTAAATTATAAAAAAATCATATGCATTTGAGTCACTGTGCTAGTTTCTAAATAAAGTCCTAAACTGAATACTGAAAGTCTAGGATAGCAGAAATGGAGAATTCTACATCTCAAATTCAAATATCGTAATTTGTAAGAGTTATTTTAGTATTTGTCTTTTAATAATGTGCTCTAGGAGACTTTATCTGGATGGTAGACCTAATGTGGAAGCCAGAGTCTTGCTTTAGTGATACAACTACTCAGACTTACACTCTTGTAATACAGCAACCCACTGACTCAGGCTGGATGTCCTTCTGTAGATGTTCTTCTTGTTTCACTGTTGCAGTCATCGCATTTGGGTTATCTGCTTGCAGTAGCCCTCAGTCGGCCTGATTATTGAAGTCTTGGGTCCTGCGTCAGTTGCTGTCTCATCTTCTGTGATGTCAGGTAGTCAGGGGTATAAAGCATGCAGCTGATGCCATTACATCAGGCTTTATTGCCATGCGGTGCCCAAAGCAGAAGCAGTTCGCAAGTGCCGATCGGCCGATTCCTGAAATTTTCGTTTTCGAGTTTCAGAATCGAAGTCTTCAACTAAAGCTAAGTACCCCGTTGGGGAAACTTTTTCTTGCTCTAAACCGATCTCAGTAAAAGTCAATAATTGTTTTTCTTGTGGAAAGCAAATACCTCATAAAGATTTTCATTCGTACTGTATTCCTTGCCTAGGCCCTGACCACGACGTACCTCGCTGTCAATTTTGTGCCTTATTTAAACCACAAACTATTGGTCGTCGGTACATTTTCTCTTCTAAATATTTTGGTACTCGGTTCAGTTATCCAGATATGTCTTCTGTAAGCCACCCGCCTACTGACATTCCGAAAAAACGCAAAGATAAAGACAGACAGGCCGCCTAGGTCCAAAGCTGCGGACGACGCTTTTCCTAAGCTAGTCGCTAATTTGCCGGTACTCAGTGAGGCGCTTTCGCAGCCCCTGATACCCGCTACTTCAGATTCGCAGGTCTCTACTGAGACCCATTCGGAGTCCGGTATGCCGTGAGATTCGTCTTCGACTGTGGAACCTGTGGATGTCTCTACCTTGGATGGGTCCGGAGCCGCTGTGCAGGCACCGGCTTCTGAGGGTGTATTCAGGCCTACTGGCTTGCATATTTAACCGATGCCATCTTCTTCTTCTAGGCCTAAAACTCGAACCATGCCTAGGAAACCTATGCCCAAAACGCATGGTCAGGCCTCTATGCCTAAAAAACAAATAAGAATGGCTGAAGACCTTATTACTTTAATCAGGGGAAGCCAACCTTCCCCCCTCCAAGAGACCTAGGACTGAATTTGCTTATGATACTTCTGACCAGGATTCTGAAATTTCTGTCTCCTCTGATGATCAGGATTTACGCTCCTCTACCTATGAGGATTCTGATGCAGAGGACTCTATTCCCTCTGCTTCTCCCCCAGAGGATTTTTCTTTTGGTGAAAGCTTGCATACTCTTAGGGAGCATTTTCACTGGGAAAGCCAGGATTACTCTGATTCTAAAAAGAGGCTTAGAGATTTCTTACTCCTGCCCCAAAACAGGCCTTTAGCTATCCCTCCTGTGCTGGACATTGTTGATGATGCCTTTTCGGAATCTAGCTTGGCCCCTGACTCTTTACCTCCTGTTCCCAGAAAACCTGATAGATATTACAGGGTTCCTGATTCTCACAAGTTCCTTTTTAAAAAATCCTTCTGTAGATCCTGAGACCATTTCGCAGGGACCCAAGGGCATTAAGGCTACTACTGCCAAAAATCCTATCCCCTCTGATAGAGATTCCAGGGCCCTGGATAGATTGGGTAAGAAGGTATACACCTCTGCAACCTTGGCCATCAGGGCCTTAAATTGCCAGTTTCATATGTTAAAGTATCAGCAGCATATTATTGGATTGCTTAAACAGAAAATTATGTTGATTCCTGATTATGCTGAAAATAAAGATTTACAGGATTTAATGCATTCTGCTGAACAGGCTGGAAAACATACTTTGCAATGTGGTTTTGATTCACTGGAGGCATCCTGCAGGGCTGCTGTCACTGGGTCTGTACTTAGAAAGCATGCTTGGCGTAAGGAGCAATCTTTGCCAGATCATGTTAAAACTAAATTGCTGGATGCTACCTTAAATCAGGACCGCCTGTTTGGTGACAAAGTAGAAGAAGTTCTTAAAAAGATGGAGGAAAAAGCTAAATCTATGCAAACTGTTTAAGATTTTTTACAAGTGCAGCCTCCTAGATTTAGTAGGCATTGGCCCTCAGAAAATTGGTCCTTTCCTGCCTCTTCCAGGCCTTCTCAGTTCAAACCCAGAACCAGCAGAACACCCAGACTTCAGTCCCAGAGTACGCACAGGAATAAGCAGTGGGGGGCTCCCACTTCCAAATCAGGGAGTAGTAAGACTCCCCCCTATGGTAAGCTGTCTCAATGACTTAACTTTAAAACTTCCAAGCACTTCTCAACTGACTGCTCCTTTAGGGGGAAAGATTGCTCTGCAAGCAAAAAACTGGGAACTCATTACCCAGGACAAATGGGTTTTAAACATAGTTTCCCAAGGATACAGATTACACTTCCACATGTTACCAACCCCAAACGGTTGGCCAGATCTACCCCCAAATCAGTGGGCAGAGGCTCAAAAGCAAGTACTCTCTCTCTCTCTTAAGCATAAAGGCTATTCAGACTTACCAGAAGAGGAAAAGGGACAAGGTTTCTACTCAACACTTTTCCTGGTACCCAGAAAAGACAACTCATGGCGTCCTATCCTGGACCTTTCTATCCTAAACACCTTTTTGGTGATTCCAAAATTCAAGATGCTAACTCTTCACCAGTTGCTTCCCATGATAGGCAAAGATGCCTGGTTGGCAACACTGGATTTAAAGGAAGCCTACCTGCACATCCCAGTCAGGGAATCTTGCAGAAAATACCTACGTTTCAAAGCAGGCTGTATGCATTATCAGTTCTCTGCACTGCCCTTTGGCTTATCTACTGCACCCAGGGTATTCACAAAGTGCCTAGCTCCAGTCATTGCATTTTGCAGGCAAAGAAATATTCAAATATACCCATACCTGGAAGATTGTCTAATTCAGGCAGAAAGCCAGGACATACTTCTGAATCATCTGGCATTTGTACAAAAAGTGTTAACTTGTCTGGGGTACACCATAAACGAAAAGAAATCATATCTGGTACCCTGTCAACAAATTATATTCCAGGGAGCAAGCTTGAACACAACTTTCCAGATGGCTTTCCTCATGCCAGAGAAACAAATTCATTTGACAACTTACTTCAAACTAGTGGCCACAAAAGCCCTGCTATCTGCAAGCAAATACTGCAAGCCTTGGGGTTCATGGCCTCGTGCATTCTACTAATTCCATATGCAAGACTGCATATGAGGAAACTACAGTGGTATCTAAAAAGCCTATGGTGTCAACATTCTCAGGATCTAGAAGCAATGATTCCTATCATATCTTACCTACGGTTAGAATTCCTTTGGTGGGCAGAGGCCTGCCACCAAAACAAGGGACTACCATTCACTCTACCCCCTGCCGCCCAAACCCTAGCAACAGACACATCAGACTATGCATGGGGGGGCTCACCTGGTAGGGAAGTGCATTCAGGGCAAATGGACCCCAAGTCAAATGCACCTGCATATCAATCAAAAAGAAATGTTAGCTGTACAGAATGCCCTGACAGCCCTCAAGGACCACATTCTTCCAGGACAATTAATGGTAAAGACGGAGAACACCACTGTTATGTGGTACAGAAACAAACGGGGGGGGGGGGGGGTTCCCATTCTTACCCAATCTGCAGACTAGCCATGGCTCTGTGGAACACAGCCTTGAGCTACCAAGTGCATCTACAGGCTCAATTCCTGCCAGGAAAACTAAATACACTGGCAGATGAACTAAGCAGAAATCTCATGGACCCACACGAGTGAAAACTGGAACCAAAGATTTTCAACATGTTAATCAACAAATGGGGGACCCCAGATATAGACCTGTTTGCCTCCCCCCAGAACTACCAATTGGACAATTTCTGCACAAGGACTCCCCACAAACAAGCTTGGAAAGTGGATGCTCTGTCCTTCAGCTGGAAAAATCTATCAGTTTACGCCTTTCCTCCTCTGTCTCTCCTCTCCAAAGTACTACTAAAGATCAAACAAGACAAACCAAGGATAATACTGATTGCACTGGACTGGCCACACCAAGACTGGTACCACCCTGTCTTGCGCAGTGCGTCTCAGCAGGAGAGCCAGATTCTGCACCCTCAGCTCCAAACCCTGAACCTGGCAGCCTGGCTAATTACCTAATCTCTCCGTTACCATCCCTCAGTAAACCAGTGCTGGATGTTATTTTGGAGGCAAGGAGGCCGAGTACTAGAAAATCTTATACTGAAAAATGGAAAAGATTCTGTGCCTGGAACCAAACTCAAGGGATGGCCACAGCAGCGCCCAATTTACCTCAGATTCTTCAATACTTAACTGAGATGCTTCAGGGCCTTTCCTTTTCCTCCATCAAAATTCGTGCCTCAGCCATTTCAGCTCATTACAACACAGAACCACCCCTCTTTTCTCACCCACTGCTCAAGCAGTTCCTCAGAGGAGCCAAATACTTAAGATCTCCCAGGAGAGCCCCAACTCCAGCCTGGGACCTTAATTTTGTATTGGAAAAACTCACTCTTCCTCCTTTTGAGCCAGCTGCAACTGCAGAGTTAAAATTCCTTTCTTGGAAAACAGCTTTCCTTTTAGCAATCACTTCAGCAAGAAGGGTATCTGAATTACAGGCCCTTATGGTAGTGGAGCCTTTAATCATCTTTCATGCGGGCAGGGTGTCCCTCAGGACCAATCCCTCTTTCATCCCCAAGGTGGTATCCAGTGTGGCTCTTAATCAATCCATTCATTTGCCAACCTTCTTTTCTAATCCACAGAACAAAGGGGAACGGATACTGCACTCTGTAGATGTGCACAGACAACTTAGATTTTACCTGGACGGGACTAAACCTCAAAGGAAATCTGAACAACTGTTGGTGGCATTTGCTGCAGGGGCAGAGGGGAAGGCTATTTCAGAGCAAACCATTTCTAAATGGATAGGCCATTGCATTCATTTAGGCTATAAGCACCATGGAAAACCTATCCCACAGGGGATTAGACCCCATTCAACCAAGGCTGCATCTACCTCTACAGCCTTTCTCAGAGGCATCCTAGAAGCTGCTACCTGCAGTTCTGTGCATACTTTCACCAAGCATTACCATCTGCCAATTTTCTCTAAATCCAGAGCTGGCTTTGCCACTGCAATCTTGCAGGGCCTTATAGCTGGTCCTAATGCTATCTAAATTTCTCCTCCCATCCTTAGCTTTGGGAATCTACCCAAATGTGATGACTGCAACAGTGAAACATGAAGAACATAGTACAGTTGTGTACACTTACCATAAATGTAGATGTTCGAGTGTATTCACTGTTGCAGTCCTAGTTACCCTCCCTCCAGCCTCTTGACTTCTTTTGGCAATGCCTCTATTCTCCTCTACTATACTTAAAAGCTTTTTGGTGTATTTGCTTTTTTGTTGGAGGTATAACCTTGTATATTTATATTTAATTGCTTCCCAGGGGGGGCACCTGACATCTGGGACAAGAAAAACTGATGTAATGGCGTTGGCTGCATGCTTTATACCCCTGACTACCTGACGTCATGGAAGATGAGACAACCGACGCAGGACTCAAGACTTTGATAATCAGGCCGACTGAGGGCTACTGCAAGCAGATAACCCAAATGTAATGACTGCAACAGTGAATACACTCGAACATCTACATTTGTGGTAAGTGTACACAACTGTACTTTTTATTGACTCAGATTTTTCATCATGAACTGATAGCAACTCACAGTATGCCATTTCATATTTTGCGATGAGATTGTGGTAGGCAAGGACCACGGAGTAACTGTGTCTTCATTTGTGCAGCTGCCTTTCTGTGGTCCAAGACTTGAATGAAACCAGGACACAGATAATCTGGCAAAATTAAGCTCATACAGGTGATGAACCATTTATTCCTAAAAAATGAATGGTTAGAATTTATTGTTATGCTTTTCATAAGCAAATTCTGTTTAAAACTGTACATTACATATTGATTTATTATAGCTCTAATTTACATTTCAGCATTGTTGTCATAAAACAACTTTTTTTTTTTTTTCCCAAAGTATTGGTGTTCTGAACTATTCACATGGTTTGGAAATACTTTAAGGTTTCTGTCATAATTTCTTTATTTTGGAAGATTGTCCCACAACAAAGCTGCACTGTATTTACACAAGTCATGCAATTAAAATAATTATTTGCAGTGTTATTTAGATACCTAATGAAGAAAAAAACAAATATAAGATGAGGAAACGGTAATAATAAATTTCAAAGTCACTGCCACCTTAACAAGTGCAATAGTGAGGGTACATCTCATACTAAAGGTCTGCATTACAAAATATAAACCGTGTCAATAAAGTACTGTCCAGAACAAAATGGTTTTGTTGTCAAGCAGACTCCAAATTTTCCATCTGCAACAGAATAGCTTGTATTTGTGGTTAACAATTCCAAAACTAAAAGCCAGACAAATCAGTGTTCCTCTGTAGGCTCTGCACTTCATGTTTCCATTGCCCTGGAGTCTTTCTTAATGGGAGTTATTCACTTCCCCATTTGTTTGGGGTCAGAAAATGGTCAATGTTTGCTAGCATAAGGATAATGAGTAGATGGGGAAGGTAGTAAAGGGAGGAAGAATTTCAGACCCTGTTAACCAGTCATAGGTTCATAGGTTCATAGGTTTATACTAGGCTATCTGCCCTAAGGCATTTATAAGCCTAGCCCAAATTTTTGTGGCTTACGCCACCCCTTATATGTAAAAATACTGTGCCCATTAGTTTGGTGTGCCTCTGTCCAGCAGTGACACAGAGATGATTCCCGGGGTAAACCTACGATCTCCCATCCACAGGTCAAGATTTCTCTTGAACAGAGCCAGCGAGGTGCTCTGCCTCACATGGACCGGAATTTTATTCCACAGCATAGGGAGTCTCTGAGTGATAAATCTATCCCTCCAGCACGTCCTATTTATATCCGTGCTAAGGTTTAAGTCGCTTGCTCTAGTGGTTTTGGTGGATTTGGATTTTTTGAGGTGGAGCATGTCCATTAATTCCGGGTTGGACATGGCCTTGTATGTCAGGCACATGTCACCTCTGAGCAGACGGTATGCGACTGAATAGAGCTGGAGTTTCTTCAATCTGGCAGCATATGACAGATTTTGGAGTCCCTTTATCCTTTTGGTGAGGAACTTTTGGGGTCTCTCCAATTGCTGCAGATGTCGGGTGAGATACATCCCGAATGGGGCATTGTACTCGATCATTGGTCTGATAAGTGAAGAGTACAGGGAACAATGACCTCACTAGATCTGGATGTGAATCCCTTCATGATCAGGTGGGCAATGTAGAAGGTCTTTCTAACCACTTTAGCAATGTGAGTGTCAAAAGAAAGGCCACTGTCAACCTGGGTCCCCAGGTCCCTGATAACCTCTTCTGTGCTTAGTGGATTGCCACCTATATGGTAGCTTGGGGTTACCTTGTTTTTCCCGAAGGGTATGACTACACATTTTTTGGCGTTTAACTTCAGGCCATGGCTCTGGCACCAGCTATCTGTTTCTGTGAGTCCCTTCTGAAGGATATCCGTGTCCGATGCACTTTCCACTATGGCGCCCAGTTTGCAGTCGTCAGCAAACTTTGTCAGCCAAAGTCCTCCCATGTTGGCCTGTACTTCTGAGAAGTAGATGCCGAACAATAGGGGGCCAGGGGCCAAGGACCGAGCCCTGTGGGACACCACTTGTGACCGGCTTGGAGTCTGACATAGCGCCAGCAACTCTAACCCTGTGGGTTCTGTCCTTAAGCCAGTTTGCAACCCATCTTGTGACATATGGGTTTACATTTAAGCTGGTAAGTTTTTCTACAATACCCGAGTGGGGTATTGTGTCGAAAGCCTTTGCAAGGTCAAGGTAGGCTGTATGGACTGCCTTTCCCTCATCAATGGCCTTGGTGACTGTTTCGAAGAAGTCGACCAAGTTCAAAAGGCATGATCTTCCCTTGACGAAGCCAAACTGGGTCTGGTCCAATGTCTGCAAGTCCCCTATATCTTTGTTTATGAGCTCCATTATGATCCTCTCCATAGCTTTGCAGACTAGACTTGTTAAGCTTATGGGGCGGTAATTACCAGGGTCCGTAGAGGCGCCGCCTTTGTGGAGTGGGACCACAGTTGCCGTACGCCACTCCTTGGGCACGTATCCTGTGGTAAGGCTGAGATTAAACAGCTGCCTTATGTGCGGGTTTAATTCCTCATTTAGCTCGTGTAGCACACAGCCGGGGACACCATCCGGTCCCATTGATGCTGTGTTTTTAGCTTTAGAGAGAGCAGCTTTCACCTGCGCATTTGAGATGTCTGGGAGGCTACACTCGGCTGGGATAGTTATCTCTCCTTTAGGGGCGGAGAGGGGGGTGAAGTTTGCACTGAACCTGTCTGCCAGTATGTTAGCAATGTCTGTGGGTTCAGTGATTTTTGTATCATTTTGGACTAATTCTGAGCATATCTGGGCGTTTCCACCCAGGTTCCTAACATAGCTGAAAAAGGCCTTATGATTGTTCTTTGAATCCATGGCAATTTTTCTCTCAAAATTGGCCTTAGTTGATTTTATGAGTGCTCGTATTTTTTTACTAATAATGATCAGGGGTGACTTCCCTTTTATGGATTTTGTTCTATCATGTAATAGCTTTCTCCTCTTATTGTAAAGTTTGTTAATGGCTGGGGTCCACTAGACTGGACGTTTGCCCTTTGTGGAAAGAGTCTTGGTTTTATTTGGGATTGCCTGATCCATGCAGTCCTGGAGGTGTTCATAGAAGGCATTTGTAAGGGCTTCGCAGCTTGGGTTGTGGTTTCCACTGGCTCAGGGGCCTTGAAGGATACCACACCAGTCTTGAGTAGTGTGAAGTTTGCTTTAGAGAAGTTCTTCACTGTGGTCTTTTTGTTTGGGGTGGGGCGGGATGTGGATTTCCAGTGAGATTAGTTTATGATCAGATCTCACCAGTGAGGGATATACTTCGGTGTGGAGCATTTTGTCCCCATGTTTGTGACAATGAGATCTAGTATATTTTCTCCTCTCGTGGGAACAGTGACTAGCTGTTCCATGGCATTTGAATTTATGAACTCCAGGAACCGTTGGGCTAGAAAGTTAGGGCTTGAGTAATGTTCCCAGTCTATATTCGGGTAGTTGAAGTCACCCAATATGATGGTGTTTGGAGATACATTTATACCCTCCAGTGTCTTCAGGAAGGCTGTGTGGGGTTCCTGAGTTTGAGAGGGTGGCCTGTAGCATGCTACAATTTGTAGAGCAGTTTTGCCTATGGTTAGTTGCACCTGGATGGTTTCCGAAGCTTCGTGCGTTGCCACCAACCTGGAGGTGTGGGTATCCTTTATGAATATGGATACACCCCTCCCTGATGTCCTCAAAAGTTTTCTTTCTTTCTTTGTCTTGTCATGAAGGGTTTGCAAAAATCTGAACTTGGGATTTTAACAGCAAAACCAGCGTCATCTACCTATTTTGTTTTCCTATGCATCAGCATTGTCATGAACCAGCTTACTCTTTCTGAGAGTATTATCTGTTTGGTGGATGAGACTTTATTTTGTAACTTTTTGAACATAGGTAAACTTAAAATCATTAAGCTGCCATTGGTTCTTATGAGAAAGATCAATTTACTGCCATAGACACCCTCAGTTACTGTCTGTGCAATTTTTACATGATCAGTCTCATAACGTTATTATCAACTCCATTTTTGATTAAAGTGCCTTGTTGTTTAGTAAAGACTACTATAACTGTAGGTTTGTAATTACAAGCAAATTTATCTGACTTTTTACTTAGATAATTTCCATCCCCTCTGTTAAATTTTGCAGTAACAATATCACATTAGTTACCAAATTAACAGTGTGCAAATAATGGAGCCATTTATAATGGATTTATTATAACAGCACTTAAGGATATGTTACGGACCATCCGTCCACACATCATACTACTCACCTGAAAGGTGGTTGTCATCTTATACCAATGCCACTGCATCATTCTAGTTTTTAACACCTGAAAGGTGGTTGTCATCTTATACCAGTGCTACTGCATCATTCTAGTTTTTAACACCTGAAAGGTGGTTGTCATCTTATACCAATGCTACTGCATCATTCTAGTTTTTAACACCTGAAAGGTGGTTGTCATCTTATACCAATGCTACTGCATCATTCTGGTTTTTAACATTGCAGACAGTAACTTGCCCTCTAGCAAACATTAAAAAAGTTAAACCGGTTTAAACATTCATTCAGGTATATCTTTATGGGTCTTCCAAATACAGCCATTTAACGAAAGATGTCCAGCACCCCCCCCCCCCCCCCCAACAAAAAACATGTCTAACACTCTTGATGCTTGAGGTTAAAGGAAAAGTTGTTTAGGAAAAGTATTGAAAATGGTCATTTGATGAGATTTCCAGTACAGTGTGGGAGAAAGATGTCATTGTCATTCATTGACTACTTGTGGAGTATGTGGATTGTGTAGTTAGAAGGAATATTTTGAGGGGAATGAGCTGTTGACTTGGAGACAAGTTGCTATATTGTTTAGTGTTCACCACTCAAAAAGCATAAAAAGATTGATGGTGCCAAATATCTCCAAGTCCAAAAGGAAATGATGGAGCTTGTTTGGGAGGAAGTGGTGGAGATTCAGGAGAAGACTGAAGGGACATTTATGAGACCTGATCAAATAAAGGCACATTTTACAGATTAGAAGATAAAGCATGAATAAGTAATTTAAGCTTATATGATGATATGGAGGAAGAATATAAATGTGATTTGTTAGTCTATGTGAAGGTAAAAATTGTAGACACATTTAACTAAAGACTCCTACATTGTTGGATTGGCAAAAAGCTTGGCACTGCTCGAAAATTAATTCAGTTATTGAATGCACAGGGTAGTATTGACTGCGTTTTGAACTTATGATTTTGAACAAGTACTGTGGAATTTGTAACAACTAGGCAGAAAATTGATGATAGTAGGGAGGATGATGTTTATGGGGTGAGATTGCTCAGAAACTACTTTAGGGAGCTATTCTTGATATATTAATGTGATGAGTGTGTGCAAGCATAAAGGAACATAATTTAAGCTGTTGTCTTCCAACAGTAAAGGTATTTTGGAGTTGAAGATTGTTGATATTTGCAATCCTGATGAGGGGATTTAGACAGTTAAGGAACTATCAGTGAGATTGATGGATTAATAAAAGGAGCATTGAATTGGGAAACACTGATATGTCCGAGGAAGTTGATGAGTGAGAGGAAAAGTCTTGTGTGTCAGAGGGCCTCATTTGCAGTATTAGCCTTGATAAAAGTCAGTTACATAAACAGAGAAGTGTGACTGGGCAGTAAAGAGACAGACATTGGTAATGTCCTCTGATCTTTGTTGAATATACTACAGTGGCAAGTTTTATTTTTCTTTTCTTTCACTATTGCAGTTCAAATAAATTAAGAGTTTTCAAGTGGCATAGTTAAAGGTTTCATAAAAGTTTAATGACTAACACAGAGTGTAAAAAGTTACAGTTTAGCCTTTCTTCAGTTGAAAAAACTGTGATGTAATACCCACTAGAAAGGTAGATACAATAGTATTCAAGAGGACTTTACCTTGTGTAAGCAGAAATGCACTGTAAGATGGGGCACAAGGCTGTGGATTATACTGACATTTTGAAGTGTATGGTATGCTTGTTTTGTATTAGAAACTAATGTTATTAATTTATTTTATACATTTATATGTACAATAAACTAAAACAATGTATCTGAAGTAAGTCTTATAAGTAAGGGATTTTTGAAATATGAAGTGGATGTACTTCACTCTATAGTAAATTATGTCAAGTTAATAACTGTTGAGAAATATGTTAACAAAACATTTTGCATGATGTTCATTTGTCATGTAGAGAATAGTCTTAAAACTAACTTGTCAACATTCTTTTACCTTAAGTGGGTAGTAAAGGAACTAAAGTTTGACTGAGGGGGTAGAACATTAGGAAAGTAACGGAAGCTGGATATGATTATAAAAGTGAAAATTTAAAATAGTTCTAGATCAGATGAGTTACTAAGGGGTAGGACATGTATGGTACTAGACTGAATTGGAAAGTAGAATAATTGAGTGATTCAGTGGACTTTATATAAATGCTGCTGTCATGATAGCCATGTGACTCTTGCTGGAAGTATGGAAGGAGTAAGGTATAAAAGGCATCATTTTCACCTTTTCCATGATGAATAAAGTGCTGAACATATTGTTATGCTGCTTACACTGCTTTATAAACGTGCTGCCATTCTTTTGGTAGGGTGAGCAGGGGTAGCTGGGGGGGCACAGTCATCCTTGGGTTATTTGGCTGGGAAGGGACATGTTTATGTATTCTTTCGAGTATGGGGTAAGTAGATTTGCTGGAAAAACGCTTTTAAGCCACAAGTACAGACAAGGAAAAAAAACAGTTAAAACAAATACAGCTTACAAATATTACTTTTCATACAGACATGTTTAAATTTTTAATTATGTTCAGACTGTATTTATTTTACTGTTTTTATTACTGTGTGTGTAAACATGAGCCTAAAGATATACATATGGGCTACCCAGAGCACTTGCAAGTCTGTATGTGTAATTGTACACAAACTATAATAGCTATGGATACAGGAATGTTTTGTCTATACACGCATGCACACACACAGGTGCACGCGCGCACACACACACACACACACACACACACACACACACACACACACACACAGTAGCATTCATATTACAATGAGTAATGAGTGGGCTGTACTTTTAGTTAACATGCCTACATGTATAGTTTTGGTGCTTTTAGTGTGTCTCAGAATAGTAGTATGCGGGATAAAAAGAAAATTAGTATTGTGTTGTATTTACCACATGTTGCTTCAGTTGTGTGTTTATGTGATGTCACTGTGAAGTATCTGCCATGCTTGTAAGTCAGGCTGATTGACTGCATGTCGTATTAAAGCAGACTTCAGATTTCCTTGCTTTTGATGTTTAGGACTTGGCTGTAAATGGTGCAGTCACAATGTCTCTACATCTTGAGATAGGCAACATACAGTTGTGTATTTCATTAACAACATTGTGGATTCTCTCATAAGTAATGGTCATAGTGTAAGCAAATGAGAAGTACAGTCCAATTGTAGTGAGTGTAAAAGTCAGCTGGTGATCTGACACCATTAAGCTGCTTTGTGAATGTAAGTTATTTCTGTAGTAAAAAAAAAAAAAAGTAGTCTGGACAGAATTAATTCCGACTGACTGTAATGAAGAACTCAGTATTTATTCTGTACATGGACACTGTTACATAGCAGATCTCTCACAACATTCAGAACAATGTGACTCTGTCTGCATTACTTGTGAATGTAGAACTTCATTAAAAAATATATATTTATATATATATATATATATATATATCTATCTATATATATATATATATATATATATATATAAAACTTTATTATGGAGCTCTGAAAGTAATTTAATTTTGAATCGTTTGATCTTTTTCATATGAGTTGTTGTTTGTCTTTCGGCTTTTCCCGGTTAGGGGTCACCACAGCGGAACTCCGGTCTGCTAATGATTGGCAGTAAATTTTCAGGAACACTGAGGTGCCAGCTCGACGTCCAACCTTCAACGAAGGCACGCCCATTTACACAAGTTTTTAGAACACCCACCAAACTGCAGGGAGGACATGCAGACTCCACACAGAAGGTACTCCCCGCACTCCAGCCGAGAATCGAATGGGAGAACCTCTTGCTGTGAGGCAACAACGCTACCGCTGGTTGTAAAAATATTGGCACTTTATCATGTACTGCTTTCAGTTTTGTTTCCAATTGCCATTTGTGTCTTTTTCACATTACTGAGCGCCGGTATATCCCCAGTCGATGACACACTACTAAAAGCCACAAAACATTATAACATACTGAGTAAGTGTATAGTGGATGGAAGTTTCATTATCCACCTTTATACAACAGGTGAGTATAGTGACAGGAGTTATGCACTGCACAGTGTAAGTCAGTGAGAGGTGACAGACCTGTTACACCCGTTTAATACATAACTGGCACTCCAAGTCCATGTGACATTGCTGTGAAACTTGATGAGAAGAGCCAGAAAATTTTGTTTGAAACCTCCATGTAAGATTAAGTTGTTCTAGAAATTCCCTGCCCTTTTATTTTGTCTTGGCAAATGACTATAGAACTGTAGCTTGAATTAAATTACCGAAGTGGAACCTTAAGTACATGTAATGAATGTGCATGTAGTTATGGAACATTTAGTTATGTAATAAAGGAGCACCGCCTGGAGAAGTATAACCAAAACATTTTAACAGATTAAAAAATAGCTTAAGAGATTTAAAAGTCTAAAATGAGATACCAGAATGGTCACTGTATGACCGAAGGATAGCCTAATAAAAACAGTTCAAATAAACAATACAAATGGATCAAGTTTCTGGATGTATGGTTCAGTATTTTTTTTTTTACTCAGCAGCAAATTAGTTATATTTTAGGGATATCTGCAGCTTTGAAAATATTCCATTTTACTGTAAGTCAAGTTTTCAGAAGGAATTTTAGGAAGTTTATTCAGCTGTACTGACTTCAGTTTTGGTTATTAGACTTTACTTTTTTAATGGAACTGATTGTGAGTTTTTTTTTTAAAATACTTGCATATTTGTAGAACAGTTATTCACTCATCATCCAGTTACATGCTTATTCCATTTTGATGTCTAGGGAAGCCAGAGCATGTCTTGACACGGAGTAGCTGCAGTGCAGAGAAACTAATTCTGCACAGAGTACCAGTCCATTGCAGAATGTGTGTACACACTCGCTCACTAATACACTACATGCACACCTTTGGGCAGTACATAGGATTCCCAGTTGACACTTTGGGATGTGGGAAGAAACTGTAGAACTGTAGTCCAAACAAAATAAAATATGATGCACTTTACTCTTGGGTATCCACAGTAAGGAGGAGTTTGTAGCAGTTGTTCACGTGTCTGATTTTGCTACACCATATGTTGGAAATAAGAGAAGATGTGCTTTGCTTTGCTGTAGCTAGATTGTTGTGTTTATTCATCAGAGCATCAGCTGACAAAGAATAGCAGTCAGCTAATGCAGTCAGGAATATTCCTAGTTGTTCAGTCCTCCTGAAAGATGGGGTGTTATGCTGTATATTGACTAGAAATGTTTGTCTCCATTTTAAAAGACCATTTAACTCGATTTTTACGTCCTATCAAGCAGCAGTTAGCTGACTTAGTCATATAGCTTGATTATGTCTACATACCATAGCCTGTTTATTTATTTGGTAAGTTGTGGCCCATTTTTGATGTGGGCCCAGCAGAGTTATGTCCAATGTTATGGCTTCATGCATTGCTGTTAAGGGGCTTGTATCTGAATATTTGCATTTTGTGTTTTATCTACTTTTTAACTGTGTTTCGTTTTTTAACTGTTTCTGTGAAGCCCTTCTTAAATGTATTGGAGATGTTGTAGTAAGTGGGTCTTAAGAGGATGAAGCCTTTTGAAATTCATCCCCTCTTCCAGTGCAGAACAATTTTGTCCAATATCCAACCCCGACCTGCTGCTTCTCTGGTCTGTAATTTCCTATAGCTCATTTTATGTTTTGTAATCAACAGCTTTTATGTAAAATGTGTAGACTTGCTCTGTTTGAGAAAGCTAAAGTTGCGTTACATTTTCCCTAAATTCTGTAAAATGTAATTTTTAAGGATTTGCAGTGCAGTGGAGAACAGATTGTCAGAGCATATTGCAGGCTCTCTGAATCATTGTGCTGTGTCCCTGCCACAGTCTCCAAGCCTCTTCAGACAGTAAATGGTAGTCCTTTGGGTGTTCGACACCTACAGCTTCAACTCTGTAAGTCAGTTAATTAACTAGGTTTTGTGCTTGGCCAGATCTGTCCCTGTGCAACAAAAGCACAGGGATAAGTATACGTGTAAGCAACAACAAGCAATAGCAGCTTCTCACAATAATTGGCGTAATATGTTTATCATTCGGCAGTCATTTTTTCCTCTTTGCTAGTTTCACATCACCATGGTACTTTGAGGAAGAACAGGTCACAGCATAAACAGAGGCCTTGTACGGCATACGCAGAGCCATGTGAAAGGCTGATAATGCAGTTCCTCAACCTTCAACAGGATGATAAATTGCCTCTTTATCTGGCGTTGTCCAGGGAGATCCACAGCACAGAACTGAAAGAGATGTTTCACACTAGCCCACATTCTTGGAATTTGACCAGAAATCACACATTTTGAAATCCAAATCCTTGTCAGCCTTACAGATCGCCTTGCTCATCTTCAGTCATATTATGTGTGTGCAGAGATAGGAACTCTGCATCATTTTAAACCTGACTTTTAAGCTTGGACTTGGTCACTTGTCTTTCATTTGTCAACTAAAAGCTGCAGTTGTACGAAAAATATAAATATACTAGTCCTTTCCTACAGCGCTGTGTTAGCCCCACTCCGATGTGCGTGTGCACACACACACACACACACACACACACACACACACGCACACAAAATGCATTGCTTTAGATATGCAGATTATATTGAAATCGCTAAGCTTCTAATTGCCTGTATGTGTGTGTGTGGTGGTATTCTTTGAAGGGCCTACATTTGTGGTTACTGTTTAGCTCCCTTTGCTGGAAAATAAGGTTATATTGATTGGTGTGAGTTTGTTTTGCCATTCTTTAAGGTCAGATTTCATGGACAGCTTAATGAAGTCATTCAATCAACATATTTTGGATTTCATGTATGAGAAAGCTTTTAAATTGTTTTTCTCCACTCCCTTCATTTTGGAAGAATGAGTCGGGATGCTGTATAGCTTTTTGTGCAGAAGTTACAGGTCTAAAGTCACATGTTCACTGATGTGTCATCAGCTGAGTGCTAACATGCCATTTCCACACTGTTTATACAGTGCAGATTGTAATGGCAACCCCTGGATAATTATTTTTTTCTGTATAATAGCAGGGGGGAGACTAACTGTTAACAAAGCTGTGTTAATGAAAACATTATTGTAGAAATTCTTAGTACTGAGCTATGGCAATGTAAACATTATGCAGTTTCTCTGTATGTGTGTGTGTGTGTGTGTGTGTGTGTGTGTGTGTGTGTGTGTGTGTGTGTGTAATATATGTATGTAATTCATCATATACTCATATAAATAGGAAATTTATATAAATGAAAACTGCTCAATCTTCAACTGAACAAAAAAACAAGCAAAGAAAAAAAATTGACATTATTTTTTGCAGGAGGAAGAAAGCTCCCTGCATCCCTTCCCCACCCTCTGCAAATTAATGTATACCAACTCTGTGATCGCACAACAGTGGGAAAAGGGAAACTTCTCTACTCCCCAGTGTACCATGATTTCACAAGGAAAAAGTTGGCAATGTGCAATCAGAATTTTTCCTTGTAACAATTTTACCACTCAATCACCTGAACGGCACTTGTATATGTGTGTGTGTGTATATATGTATGTATATATATATATATGACATTTGTGAATAAGTATACGTCTGTACATATATATATATATATATATATATATATATATATATATATATGTATGTGTATATATATATATATATATATATATATATATGTGTGTGTGTGTGTATGTGTGTATATATATATATTTATATAAATATATATATATATATATATACACACACACACACACACACACACACACACACATATATATTATATATATATATAGATATATATGACATTTGTGAATAAGTATACGTCTGTACATATATATATATATATATATGTATATATATATATATATATATATATATGTATGTATATATATATATATATATATATGTGTGTGTGTGTGTGTATGTGTATATATATATATATATATATATATATATATATATATATATATATACACACACATACACATATAATATATATTGAAGTTGTACGTGCCAACACACACACACACGCATATATATATATATATATATATATATACATATATATATATATATATATATACACACACACATATATGTATATATAAATATATATATATATGTGTGTGTGTATGTTTGTGTGTGTGTGTATGTGTGTATATATATATATATATATATATATATATATATATATATATATACACATATATATATATATACATACATACATACATATATATATATATATATATATATATATGTGTGTGTGTGTGTGTTGGCACGTACAAGTTCAATATATATTATATGTGTATGTACACATACACGCCCGTCACATTAATTTACCCTTACAATTTTCATGACATTCAAGTGTAATCATAAGTTATGTGTAAGACCGAAATCTTGATGTTATTATTTTTCATTTTAACATGTTTCAGTCCAGTAAAGTGTACTGCATCGTCTCTCCATCTTTTTGACAACATTTCCTGAAACAGTGGAATTCCAAACAGCAGGTGGGGCATTATGGAGTGAATAGGTGAGTTAGGGTGAAAGTGGTAAAGGTCCTTTAACCGTCATGCTCGTCACGGTACTCCTATACTGCCTCCCCCTCCCAAGGATGGCATTGAGACTAGCGTATGAGTAAGAACGTTTATGGCATGTCCTTTTCTGTTATGTGTTTCATGCTTGCCAGCCAAAGATGACAGGGAAGTTATTGTTAGAGATTGGTGCAGGACGGCAGATCCGAACATAGCAGAAGGTCTAGCTTAATTAGGGAGTCAAGGATTCAGGACAGAGCACGGTTGTAAAAATTTCATGGTCTTCGACATTTGTTGAATATATTGTCATTTTCATATAATTAATCATTTTTATAGTTTTTCAAACGTGTCCTGTTTCATCATGAATATCATAGCAGCTCAGTTTGTTCCTTTTTCTTTTGTTTTATTAGCTTGCATCGTTGGTCTGCAGTGATAGGCATCATTGTTTCCTTGTGTTATAAAAACAGTTAGCTTGGAATGCTTGGTGGATGTCTGGAGTGCTTTAGTGGCAATGGAAAAGTTTTTTTTTCCCTGTGCCCCTCTCTTTCTCTCTTGTTTCCTAGTCTTGTATTGCAAAATATTTTTTATTGCTGGATCTAGTCCAGGAAGCATTCAGAAGAATCCTCTTAATGAGAGTCTGGAGAGTTTAAGAGCTGTTTTTGAATCTCTGACACTCAAGACAGATGTGTTTTTGATCCCTTTACCCTCCCCTGGGCTCCAGTGTGTAGCACTCAGAAGAGTATATCTTCTCTGAAAAACAAGATGTGAGCAGGTCAATATTAAAGGAACAGAGCAATTGTATGTGCTGTTGTAGGCATGGTGTGCTTCCCCCCCATGTAGGCATGGTGTGCTTCCCCCTCCATGTTTTAATTTTCTTTTTGTGCTCTGAAACTGTTAAATTCACATTGACGGAAGGAAATTAAATATGTTTCTCCTTTTTATCAAACAGTGGAACTTTTTTATGCATGTGCAAGCTTTTTGGTGTGACTATAAAAGAACATTATGCAACATTTAAAAAGAAATATAGTTTCACATTTTTCTTCCAAATGTGAAAGAGTAAATATACGCAGCACTGTTTGTGGCATTAATATTTGTGAGTGGGAAGTAGGTGGTTACATCACTTTGGGTTCCAGTTTTAATTATGCTGGATTAGCATGGGTAAATAATTGTCAGTTATGTTGTGTTATTGCCAAACTGTTAAATTAATAGTATTGTAAAACTCCAGTATTCCTAGAGTGCACAATATTGCAAGTTAAGCTGACTAATACGATATGTGACTGCAAAACTGGCCATACCTGGATTGTAGCTCTGTACATTTGCACTTTCACTAGGATTCTGATACTGTGTAGTCCAGGGGACTGGTTAAGAAACAGAGCAAATATAGTCTAATGCTACAGACTAAGAAGCAATTATAAATTCTTCTATCACAGGGAGACTAGTCCTTCCCTCTGGTCCCATAGATAGCAGCTTGAAACCTGCTGAATGTCAGAAGCTGTTATGAATGAGGACGATCACTGAATATATTAGGTGTGTGTAATATATGCGCAGTTGATATGGGTAGCCTGTTTTGTCATATACTGACAGGACCACTATAGGTTGGGACAGCAGTAAATGAGAGTGTGCTACAAGCTGGTGAAGACTGGTTCATTATGGGTGGTGAGACTGTCCTTTTTATAGAGGTGGTACTCATGGACATTCCACCAAGACATTTTGCCCTTCTCCTCTGATTGCTGTCCCCTGATAGCTCATTAGCCTCTTCATTTTCTTACAGTCAAAACTGTGGGTTGGGGGTGTGAGTCCATGCCCTGTCATATTGCATGGCTAGAAAAATATGATCTATCACTTCCAATTCCTCTTTGACACCAGCATGCAATGGTCTCGACCACAGACAAGTTGCCCTTTTGTAGGAGCCTGCCATGTACACCAGCTGGAGTTGTGACACTGCATCATACCTCGAGGGTTGTGGAATGAGAGTTAATGCCAGAGGACCCTTCTGACTGGATCAGACAACCAGTCATTGATGTGCTACATAAACCAGAAGGGTGTCAAGTGCTTCTATTCCATATGCAGAGACGTGATATGGTCTGACATTGGCCATAGACAGAGAAATCACCCTAATACACCGTTCACATTCTATAAGAAGAAAACTTGTTCTTTCTCAACAAGAAAGTCAAGGTTCGAAATCATGACAACTGCAATGACCATCTCAAAGCCATGTCCCTGTTTTCAGTGTTGTACAGGCTACTGTGGAGTCATCCTCAACCTAAATATATCCTATCCTTTCTAGTCTGCTGCACATCCACAAGTGCAGTGTTGGGATAAATACTCGCTTAAGAAATATAATCTTAATATCTTTTGCAACATAAGTAGAACATTTGCACGGATGGATATGTATCACAGAGAATTCCACTCCTTTGGAATTGTCTTCCTCTCCATGTAAAACAAAGTACTTCCCTTACCTTATTGAAACATAATCAGGATGGATGGATGGGGAACCACAAATTCACACCTTGTCCCTTATGGAAAAGGGGTAATGTGTAAAAGTTCTTACTGGTTCTGGGTTATCTGTACTTAAATTACAAGGGCTAAAAAATTCATGGGAATGTAGGCCTATGCTTTTAAAGATCTTCAGTGTATCAATAGCCTAGTAAGTACCTATGAACCTATGAAGCCACTTCCGTGAGGCTCCAGTTGTTTTTTGAAGCTGAGGATTGGAAGTCCTGTCTGATAAGATTTTTTTTTGGAATTGGGGCAGCTCAAAGATTGATCTTTTCACAGTGAGGAATTAACAGTGCACCCCTACTTCCTGTTGCGGCAAGGAAACTTCATATATCCGTTCATATCATTCCTTTTGATTTCATCACAAAATTCAGAAAATGAAGACCAAAGATTATTCTTACTTTTCCTTGGGGTTGAAAATGGAGTAGCTTCAGGTTCTTTCCTGGGAACACAGGAAACTGTCCTGGCTTAAACAAAGGAGGTTCCTTGTTGGTCGGGGTGACAGCTGACTCTACCTCAGGGTGTGGTTCATGGTGTATCTCAGAGGTGACTATAGCCACCTGGAAGTCTTTCAGTTGTCAATCTGAATCTAATAAGTGGAAGAGGTTCTCTGTATTGTTAAGAGGTATCCTGCACTACCTTAGATAGTCATTTTGTAGATTGTGTTGTCTCATCATATCAAATGTACAGTTTGGGTTTCAGTTATTTTATGGTCATGGTGTATTTTGTCCTCTTTTTAGCCTGTATTGGGGACAGGTCTATGACCCAGCATCATCCAGTCAAGCAGCAACTTAAAGGGTTTGTGCAGCTTTGCTCACCTGTGAATAAGCCCTTGCATCCATGAGGTTTGAACTTCATAATTGACAGGCTTATCTGTTCTCTGTTCACCCTTACTGGTTCAGAAGCACTAGTGTTCATCTCTTGTAAGATACATTTCTTGATGACTATTACCCTTGCTTGCATGATCTCAGAGGTGCAGGCCTTTCCTTATAGGGATCCATAATATTTGGTATTTCAGAAACATTGAACATCCCTTCAACCAACAGACATTTCCTCCTGAAAGTTGTGTCAGAGTTGTCCTTAACACAGCAAAAACCATACCTGTTTGCAGAAAACAGCACAAGTCTTATATTAGTCCATTCTCCATAATTTGTTCTGTTTTGGTTCCTGGATGTGAAAGGGCAGTTTATTTTACCCCATAAAGGATGCATGACTTCTGGAAGCTGCAACAGGTGTGAATTTCCTTTATTCCAAGGATGAAATGGTTTGTAATGGCTAAGTTAATACATTTTTTGTGGATTGCTAGCTGCACTGTCTTTTGCTACAAGGCAGCAAATTGATCACTGAAAACTTCCTAAAGTTCACTCCATGATGGCCATTTCCATTGTATACTCTAGTAATAATATAGTCAATATGAACAGGTATATATTCAGTTTGAACATATATGCTGTGGTCACTTGGTCATTATTTTAGAACATCACAGTACGATTGCCTGAACTGTGACTTTTTGAGTCAGGCATCCTTTAGTACTTCTTTGTTACATAGGTTCATAGGTTTATACTAGGCTATCTGCCCTAAGGCATTTATAAGCCCAGCCCAAATTTTTGTGGCTTACGCCACCCCTTATATGAAAAAATACTGTGCCCATTAGTTTGTTGTGCCTCTGTGCAGCAGTGACACAGAGATGATTCCCGGGGTAAACCTACGATCTCCCATCCACAGGTCAAGATTTCTCTTGAACAGATCCAGCGAGGTGCTCTGCCTCACATGGACCGGAATTTTATTCCACAGCATAGGGAATCTCTGAGTGATAAATCTATCCCTCCAGCACGTCCTATTTATATCCGTACTAAGGTTTAAGTCGCTTGCTCTAGTGGTTTTGGTGGATTTGGATTTTTTAAGGTGGAGCATGTCCATTAATTCCGGGTTGGACATGGCCTTGTATGTCAGGCACATGTCACCTCTGAGCAGACGGTATGCGACTGAATAGAGCTGGAGTTTCTTCAATCTGGCAGCATGTGACAGATTTTGGAGTCCCTTTATCCTTTTGGTGAGGAACTTTTGGGGTCTCTCCAATTGCTGCAGATGTCGGGTGAGATACATCCCGAATGGGGCATGGTACTCGATCATTGGTCTGATAAGTGAAGAGTACAGGGGAACAATGACCTCACTAGATCCGGATGTGAATCCCTTCATGATCAAGTGGGCAATGTAGAAGGTCTTTCTAACCACTTTAGCAACGTGAGTGTCAAAAGAAAGGCCACTGTCAACCTGGGTCCCCAGGTCCCTGATAACCTCTTCTGTGCTTAGTGGATTGCCACCTATATGGTAGCTTGGGGTTACCTTGTTTTTCCCGAAGGGTATGACTGTACAATTTTTGGTGTTTAACTTCAGGCCATGGCTCTGGCACCAGCTATCTGTTTCCGTGAGTCCCTTCTGAAGGATATCCGTGTCTGATGCACTTTCCACTATGGCGCCCAGTTTGCAGTCGTCTGCAAACTTTGTCAGCCAAAGTCCTCCCATGTTGGCCTGTACTTCTGAGAAGTAGATGCTGAACAATAGGGGGCCAAGGACCGAGCCCTGTGGGACACCACTTGTGACCGGCTTGGAGTCTGACATAGCACCAGCAACTCTAACCCTGTGGGCTCTGTCTCTAAGCCAGTTTGGAACCCATCTTGTGACATATGGGTTTACATTTAAGCTGGTAAGTTTTTCTACAATACCCGAGTGGGGTATTGTGTCGAAAGCCTTTGCAAGGTTAAGGTAGGCTGTATGGACTGCCCTTCCCCCATCAATGGCCCTGGTGACTGTTTCGAAGAAGTCGACCAAGTTCAAAAGCCATGATCTTCCCTTGACGAAGCCAAACTGGGTCGGGTCCAATGTCTGCAAGTCCCCTATATCTTTGTTTATGAGCTCCATTATGATCCTCTCCATAGCTTTGCAGACTAGACTTGTTAAGCTTATGGGGCGGTAATTACCAGGGTCCGTAGAGGCACCGCCTTTGTAGAGTAGGACCACAGTTGCCATACGCCACTCCTTGGGCACGTATCCTGTGGTAAGGCTGAGATTAAACAGCTGCCTTATGTGTGGGTTTAATTCCTTATTTAGCTCGTGTAGCACACAGCCGGGGACACCATCCGGTCCCATTGATGCTGTGTTTTTTAGCTTTAGAGAGAGCAGCTTTCGCTTGCGCATTTGAGATGTCTTGGAGGCTACACTCCGCTGGGATAGTTATCTCTCCTTTAGGGGGGGAGAGGGGGGTGAAGTTTGCACTGAACCTGTCTGCCAGTATGTTGGCAATGTCTGTGGGTTCAGTGATTTTTGTATCATTTTGGACTAATTCTGAGCATATCTGGGAGTTTCCACCCAGGTTCCTAACATGGCTGAAAAAGGCCTTATGATTGTCCTTTGAATCCATGGCAATTTTTCTCTCAAAATTGGCCTTAGTTGATTTTATGTGTGCTCGTATTTTTTTACTAATAATGATCAGGGGTGACTTCCCTTTTATGGATTTTGTTCTATCATGTAATAGCATTCTCCTCTTATTGTAAAGTTTGTTAATGGCTGGGGTCCACCAGACTGGACATTTGCCCTTTGTGGAAAGAGTCTTGGTTTTATTTGGGATTGCCTGATCCATGCAGTCCTGGAGGTGTTCATAGAAGGCATTTGTAAGGGCTTCCGCAGCTTGGGTTGTAGTTTCCACTGGCTCAGGGGCCTTGAAGGATACCACACCAGTCTTGAGTAGTGTGAAGTTTGCTTTAGAGAAGTTCTTCACTGTGGTCTTTTTTGTTTGGGGTGGGGGCCATGATTGGATCTTGCCTAGCTGCATCCTCTCAAAAAGGTTTTATAGTAATTCCCGGGATTTTTATAGCCGTCTAGCCGCTGTGGTGTACTCTGATATCAGATGTAACAGAGACATAGTCATCGTTATCAGCTAATCAATGACCAAGTCCTTTACAGTAGTCAGTTTAGCTGTCTGCGTACCAGGCTAAACTGCATCCTCTTGGCTGAGCCTCCATAAGTGTAAGGTACTTAAGTATGCTTCTGATGACCAAGATTTGATTAATCTCTCAAGTGGAGGGTAAAAAATCCCAGTATTGTCTGTTCTTCATCAGGAGAGGGACTGAAGTGCTGCTGTCACAAGAGCTTCTAGTGATGGTGGCCAGAGTTTAGCAAAGAGCAGGAAAGGAACTGGGAGCTTATCGAATGATATCTACCCTCTTATTATAGAAAAATTACAGTTCTTTTGAGTGTGTATTTCCAACTTTTAGCTTATATGCAAACACTAATGTTTGGCAGACTGATCTCTTATGCAGTTGCTTTGTCTTCTTCTTCTCCTCTCCATTTCAACCTATGTCACATTTTCAAGACTTTTAATGAAAACACTCTACCAAAAAAACTAAATAGATTTTCAGAAGCCCCATCCTCTTTCAACTCACAGCAAACACACTAATCTGTGTAACTTTAAAAAAAATGAAGTTTACTCCTCTACATAGGAGTAATCACCCCCAAATGCAACAACGGGCATTACCCATTCTAAAATTAAGGTTACATGTGCTAAAGTGTATGTTACACCATGTGCTGCTACTTCACTGATTGGATTGTTGTCTGTTTTTATTTATTGCTAGTCCCATCTTAGATGTGGGAAAAATAGCTTGCATGTTTTCAGGAAACACTTTTAGCCATAAGAATAGTGCACTGGTTACTTTTAAATAAGTGAACTTAAAGGTCTCATTATTAATTGCTTGCATTTGTAGACAGCTCATCTCAAGTAAAAGCAATTGGTTATGAGGAAAAAAGAAAAAACAACTAGTAACTTTGCAGATGCATGAAAGGATCTTTGTACATTTCCTTCAGAATGCACTGTTCAGACTTCTCATAGTTAATTGATTGCACTTGTCGATTTGCTAATAAAAAAAATAGTTAATGACTTTGCACATATAGTTAAGCTACCGTTCTATGCCTTTCATTATTTCATCTTATTTTTCAAACCTATTTGCTTAAAAAAGCTGGTCTATAGCTTACACCAAGGACATTAATCTAAGTTGTTTTCTGTTCCAACCTAGATATTTATTCCAATAAAAACGGGGATGATTATCATATTAATTCTACACATAATGTGATCAATACACTTTTACATCCCCAATCCAGCAGCCCAAGATCACAACATTATACTAACTTTATCTTGTTTCTTTTCAGCCTCTCTTGCCTTGCTGCAGTGTAAAGGCTGGGTGTGTTATAATCAATTACTTTCTTGGTTTAATATCTTTAGCATGTACAGCACTCACTGATAAGACTCCCACTCCTCAAATTTAAAATGCCTCTCCCTATAGAAAACTGCTTTGAGGTATAATGTGCAATTTACATCATAATTTTTTTATGCAAGTATTAATAAGAACAAAACGGTTTTCCTTATTTACTTCTTCAGTCCCTTTGCTGTCCTCCTAAACATTAATGGCATAAAGTGGAGTATATGCTTTATCATTCACACACCAGTTTAACACAGCCATCAAAATTACAGTCTTATGTCAGGCACTAGTTGCAAAACCACATTTAATATGTCTAGTCTTGTATGTAATGGGATTGATGCCTTGTATTCTCCCATTTATTCACCAATTTCACAAGGTTGATGGTCTTTCTGACCATCTCCATTCCCAACACCAGTGTCTAGTTCAAATCTAAAGTTTTCCTGAGTCTTCTAGTCTGCTCCTGTACATTTTTCTATTGCTCAAGAATTTTTCTTTGAAACAATGGAAAAGGTTTCACTGGCAAAGTCTCTCTTTGTTATTATCAGAAGAATGCAAAGCAGTCTCTCTTTTTACTTGCTGGCTTACTGTTTGTAAGCTAAACTTTTTTTCCTTACCCTGTTCTGCATCCAAAAATGTCTTTAATCCTCCAGAAAAATATTCTGACTACAGCTGGATATTGCAGCTTGAATCTCGCACCTTCCTCTTGTTGTTCCCTGATTGCTGGGATAAGCTTGCTTCTCTTCTGCCTGATATACAGTGGATAATCATTGTTCTAGGAGTACTCTGTTGTCCCCATTTTTTAATACTTTTCCTTTTTACTACAGTTTTCTGTTTGGTATGATTGCATCTGTGGAGCATATACACAACATGCCCTTTCATTGAAGAAGTCCTGCTGTGGAACACCTGTCCAGTTGCTTATTTGTACTTTCATAAATATCATACAGTCATAAAATCTCAGATTTTCTCTGTTTGCTCTGTCTTCTAATTGTACTGCTTTTTTTAAACTGCTTTCTTTGTTTCATCTTCCAGTTTTTTTTTTTGCAGTTTTATCAGCTCATTGGAATAGCTAGTAAAGTCTTCTATTTTTTCATTTATTTGTGTATATACATTCCCTCAGTATTACTCTTATTTTAAACACTTATGACTGTGTTTAATTTATTTTTCCTGTAAATTACTGGAAGCTGTCTTCTGTACATAAGTTGAAACTTGAACTGCTTTTTGCTGAGCAGCTGCAAGATTCTTCCCAGCTAGAATTTTTCTCCTTTTCTGGTTGATATCCAAGTTCTTCTTTACTAACATCCGGACAGTGTAATTATTAGCCGTGTGTAAGAGTTTTACTCCCCTTAAGCAGTGGCAGTGGAGTTATGAGAATATATTTCTTAATGAATGTTGATGTGTTGGTTTTAACACTGACTCCCACAAAAGAAATAAAAAATGTGCTTTTTTTTTTTTATTTCTCAACACTCAGTTGTCAATGGTGTGGGTACTGGCATATTAGGTGTTGACAAACAGATCATCAATGAATAGTCCTGCATTCCCCACAAAGGGCTCTGCTGGTCCCATAGTTCCATCTTCAGCAACTTTGTTCTTGGATTCCTTTTGTCACACCAGCTTAACCCATTATGTGGATGACCTAGTTCATCACTTTTCCAGATTTTCTCAGAATGTCCAGATTTTTGTCTTAAACTTTGGTCTGTTTCTCATAAAATGTGTTGTTTACTACCAAATCATGGAGGACTGAAGTCACTAAATAATGACAGATACTTGAGTTACAGATTTCATATCCTTCAGAAAATGCATGCTAACACAAAAACTTGTATTCTAACAACTTTCTCAGTGTGTAAGAGTAACGTTTAAAATTTGTCCCTATTTTAAGATTTAGTCCCACAATTATTTTTGGTTCTGTCCAGATTTCTTGTGTTAAGAGGTTGAGAGGTATGTCCATGCCGATGTCTTTACTCTGTGTATTCAATATATTCAGTCTTCACTTCATGACAGATACTTTTCTGGAAATTGTGTTCTTTGTATAAGTTTCAGAGCAGTACTTTAAAAGTACACACAATGATTTTAAGTATCGCTTTGAGTCTCTTGCATTCGTTATCTATCAGTAGCCATACTAAGTGTTTCTATACCCCCTCCCACTTTCTCACATGTACTTAGATACTTTGGCCTTTGGCTATGCCTTTCCCTGAATCTAATGTTTGCCCCTAATCAGGCCACGCTTCCACTGTACAATAACTGAATGTAACCTGTAGAACTACTAGACTAATTCCTACTAAAGCCAGGTCCTCACTAGGCAAAACTCTCCCTGGGATTCAGTAACGCCTACACTAAGTGTACACTGTTCTGAGTGAACACACAACACAGGCATAACTCACACATTCTTCCTCCTAATTTTAATTTTCCTACTGATTTTCTTGTTCTTGCAGCTTTAAATATTGACAGGGATTCATAAAGATTACCACAAAGTGTAGACTACATGTACGCTTAGTGTAATCTTTCTGAGTGAGTAGAAAGCACATAAAATGTGGTAGCAATGTCCTTGAATACATATCGTGTACATTTAGTGTAGGCTTTATTGAATCTGGCCCTGTGTTTTCCTCTCAAGATTTTAGTGAATTAATCAAGATTACTTTTCCTATCCATTCAGCCCAAATCATCTGGAAGTAACCTTATATCTTTCAGTTTATAGCTTTTTCCCCAGATTGAAACACAACAGTGACTTTCTTTGCAGGACTAGCTGTCTACATGTTAAACGTAAGACATTTTTAGACAACTTCCTTTTCAGTAACTATTATACTTTAACCTGCTTACTACTTCCATTGCTATGTACAGCTTTAGAAGTCATTTTTATGGTGCTGTCTCATTATGTTCCTACTGTACTACTGTGTTCTCAGCTTAATGCCTGTGCATATACTGTCTCTGTTGGCTGGAGCTCTTCTCCTCAAATCAGAAAGCCACACATCCTTTTTTGGCCCCATGGTGACTTGTAATTCAGCTGTATTAAAGATATTGGTTAAATTCTATTCAGCTAACATCTCCTTTCATATTTAAATGTCCGTATTTTGTCTTTATATACCTTTCTGCATTTGTTAGGTGTTGATTACAGATTATAGAGGCCTAGTCCTCCTAAGCATGCTTGTCCTCCCTAGTATTTAAAAAATGGCTTTGTTCTTTTTTTTTTTTTTTTTTTTTTATATAATCTAAACATATTTTTCTCTCTCCCTTTTGGTATCCTTTTCTTTTATCTTCCCTCTGTTGACTCCTTTGCAGATTTCTTGTCTTTATTGCCACGTTTTCTACACATTCTCTCTCAGATTTAGTCTACCCTTTCTGTATTGTGTTATCTTTTTTTTTTTTTTTTTCTTCCTTTAATGGTGTTGGGCATCTAATTAACACAATAATAATTTCGTAACTGTCTCATATTCAGTGACTCAGAACTGTAAGCCCAGGAACAGCATATGCAGAATTGTGGACTTGTATATTTTGAGTCCAATATTGCTGTTTCCCAGAGTGTTCCTTTTTTGCCAAGTTATGGATCTCAGCTGCCATCATAGCCAGAATGGAAATCATCTTACAATGTATGGCAGGACAGTGGATTTTTCTGCTTTCAGTTTATGACTTGATGACCCATGTTCAATTAATGCGTATGAATATGGGTGAAAAGATCAATGTGGGAGTGAATGGCCATTGTTGAGTTGCCCTTATGGGTGTGAGGAGGTGGTAGTTTGGTCTTTCTTAATGACTGGGCACGTGGTGGAGGTGAATGTCTACAACTTCCAGTGTCAAGACCAAAAATGAGGGCCCACCAAGCAGTATGAGTACTTCAGCAGACACTAAGATATGATCAGAAGCATGAATGCTAGTGGGGCCTGTATTGAGGGAACTTTGCTCTTTCAGGCTTTTGTGAGCAACTCCAAAAGCCGAGTAAAACACATCCACCATTCGTAGCTACCTGGATTGCCAATCTTCTACTGCCCTGCTTTCACCTCAGTACCCAGCAAAGGAGAATGAATAGGTGGACAGAAGGGTGGGGACATGATGGTTGGCAGGTTACAGGTAACAAAAAAAGACAGAAAACAAATGATGTTTTTGATGCAACATCTTAACAGTTTTTACTGCATAACTATATTGCCATTTAGTTATATGTCATTTGCAGCCCCACCACTAAGACTCATGTGCTATAGTTATGTTGCTTGTGTACCATTTCATATACTTCCATTTATTTTATGATTCATGTAGTACAGCTTTTGCGTTACACTAAACCTTAATACATGCTGTAGTGTTTTTATTATTATACTCTTATCAAAAAATAAGCTGTTCTTTGCTCAGTATGCTTTTAGTAATGCATTGATTGATCAAAGTAATAAATAATGAACTATTCTCTGTGGACTGCAGAGTGTCTTGTCTGCACAAACACGCTCTTGCAGGTTGTTGTATGTGCAACTGTGACTAGTGTCTTGTGACTTTTTGTTTAGTTGTTCAAAGTTGCACTGGTATAATTAGGAAACAGTGTGAAACTGAAAAAAGTGCATTTCACTTGTAGTGTGTACTTAAACTAGTTGGTTTCAGTCAGCAAACCACTAGCTGTTAAGTAAGACATATTACATCATGTTACCTTATGATCTTTTTTAGTAGTATTTGTTTAATCACCTGCAGCAGTGTTTCAAAGACTCTTAACAGTTGTTAGACCTTGAATCCATGCCTTAGGTGTAGTCAGTAGTATAAGAAAAGGTTGTAGTACTTGATAGTAAGGAGTCACATTTGTTTTGTACCACTGAACAGTAGTTTACTATAGTTACGCTTTGTGTGTGTGTGTGTGTGTGTGTGTGTGTGTGTGTGTGTGTGTGTGTATGCATATATGGGTCCCTATCACATTGCCGAAGTTTCAAAACTCCAAATATGATATGACCGAGACCATATCTCTGAAGTTTTGAAACTCCCAGCAACTGTCTATTGGGATCGCTGTATAGTGAGGAACCCGGGATTTGCCGTTTTCCTCACTGTAGTGCGATCTCGGAGTTTGGTATATTTAAGTAGCAGGGGGTGTGAGGGGTGCAAGGGGGTTGCCTCCCTGTTTGTTTTGTTTTCAGAATTTCAAAACTTTGGAGATATGGTCTCTGCCATATCGTCTTCGGAGTTTTGAAATTTCGGCAATGTGAAGGCATCCGTATATACACATATGTGTATACAGACACACTGAGCAACAGCCTTAGTGAATGCAAAATTAAAACCAAAAATTAAACATTAAAATATGTACTACTTTCCGAGATCACACAGTGTCAGGGAAAGTGCATATTTACCAACCCAAAAATCTCGTATTACCTGTCAGACAAATTTTGTCGAGTAAACAGATGTTGACCATAAATGAAATCAACTAAAGTCAGTTACGCATATTTATGTTGCTACAAAACTATTTTGTTCGCATGGATTGCATTTTGCTCCGTGGTTCTCATTGTTTTAGTTTGTACTAAGCTGTTTTCTCTTCTCATTGTGTTTTATATGCATTGAAAGTGAGCTTTGCTCAGATGGATATTAATGGTCTACAAATCCAAATGTCTTGCAGTCAGAAGCTGTGTAAATGTTATGGTTTTCTTGTAGAAGCCTAAGCTTAGATTCTGGCAAACTTGAAAAAAATGCTAAATGGCATTAAAGGGCTGTTTTATGAAGGAAAGTGATATTATTGCTGGTGATTGTGATATATGCTGGAAAAGTAATTTGACAATCAGCTCAGCAATCCAGGCTTTACTGATCTTGTCTGCCACCATGGGCTGTAGTAAAATTTTTAGTTGTTCCACTAGAGGTGACAATTAAAATTAAACAATTTCATTCAACCTTAACTGGGTGGTTCTGACTATGATTATATCAAAGTTGAGATATGTAGAACTTAAAGTTACAACTTTAAGAATTTTTTAAGGTATAATATGTTACTATATCAAGAGGACTTCACTTTTTGAGATTGGAAGAAAGTACGAACAGTAAACAAAAATTGTTGGGATTTTTGATTATGTATAAGTACCTATCTCAATCCCAAACTCCAGAAAAGTGCAAAAAAAGGGACCATCAGTGGAGAATATGTTTGCAGCTTCCTAGTTCTCAGAATAAGGTGATTCACATCTCAGATCTGAAACTACATTATGGTGGTATGTTAGGAAGGCGAAAAAGTCCTGTGGAAGTAAAGTAGCAGAATTTATTAAGGACAAGAGAAAAATGTAGGCACATGAGATGTCATCTGAAGGATAGCTCATGTAAGAGTTCCATCATTATGGTCATGGTCTTGCAGTAAACAAACTGTTTCAGACCTGTTTATAGACTTTTTATATCAGAGTGTAACACTGAGCATATTTATCCAATGGTCACTGAAGGAGTGACTGTGAGTAACACCAAGTGTGGCACAGCATCTGGGCCTGGTGGCCTTAACACGGACAGTTTTGTGAATGATAATGATATAATTGGTCCCACATCTAACATATCTTTTTCAACACTGAGTGTGGGATATGTCACTTGTGAGTGGTAATCAGCTGCAGGGGTACCTGTTCACAATAGTGGGGATTTATGAAGCAGTTTGTAACTACAGGCCAATAACTCTTAATGAATAATATTATAAAGCATTTGAGGAACTTAGAATTGCCTCAAAATGGTATTTGTTAAACATTGTTTGACGCATGGTTTTATCTCAAGACGGTGCTGATATTGTACTGTTTTACTGCATTTTTGTAAGAGCGTTAATCATTTGTTGGATTATCAGTGAATGTCTTTTTACTTTTTGGCAGCATTTGTCTCAGTTCCCCATATACCAGCTTCTTGATATGTTTGAATTAACAGGTTTGAATAGTTACGTCATAAGATTGATTGCTGACTAGATTAGTAATAATCACTACAATATGGTAAAAATCTCTAATACTTTTTCTAGCTTAAGAGTTTTTAACAAATATGTGCCAGAAGGTTTGATGGCAGGTAATTTTCTTTTTAATGTCTTTTATTTCATCTGTGCCAGAGGTCTTATTTAGATTAACGAGTTTGCTGATGATGCTAAGTTAGGATCTGATGTCTTTGCAAGATCAAAATAAAAATAAGAAACTTTAGATTCAGTATATAATTAGGCTACTAAAAACAAAATTGTTTTAGACCGGAAGGTCTATTGTTATGTATTTTAGTTGAGAGAACCATAAATGTCCATGCTCAATTGATAGCAGTCTCTTGACAATCTTGTACTGAAAAAGTCTTGGGCATCTTGGTTTACAACAAACTTTGTTTCAAGGCAGTTGTTCACTTTATTGTTTGAAAATGCTTTTGCATTATAATAAGATTTAATACGTCTAGAGGGTCACTTCTTATAACTGCATTCTATAAGGCACTGATACAACCTCCTGTGGACTTTGGTGCAACCTTTTGCTGTACCATGTGACCTGTGTTCAGCACTCAGAGAGAGTCTAGAAGCACTATAACAAGAAAATCAGTACGTTATCTTTGATTTCCTGTTCAGAGTGATTAGAGAGCTAGAAGCTGTGGTAATTCTACTATGGGGTAGTAATGGGAGATATTATAATGGTATGTAAATATCTTCGGGATGATCTTCCATCAGCCGGAGTGAGTGTTCTGTTCAGACACACAATGCTTTTATTAGAATTGATATATCAAACAATATGGATAAAAGATCGTCTTATGTGGTTAGAGCAGCAATTTACCCTTGATGTTAAGAGCATCTCATAATTTAAAAACAATTTAAAACCCTGTTGAATGATTAGTGTGGACTATAGGTGTACAAACTTTACAGTTCATTTGAGGCTATGAATCTTTCTTATTAAATAACATTGTAACATATATAGTGCCGTCTATTAGAAACTGCATTTGTGCACATTTTATGTACAACTGTCTTTTAAAACTACAAAATAAAATACGTTTTCTGTGATCAAGAAACGTGGCTTACTTTTCCATACAAAGGTAAACAAGCACATCTTTTTTTTCTCTGTCATTCCTTGCAAGACAGTTTTAATTGTACAGACATTTTCAGAGACGCAAAGATGCATAACCTATAGCTTGTATGTTAAATAATCTGTTTAGCACCCTGCTGTAACTTATTACTTGTAGTTCGTGTTTCATTGTTTTATAAATATGGTTGATACAAGTAAAGCAAAATACTGTAAAATACATATTTTTTGGCTGTATCTTTGATTTCTTACTTTAAAATTACCTCTAATATTTTTGCTGTACATTTTGAGTGCATATTTTGACATTTTGTAATAGTATGACTGATTCGTAAATGTATATGACTAATGGGAAGTATTTGTACCTTTTCTATTTAAACTGAACATACTTTTGCATTTGTCTTTTTTCGTATGCAAAGACACTGAGCACAATTAGAATGCCTCATATTTATTAAAACTTGGATTAACATGACATCAAGTTTTGTCTGGGGAGTCTTTTGTGTTGCTTTAGGAAGTCTCTTGGTGTGACAGTAATAGGCTGTAGTTAATATGTTTGAGTGATGCCGATACCTTTGTGTTCTAATGCAGAACAAAGGGGGATTTATCCGAAGCAGAATTACAAAGGTGGAATTAGCATTTTAAAGAATCCACTGAGATCGCGGCTTAATTACTGCTGCTTGCATTATAATAATGTAGACGCACTTAGTTAAAGCAGCAGTGTTTAATTGTTAGTCAAGAAAAAAATCATCACTTAGATATAAATAGAAATGTATTTCTGACATCTTTGTCTAGATCATAAAATCTAGTTTTTCGTATCTATTCCGTAACACTTTTTATGTCTTACTTCTTAATGACCTGCATTAAAATGACATTGTGTTTTAAACATCTGTTCATTGAAGGCTGCCTGTTGAATACACATCTGAGAAAAAAGGTGGATAACAGTGGAATGATTTACTCTGCTTTTCCTAGACAGACATTATATCATTTGGTTCCTAAAAGTCCATTTTGGATATATGTACTCATCTACTCTGTTCACCATACTAAAATCTGTAAGCAGAGCAGCAGGATATTTAAATGTCCGTTCAGCTACTTGTTATTACAGAAGTGGCCATTATTTGCTTTATGTATCCTGAGAAGTTGCTGATTGCAATTTTGGTAACTGAAAAACAGTCTGCGTGATGCCAGTAGGTGAGTGGAAAAATCTCTAAAATACTCGGTGTTCTTCTATGCTACCTTGTCCCACATCATGCTAACAACTTTATGACTTTTACCTCACTTTTATTGCTTTTTAGTGACCAAGTAATGCTCAAGTGGGGTTTATTTTTTAAATAGACTGCTGAAAGAGAACCATTTTCAACCGCATCTTTGAGGCAAGTTAAAGACAAGGGGCCAGGTTCTGAAAGATTTTCTATCAGATTAATTGTGTTATAGGTTCATAGGTTCATACTAGGCTATCTGCCCAAGGGCATTTATAAGCCTAGCCCATAGTTATGTGGCTTTCGCCACCCCTTTAGTTTGAATAAAAACTATGCCTATCATTTTGCTGTGCCTCTGTCAAGCAGTGACACTGAAGTAATCCCTGGGGTATATCTGCAATCTCCCATCCATTGGTCAAGATTCCTCTTGAACAAGGCCAGAGAGGTGCTCTGCCTCACATGTACCGGGATTTTGTTCCACAGCATAGGGAGTCTCTGGGTGATGAATCTGTCCCTCCAGCACGTTCTCTTTATAACCGTGTCAAGGTTTAAGTCTCCCACCCTTGTGGTTCTGAGGGATCTAGATTTTTGAGGTGAAGCATATTCATCAAATCTGGGTTTGACATGGCCTTATATGTCAGGCACAGGTCACCTCTGAGCAAGCGGTATGAGACTGAATAGAGCTGGAGTTCTTTCAGTCGGGCAGCATAAGACATATTTTTGAGACCCTTTATCCTTTTGGTGAGGAACTTTTGGGGCCTTTCAAGCTGCAGCAGGTGTCTGGTCAGATACATTCGAACGGGGCATTGTACTCAATCATAGGTCTAATGAGTGATGAGTACAGGGGGACGATGACCTCCCTTGATCTAGATGTGAATCCCTTCATGATCAGGTGGGCGATATAGAAGGTTTTCCTAACTACTTTAGCAACATGAGTGTCAAGCGAAGGCTACTGTCAACCTGGGTCCCCAGATCCCTGATGACTTTTTCTGTGCTCAGTGGATTGCCACCTATATGGTAGCTAGGGGTAACCTTGTTTTTCCCGAAGGGTATGACTATGCATTGTTTGGCGTTTAACTTCAGGCCATGGCTCTGGCACCAGTTATCCGTTTCTGTGAGGCCCTTCTGGAGGATATCTGTGTCAGATGTGTTTTCGACTATGGCCCAGTTTGCAGTCATCTGCAAACTTTGTCAGCCATAACCCTCCTGTGTTTGCTTGTACTTCAGAAAAGTAGATGCCGAACAAGAGTGGACCCAGGACTGAGCCCTGTGGGACACCACTTGTGACGGCTTTGAGTCTGACATGGCTCCAGCAACTCTGACCCTGTGGGTTCTGTCACTTAGCCAGTTTGCAACCCATCTTGTGATGTATGGGTTTACATTCAAGCTGATGAGTTTTTCGATGATACCTGAGTGGGGTATTGTGTCAAGGCCTTTGCCAGGTCGAGGTAGGCTGTATGGACTGCCTTTCCCTCATCAATGGCCTTGGTGACTGTCTCGAAAAAGTCAACCAAGTTTAAGAGGCAGGATCTGCCTTTGACAAAGCCAAACTGGGTTGGATCCAAAGTCTGCAAGTTCCCTATGTCTTTATTTATGAGTTCCATTATGATCCTCTCCATGGCTTTGCAGATAAGGCTTGTCAAGCTAATGGGGCAGTAATTTCCAGGGTCTGTGGAGGCACCACACTTATGAAGTGGGACCACAGTCGCCGTGCGCCACTCCTTGGGTACGTATCCTGAGGTGAGGCTAAGATTAAACAGCTGTCCTAGCTGTGGGTTTAATTCCTCGTTGAGTTCGTGAAGCACACAGCCGGGGACACCATCCGGTCCCATGGATGCTGTGTTTTTTGCCTTAGTGAGGGCAGTTCTCACCTGGGCGTTGGAGATGTTTGGGGGGCTACAATCCTCTGGAATAGATATCTCTCCTTTTGGGGGGGGGGAGAAGTTTGCACTGAACCTGTCAGCCAGTATGTTGGCAATGTGTGTAGGTTCAGTAATTTTCACATCATTTTGAACTAATTCTGAGCATATCTGGGAGTTTCCTCCTAGGTTTCTAACATAGCTAAAGAAGGCCTTATGATTCTCTTTAGAGTCCTTGGCGATTTTTCTCTCAAAATTTGCCTTGGATGATTTTATGAGAGCTCTTAGTTTTTTACTTATAATGATCAAAGGTGTCTTACCTTTCAAGGATTATAATGATCAAAGGTGTCTTACCTTTCAAGGATTTTGCTCTATCTTGTAGTAGCTTCCTCCTTTTGTTGTAGAGCTTGTTTATGGCTGGGGTCCACCAGACTGGACGCTTGCCTTTGGTACAGAGAGTCTTAGTTTTGTTTGGGATTGCCTGATCCATGCAGTCCTGTAGGTGCTGGTAGAAGGCATTTGTAAGTGATTCAGCGGTTTGAGTAATGTTTACCACTGGCTCAGGGGCCTTAAAGGAGACCACACTAGTTTTTAGAAGTGTGAAATCGGCTTTTGAGAAGTTTTTCACTGTGGTCTTTTTTGTTTTAGGTGGGGCCGGGATGAGGACCTCCAGCGAGATTAGTTTATGATCTGATCTCACCAGTGAGGGGTATACTTCCGGTGTTGAACATTTTGATCCCATGTTCGTGATGATGAGATCAAGTATGTTTTCTCCTCTTGTGGGGATGGTGGCTAGTTGTTCCATGGCATTTGAGTTTATGAACTCCAGGAATCTTTGGGTTAGAGTGTTCGGGCTTGAGTAGTGTTCCCAGTCTATATTAGGGTAGTTGAAGTCACCTAGTATGATGGTGTTTGGAGATACATTTATCTCCCCTCCAATGTTTTCAGGAAGGCCATGTGAGGTTCCTGAGTTTGAGAGGGTGGCCTGTAACATGCTACAAATTGCAGAGCAGTCTTGCCTATGGTTAATTGCACCTGGATGGTCTCCGATGCATCGTGCGTTGCCACCAACCTTGAGGTGTGGGTGTCCTTTATGAATATGGACACCCCCCCCCTTTCTTGGTGTTGTCCGGATTTTGGGGCGGAACGCATGATATGAGGTGAAACCTGTTAGTGCTGGGGTGCTCTCAGGAGCCTTGAACCAGGTTTCTGTCACAGCACAGACATCGATGTTCTCCATATTGAGAAGGGCCTCGAGTCGTGCATCTTGAGATTGAGACTTCTGGCATTGAGCAGCATTACCCTTAGTTTTTTCCTTTTGGTGTTCTAGGGTGGTAGGTTTAGAATTTGAGCCTTGCCTAAAAAGGCACTATGGGGTGGCAAGAGCCTTTGCCAATATCCGGAAGCCCAGGGTGACAGGTGCAAGCCGTCCCTTGAAGCAGCGTGGCTTGTCCAGCATGTCATCCCAGGCAGACAGACATTGGATCCCCTTTGAATGACACCAGAATTTAAGCCAATTATTAAAGCTGATCATCTTATCACTGTATTGTGGCATCATTCTAGGTGAAGGTAGGATACTGCTCAAGGTCAGGGTCATACCTGCCTGGGCTACATAATCAGAGAGCTCCTCGATGTCCCTTTTCATGTAGTCCAAGGAGGTATGTCTCAGGTCGTTGACACCAGCGGACAATGACTGAGTCGTACTTGTACCTGCTGTTGAGAGACCTGAGTGCTTGCGTTATGTGGCGGATTCTAGCGCCCGACAGGCAGCTTACTGTGACCTTCTCTTTACTCAGTCTGGTGAGCGGGACGTCAGTGTGTCTGACTATGGAATCACCAATGACAAGTGTGTCTGGCATTTTGTTTGGCCTTAAGGGCTGTGACTGTTTGACACTCTGACTGTGTGGTCTATGTGTTGCATGTGTTGGGTCGTGAGGTGGTAGTTGTTTGGGTGTCTGCTTTGGTGGCCTCTGCTGTTTTGGTAAATTTTTGATCAGAGCCTCCAGTATGTCTTTGTGTGAGTATGTGTATGATTTGAAGTTGTGATGGTACCATGTGTGACTGGGTATGTATTGTGTGTGGTTACCTTCTCCTCCTGTCTGGTCTTGCCAGTCCTATGTTGAGAGAGCTCAGCCTCCAGTTTGGCCGTATAGTTGCATCTCTCGCATGTATTTGTGTTTTGTGGGAGAAGGAGAGGATTGTCTGTGTACATGAGGCAATTGTAACATTGCCTCAATATTCCCAGGTTCACCAGTTGAGTTGGAGAGGACACTAGCAACTGATCCCTCGACATACTAGAAGTAGTAGATAAAGAGACTTTCAAAGGACTCCGGGGAAGTGGGTTTTAGGCTGGTGGGGTACTATCTATAATAAGAGTGCTTTATCAAGGTGCAAGTACTGTAGGAGTAAGTGCTAGGCTTTACAGATAGAGAATAGTCTACTTGGGAATCAAGTAGAGATGAACTTTTCAGTTATAGGATATGCTGGTTAGATCAGCAGTACAGCTCGAGGAAGGTAGTTCTAAGGGAAAATTGAAAGAGTGGAATTTAGATGGCCCAAATAGTTTAACCTTGTTTAACCGCCGCTCTTGTGTGCAACAGTGGTAACTCCGCGCTAAATCGCGCTTACACGTGTTTAGCGTGTTTTATAGCAGGGGGCTGAAGGGAGCTAGGAATTGGCCCAAAACGACCAATGGACTACCAGTTTCTGGCTGAAACTTCACCAAATCGGACAAAAAGGCCGCTCAGTGCTTCCCACTCCCACTGGTAAGCAAAGAAACTTCCCTCCTTCCTAATAAGGCAATGGATCAGTAACAGGAACTAAAAACAAAGCCCAGGGATCAGCAACTCTGAAACTGGACTACTCTAGTTCAGTAAGGCAGGAAAACAAGAGATTTTTTTGTTTTATTACAGAGACAAGGAAAAAACAGACAGTAAATGCTATAAATGCTGTAAATCGGCTAGCGCACTTTAGTGTGTAGCCTACAGAAACAATTTGCAACAATTAGTAACTTAAAGTGCAATAAACAGTGTAAAATGCAGAAATCACTTAAAGTAGCAGTAAAACAGGCAAAATGCAGTCGCTAGCTTAATAACAGTGGGAAAGCCACAAAAATACTTATATCTGGTAGAAAGTCACTCTTTTAGCTCTCTGCTGCTTAGATCACTCTGCAGGCCACCACGAGGATCTGTGCTGAGTTGGTACAAGCTGGAAAACGCGTGTTTAGCGTGTTTTATAGCAGGGGGCTGAAGGTAGCTAGGAATTGGCCCAAAACGACCAATGGACTACTAGTTTCTGGCTGAAACTTCACCAAATCGGACAGAAAGGCCGCTCAGTGCCTCCCACTCCCACTGGTAAGCAAAGAAACTTCCCTCCTCCCTAATAAGGCAATGGATCAGTAACAGGAACTATAAACAAAGCCCAGGGATCAGCAACTCTGAAACTGGACTACTCTAGTTCAGTAAGGCGGGAAAACAAGAGATTTTTTTGTTTTATTACAGAGATAAGGAAAAAACAGACAGTAAATGCTATAAATGCTGTAAATCGGCTAGCACTTTAGTGTGTAGCCTACAGAAACAATTTGCAACAATTAGTAACTTAAAGTGCAATAAACAGTGTAAAATGCAGAAATCACTTAAAGTAGCAGTAAAACAGGCGAAATGCAGTCGCTAGCTTAATAACAGTGGGAAAGCCACAAAAATACTTATATCTGGTAGAAAGTCACTCTTTTAGCTCTCTGCTGCTTGGATCACTCTGCAGGCCACCACGAGGATCTGTGCTGAGTTGGTACAAGCTGGAAAAGCGTGTTTAGCGTGTTTTATAGCAGGGGCTGAAAGGAGCTAGGAATTGGCCCAAAACGACCAATGGACTACTAGTTTCTGGCTGAAACTTCACCAATTCGGACAAAAAGGCTGCTCAGTGCTTCCCACTCCCACTGGTAAGCAAAGAAACTTCCCTCCTTCCTAATAAGGCAATGGATCAGTAACAGGAACTAAAAACAAAGCCCAGGGATCAGCAACTCTGAAACTGGACTACTCTAGTTCAGTAAGGTGGGAAAACAAGAGATTTTTTTTTTTTTTTACAGAGACAAAGAAAAAACAGACAGTAAATGCTTTTAAGCGGCTAGGACACTTGAGTGTGTTAGCCTACAGGTAAAATTAAGCAACAAATAACTTTTTAAGAGTGCAAAACAGTTAATCAACAAAAAACCAGTTTAAATAGAATGCAGAGCTGTATAAACAGGCTAAGATGCAGTCGCTAAGCAGTAAATATTCAAAAAGCCAGAAAAAATACTTAAATCAGTTATAGCAAATACAGTTATAACAAATGCTCTGAAATATACTGTATATTTCCAATATGTTTGAGAAGGACAGTCAGAACACAAGAAGGTTCAGGCGAAAAAGAAAAAAAAAGTTTTGTTTTACTTTTTGAAGAGGGAAAAAGGAGGAACAGAAGGCCTTATCAAATGTTCTCTCTGTATTAAGAATAATGAGCTAATGACACTAGATTGGGAGGTGTGTCACAGTAGGGGCGGGCAACTGCAAAGCCACCAAGTATCAAAATAAAAGCACTAGAGTCAAATGAAATTCAAACCCTATACATTGTGTCTGTGAGGTAAACACCTTAGCCATTTTACCAAACTCATCCAGAAATGTTCCCAGTCACCTGGAATAGGTATATAACCCATAGCCTTCTGATCATCCAAAGACAAGCATGTTACCCACTGAATTACTGACACCGAGTCATGTAAGTGTAAATATATCCACAGACTGAATTACCATAGTTACTAAGCATGCGTGACCAAGGATAACAAGGACCTCTGTTGTTGAAGGGTTTACTAGTTCACTTAGACAATTCCTTTTTTTCTGTGTACATACTGACAGTTGAGCACACACAATGTCCTTAGATTACGAAATGGGAATTTGCAACATTTCTGATTAAATGAGTAATCAGGAAAAATGTCCATAGTTTAACATATTAGTGTAAAAGGATACTGTATCAAGACAGCATATGTTCAGTTATTGGAAAAAAATCAGACTGTAATGTTACAAAAACAAACATGTGCACGTCTCTGGAGTGAAGAGAAGGTACTGCTAGGTAGCACTGATGGCAAAAATATGAAACTGTAGCTGTATTTTTAATTAGTGGACTGTTGTGTGCATTTTGGGCCGTAGGGCTAAAGTCTACCTTAAGCCTCTGAGAGAAGATGATTTGGACTTTTGCACTTGTTGGCACAATGTTGCAGTTAACTCTAGTCTACTTTGTGAGCTCTTAACACATTTTAAGGCAGTGGTGTCTCCATATTCTAAAAAAAAAAAAAAAGTTTTCCCTCCAGACTCTGTAGACAATATAGCAAACTGCAACTCCTCCAAATCCAACTTAACGATTAACAAACCTCCGTATCACAGCATAGCTAATTGTAGGACACCTTTTATACCCCCCTCAGACCATACCTCTTACCTAACTAGTATGGTGTCTCTTTGCATTAAGCTAAACACCGTTCTGCTAGGAAACATCAACTACCCTTGATTAACCACGAGACTTGTATACATCCTGAAACATGTATATTCAGAAATGTCTGCACTTCATTAATACATATTATCTGGACCTGTTAGTACACACCCCAGTCAGGGTGCGATAATGTCCTGGACTAGCTCTCCACCAATTGTAACTAGTTACCTGGTCAAATAAAACCACACATCAGTCACACTCACCGTAAGACCAAAGCCAGAAGCATCTTCTGTTACCTAAGTATTTTGCAATAATGCCAAGAATAATCTATAACTTCGTTATGACCTGCCTAAATTCACAAGCCTCTTCCATTTTGATAAACCCAACGTTTGTGTGGAATCCTTTACCACCAAATTCTGTGCACATGCAAACTGCATAGATGCATTTTTCCTCCTCAGAAATGCAACACCAAATTTAAAAATAAACTCCTATGGTGGAATCCTAATATAAAACAGACTGTGTAGTAAAAGAAAAAAAATCTCATTGCACTCAAAAATAAATGTAACTCTCAAGATACCAGTAATCAGTAATGCTCTTGCTAAACTTAACAAGGAACTACAGAACATGATTGAATCAGTCAAAGCCAGATGTGAAGTAAAAATGTCCACCCAGAAGAAGGGTAACCACAAAGCCTTCTTTAACTATGTTACAAATCTCAGAAACAATGCACATCACTCCGCATAGGTAATAGTAAACAATATCACATACTCAGACCCAGAGGACATAGCCATTCCACTAGTGGACAAACTTAGCTCATATTTCACCCCCTGTCCCCTCTTATATTCCCAGATCACATACCTGCATCTATACCCTCCCCAAAACTCCCAAGAACAAGTACTCAAGGTGTGCTGTTGGAAGCCAGCACTTCAATGAGGCTGGATGTCATATTTGGGTGCCTGCTAGTTAGTGTGAAACATGACTTGTCTGACTCCCTACAGAGGTTATTTGGCATCAACCTACAAACAGCTAACAGACTTTGTGCTAGATGAGTGGAAGACAGCAACAGTCATCCCCTTGCACTAAGGTGGAACATCAGCAGTCCCAGGTAATTATAAACCCATGAGTCTGAACCAGCCTTATGTGTACGCTTATGGAAAGGATCATTATGGAATTAATAAATATGAACCTAGGTAACCTACAGACTCTCGACCAAAGCCAGTTCAGATTTGTCAAAGACAGGTCCTGCCTACTTAACCAACAAGCATACATCATGCAGAAGAAGAGCAGACATATATATATATATATATATTTTTTTTTTTTGCATGTACAAGAATAAGGATCGTAAGTGGTTACTAGCTGTGAGTCCAGTGGACAATACAGGAGCCTAGCCAAAATTCCCAGTTGCCCTCCCAAGTACTGTCTGGTTAAGTGACTTAGTCAAGGTTTCACAGTAGCACACCTCTAATCTGGACAAGGGCCCCCAAATAGGGACAAATTTTAAATGTTGCTCTTATGAACTTCGAAAGTCACCAGAATAGCAGGATTTGTGTTAGCATGCATTTTTCTGAAGGATATGAAGTCGGAAACTCAAATTTATGTTATTTAGTGCCTTCAGTTCTCCGTGGTTTGCCAGAAAAACCCAAATTTTATGAGGAACAGACCAAACATATGAGGCAAAAATCTAGACAGTTTAGAGGCATACACAGCAGGCAAACAAGGGCTGAGGGAATCAAACCCTGTAAGAGAGGAACTACAGCTCACAGCCTTAACCCTGTGAACCAAATGCCAGACTCAAGCTAGTATTAGACTGTGGATCTGAGCATAATACAATACCAGGTCAGCTTAAAGATAAGTTACTTTTTTGTTCCATTGATAGAAAGATACAGTGTTTTGCAAATCAGTGAAGACAGGAAAGAAGACGAGGTTAACAGTGGTTTATAAATCAGTGATAAGTAGTAAAGAAGACATGATTAAAATTCTTATTGTGGATGAAGATAAAACAAACAAAAAGACAAGGTGGGGCGTAATGCATTGAGTATTAACAGAGTCTGTATAAAAAGCAGCCTGAACTAGTGGTAATCAGGGCAGAACAATGTATCACTGGAACAGTGACTGAACCATGGCACTCAGAAAAAAATAAGACATCATATTTAAAGCAAAAACAAATGAGATAAAATAAGAATGGAGAAATCTATGTTGGAAAGTATTAAAGAAGTAGAGCATGAAAATAAAGAGGATCTGAAGTAGTACTATAGGTAATACTGTAGCGTGTTACTGCAGTATAATATGCGGGCATATTGTGTATGGCTCCTGATATCAGACAGGTGGAAGCGTCTCTATTTACTTCAAAAATAAATACACTTCAAGGCTGGTAAAACAGTACAATGCACTTGAGCTGCTCCATGTTCAAATCACCATAGGTAAAATCCAGTACCATGCTTTCAAGCTATAAGTCACCCCCTATGACTCGGGAAACCCATACCATGTATTTAAACTTATCAGAAACACTAACCATCCAACCCACTGTCATATTCATGGGTGACTTTAATTACCCCACTATTAACTGTGAATCCTAAATGACATCAAATGTACATGCACAGAGATTCCTGGATTTGTAGACACAAAAATTCCCTGGACCAGACAGTACGCCAACCAGGGGTGCAACCATACTGGATCTGGTCCTCACTAATATGGGAGTGTGCTGCACACCCCCTACTGTAATACCTTCCCTGGCAAGGTCAGACCACAAAATGGTCTCCTTTGAAGTAAAAATAAAACCTTGGACCCCAGCTATACCGGGAATAATCAGGAACTGTTCTAAGCCTAACATCCTGCTATTAAGTGAGAACCTGGCAAAATTCCAAGCCCCTGTAAAACCTGAGAACACTTCTGCCTATGCAGAACTGTTCACAGAAACCCTGTACAAGCATGTTAATAGCTGCATAGAGGCAGCTGTACCCACCAGAAAGAAGTACAGAACTAGCTCAAAAAAACAAGCCACCCTGGTGGAATCACAAAACCAATCGGATGTAAAACAGGAGGAAGAAAGTCATGGCAAAAATTAGGAGGTGCAGCACCCAGCAGGATAAAAGCACTCCCGTTAAACTAAACAACTCCAAATTAAGTCTACCAAAGCCAAATTGTTGGGCCTCCCAGGCCAAGGACAACCACAAAGCATTATTTAGTTATGTCTGAAACCTCAAAGGTGATTCACAATTGTGTGCAGAGCTCATTGTAAATGGAGCCACACCTATACTGTGCCAGAAGATGTAGCGAACCTCCTGGCTGATAAATTCAGCTCCATCTTTACTCCTCTCTCCCCTCAACCTTCCCTCAGGAAATATCAAAATACAACTCCCCTTACTATCACTAGGGAACAGGTCCTTAATGCTCTCTCTAAGACCAAGAACACTGCATCAATGTGCTCAGACAATATCCCAGGATGCCTTGTAAATAGCATAAAACATGGCCTATCAGGGCCTCTGGAATTACTTTTTAACTGTAGCCTCCAAACAGGCTTCGTGCCTCATAAATGGAGAAAGGTAACAGTCATCCCTCGGCACAAAGGTGGGCCATCTACAGACCCTGGAAATTACAGATCCATAAGTCTCACTAATCTTGTATGTAAAGCCATGGAAAGAATCATCATGGAGATGATCACTAGTGATATAGTAAACCTCCAGACACTGGACCCAACCCAGTTTGGTTTCGTCAAGGGCAGATCATGCCTACTCAACCTGGTGGACTTCTTTGAGAAGGTCACCAACCCAATGGATGAGGGCAAAATCGTTCACACTGCTTACCTTGACTTGGCCAAGGGATTTGGCACAGTACCCAACTCGAGCATTGTTGACAAACTCAAGAGGTTAGGTACAAACGTATGTCACCCGGTGGATAGCCAACTGGCTCACAGACAGGACCTAGGAAGTTAGAATTGGGGAGTCCGCCTCTACAAAGAGGCCGGTCACAAGTGGAGTCCCTTAGGAATCAGTCCTTGGACCACTCCTTTTTGGCATTTACGTCTCAGAAGTCAAGGCCAATGTCATTGGTCTCTGGCTGACTAAATTTGCAGAGGATTGCAATGTGAAATGCATAATAGTATCCTTTGGGAAGTCATCCATCCCTGGTAACTATCATATTGACAACACACCCCTTAGAGTTGACTCAGTAGTCAGGGACTTAGGGACACACATAGATAGTAATCTAGCCTTTAATCATCACATGTCTACAGTGGTGAGGAAATCGTTCTGTGTTGTGTAACTTTTAAACAAAAGTATGGCATCTAAGTCCAAGGAAGTCATTGTTCCAGTGTATTCAGCATTCATCAGACCTATCATTGAGTACAGTGCTCCCTTTGGTATGTACCTAACCAGGAATATCCAGTAATTGGAACATACCCAGAGGTTCCTTACTAAAAGAATACACGGCATAAGTAATATGTCCTATGCAGACTGCCTCAAGGCCCTATCCCTGTATTCTGTCTCCTACAGGCTTTTGAGGGGAGATCTATGCTTGGCATACAGGGCATTGTCAGACCCCACTCTGGCGGACCTCCTACATATCCACAAAACAAACAGCACCAGAATTACCCATTGTAAAGACTTAAACCTTGCCTGTGATATAAATAGGACCTGCTGGAGAGATAGGTATATATCCCAGAGACGACCCTGTCTATGGAACAGGGTCCCCATCCATTTGAAACAGAGTTTCTCCCTAATCCAATTCAAGTGCAACTTGGACAGTTGGATGGGAAACCAGAAATTCATCCCTGGTTTGGCAGCTGTGTCTCTGATGCAAACAGGTAACTTGTAAGTGTTTAATCTCTCAGGCCCCTGCTTACACTTATCAAGGGTATCAGAATGTGTCAGAGATTTGGAATGCATGTCTAGCCTGCAAAAGGCTCTTGTGGTCATTAGCCTAATAAAGACCTATGAACCTCCTCATCAGGTGGAGAAATGATAAGACGTGATGATTAATATTCTAAAGATGAAAGAAAAAAGGGAAGTTAATGTCAATGTGGGACACCGACAAAAGAGTTACTGGACCATCTTAACTCCAACCACACAAAGAGAAGAATCAGCCGTAAAGGCCATACAGGGGACTGAACATAGTATAAGAATCTAGTTGACAAATCAATCTTGGAGTTGGTGTTCACAAGTGTGGTGGGAAACATGATCTAAGATATGGACCTGCATAGTCACAGGTGATCACCTAATAATGTACTTTAACTGCTGAGACTAGCCAGTCAGGTCTTGGAGTACCGGACTTCAGGAGTGAAGAGTTTCAGAATGGCACAGTGCTTTAGAAATTTTTTTTTAAGAAACGCATATGAAACTGCTGTGTGTGTGTGTGTGTGTGTGTGTGTGTGTGTGTGTGTGTGTGTGTGTGTGTGTTGGGGGGGGGGGGTTAGAATCACCATCCCAGTATCAGTAAAGTTTAGTTTAAAACAAATGTTCAAATCAAAATGTGTGTGTGGGTTAAGATTGTCAAATAAGTCACAAAGTGAACATAAAAATACCTGGCAAATATAAAAAAGCATAAAAAGGTGGACAGTTAATATTATCAGTTAAAGCAGAAGGAAGGAAAAAGAATCAGACAAAGGTTCCAGCTGCGGTAAGGATAGCAATTCAAATAAAGAAATGAAACAGATCCTTTGATGGATAAATAAAAACAATAATGAAAGACAGACAGAAGGGAGTCAAGCAAATCAGATGAATGACATACAGGGAAAAAAGTGAGTGGAAATGGCAGAACAGCTCAATAATTATGAAGAATCAGTATTTGTGGGTTTGGGGAGTGAATGTAAGCACAGATGCATGAATGCCATTTTTGCAAAACAGATGTACCAGATGGCATTTTTACAATCTTGTCATGCATTTTTATTCTTTAGAGAGGAGTTTCTTCCACATTCCCCTCACCGGGTGTGTGTGTGTGTGTGTGTGTGTGTGTGTGTGTGTGTGTGTGTGTGTGTGTGTGTGTGTGTGTGTGTGTGTGTGTGTGTGTGTGTAGGGGGGGGGGGGCACTTCAGCCCTGGCACCACCTTAATTATGATCAAATCTGAGGTTGCTGTACCTTGGGAAAATAATTTCTCCTGGGCATTGTCACCTCATTCCTTGTGTGGTTTGCATACACCAGTCCATTGAAGTGGTACCTCACTGCTTGTAGTCATAAAGGAAAATGGCAGACTTGCCAGATATAGGTCTTGTACAAGGGGACTGGCCGCAGGCATTTCACAGAGAAAGGCTCCTGAAATAGCTCCAGAAAATAAAGACACATAATGCAGGGGGATTCCTGAATTCTTTGAGAACTAAGGAGGACACTATTAATGCAGCAACTGTAATGTTTTTAACATCTCATGGGGCAAGGATAAGGCACTTGAAGATTAGAAGAGGACAGGTGACATCTGTAAAATGCTGCCCAAATAGGAAAGCTAGACAGTCTGCTTTTTTTTTGTTTTGTTTTCAAAACTAGAAAATATAACACACCGTTAATTCCCATTCATTAGAATAGGGAGCAAGACTGAAACTAGAAACTTTCAAACTGTCGAGTTGATCTCAGTTGTTGGTAGGGAAACTTAAGCAGTCACTTTTGGGAAACAGACATGTATGCAGTATGAGAAAACATCAAGGAGGGCTGATGGGATGCTGGAATGCTAAGATGCATAAGAAGAAACATCACTAGGAAACGAAAAATATTTTTTCTTTATAGACAGTTAATAAAATCCCATGTGGAATATTGTTTGCAGTTGTGGAGATGTTAACTTCATAAAGACGCAAGCAAGATATAGCCAGTTTAGGTAAGAACAGTAAAGACACACATCAGTATGTTCCAAAAACCGGAGAAAGAGGGTCTAGAGCATCTTATTGTGTATACTATGGATGCAAGAAGGTAGACATGTAAAATGATAGAATCATTTAAATGCCTTAATAGAGTACATAGAGTCTGAGTAGCTACCATCTTTTCAATGAATATATGTATAAAAAACAAGGGGAGTCAGTTTGAAGATACAGAGTGGATGGCCTAAGGAGACATGTTGAAATGTGTTTTCGCAGAAAGGGTGGTAGATTGGAGCATGCTTCCTAAAGAGTATTGTTTCATAGAAAGGGTAGTGGGTGAATGGAAAAGTAAAGTGCTTACCATTACTGTGGCACAGTTGGTTGACTGAGTTTTGAGGGCCAGTAAAAGGTACGAAGGAAAAGGCTTCCCTTCTCTGAAACAAGAACAGCTGAGAAAGATAACATGAGATTTATGAAATCACAGACCCCACTTACACAGGGTAATGTCTTCTCAGAAGCAGCGTCCAGCTGATCACAAGTAAGCCACTGCATGTACCTCCTAGATCAGTTGTGGTTGTTTAGATATGGCATACAAACATTTTCACTGTGGGATTATATTCCAGGACCTCCCTTGCCAAGCCATTGCTAAATAAGGTAACAGATGAAATGTACGGAGTAGGTGGGGGGTGGCATGGCTACCAATGTTCATGAGAGCACTTATTGTTAAATGCCTGTTTAGGAGTGTAGCAGTTGTATTTTAACTTTGGTGGACTTCTGCTGTTTGGTTAATAATAATCTGTTTGGGTTGTTTTGTCATTATTGTTGCCTGGGGTAGGTGGCAGTACATGGATACTTCATTGTTTACATGCTGGCTTAAGGGCTTCAGCTGAGCTACTCAGGAGCTGATTGAACCAGTAAAAGGGTATTGTATGGTGACACACTGATTATTGCTTTGCCACCTTTGCTGGTTTTTGGGCACCTCAGTGAAGGTGACAAAAAGCAGAAGTGGGGTGAATCTTTAAAATATTTTCCATCCAGTAGAATACAAATGATAGCTAGAAGGTGCTGGTACAACATGTATAATTTAACTCAGTAGATCCTTTGCTCTGTAGTTATGTACATTATCTCACACATACTGTATAGTTGTTCTTAGGAGTGACCTTACTGTTCATAATCTCCCATTTATCACAGTATCTTTTCTGTTAAACTGGTAGTGAAAGAAAGTCTTTGTGACGTGATGCATTGAAAATAGACTTTAGCTGGTGAAAACAAATGGGAAACAATATTTATAAATGCAGATTTTCGGCTGTAATGAATCTTAATTATTTTTCCAAGACTTCCGTGAATCACTAAATTCTTTTTCTTTTTTGTGTATATGTACGTGTGTAGTATTCAACTTAGTCTAATTGGGAAGCAAGAAGTCTATTGAGAACCTTGCATATTTTATCACTGATAGAGGCTGCCCTGTCTTTTCAGTAACCCTGTCCATTTCAGTCCATTATGCTGATGTACTTGTCAGGAGACAGCTGCATCCCTTTGGATATAATAATGGAAGCAGTGCACGGGCATTCTGCATTGCCCGTCACGCCTCACTTATTCTCATTCAGGCAATAGAAAGGCAGCTATCTATCTCACGGAAATCATGCATTAAGGTTTACTTTACATTACCTGAAGTAGAGGTACTGCTTGAAAGAGGCCTAATTTATTTGACTTTAAAAAAGGAGACAGTTCTGATAAACAGCAAAATGATGGGCTGTCATAGAAACATTGATGGAAAGATTTCATGGATCACAGAGCTGTATGAAATAAGTTTGGAGATTCTAAATATTGGATGAATGAATATTGCATCTGGCACAAAAAATGTTTTTTTTCTTATCTTCTGTTATTGAAGTATCAGTACTGTCATGTATTTCATAGCAGCTTATCCTGGAGTGTTTTTTTTTTTCCAAGTAGAAATTAACCTCTTTCTTATCTATCTTTTTTCAGGCATATCAACGTATGCATGATTTGCTCCCAAGTTAAGTTAGTCTTAATGGGAGCTCTGACTGTGGGGTCCGTGTTTGTGTATTGTATAGCTTTGGTCATTTGACAATCAGTTGTTTACCCATGCTTGGAGCTCGCAAAAAAAAAGTTTAATTTACCGTACCCATTGCAAGCTTCAAACCGAAACAAATGACTACCTCATCTGGCAAAACAGCTCAGTGGCAGCCTGACAGTCATACATGTTCTTTTTACACCCATGCATCATTTCTTATGTGCATGTTTCCTGTGATGATGTAATACAGAATGAGAATGACAGACATACAGTTCCTAATATCTACAATTTCTGGATAAACCAGCTTTTCTGCACACATTGTTGCTACTCTTTTAATATTCAGCAGAAGACAGGTTGTCTAATCAAAGCAAAGCTCACCAAGTTCTTCTGTAGTGCAGCTAGGATGTGAAATCATTATTTCCTTGATAAGAATACTGTTTAGCTATAATAGTAAATGAGTGCTTTTTTCTTTGATTGGGGGGGGGGGGCATACACCTAACCTAGATAACCCCAGTATATGTAACTTACTTCCCATTCTTCCGCTTCTCAGACAAAAGAGCTGTTTTACAGTTTTAGTGTCGGAGCAAATAGCTTGTTTTTTCAGTAAATAACCAAGCTTGATAGAAGCAGATTTTTTTTGAAGCTAAGTTTTGCACCAAAGAGCTACACATTTACCATAGCCGAATGATTTCCAGTTTTGACCTTCTTGGCTGGGATGTTTTTTTTTTGTTTTTTTGTTTTTTTTTTATAAAAAGCCAAGTTACTCCCTTATAGCAAGTAAGGTGATTATGCCTAGTTACACATTTTCCTGTTTTTGGGGAAGTTGTAAATGACAGTTCAGTGGGGGGTTGTTTGAGCTTGGAGTGGTAGTGAACAGAATTTTCATATTTGCTCCTAATGTGGCTGGTGATTAGTACCTGAGGCAGCATGAGTATCAGAATTGAAATTTTATTTTATTTTATTATGTTTTATTTGTGCATTTGTGTTTATATTTGTGCATGTGTTTGGCTGTGTGTGTATGGATTTAGCCAAAACATTGTAAAAAGAGCATTAAGTATTTTTTATTTAAATTATGCTATTCTCTTTAAATTGTTCCTGCTGGGCCAGCCTGAGGATGGTATGCATCTTTTTCTAGTATGCAGTTGAGCATCTTCAGTTGTGTGGGTTTGTGTATATGTGTTCGTGCATGCTTGCTGAGTGGTGCTATAGGTTGTACTGTGTGTCTGACAGAGACAAACTGAATGCATTGCTGTGGCCATTATTTCTTTATTTGTTACTTATTCATTTTTAAACTGTTAGACATCTGAGGTGTACCCATTCAATAAAGTGGCTGCAGTTTTTGAAGTGTGTGTGTGTGTGTGTGTGTGTGTGTGTGTGTGTGTGTGTGTGTGTGTGTGTGTGTGTGTGTGTGTGTGTGTGTGTGTTTCCACTGATGTGGGTGGTAACAGTGCATTGCACCATATTTGTTTGACACAGTGATGTGAAATGCATTACTGTGCCAGTTATCTATATATTTTATAACAGTCAGACATTTCAGATGTGCACAAAGTGGCTGTAATTGGTGGATAACAGTGTGTGTTTGTAGGTGTGCACATGGGTGGAGTTGCAGTGGAATGCACTGTGCATGTATCTGACATCAGTGAGCTGAAATATATTACTTAAAGCCAGTATTTATTTGTTCATTTATTCATTTCATCACATTTAGACATTTGAAGTGTGCACAGTAGACAACATGGCTATAATTACTGGGTACTGAATAAGTGTGTGGATGAAACTATCTGCTTCCTACAGTTGTTTGATCTCATTTAAGTAGTCATTGAGCTAACTTGGCAGGGCTAGAGTGTATTCAAGTGAAATAAGTTGAAATACATTACTGTGGCCATTCTTTATTTTTTTTTTAGTTCATCATATTCACACATCTAAGATATATGTTACCAGTAAAATGGCTATAACTACCTCATATAACTAAAGTAAACTCTCTTAAAGTATCTCTGTCATATTCTAGAGAGGGGGAGTACTGCAGGTATACTAATTAGCATGTAGAGTAATATGTGGTTGTTTAAGCAAAATTGTATGGGTGTATATTGATGAGCTACAGCAAATAAAAAAAATCAAAGCTAGTTTCAGTAAATGAATGAACACTAATGCAGGTCTGTCAGTGCTCCATATTTACCTTCACAGAGGGGAATTTTTATTGTGTAAATTTAGTGATCTAAAAACTTAACCAACCTTATGTAACCCTAGTTGTAACTATGCTGAAAGTATTCCTTCATAATACAACCTCACTTCATTGCAGCTAGCCAAACTCTTTCAATTGATTCCTGAAACCCCTCTTACTTTGAAATCACCTGTTACCACTGGATAACTCTGGCAAATCCTATGATGGCCAAAGAATTTTCTTATATTATTCCAGTGTTATGACCCTCTGGTTGGATACTGTCCCACTGTGTTCCACAGAAAGACTTCTCAGAGGAGAGTATGGGTTTTCAGAATGGCTGTTTTGCTTATCAGGTTATTCTGATTTGTTTTCTCAGTGCTCTCCACATTCCTTAACGTGCCTGGTGAAGAATGGTTTTCGTCCACCTCCCGAAAGCATGCAGGTTGACTGTCTCCTCTTAACTGTTCGAGTATGTTGCATTTCTGTTATTTTGCTGGCCCACATTAGGGCTGAAAAGGGTCCATGATACCCAATGAAATTTATCCAGTTAAGAAACTACTTCTTCTTCAGCTTTTCCCAGTTAGGAGTCGTCACACTAGATCACCTGTCTGCTAAGAAACTAATACAGTAAAAGAAAAATACATGTATGGCAACTCCAGTGCCTTTGTGATACTTATCACTACATAGTCTTACATAGTTATTTAAGTGTATATGTACTACATGCAAAATAAGCAGTTAGGGTCATTTAAGTGCTTGGGAAGAAGGACTTCAAAATTTTCATTAGGCAGCAATACCAGGAATTGGTAGTAATGGTTTGAGCAGCCATCATTCAGTCATGTAGTTAGACTTGGAAGCATTCCTGGCACTGCTCATAAGGATCACTGATGCAGGCTATTCATGTTATGAAGAGAATACGCCGCCATTAGAAATCAGTCTTCCAGCCAAATCTAAAAGCAGTCAAACATTCCCAGGGGTGAATTAAAAATCAGTCTTCCAGATGGATGTGAAAGTATGTGGTCATCCACAAGGGTATAATGTCACATCGTATACAATTGCCCGCAGGAAATCCAGCAGTAAATAAGAATGTAACACCTTTTAGTTCTTTTGTCATTGAAGTGAGTGAGTGCCTGTATTAGTCTAAAATCCAGCAGCCACTTCCTTGCTGATCTAGAAGAAAGGTAATTATTCTTTTTGGCTTTTTCATTGTTTTGTCTGTGTTGAGCCTGTTTGCTGTTTTGACTGAGTATTTTTTTTCTTCTATCCCCCAAAACTCCAAGAAATATCCTAGTGTATTCACTCCTTCATTTATTGGCTGTATATTGACTCATGTCCATGGCTGAACTAATGTTACCAATATTTACTCTGTGATACTCACTTAATCCTGCTGGGTAGCTGAAGCTTATCTCAACAATCATTTGCATAGCCGTCTGTCAGAATGCACACAGTCCTGAATGGGTCTAGTTTTCTCCTGTAGTAGATCCTATAATGTGAAACTTCAAGTGGGCACAGGGAGTACATGCAGACTGCACAGAAGAAACCCCAGCCAAGAACCTGACTGGCTAACCGTGATGTATGAGGTAGCAGTGCTAATTGTTGCACTACTGTGTTTTGCATGTGCTTTCATTTTTTTTTTGTTGTTAATTTTAGCACCAGTCTGCAACCTTGACATTCAGTCCCTTCTCCAGTTGACTCAGCATAGTCATAAAAGAAGATATTGCTATTCAGTCTGAGATGGGGATTTTTTTTTCTTTTAAAACAAGGAGATTCATAACTTGGAATTCTCCTACCTATTAACATGATGTACTTGCTTCAGCCCCCTGTGTTGCTGAGACTTGTGAAGTTTTCATGTAACCACGGCACCATCTTTAAGCTTTCACTGTGTGCCTGTATACTACAAAAACCTATACCCTTTCTTCAAGGAAGGAAAGCCGAGTTTAGTCATTCAGTCCCCATCCCAGCAAGCCCTCCAGTACACAAGTCTTTGGTCATTCTCAGGACACTAGCAGTGCAATCAGATGCTCCTGCCACTATTCCAGTGGGGGATGATGATTGGTAGTTTATTACTTTTTGATAACCAAGTGGTTAGGCTGCCAACAGAGACTGTTTTAGTAGTAGTCTGGGCAAAAGATCTTAGAAGAAATACAGTCAAAAGTTATACAGGAAATACTATGCAGAAACCTATTACCCCATGTCAAAACCACAAATAATAACAAAACTAGACAACAGAGTTGCAGTAAGCAACATGTTTGTCAGTTGGCTTGGGGTGCATCTTTTCGCTGTATCAAGTGCTGCTGAAATAAATGCATCATTCTAGAAACAAGGAACCAGCTCTTTTGACTCTGCTACGGTTTTGTACATCTTTATTCATAGCCCTAACTTAAAAAAATGTATCTACAACCCTTGACTTAAAAAATATAGCTATAGCCTACTCAGTAAGGGATGAGTAACCCAATGTTTCCAGGGACACTTCGCAACTTTGGAGCCATCTTATTCTAAGACCTGTCTGTGCAAACTAAAGTAAATCAGGGTTAGAGGCTTTATGGATTGAAAAGTCCAGCAAAAATAGGTCTGCAAGTTTCAGGATGGAAGCTAACACACAGTGAAGATAAAACTATATATATATACATATTGTGGAGTGAATTTAAAGAAATGTCTTCTTATGAAAACACTAGCCCTTCCATTTCCGAAATGTTTTTGTTCAAAGCGAATTCTTTTGTTTTTGAAAGGCAAGTTTCAGTCTAGTTTATGTAGTCTGATTAGTACTTTTCATTTTAGTGTCTCACAGTAATACGCATCAAATACATTTTGATGCTGATACATTGCTTATTGGTCTAGTTCTACCCTCTGTATACATGTAGTTGTTTGCAGTTTCTATAATTATGTATTCTCATGTTAAAATACAGCATGTCAGTCATAATCCTCAGAGGACAAAATGTTCCACTCCAAGGGGAAAAAGGACGAGAAAGCCAGATGCAGAGCTGCTTTTCACTACAGTCAAGATTACCTGAGATGAGCTTTCCTTTGCTAATAAACGACACCATTTCACTTTGCAGCTGAGCCTTCTTTTTTTCCAAGGCTGACTACCGCATTTGTTCATTTTCATCCTCTTCCCAATAAAAAGCCCTTCATGCCCCAGGAATCTTAGTAATACAATACCTATTTTATCCTCACAGTTACTCAACAGGTATTTACCAAATTACCGGTGACGGGGTGGGGATGCATTTCACCATGGCCTTTTTATTCTTTGATTAGGGAAGTGGATGCTTGCTGTATGTGCGGATGTTGTCATCTCTGCTTTCAGAATCTTCAGACCAAAGGCATATTGCAGAAACAGTGCAGCATTTTATTAAACTATAGTAAATTATTTAGGTAAGGTAAAGAGACCATTTATTAAAATTCCAGTACTTCTAAACATACCTGTTAGCCTTTGATTGGTAAAAAGTCATAGCAATGGCCTTTAAAATTCATAGTGGAGGCAGAAGTTATTTTTAGAACAGAATGTCTTTTTACAGTAGATTCTATGTAGTCAGTGGTTTGGAAAATTTCTACATGCTTAGTTCATTCTCAATACCAGTGGCCATCATGCTTGTGATACCCCCCCCCGGTATGATCCACACTAGAAGAGTCAGACTGAATGTTTCTAGGAGCAAGTCAGTGTCCATTGACAGTAATTGGGCCAGGTGACGGTGGGGGCTCCATCATTCTGCATTTTTCATTGTTTCTTATTTAACTGAACCATTCCTTCTTCACTGACATGTTAGGCTTATGTTAAGATGTGAGATGCAGTGACACCATGAGAGAAATGCCGTACCTATGTGTTGACTCATGTCTTTTGCCCACCTGCCATATTCTGCAGCAGTTGCCATCTCTTCACAACTTCAGTATCACTGCCTGAACTTGCCTCCATCATGTCTCTGCAACTCCCCCCCCCCAAAAAGAAAGCGAGCAGACATTGACTTGCCACTCTGCCTCTCCTTCCTCCTTAAATTGACTGATTGATCCTGAGTCATGTGGGTCACAGTCAAAGTTTCATCCATGTGATACATGGAGTTGGCAGAATGTCAACATCTTATACTGCATCATGTGATAATTTCGTAATGTCACCCTATACAGTATTGAAAATTCTAGAACTGGCACAGAGTACGTCATCAGTTGAAAACTACAGAATGGTGACACACTGCCGTGTCTCAAGTCGGACCTCTAGAAAACTCTGTACTGCACACATGACCCCAGAACAAGTAGCATCAAGTGAGAACACCAGAGAGGTACTCTGTACTGCATCCCATACTAACTCCAGAGTAATATCCTGTACTACTTCTGAGGAGAACCCCAAAGTACTAACATAATATACAGGATGTTAACTTCCTCTGATTTATCGAGTGATAACCGACTTGGTCAAATTTTGCAGGACATCACATAAAGGAGAAAATGACTGCTTTTGAAAAAGTACACTTTACAGTGTAAGATTACCATGCAGCACCATAGTTGTACAAATCTGGAAACAGTCCCTTCCATCTTTATATGAGAAACTCATATGCAGACTCCTAGGACTCCTTACATAGCTAAAAAAAAACTGTTAGCATCATCTCAAGCTGGCCCCACGTGAGCTTGGTTTTAAAGCAGGCTCAGATTTCCATATCAGACTATATGCTTGACAGAAGCGGTGTTCCTCCACATTACCGATTCACTTGTGCTGCTCATCATTATGAATGGCCAGAAAAATCTTTCCCTCAGAACGATGCTGTGATTCTAAGGAGGACAGTGGTTTCATACATTTTATGTGTTGGGGGCAGGAAAAAATCTTGAAAACAAAATCCTGATGTCTACAAAATAGCTCCCTAACCAAATAGAGTACATCACCGCATGAATCTTCTTCTTCTTCTTTCGGCTTTTCCGGTTAGGGTTCACCACAGCTGATCACCTGTCCGCTCATGATTGGCAGTGGAGTTTTACGGTGTGGAGTTGCCAGCCCGGCACCCAGCCTTCCACAGAAGGCACACACACTCACACTTAGGGCTAATTTGGAGTGCCCAATCCACCTACAGCAAGTCTTTGGGATGTGGGAGGAAATCGGAGCACCCGGAAGAAACCCACGCGACCACAGGGAGGACATGCAGACTCCGCACAGAAAGCACCCCAGCTGAGGATCGAACCGGAGAACCTCTTGCTGTGAGGTGACAATGCTAACTGCAATTGAAATGTTTAAACCTACTTTTCACATGAGTCGGCCATGCCGCACTGAACCACTGATCTTGAAAATAACCCCAAAAGCCAATTCCCCTTGCTACATCTGTAAACACTGAAACAGTAGTTGGTTATCTCTCTCCTGCCAAGTTGCTGTCCCATTGTAATCTAATAAGAAATGCAGCCACCCTGAATCCTCCTTCATGCCCTGTGAGGCCCAAATCCGGTGGTGTGGCCTTGTGCACCCAGACCGTTTAGCAGCCAAATGCCTCATAAATGAATGCCCCACAGGGGTCACTTTGCATGCAAAGTTCATCAGCCCCACGAAATCTTGGTCCTGTGTACCCCTAAAAGGGGATGTGGCATGCAACAGTTTATTCTGGGGGGGGGGGGCCGAGAGATGAAACATGTCTTGGCCATGCAGTTTTTCTCCCGGACGCCATGCACTGATGCCTACATTTACATTGCAATTGATTTCAGTAATGGCTAGGTGAGTTAACTTACTAAAATTAAGTATACATACATATACACATACGTATGTACATACATACATACTTATAAACACAAAGCTATACCGTATATGCATACATATATAAATACATATACAGAAATATCCATACATATATGTACACATATTAGGCACACATATATACTATACACACCCACACCATATTCATATATATATCTATACATATATATTGCGAATGTATAATACATATAAACACATGCATACATATACCCATATATATATATATATATATATATATATATATACACACATCCGTACTTATACATATATACCTGTACACATGCATAAATACACCCACACCTATATACACATAGATATATATATATATATATATATATATATATATATATATATATATATATATACACACACACACACACACACACACACACACACACACATACACATGTATACACACATGTACACATGCATAAATACACCCACCCTATATACACATAGATACATATATATATATATATATATATATATATATATATATATATATATATATATATATATCTATATATATATATATATATATATATATATATATATATATATATATATATATATACAAACACACACATACACATGTATACACACATCCATACACATACACAAACACACACACAATCATATATATATATATATATATATATATATATATATATATATATATATATACATATATATATAAATACACATATATACATACATATATATATATATATATATATATATATATATATATATATATATATATAAACATGCGTGCACACACGCACCCACATGCACTTTTATATAATTACTCCTTGTATTTAGATATCAGATGCAACATTTGGGTTTGCTTAACTACATATCTGCTACCATACACCTGAAATACCATTTATTTGTTTTAACCACTTTGTTTTGTGTCAACATTTATACATGTTTTTAATAGCCTGGCAGACAGAAAAGATGCACAAGGCTGTCCCCTGAATCAGTTTTGCATCCTGTGAATCAAGAAACAGATGTTGAAGCCCTGAAGTACTGTCTGCTTTGATTCTTGACAGAAGATGGGGAAGAGCAGCAGTAACCTTTTTTTTTTTTAGATATAAAAATTTCTACTAGATGAATGTTTAATAGCAACTTCTATGATGATGTCCTTACACTTTTATAACTACAGTTCTGTAATTGATACAAACACTGTGTCAAATGAGCTACGTTACAGAGACATAAAATCATCCATTAAGAACTATGGAGGTCTTCCCCTATAACAACAATGGGAGATGTCAAAAGACACATCTGTTGAGTAAAACAGCACACAGGCTTTTGTTACAGCATCTTTTTGTGTGCAAACATACAATGGAAAATTATAGTGATCTGTCATCTGCCAAATGAAAAGGAAATTACTACATTCATTTGCTAATATTCTTTATTTTGGGGGGAAGACTGTGTTGGGGGATGTTGCTATAACACACATTTCAAAAAGAATCATTTGCTTTCAAGTAAACTGCATTGTATTTACTCCCCCAATTTCAGTGTGACACTGCCAACCATACAGACTTTTTAACTGCTGTAAGTGCACGTTTTGCTGGCAGCAGCAAAGATTTTACTGAGCATGTTTCATTAAAAGCAAGCAAGAAGTAAACCAGGGCTCTTCTCGGCCGAGGCTTCAACAAAGTAAAAAACTAAAACAAATAGTTGCCGACACAAAAAAAATTGAATGCACCGATGCCGAGGTAAAATGTAAAAGTAAATGTTGTGTTGTCACACAATGATCCTCTGCACTGCAAGATGTTTACACTCTGTTTGTCATGCAGTTCTTTAACCAGGCAATACAAGGTATACAAATTCATGTTGATTACAAATGAGTGCTGCTGTCCAAGTGTTCATCAAGAGTCATAGGTGAGAGATTTACAGCTAATTACACATTTGTTCAAACTAAGTGAAAACAAACAAAAGTCTATAAAAGCATGAGGAGTTTACAAAACTCCTTCATCTGCATTCACCACACTTATTTCTCTAAAAGGCAGGTCAACAGTCCCAACCCCTCCCCTCATAATTACTTATGTCTGGTCTGATGTGAGGGATCATTTCAAAAGGTACAGTGAATTAAAAGTTATTTTAACATGTGGCATTTCAGAAGTAACACATTTGGCACAATGGTTAAGGTCATCGGCTCCCATCGCAGGAAGGTGACTCAGACAGTGGTGCAAAGAACTCTTAACTGTTTGCAAGGTGAAAACAGAAAGATAGGTAGTCATCAGACACCCTTCATAAGGGATGCCAGCAACAACCTGCTCACCAGTCCACAGGACATCAAAAACAGATAAAAGGAGTACTTCCAGCAGCTTCTGATTGAAAAAAACCCCACAGTAGCTGCACTGCTTCAGACGTAGCCTGCAGTTAGAGGAAGAAGAGCCCCCCCCCCCCCCCCCCCCAGAAGAAGAAAGAACAGCATTAATAAAATTTAAGTCAGGGAAAGCAACAGGCTCAGATGAGGTCACAGCAGATATGATCAAGATATTGGGCTAGTTAGTGGAGAAATTGCTCCAGAGGATACTCCAGCAGTATGGAGAGAAAGGCGTATTCCAGATGAGTGGAAAGTATGCATTCTAGTGCCAGTGTACAGGAACAAAGGGGACATTAACAGTTGAGAGGAATACAGAGGTATCAAACTAAAGTGCTGGAGAGAATGATTGTTAAACAAATAGTCTGAGTAGTAAAAAGTAAGATGGGAGATGACCAGTACAGATTCAAATGCAACTCAACCAACCCATTCTTTGCAGATAGACAGATATTTGAGAAGAAGCTGCACATGAGGAAAGAGTCGACTGAGCGTTCCTTGACTTGGAGAAACCGTATGACAAAGTCCCATTAAAACTGATTTGTACAGTCCTGTGATGGTTTTAAGTCCCAGAAACACTATTAGATTTATTTCATGCTTTGTACAAAGGCCCAATGACAAAAATTCAAACAGTGTTCAGACTCATAGAGGTGCTCATGGTGGGTGTGCATCAAGGCTCAGTTCTGAGCCCATTGTTGTTTACGCTGGTGATGGACTACATTAGCAGACAGGTGGGATGAGACAGATCAATAAAGCTGCTGTGTGCAGACAATGTGGCATTGGCATCAGACTCTGAACAAGAACTTCAGCAAATAGTAAGGGAATGGAGTGGAAATCTAAAGGCATACAGGATGAAACTGAGCACAAATAAGGCAGTTGTCATAGCAGCAAATGGGGGTAATCATAAGACGCTGAAAATTGGGATAGAAGGGGAGATAGTCAAACAAGTTAACAGCTTCATGAATCTGGGAGAGGTGGTGTAGGTGAAAGGAAGTCTGAATGAGGAGGTCAAAGCTAGAATCAGAAGGGCTGCTGCCAGTTGGCATGGTGTTAGGGATAGTGTGTGAGAGAAGAAGAACAAAGAAACTGAAAAGTAAGGTATACCTGGGTAGTGAAGGCATCACAGGTGAGGAAGCTAGAGGTGATGGAGATTTTTTATTTATTTTATTTATTTAACATTTGTTAACCGGGAAAGTCTGACTTGGAGCAGAGGCCCGGGGAGGAAGGCTCCAGATGCATGTCTTTGTAACGTGGGAGGAAACCAGAGCACCCGGCGGAAACCCACACGAAACGCAGGGAGGACATGCAGACACCAGGCAGAAGGCACCCCAGCTGAGAATTGAACCGGAGAACCTCTTGCTGTGAGGCTACAATGCTACCACTGCACCACTGTGCTGTCCCTAGATGAAGTGCCTGTGGAACAGACGAAGAAATCAGGACATCAGAGCAGAAGCCCATGTAGCTGTAGTTGCAAAAAGGTAAAAAAGAAAAGGTTACAGTGGTTTGGGCACATGTATGGGAAAGCAGAAGACAATCTAGTGAAGATGATATGGGAAAGTCAGGAAGAAGGCAAGAGGAAATGAGGGCATCCAGCAAAGAGATGGATTGAGAGAAGACATGTGACAGTCTGGCATGACTGCTGAAGAAGGTAGTAGAGTGGCATTGAATCGAAAGTGACATTTGACATGACACCCTGACCTTGTGCAGAAAATGGGAAAAGGAGGGATGATAATGATATGTGCTGGGAATCACAGATCTTAGTAATGGAAGTACTGTAAATAGCACAGCACGTTGTCACTTGTAGTGCAATGCTGTGCTTCCTCTGCATAGATTAGCACTCCGTCATCTTGATTGCTTTTCTTATGTTTTTCATTAGTGCTGTGTTACCTTGTATTTCTTCTAGTAATGTTTAAGAATGTTTTGGGACTAAGTCAGTTTACATACTGAAGTGTGCAAACGTATCCCTCAGCACTTAACCATAGCATCTTCTGTATTTTCTGTGCTGTGTGTTCTTATTCCATTACAAATTGTATAAACAAACAAATCCCTATGTACCTTTCTGTGGCAGCACCCCCTCTTTTTGTTGCGTATTCTTGCTCTGTTATGTAAACTTCACTTTATTTATATTGCTCTTTTTTATAGTAGTCAAATTTGCAGATTATTTTGTGTACACCCTGTGCGTCAAGGTGGTATATTATGTATGCTGTCATCTAAATTTTCTTTTACTTCACCCCATCCCACCTTTTGTATCTTTAATCATATTTACAGATTACTTTAGGGATGCCACTTGCATAAAATTATATGAAAGAAATGTTATATTTCCTTTAGGTATCAGATGCTGGAAATCAGGTACCTACCAGCCCGGCATGGCTCACTTGATGGTAATTTTTATGAGAACGGTGTCATCCTTGGTGGTAATGCAGCACATGAGACAACAAACAGTGAAAAGAGATTACCAGGATGAAGCTATATGTTATAAACTTACAGAAGGCAATTCAAGAAACTGAGGATAACAATACCAGATAGGGGTATACACAAAAACTGAAATGAAGGTTGAAATGCAAAATTCTTGATTTGATGCAGTTTTGCACATTGTTTCCAGGCATTTCTTCCTGCTGTTTAAAGCACATTATCCTCAAGTCCTTGAAGAAGCAGAAATTAAATGCATTTCATTTAAATGAAACAAAATGAACTTCTAACAGTGAAACAGACTGCGGGTCTGCATCCCTCTTAGTTTTAATATGTAAACGTCACGCAGTGTAGAAAAGAATTACTCCTGCTGATGGGGGCTAATGTTCCATGAAAGTAAATCACGGACTGTTTTGCACCTGGCTCTCCAAACTGCTGAACAAGTACTGTTTATCCAAAGAGATTAGGACTGTTTACTTTGATTCTTAAAATATTGTTATCTTCTTGCTTCACCCACCCCCCCATATTTCCAACAGGTTTTTCATGGTTCAGTCAGCTGCAGGTTTCTGCAAATCTTTAAACACGCAAGTTGGGAGCAGGAGTGTCAAATGATTTAAATGATGCAAGGAAGGTTTTTTTTCCCTGAAGCATCCTCTAATCTCCAATTTACATATTATTTGCATGATTAATAGCATATGCAAATAAAACGTTCTTTTTTCACACTACTTTTTTATTCGTTTGTTAGCTGGGTAAGCTCACTGGACGCAGGTGTCCTTTTTCTGGGGTGACATGGGACTTGGTCAGAATTGTACAGGAGGCAAATGAAAGTAGAAGAATCAAACCTTGTACCTTTGTCTACAGGAAGTGGCTTGTTAACAATTCGGGCCTTAATCTTGTGTGATGATTGTCACAATTATGAAAGCTACTCAGGCTACCCAAGCGAAAAAGAGCTATTCTGTTTTTGAGAATGTCCATCTTATATGTTTCTCCATTATCAAATAAAAGTTCTTTTACCCCTTCACTCTGTAGGAACAAAGATTGTTCTTGCCCATTTGAAATGCCTTCTTCTTCCGGCTTTTCCCAGTTAGGGGCCGCTACAGCAGAACAACGGTCCGCTAATGATTGGCAGTAGATTTTTTTACAGGTGCTGAGGTGCCTGCTCGACGCCCAACCTTCAACGAAGGCACACCCATTCTATGCATGTCTTTTGAATGCCATTCGACCGCGGGGAGGACATGCAGACTCCACACGGAAGGCACTCCAGCTGAGAATCGAATGGGAGAACCTCTTGCTGTGAGGCAACAATGCTACCACCGCACCACCAACAAATTATTGTTTGAGTAAAGTGACAAACCTTATTTTCTGTCCTTATTCCAGTCTTCAAAGTGCTTTCTACATTTCAAGTCTTCATTATTTTGTTCACTGGCTTAGAATTCAAAAATGAATCTGATTTAAATGATGTTGTCTTTTTTTATGCTTGCTTTTCCTTGCTTATTTGTTTAAACCATACCACATCTGTGTCATCACCATATCCTGTTCTGTCAATAATTGACCTCTTGAAAAAGCTGGGATGGAAACACTGCACATGGTACCCCAGCATATTCCTTCCTTTACTTGTGGTGTGTGGTTAATTTATTTTACTTTGTTAAATGAGTTGATGGTCTTGTCTGTGGATCCCCTTTCAGCCATGATCTAAGCCAAGATAGCATGTGGAATTAACACAGTAACATGTATATAAAAGTACGGATGATAACATTCACATGAAGTGTGATTTATATACATTTTAGTAAATAATAACATATTCAAATACAGTAACTGTTGCACAGACACACGTGTGGATGTCTCTCTCTCCCTGTATGTATATATGTGTATCTATGTTTATATTTTTATGTGATATACCAGTAGCTGGTGACGCAGTATATGTTTTATTATATACATATGTGGCATAAAATGGTGTTTTCCTTTGGGAATGATCATCCTCATATGGCTTTACTTCAAAAGATGTAAAAGTTTATTGTGGAATGTATTTCATATTGTTTTGTTCACTTATTAAAGTCTGTTGTGGTTCAAACTGCCACGTGTGTTTAATTGTATATATTCCTGCTCGTGAAATGTGTGACAGACTGCCCCGAGTACTTTGTAGTGTGCTGTTTGAACATTCATCCTCTTGCAGGACATGGGATGTTTATTTTTTCCCTTTTCATTTTATTAAATGTAGCCATGCATTGATATTGTGTAGCTGGTGAATGATTTCCTGGCAGCTGTAGGATCTACAAAGTTGACGCTTCCTAGTGCTGGTACTACATTGCTGACTGTTAGTCGCTTCCCATCAGCGGTATAAACACATGCTAATCGGGTAAGCCTACTGCACGTACAGTCTCTCTTCAGTGACAAGCTATGGGCAATGTTTGGTCAAGTGGTGCTGCTCAGAGCCACACCACATTAGACAAATAGAGGCTTTGGGAACACAAAATTCAGGTCTAGCAGCACATAGCCTTAAATGTCTGTACCAAACTGCCAGTAACTGAAAAAAGCAGAAAGTGAATGCTAGACCTCCTACTTCTGATGACCCAGAGTTGTTTTTGAACATGGGATTCTGCTGTTGTGATTCAGCAGAGTTTTGTTGTTTTTAAGCTGGTGCTTTACTATTGGTGCCAAGTGCAAAGTGTACTTTACTTCAAACAATGTGCCATTCGGTGGACGAAGAGACTGAATTATGTGACCTTCATGCTGAACTTATTTCTTCTGCAGACCCTTGTCACACTTTGTTCACTTCAGGGTCACAGGTAGACAGCGTTTATCCCAGTACACAGTAGGTGCAAAACAGATAAACTACTCCTGCCTGGACAGGATGCCTGTCTGTGTCATCATACACACATGCACAAGTATGTTCGCACATATGCATGTGCACACACATCTATGGGATGTGGATGGAAAATAGACTACCTGACTGCAAACCATACAGAGATGGAGGACATGCAGACTCCATACAGAAGGCTGTTAAGCTTAAAGCTAAACTGGAGAATCAAATGTTGTGAGGCAGCAATGCTAACCACTGGTCCACTGCATCACAGTGTTAACCACTGTTCCACGGCATCACAGTGTTAACCACTGTTCCACGGCATCACAGTGTCAACCACTGGTCCACTGCGTCAGTGTTAACCACTGGTCCACTGCGTCACCGTGCTAACCACTGGTCCACAGTCTCACCTCTTTAGATATTTTATTATTTCCTGTTTGTAGAAGCATGTCCTTAAGCTACCTGCCCTGCCATGTCCTGCCTGGTGTTATCTGGTTTGGTAACATGTTTGTTACCCAGTACTCCTTTCCCTTACTTGAGGGTCAGTGTCTGAATTCATGAGTAACCTAACCCTTCTCTGTTACTTATTTTATATGAAATCATTTAGGAGTTGCTAACACTCCATCATTACCATCTTTCCTTCCTGAGTTGACTGGGTCGCTAGGATTGCTCAGTCCCAGTACTGCACAATGCCAGGTATCTGAGAGGTCATCGTTTACTCCCCAAGTAAACAAAAACATTCTTCTTGCTTGTGGTGGCAGCTGATAGGACCATCAGTGCATCACAAAAAATCTTATTTTAAGTCTGGGTGCAGGAAGTAAATTCTCCTGCACACATGATGCTGTGACGTCATTGTTGAACTAAGAGTTGTGGGGGTCTGATAGGTTCCCTGCATGTGATGTGGTGTGGGAGGGGCTTTATCCACACAGGAGCACAACATTTTTTTTGTTTCAAATTTCAATGGAATTTAAAGTCTTAACATAAATACATATGACATGGAACTAGCCCTTAGAAAGGGGGGGGGGGTCATCTGCCTCCAGCCAATCATTGCAAATTCACCACCCTCAGCACTATTTATCATTTACATCTTCAAAATGATGGTCTGCTCTAAATCAAGGTACAGGCCACTGCTTTGGGGGACATTCATAGGTTAGTGAAAATACTGTGATGCATTATTCTGTTTTCTAGTTCATCGTTTTTTAATTGTCATAGTGTTGCCCTTTTTCAACATTTTAGCATCAGACTTAGAGCAAAACATCTCTGTGGTCCTTTCATATGAGCTGAGGTACAACCACAATGCTATTCTTTCTTGAAGGCATCAGCTACACAGACCCCACAGCAGTTTATTGAAGTGTTCCTGCAGGACGTGAAGTATATTCAACTTCCATGGACAACTACGAGGGGAATCATCACTGTGCAGGCATTTTATGACATTGCCCATTCCCCTGAGGTCTTAGTAACTGCAGACTGCGCTCATTTTGCTATCAAGACCCTACCTTTTCCACATGACATCTGGTATAACAACTGCAAGGACTTCCACTCCATCAGCTGACAGGTATACTGCAGAGCATAGGGTATTATAAACAATGTATCTGTGTACCATCCAGGCAGTGCCTGTGATTCAAATATTTGACACATATGTGACATGTGCCAGCATTTTGTGTATGGTGATTTTCCAGAGGGTTCTCTAATTGGTAGGTTCACACATTACCACTCACTGAGTCCTTGATGTGCTATTCCCATCAGAACTGACTGCAGCTAAGTTACTTGGCACCCCTGTGGAAGTCTGCATCTAGTGCTCCCCTCCTTGGCCAAAAAAAAAAAAAAAAGTGTCCTGTAGAGTTGGGGAAAAAAAAGTTCATCAGCTCTTTGTTGTTGTGTCTGTGTGATAGCTCTTTGATCCACTTTACACACACACATTCATACTGCCAAGGACATAATCAGTACGATGTGTAAAAGTTACCAATCACACTCTAACTTGCATAAGTGCAGGTAGTAGTTGAAATTGTACTGCCTGAAATCTTATTAATTAGGGGCAGATTGGCAAGCTGATAGTTGTGCACCCTTACAACAACCAAATATTTCAGGTGCAAGCTATTGGGGTGGTGGGATTGGCACTCTAGAAAAGGTGCCTGACAGTCTCTGCAAGCTGGGACTGTTGTCATTTAAGCAGACACTATTGTAATTGTGGATGCTTAAAGGACTGCATGTCCTAAATGCTGAAATACCGAGTATGTAACTTGTACTTAACCTACCCTGTATCCTCAGATTATTGTCTTCTCATTTCATTCTTGTACAGCTGCCTTAGCCTAGTTGCATGTCTTCCCTTGTTCTTTAACATAAAAGCTGTAGCTGTTGTGATATTATTAATAAAAATGTTTTTCAACATCCAATAACTAGGGAGAATGATATATTCTCTGGCTTAGCAATGTGTGCTACAACGAATATAATATACCTGGCTACCTGTAACAGATGTCAGGCATTTTATGTTGGAAAATCCACCAGAAAACTGAAAGAAAGAATAACTGAGCACCATTCAGAAATAAGGAGAAAGATTGATACTAATTCCCTGGCTAAGCACATCATTACATATGGAAATGCACATAAATTCTCTTTTAGGGTGATAGCTAGAGTGTATAAAGGTATACAACGGGGAGACTTGAACAATAAGTTTGAGATGAAGGAATATTAATGGATAATACGCCTTTGTGCTGATGTGTCACCAGGTTTTTAAATCAGACTGTTTCTCTAAAACCTGTATTAAGATATAAACAAATGTGTTTGAAATAGAGTGTTGTGTTTTTAAAAATGTTTGTCCTTAACTAGGATTGATTGTTTAATTGAATAATTAATGGCTGTATGATTTCTGATACCATAAATATGGTTAGTATGTGTTAGTATTTTGTACACTGATGAAGGGTTTGTTTGACCTGAAAGCTCTGTTTTATTAAACACTTGTTCAGTATCAGCATTGTTTGGTTTGTTTCATACTGCATCCAGTTTTGGTTTTATGAACTAAGCTTTGTTCTGCAACTGTTTGGCTTTTTTGGGAATTGTGCTTCTATTTTCATTGCCCAGAGGGTCTTCGACTGTCTGAATATCATTTTATTTTTCTAGGCTGCCCAGCTGCCTAGTATGGCTTTTATTCCCAAGTCATCTTTTTCAACACTTCATTTCCCCACATCTATAGGCCCTTATCTAGATACGTACCCACTCTGATTTCTGTCCCTTAAATGTACAGTAGTGATATTAAAAAATGGAGTAAAGCTTCATCATACCGCCTTTCATCATAGAGTATAAGCTCCATCTTCTATGTACAGAAGCATTTTTTCATAAGTTCTTCTATGTTTACCTGCTTCTTGTTGCTTTTCAGTAGATTATTCTTTAGTGGTAGTATTCTCACTAAACTGTGATAGTCTTTTTGTTTGTAATTCCTTTCCTCAGTTTTTGTTCAGCTCCATACAGCTCTGTATATTTTTAAACAGTCCCCACTAAAAGCTGTTAGTACTAGTAATGGACAAGTACAGGTCAGGTTGCCTTAGTCATTTCCAGGAAGTAATTTCTTTGTATTTACTTTTACTTACCAATGACTGGTGTGCTATGCCCACCCTTCCATGGTTCATGTTATCACCACCTGGTGTATTGCTACAGTATATGTCCCTTCTTATATTTTCAACTACCAAGTACTATAAAACAGCCAAAGAATGTAGATTAAAATTGAATAAACTGCTGGAAAACAATACAGTCTGCTCCTGCTTCTCACAGTCGGGTATTATTTAGATGTTACATTTGGTGCTACCCATAAGCAGCTAGATTGCCTTTCTTTTTTTTAACACTTAATTGCACTTAAGCGTATTCATGTAATTGCTGTATATACATATAAGACAATATATAAATTGTACTATATACATGGTTGAAAGAAAAAAAATTGTATAATGTCTCATTCACTTGGCTGTATTCTATGCCTTGCACAACTATGCTACTGTTTTTCTTTTAATTGTATTTTCTGTTTATTTATTTATCTTTTGTTGACTAGGTTAGTCCCACTAAGCTAGGGGCAGTGAGTGAAGTAGGTCAGCTAACCCTATTTACAAACGTAAATAAAGTGTGTGGGTATATACTGTCCTACACCCATTTTTCACAGGTGGGTAGTGCCTCCTGCTCTCCTCTCATAGTCTGGGCTCCTTTTCAATAACCCCAATCTTTAAGTATACTGCATCTGAGTTTGCAGCAACTCAGATAAGAGGGAAATACTGACACAGACCTCTGCAAAAGCATCTTAAACAAACTTTACTTACTTTTGGGATATTGTAGTCAGTAAGTTGATCTTTGGGCAGTTGCGCATTGACATGACAGAGCAGACTTTTTTTCTTTCAGTGGCAGACCACAGAGTGGCCCCCAGATTCTATTTTTTGTTATCAGTAATGCACGTAATTGCATCCTTCACCTTTACCTTCTAGTTCTCCTTTCTTTCTGCCCATATCTCCTTCGTGTTGTGACCCTTTCCCCTTTAGTTAGCCCACTCCCAGTCTCATTTCTTACCTTTTCTACTCTGAAGAACTTATGTATCCAGTCTGATTTCTTTCCCACGTGCATGCAGTATTAATGTCTATGCCACTCCCCAGTTCTTCCATTCCATTTCTGGAAGGCCAGTTCTGTTCTTTTCAAACAGTTTTCATTCATTTAGCTTTGCTATATATTAATTTCTGTCTCTCTCTGCATGTTTCTTGTTCCTGTGTTCAGTTCGCTGTAGTCCTATACAGTGGATTATTGAGGCTGTTGTTTGTAAGTGAACACACACTGCACTCCGACTGTTGAACTTGCTTTTGTAGTGAAGAGATGGGTTGTTATTATGGACGGTCTAATGACATGTCGAAAGCATGTAATGCATTTCTTGTATTATTCTCGTTTAATTCTCGTATTGTACGTGCAACATTATTTTCTTTTTTGAGAGAGCTGTTCTTGCTCTTTTAACCTCAGGCAACACTGAAATAAGAGCAATTGCCTTGCCAAATGTTTTGTAGCTATGATATATGTATATTTTACGATCTTGGAAAGCATTTAAAAAAATTGCGCAACCCCCTTGCAAATGATGTAAAGTAATTGGTATCTGTCTTCCTAGAGCTTCTGTGAAGATGGAATGCCTTCATTATATAATGTTCGAATCAGAGTTTAGTCACAAAAATGGACAGTGACCAAGATATTTCTTGGCTTCAATTACAATTCATGGAAGGAGAGCTTCTGTGTTTACTTTTCTGTATATCCTAATAGTAGAATTTGTTTCCATTAACAAGTGTATTTGGTAAGTTATCAGAACTTAAAACAGCCTTAACACCTCTTTTGTTAAGTGGTTGGGATCTCATGTACCAAGTTCCATATTAGGTAGTTTTTATTACACAAAGGTTACAAAAAATTCTGACATTATTGACTGTAATTATCTTGGCTGTAAACATATTACTTGGAGAAGAAACATGCTTTTGGTTTTCTCTGTGTAGTATATGCAGCAAAGCATCCTCTTCCACTTCTGTCTTGCCTGTATCATCCCCTCCACAGACAGTGAACATAGAAATATTTGTGTGTGTGAACCTCTTTTAAATGATAATCCCAGTTGTGGTTGTGTACATTTAAAATTGATGAGTACATTTGAACTGATTTCATGTGTTCAAGTTTTCTGTTATTTAGAGCGGTCTTTAATGTGCTTAGAAAATGCTTTATTTTAAAGGAAACTACTTTTGCTTTGTCAGTCTAATATTCTTCTGTTCATTTATTGATGATTTTCTGCTTGACACTGAGGGCGCAAACAAGCTGTGATGCATAAAACAGTACTTAACTGGGAAGCTGGCATTTCTGGTACTGTTTCCTCTTTGTGCTTTATTGACATTCTCATGTCAGGGAGTGTAACATCACAATTGGCCAATCAGGCTGCAGGTTTCTAGGGTGAGTCAACTGAGAAAAGCTGCTGATTGACGTCTTTGTTAAAGCAATAGTCTAGGGAGCTTTCACTGCCAAAGAAATAACAATACATGTGTTTATGCACTTACATAGCACGGTGTATTAGTATGCTGTTTCAGCAAGTTACCTTATTGTGCATATTGTTATAATAAGCTAAATACAAACTAAAAAAGGGTTAAACAGTTGAAAATATGGGTTACTCTTAACTTCAAAACTGGTATGCTCTTTAAAAGCGATGTTAAACCATGATCCCAGTTATGTGAAATTAGATAATCTGGGGTTGCTGCAACAGTGATGTTTCCCAACTTGGACATATTGTCTTAAATCAGCATCCATCTTATGCAGAAAGAGTTACCTGAAACCCCGCAGGAGTGGAATTGGAACAGGAGTGAACAAGTGGAGCGCACAAATTCATGTACTTACATAAGGTTAAAGGTTCAATATCTCTAGCTGTATTTACTTGTATGTGGTTATATGTCTGTACATGTATATATATATATATATCAGCAGAATTCTGTGGGTTCTGTTTTCACACCAGGTAGATTGATTACTGACACTGCAGTGCAGAACAAGGGTGGTGCTGTACTCAAGTGTCATCGTTTGGATGTGATGTTAAAGTGAGGTCCCATCTGCTTAAGTTGATAGTAGCTCAGGTGAATGCAAATGATGTTACGGCACCTACTGAAAAGAGTAGGGGTCCTTTGTTTATATACAAAAATAACCCTTATTTACAAAATATTTACATATGTACAAACTTGTAAATATACAAATCTGTTTACACATATTCATAATTTCCTATACAGTCATGCTAAATTTTCATCCTTATTAGACCCCCACTCCTTTTTCCAAAACCACCATCTGATTTTACTTAATATTGTTGCTAAAATCCATTTACCGTTAAACAAAATTTCATTTATTCTTTCAGTCCATATAACCCATATCACATAAAATAACTTTTTATCTATTCTTTTAACATATTCGTTTACTTGTATTCTTATAATATCCATGTAGCCGTGGTGGTGCAGCGGTAGTGTTGTCTCACAGCAAGAGGTTCTCCCGCTTGATTCTTGGCTGGAGCGCCTTCTGTGTGGTGTCTGCATGTCCTCCCCGCGGTCAAGTGGCGTTCGAAAGACATGCGTAGGGCGTGCCTTCGTTGAAGGTTGGGTGTCGAGCTGGCACCTAGGCACCGTAAAAATCTACTGCCAATCATTAGCAGACCGGAGTTCCGCTGTGGCGACCCCTAACTGAGAAAAGCAGAAAGAAGAACAACAACATTCTTATAATATCCATATTTAATCATATCCATGATTATTTTATCCACTTCTTTTATATCTTCAAACATCTTCTTTACATAGTTTTCCTCCTAACATTTTGCTCTTACATTTCAAAGACGCATGTTATGTATGTAGTTTCTTCTTGGCAATGTAAACATGTTCTATCATTTTTCTTTTTTTATGGCATATTTCCTTTTACTGGCAACCTATCTATTACCAGTATCCACAGAAAATCTCGACAGACTACTTTCTGATTACACCATTCACTTCTTATTTTTATAGCTTTAATGTTTTAATCTGTTATATTTTCCCATGGTTTTACATAATAATGTTTTATCTTTACATTCTTATGCCATACTTTGTCTTTTTCTGCATCGTCAGTTTTTATTTTCCAGAAAAATATTTTTTTTCTTGGTAACGTTTTATTTCATTTATACACTCTCTTGTTTACTCTTTTTTTACCATACACCAAAAATTAACACACTTGCATTTATACAGTTTTACTACTAATCTCTCATCTTTTTTATTTATCCACTTTAACACTGTACAAATGTAATGAAGCAGTGTACCAATGGGTTAATTAAGGATAAGTCGCCTTCTTTATTTACATACAAAACTCCTCTTTTTACTGGGTTTACTCTAGAACCCCACATAAATGAAAAAGTTAATAATTCCTTTTCAGATACTGTTGGCAACATAAATAATACTTGCCAAAGTATGCTATTTTTTGCCATCAGTATTGAATTAATCAAGTAAGTATTTTTTCTGAGTAATAATTTATATGTTCTCCAGAAAATGTTTGCTTTACTTCTTCTATTTTTTTCCCATTGAATTCTACTTGCGTCTTTATTCCCAAATTTTATACCTAACACATAAATTTCATTCTTTGTAAAATATATACTCCTGATCTTTACTATTGTCACCTAAACCTTTACTTTTTTCTTTATTTAAAGCCATCCCTATCATCTCTAAAGACTCATTTGTGCAAATTATTACTTCTTTTTATCCAAACTTTGTTTTTTCACAGTTATTATGCCATCTGCATGTGTCAACAGAACTGGAATTCTTAACCCTTCAGGTGTTATTTATCCCGCCTCCTTCATTTTGTAATTTATTTCACATACTGTCACATTCATAACTAATGCAAAGAGTATACAACTAATTGGACATCCCTGTCGTACACCACTGTTCACTTATACCTCTTGGCTTAACCAGCCATTGACAAGCATTTTTATTTTATTATTCCTATATGCTGACATACATAATTTCCTAACTTTCTCACTTGTATTCTTTCATTGTTACTCAAAAGGTTTAATGTCCAGTTGTATCAAATGCCTTATTAAGGTCTCCTGTTATTTTTGTTTCTTCTTTTCTGTTCATAATATCATCCAGAATTTCTATAACTATCATGAATAATTCTTGACAGTCCTCCCCTTTAACTGTACATGCTGTCTTCCATATTTCACATTTAGTTTCAAATCTATTTTGTATTATTTTCATAAAGATCTTATAGTCATTATTATTCAGTACTATTGGTCTCCAGTTATTTAATTCTCTTCTGCCTTCCTTCTTCCATATGAATGTAAGTATTCTACAGCATAGGTTCATGGGTGTGTACTAGGCTAATGGCCCTGGGGCCTTTACAAGCCTAGCCCATTGAAGTGCCCTGGCATAATTCTTTGTACATAAGACCTTCATTTAGCCATTCATTCAGAATCTTTAAAAAATAATCCCTTACATTTTTATACATTTCATATCCTATTCAATCTGGGCCTGCAGGCAAATCTATTTTACTTCTCCTAATACTTTATCTAGCTCATTTAAATAAATCTCCTTTTCCAATTTTTTAGTCTCTTTTTCTGTGTATTTTTTTTTATTTTCCACATATTTTTCACTGCCTTTTTTAAAAATATTTCTTGTACATATTGTACGACACTATTTATAATCTTTTCCTGAGTTCTTTCTCCTTTTACATTTTTTATTTCTGTCATAACACTACCATCTTCCTTTACTAATCTGCTTAGGTAACTTGATGATACTTCTGTTTTTCCTTGTAGAAAATACCTTTGCTTATATAACAGTTCTTGCATTTTGTAATTCTTTTTCTTTGTCAAAGTACTTTCTGTCATTATGTTCTAAGTCTTACAGTGCATCATTATATGTTCTTCTCACATCATATTACCACTGTCAAAAAACATTTTGTATATTTTTTCTTAAATATCACACAACATTCAGACCATTTTTATAAAATGTTCTCATAGTAATATGATCTTTCCATAGCTATACTACTAATCTCTTTCCTTCTTCATTCCATGCTTTCTCATTTATCCTTTTTATTCGTCTACCTATTTTTATATAGTCCTTGTTTTCTTTTATCTCTAGCCATATTGTGAGATGATCAGAAAAATCCTGTTTCAGCCATCTCCTCCTCTACTGTGACTAAACCTTCTCATACTATAAAATAATCTATTTCAGTTGAATACGTACCCCTTTATAATCTGTTTCAGTTCTATAGATACCCCTTTTGTAAGTCCATGAATTTTTATCCCAAAATTTTAACTTACCACATCTTATAACTTCTAACATTTTTCTCATCATTTATTTTATTTTTACACTTGCCTCTTAAATCACTTTTAAAGTCTCCTATTAGAATATTCATATTTATCACCACGCAGCCTAAAATCTGATGAAATAAGCTTTCTTTACACTTAGTATAAGCATACAATGCTGTAATTCTGTAGACTTGTTCTTTCCATTTTAAATCTACAATTGTTAATCTACACATTTTTGCTAAAGGTAAATCTAATATCTCTACTGTATTTCTACAGAATATGGCTATTCCAGAACATCTCTCATTTCCCAAATTCCAGATTATCTTTACTCCCAATAGTTTCTGTGTTTCTAATCTTTCTTCATTTGTTAATGTTAAAAATCTTGTGTCTTCTAGTATCATTACATCTACAGCACATGCATTACACCACTCCAAAAATTGTATTCTTACGACACTCTTAATACACTTCACATTTATAGAAGGCACTCTAAAATTTACATTTTCCATTTTCCTTAGATTCATGGTTTTATAAATTCATAGCTAACTACTGGGCTAGGTTTCGTAGTAGACCATTCTATATCTAACCAAGTTTCCTTCACAAAGGTGAGAATCAAACTCTGTACCTTTTGTCTGTAAGTCAAACACCTTAATCGTTATACCAACCCCCAATCTTTAGTTGTATATGTTCTATTTCATCCAGCTACTTTCCCTTTTTTTCTTTTGTGCTTATCCCTTAAAATTTTCCATTTTTTTTGTCATTTACCCTTTTACAAATAGAATTATTTTTCTCTTTTATTTCAGTTTGTGATCTTCATCACTTATTTCTGAACCTTCTACACCCTCTTTATTTTTTTTCTCATCCATTTTTTCTTGTTTCTACTAATTCTAAAATGTCTCTATGTTCAGTTTCTTCTCTCTCTTTTTCCTTACTGTTATTTTTATTTTTGCAGTCCATCTGTAAATGTCCAAGTTTGTTACGTTTATAACATTTCAATTCACATTTTTTCCTTATGTCCCATTTCCCCACTAATACATTTTCATTTGTCACACTTATTTATCAAATGTTCTTAATTTCCACAAAAAAAATGTTTTGGGTTGTGCCCAGTAGTTTACAACATCCCTATTTCCCTCCACATTTATTTTTCTTGGTATACGTATAACTTTTCTTTTTCTATTTTTAACACACTATTACAATCTCAGCCACCAGTCTATAAACCCCTTTTGTCATAAACGTTTGCAATGTCCAGTATTTCTTTACATAAAACTTTCAGATGTCCTTTCAAAGTCTCTCTTTCTGTCTCTTTTCGGAATTGTACATGAGTCTTTTTTGTTTCCCTGTTAAATGCTTTTATTACATAAAGATTCCATGGGTAACAGTCTTTCTTAAATTTTCCATTGAAAAAACATTTTCAGATATAATGTCACAAAATGCCTCTGTTAATAAGAATAAATGTTCTTACCTAATGCGCTTTTATACCCAGAGGAGCTATTAAATTGTCCCACACTTCATACTTGTCCATTTCGTTGCCTTCTGTACTTTGAATCCTTACCACATACCCATTTTTCATTTTCGTTTGCCTTCTTTTCTGCTACTCAAATTTTGCCCTCTTTTTCTTTCTCTTTCTCTGCATATGTTTCATTTTCCATTTCACCAGTATTCTTCAGGATTGTCTCTGCATCCTCCTTTTGTATTTTCTCTGTAACATCTCCCCAGGAAACATCTCCTTTATTTTCTGGCTCACTCTGCACCATCATGTCTTTAAGTAAATCATCCTGCAACCCTCCCAATTATACATCCATCATTTGTTGAGTCATCTCCATCAGACAGGTTTCTTTGAAACAGTTCCTCTGAATCCTGCAATACATTCTCTGATCACGATACTTGCTTCCTCCTTCATTTATTTTACTACTCCATCACCTACTCCTCTCTCCATCTGCATTCCTGTTTCTGCTTTGTGCCTGGCATGGACGCAGGAAGTGCTGCTCCAAAATGAGTCCCACTCGCAACAATGACGAGTAGGGGAAGATGTCCAATGCCCTGATCATATTTCCATTAGTAGTATAAATACCACCTCAGGTCTTCTTCTAAAAAGTGTCCGTTAGCCTCGTGGTACCCACTTGTCCAACAAAGGATAAATAAATAAATTGAACAGTGAGAGACTTTCTTCATTTATTCTAGTAATATGGAGTTATTTCCCTTACCTGTTGTCCAAGATGCTTGTTTCCAGTTTTGCTGGGGGGATACTGCAATGTTTCTTTATAAGGACTTACAGAGGTGCAGTTTCTCAACATGTCCCCCTCCATACTGTCAACTCTATTTGCCTCTAAGACAGAACATACTAGGGCTGTGTAGTGAATACTAAGCTCTGCACCTATATGGAGTCTCTGCTGGATATTTGATCAGACAGCCCTTTCTAAGCATGCAGAGATTACTGTACTGTCAGAAAGAACAAGCTAGCAGTCTGGATAGGGGAGCCAGATGTTTTCATGAGAAGAGCTTGGTGACATTTTGGGGAGGCCATGATGAACATAGCCATGCTGGCAGATCCATAGTCTCAGTAAGAATGTCAGCACTCAGAAGTGGCATTGCTGGTGCTGGGATTTCAATCTTGACTGCACTGTTGGTAATGTGGTTCCACATTTGTACCTTAGTGCAGGAGAGCTAAGGGCATGAAGTATTTGGCTTGCACTTCGGACTGAACATGAGAGAACTTAGAGTGAAAGATTAGACTGTATGCACTAAGATAAGAGCACCCTGTGTTGGTAAACTTTCTTTCTTAACCTTGTAAGTGGCGCTAGTCCACTTGCCCATTTCAGCTGTAATCCAGGCCATTTAGGCAGCAACAGCTTGTTATTACACAGGTGTACTGTACAAGGTAGTATATTACTGGCATACATTGTAAACAGAAATGCATTTAAATGGTTTTATATAATGGTGATTATGCACATGTAGTGGTATAGTCATCTAATTAATGATGGAAGCTCAAAGCACAAGCAGTCATGAATATCTCTATTCTGCTGTGTGGTTATTAGCACGTGTCAGAGCATGGGCATTTGAATTCTTCATTAAGGTGCTTTACAAGGTTCTTTCTGAAGTTTTGGAAGTCTGCAGTTGATCTTATTTCCTGAAGCAATAAATTCCATGAGGCAGGGAGGAGCAGGTTTTAAAAATGTTTTTTCACCTATGTTTTTGGTGAATGGGGTCTCATAAAGGTGACAAAGTGTCATCTTTCTTTGAGGAGGATGTATATGGAATATTTGTGCTGTAGTTTGATTTTGCATTGGGTGGGCAGAAAGAGCAGTGTAACATCTTGAGTACCGTTAAGTAAGAGATCTTCCTTGCTGTTATTGCTATCTAATTTGCTTTTTTTACAAAATGAACCAGTTGTGTTCTCTGGGGTCAGCGAGGGCTATACATTTATGTACTTTAACTTCCACATGTAGAATTCTTATTTTGAGCTGAATTTAGGACACATTTAGGCAATCAGTAGTCTAACCTCGGAATAAACATTTGAATTACTATGGATTTTCTGGCTTTTGGGGTTAAAATGTTTGAGTATTTACAGGACAAATTGAGTTTTGGTAAGATTTTGAGGAGTTGTGTGGTCGGTGTGTGATGAAAAAGCGATACTGATCATGTTGGAAGTGGACTGCCTATTGGGTCGACATTTTTTTTATCATTTTGATTTTAAGTAAATGAAGACTTTCAAGTAACATTGCATTTGTTTTTATATAATTAATGACTAAGGCCCATGTTTAGTAGCCAGTTCCATATATTGTTGAAGTTTAGATAGGTTTTTGTCATGTGTCAGCATTATACGATCAATCATATGTGTACAGTGTACAGTTTTAGTAGACAAGTCAAGAGGAAGGTTGTTATTAAAGGTGGAGAACAGCAGGGGACCTAAGATGGAAATGTGAGGTACCCCCACAGGAAGTTTTCCACTGTTTGAGATAAAGCAACTGTGTTGTATTGTGAAAGTTTTGTTATGCACGCAAGATAAAAACCATTGATGGGTCCCTGGTCTATCCAGAGTTGGTTAGTATACCCATGTTTAAGTGGGTAAGGAACAGATTTGAAGCTTGATTTTAAAGTTAAGAGGACTCCAGTCACTTTGTTTTTTTTTTTCCCCACTGAGTCATAGCAGATACATTGAAAATTTTCTTGTAGTTACTGGGATGCCATGCAATTGTCTTTTACCCAGGATTCAATTATTGTTAGTGTGGATGGGTTGTACTGTGTTACGCAAAGATCTGTTCAGTCCTGTTTGTTGTTTGTGCTATACAGATGGAGTGTTGCGCATGAAAGCTGAAGGTGTTTCCCACACATTTGGGAAGCAGGATCTGGATTTAGGTCACTATTCTCAGCTGTTATAGTATAGTCAAGTATATGAGGAAAAACAGTAGCGATATATTATTAGTGATTAACATATTCTTATAGACTATGTTGCACATAAGTGCAGAATTAAGCACTTTGGGGAAAGAAGTATTAAATTAAAATGTAATGTAAATTGAAAGATGTTGACAGTCACAATGAGGAAAAAGATTTGCAGACGTTTATTGCACCTAAAAATGAATCACCAGGTCTAGAGTGAGAGGTTGATGGTTTCTGGTATACATATCTTCAGGAGTAGAATCTAGTATGGCTGAAAATCATAATTCCGCTTTGTGGGGCCTTTTGTAGAGGATGTACTTGGAAAAACTGTGCTTAGTTTTGGAGATTATTTATGGAAAATGAAATTCAGCTGACAGAGAAAGTGAAGAGAATGTTATGAAAACAAAGATGACTCAGCTGTACTGTGAAAAGTGGTTACAGAGGTTTACAATGTTTTTTTGGAGAAGAAAATATATGAAGGGCTTTATGTTGAATATATGCGATAAGGAAGGAAAGGGTGAGCGGACTAAAGCTTAAGAGAAGTGATGGAAGAGGATATGGGTGGCGGATGTAGAATGGATATGAGAAGTTACTCTTACAAAGGGGAGGGGCAGTTTGGAAAATAAGACTGAGTACCACTAAAGGCCACAGGATTTGGGTAAACAGAAAGCTTTAAATTAGCATGGATAGATAAGCAGTTGGAAGGTGCTAACTGTAACATAGAAGCAAGCTGGGTAGACCTGGTACCACCCTTTTTAATTACTCCAAATGTTTAGAATTTTCTAATGCCTTAGAATGGAATGCATTCCTAAGTCAGGGTATGATTAAAGTTAATATTGCTTCAGTCTTTGATGTTTGGCAAAAGTGCTCTTCTTGGCACCTGCAATGTATGTGTAATTGCCTCTTTCTGCAGTTCATGTGGAGTTGGCACAGTCATATGTTCATTTATATGTAAAGCCAAAGCACGTCTCAACAAAAACAGTATCATTCTACAGCTTACAAATTGTCTTTGTCAACCCCGGCATTTCTTTTTCAGCGTTTCCAGACAGACACGCAACTTAAAAGTCACCTGAACCAAATGGCTGTGTTACTTCTGCTCACAACATAGTTTAAACTTATTTGTATTTCTTTTCAGGGTGTTAAGCTACCTCTGTCTTTCTTCTTTGATTTTTTTTTTTGTTCTCTGATTTTCAGACTGTTGTACACATTTATACCTTTTCTCTAGACAGTTTTCTATTTTACAGCATAGATTTGGTAATGCTAGCAGAACATTTTCTCGAGATGGATCACTTTGCAGGAATTTTAATTCTCAGTGTATCATAAATGAGCAACATTTGCATGTTTATCCTTCTGTCAGCATCCAAAGTGGCTGTAGTAGATTGTACTGAATGACAGAAAGAAAAGTTTAACATAAGTTAAGAGTTGCATTAAGGGAGTACCATATAAAGAGCACTTTGGGGCTTTTTCTTTCTCTCTGGTTCCCCTCTTTACTATTACTTATCCCCTAGGTACTCATCTGAACTGTTCACACCCCCCAGGGCTGAGACTCCTATGGCCCAGTCACTGCCCCAGGGATGAGACTCCTATGGCCCAGTCACTCCCTCAGGGATGAGAGTCCTATGGCCCAGTCATTCCCTTATGAAAGTGGTGCCTCCATCGGTTTGGGGGCTAAAGAGTCTACTGTCATGACTCTGATGTCTCTATTGTACATCCCTGTAGACACAGGAGGGAGTGCAGATGGCCTTTGTAAGGGGCATCAGCCATTTCCATGATGGATGTAACCTTCGGAAGGCCTTGCCCCCCACAACAGGTACCTCATCTCAGTTGCCCGTCTCCATCAACGATCCTAGTAATGGAGTCTTCACCCCAGACATATATGTCCAACCTCCAATCTCTCCCCCCTGAGACTAGGACTTAATTCTTCTATGCCACCAAGTTGGCAAGAAAAATATTATGCAAAATGTGGAGAGAAATATTAGAGAGAGCCCTTTAATTTCTTAGTTTGTAAGAAATTATAAAAAAGGTTCAAACTACATCTAGTTGAGAACAGATGCATTTTTATTGCACACTCCAGAAGAGAATAAAAAAACTTAGGTCAGCTCAACATTTCAAATAGTTTGTTTAAGCAGTAATTCTTTATTGTTTAAAGCAAGAAATATCATTACTAAATTATCACTTATGACATAGGCAGTCATACATTTATATAAATGAAAAAAATTGCCATATTTACAGTTGCAAACATTATGCATCACTTATATCCAGTCACTGTCAGTCAAACATTACATAGGTCATTCACTTCCTGTCTTCCCTTAAACCTCATTCCTCCTCCAAAACATTATTCTGTTTGCATTGTTCCTGTAATTCCCATTTGTTTCTTACAATTTTCTCCTGTCCTTTTCTGAAGATCCCACTTCCAGTTGTTTATCTCTGTTACTGTATTCACTACCTCTAATACAGTTGGTTTAGACTTTGATTTCCATTTTCTAGTAATTGCTTTTTTGGCAGCCACCAAAATTAATCTCAGCAAGGCCTTATTATATCTGTAGAATTTCAGTTCTGTATCACAGCACAAAAAAATAATTTCCTTACTTCAATTTGCTCACTGAGTGTATCCGACAGAGTAGTCTGCAGAGAATTTGTTAAGAATGTCCATATCATTACACTCCCAAAAAATATGTTCCCACTTACTTCTTTCTTCCCCATCAAACATTTAACATGTGCAATCTACCCGAGGAAAACTTCTGTGGAGTCTGCTTGGGGTATAAAAATACCTATGCAAGCAAAGATCCTAAATCTTGTAGACTCTTTTTGCTTGTTTGGGAGTTATACATATATCCTTCCATTGTTTCTTTGTGAATTGCTTATCCGATCTCTCTTCCCAATCCTTTCTAACCTCCTCTGATTGATTCCTATAGTTATCTTGCAATATTTTATATTCCCTACTAATTATCCTTCTTTAACAGCAGCTTCTCTTTTAGATTCTACTAAAAACTCTACCAATGCTAGTCTTTCACTTAGGATCCCCCTATTTATTTCTCTTTGATACAAGTCCTTGATAGGTAAGGCAGTCTCTAGCCTGCAGTCAAAATGAATTCTTGGCCTCTTCCCATTCTATTACCTTTCCCTCTTTTAATTATATGCTACCATTATCTTGATTTCTTTACCAGTTTTCTCCAGTAATTTCCAGCCAACTGCTGCCATCCCTATCAGCAGAATCTCCTTTCTCCATCCCTGTATTGGCTTAGTTCTTAGAATATGTTTGACTATTTTAAGAATGTAATATTCTGTATGATTATTATTATTCTTAATGATCTGCATCAAAAATCCCAGTCTCTCCTTGTTTCTTGAGTTTCCTGCCTGTTTTCATCATAATCCTTTTCCACTTTGAATTATAGCTTTCTGCTTGTGCTACATATAGGAGCCCTAACTGTGTAGCTCTGAAATACCCCTTCAAATGAGGCACCTTGTTCTTTTGGAAGGATCAGTTTATCCCCCCTTGAGTCTTGCCCCCTTCCCCTCCCAGATACAATCTTTCAACTCTTTATTAATTGGTATCCACAACTTCTCCTCTGGTTGATAGAAATATGTCTGACCTGTGTATAAAATTAAAGGGATTAAAAACATTTTAACTGCTTGTATCTTGCTATGCTTGTCCATTAACCAGAGCTTCCAATTCTCAGTTTTTTTATTATCTTCTGTTTAGTTTCTTAGCACATATCCCTTAGCTGCTGTAACAGAACTCTTTTTAATCCACAATCCTAAATACTTCATTTTATCATGTCCCCATAAATATGGGTATTGCCAAACCAATTTGTATGTGGGTACATAGTTTACAGCTATTGCCTTTGTTTTGTCTTCATTAATTTTCTTTTCCAAACAGACTTGAAATTGCCTCAGAATGTTCCACAAAACTCAAATGTCATTTTCTGGTTTTATCAACTATAAAATAATACCAACCGCAAATAAAGCCAACTTTTCTTGACTACCATACCAATTATATCCTTAAATATTTGAGTCCTTTATTTTCTTTGCCAGTGGTTCTAAATATAACGCAAACAACAAGGGGGGAAGAGGACACCCCTTCCTGTTTCTTCTCTTCAAACATAATTTATCAGAGAGGATCCCCCCCACTTTAAATGTTGCCTCCAATCCCTCACATATCCTTCTAATCAACTTAATAATTTTGTCAGGGAATCCAAATGCTTTGACTGCCATAGTCATAAAATCCCAAGCTTACTCCGTTGAATATTTTCTTTGCATCAAGACCCACCAACAACAGTGGTATTTTCTTACATTCTGCTTCCTTCTGACTCATCATTGTTCTATTAATGTTGTCAAATGTTTGCCTCCCCTCCACAAAACCACATTGATCCATATCTATCTATTTTGGCATCATAGGACGGCACAGTGGTGCAGCGGTGACCTTGTCACCTCACAGCAAGAGGTTCTCCAGTTCGATTCTTGGCTGTGGTGCCTTCTGTGAAGAGTCTGCATGTCCTCCCTGCGTTCATGTGGGTTTCCTCCAGGTACGCTGGTTTCCTCCCACGTTACAAAGATATGCGGCTGGAGTGTTTCTTCCCGGGCCTCCACTGAAAATTAGCTCGTTCCAAGCCGGACTTTCCCAGTTAACAAATATTAAATTAAATTTAAAAAAAATTTTAAATATTTTGCCATTCTTTTAGCTGCTATTGACATAAACACTTTATAATCATGTTTTAGAATTGAAATAGACCTATATGAAGCTGGACCATCCTTAGCTATTACAGCCACCACAGGTTTCTTCCAGGATATTGGTGTTCTCCTTTATTTTAGAATATTATTAAACAAATCCTTCCAGATCTTTATCACTTTCTTTTCTCCTGGCTTCCAGATTTCTCCAGGAATGCCATCTGTTCCTGAGGGCTATCCTGTAGATTGGTTATACATCACCATTTGTATCTCATCTCAAGCAACAATTCCTTATTCAGAGTATTAGAAACAACAAAAGTAACTAATATTGCATAGGGATATCGGTTTTCACAATGGCAGTTTTGTCTCTTCTCAGCTTGCAGCTACTTCATTAAGTTGTTACAGCCTTATTTTCCATTGCATGTACATTTAAATATTTCTTTCTCTTCAATTTGGCCCTTTGCCTGTTCACTGCTGCTGTGAACAACAACCTCTACCACACCACATTATCAAAATCATCTGCTGTTCTTTCTGCAGAAGTTGTAAAGACCTTTTTTTCCACTTTGCTTGCATTGCTGAGCCAGATTCTGCGAACCCAATGCTTGTGTTTGCAGTATAGTAAGACTGTCAGCTCTCCTTTTGAGAAATAGTTTTACTTTTGTTTAACCCCCCCCCCCAACAATTCCTTTGTGATGTGGGAATTCTACCTTGGGTCATTTGCTTTTTGACTATATAAAGCAGATGTGTGCCACACCAAACAATAATTTGTAAAGCCAATTGGTAGTATATTGCACAGACTCATTTTATACCTCCTGCCAGTCACTTTGTGTATACGTGTCTTCACACTTAGTAATGCAGCAAATTTGTTAAAACTCTGACTTTTTGCTGAAAGTACTGCAGTTACACTAATCTGAGCTTTCAGTAAATCTGTCATTCATTCTTTTTGTAGGTAGTTTGTTCATTAACTAATCATTGTGTAGAATTGCACTATGATTATGTATGCACTTTGACTTTCTTTATCCGCTCTGTTCTTGATGCAGCTTTGCATTTATACGTCATCAGTGTATGCAGTTACTGCTGTTGGTTCCTCTGTCTTTTTGTTATAAGTAGTAATTGTAGTAAATAAACCCCAGCTCACTGTGTCTTTCCAAGTTATAACTGTGCACATTAAGGCAAACTTTAAATGATGACAAAAAATAGCTGTATGTTTGGTGGTGACAGAAGTGTCTGTAGCGTACATACGAGTCACATGCATAGCTCTCAACCTCTTATCACAAGAAATGTGGGCAAAGCCTAAAATAATAGGGGGAACAAAAGCCCAACAATAAGGACATATTTAAAATGTTGGTCTTAGAAAGTTGCTAGAATAACAGGATTTGTGTTAACATACATTTTCTGAAGGATGTGAAGTCTGAAACTCAAATGTATGTCATATTATTTAGTGACTTCATTCCTCTGTGATTTGCCAGAAAACCACAGATTTTGTAATTAGCAGATCCAAAATAGGAAGAAATGTGAACATTCTGTGAAACTATGGACAGTTGAGAGGTCTGCTCACATGTCACTAGGACGGCAGTGTTTGGCATGGAGTCAACTGTAAGTAATTCAGTGATATAATCTGTCTGAGAGGGCATCTGAGCTGTATTATACACTTAGCAACATGCTGTGAAGCTTAGAAATGTGTTCTGTTTGCTAGTGCACCAAGCCTAGGTGTATTTACAACTGTTTGCATTCTACACAAGACCTGAAAGGGCTTGGAAGCACAGAAAAGAGCCTGTATGTGAATGCTGATAGTCACTTCTAGGCATTCCTACAAGGCCCATTGGAGTATGGACAAATGAGGCAAGAGTCGGGTACTCTTTTCGAGTTATCAGATTATACAACCTGTTTTATTCAAGCATTTATCTCTTCTGTGTCCTATCTGATTTTCACGGGCTGGGGAGGGGGTTACCTCACACGAGAATTAATTCACATGACGTGACATATCTGATGGTCTGTTTATTGTTGTGGAGCTATATCTAGTTGTGCCTTCCCTGATGGCAGACCTTAACAGTAAGACAGCTGTGTAGCCTCATGAACCAGGTTGCAGGATTGTGTTAACAATTTTTTCCTGGCTCTTTTTGATGTCATTTGTGGGAGATCGTCTTTTGAAATGGTTTTGCTTAATTTTAACCTTCTCAAGTCACTTCCTGTTAGTGCTACAGCTGTTTAGCTATTTTAATCCTTTAGCCATTCAGAGCGGCCCTCATTTTCTTTTCCTGGTAAGAAAGAGCCTGTAAGTGGAGATGCCTACAACTCTGATGTGTACAGCATTCATGAGATGAAGTAGGCTATTGCTTTTTGGACAGTAAGAGGTTTTAACTTTTTTTTGCTATGGATTTCATCGAGGCTCTGAGAATAGTAAGTAGCCTATTATTGCATGATGAAAGCCTGTATCACTGTCACCCAACAACCTCCAGATGTCAAAGACTTTTCCAGAGAAATTTACAGAGAGGTCTAAGGTCTTCTTCTGATTAGTCTTTCTTTCTTTCTTTAGGATCAAGATTCAAGATGCAAGAGAGATTATCTGTGGCCACATAGTCCTCTTTGGTAGATACCATATAGCCAGCATGTCTCTACTTCATACTTTATTTTCCAGTGTTTATATTAACTCTTCACCCTAGTATAACATGCATAAACAATTTTTTCACATATAGTAAGAATTTTGTTGGGTAGTCCGTGATTCGCCAAGACATATGTTGATACCTTCTTACTTAGGGTGTGAAGTATTTTGGTAACTTTTATGTATTGTGGAACTACACTCCCTCCATTTGGATGGCTGTCTTCTAGACCTCAGTAGTGCTCCATTATCCAGGATAATCCTGGACAGAGAAAGGGAAGTTTTGGATACATGCATCATCTTTCCAGACAGTTGTACCCTTTGTTGTTTAGTTTGCTGGAGGTTGCGCTGTACATTATTCCAGTGATGACATTTGATGTAATCATTCTCCTGCACAGTCCATTAGCATACTTCAGTTTTTAAACCACTGCAGTGTCAGAGACTGACCCACATCTCATGCTAGACTCTCCAGTCACCCGGTGTGTGCCATCTATGGCCAAAAGGATACCATAGTCTACTGATGTTAGAATGCACACTTTGCCAGCAGACTGATGCACTGTCACCTTCTCATGTATTTCCAGATTGCCTCACATGTGCCTAATGTCCTTTTTGAGAGTCCAGGACTCTGCTCTTTGCCCAAGTTCTTGATGCAGAAATGTTATTGCAGAACCACTGATCATGCTTCTTGCAGGAGTGAGTCCTAGAATTTGTAACCCTTCTTTGAGCCAAAATGTACTGTTTATTTGCAGCTTGTTCCTTGAAACCATGGAAGTAGTTTTATATAAAGTTCTTAATCCATGAAGGAATGCTTTGCATGTTTATTTTTGTGGGGTCCAGTCCCATTAGCATGTTTGTAACAGTCCTCACTAAGTGTTCATCCTTTACTTTCTGGAAGGCTGACTTTGGTCACTGGCAGCAGAGTGGTACAATTCTTTGATGCCTGTCTGGGCTGTTTATTGATTATCAGTGCAGCACATCTGTACTCTGTGATCACTAATGGGATGGGACTTGTGCCTTTTCCAGCCTGCAACAACTGTGAAGTTGAGGTGGAGGTCTCTTCCACCATGTAAAGTACTTTAATGTTTTATTTTCTAGGTTCAGCAGATGGCATTGTAAACATTTTATTTTCAAAGATTTCTACAATGAGGAGACACTTATCTGAATGCTTTTACAAGGGACTTGTGCTGCTTCAGTAGAGTTTACTGTTTTTACTGCTGCATATTCTTTCAACAATGTAACTTGTTTTTATTTTAGGCAGAATCTGAAACAGATTCACTTGGATCAGTGTTCTACCATGGTTAACACATTTAAGTAAATAAGTAAATACAACAGTTAAACCTGCTTAGTCACTCACATCAGTGTGTTGAGAAAGCTTCTTTTGGTAGGCCTTTGTAAGGCTTGGCCTATTACATCACCTTGTACAGAGGTACAGTTTCCTAGTAAAATTTTTTTTTTCTGGCAGTTTGCTATCACCGTTAGGGTGCTGTGATTGCCAATAATGCGACTTTTGTAAATGCTGTTATAACAGATACAATGCTGAACTGCTTCACATGGAGAACATTTCATAGCCTGATTCACGGATTTGACTGCTTTCTCTGCACTGAGGTCTTCCAGGAATGTTGTTCTGTTTCTTGGAAGTGCTGTAATTCTCTGCGGATGGCCTTTGAACAAGAACTGAGCATTTCGGACTAAGGCAGCACTCTCTGCCAGGGACCTTTCTAGTGGTTTGATATGACACTTAGGCATCTGTAATGTTCTTTCCTGAATGCTTTTGTGTGTGCTTTATATGCTTCTGTAATACTTTCTACAAAGGCTTTGTAGATCTTTTATGTGCTTCTTGGTCTTAAGTAACATCACAGAATTGTCTTGGAAAGCTGCTTCCAGCAGTAGGTGCAGAGGAGAGTGCATTAAAGCATGCTCATTTTTTTCCAGAAGTTATTAAAATTATTGTAAAGCATGCATGAAGGATGGAAACCGCTGAGGGAGAAAATAAAAATTGTGTATTTAAAGATGTACAAGACTGACAACAGAGGGCCTGTTGGAATACACAGAGAAATAATATTTATCCGAGTGGTGGTAATGTTGTTAGAAAAGGTTTAGTTATGTTTAAGCTTCTCTGTTCTATTTATTAAAGCTTTTCTTCCTTGAGCAGTTTATTGAGGGCACTTAAAGGTTGCTTTTTCTCACATGCACTTACTGTTCTGAATATTGTAAAGTAAACTTTTGTAAATCTTGAGCCTGGATAAAAACAAAGCACTGAAAGTGTAGATCATCCGTGAGCTGTACAGAACTTAGAAGACATGTTGGTTTATTTACAGTATATCCATCATGTGCAGGAATAGGGCTTCCCTGTACAGCAAAATTAAATGAATGGTAACCATTTGAAATGGTAGGACTTGGATTGCTGATTACAGAAATGTGGAGACTGAAAGACCAAAAATACAGACTTAGATATACTAAATCTGAGATTGACATCTCTCAGAATACTCCATTTTTTTTCATTTTTTTCTCAAAGGTATATTGATGTTGGAGTTGATGTATATATCGGGTTTGGGGGGCTTGCCCACCAGATCTGTTGGCGAGTGCAGGGAGCTTGTTTCCCCCCTGCAAAAAAAGAAGTTTAAGGAGAGGAGCGAGGTTTGATATTTGCTTTCTCCTGTATTTTTAATCCTTTTTTTCTGTTTCAGGACTCAGCAGTCCGAGTCACATTTCATTAGGGAGCCAAAATAAATGGAACCTTTGCCATATGCTAAGGTGTGACATAAAATTAGCTGTGAAAGGAATAAGAAAGGCTTTTGGTATTTGGCAGTGTTAGTCTTGTTTGCAGAGAAAAGGTCCTTCTCATTGCCATTGTGCTGACGTAGCAATGTAGTGGAAACCTCATGCAGGAAAATAATGCCTTTGCTTAGAGTCCCATGCATGCTAGACTTCTCAAGAATGAAGTACAGTAGAGCCAAAACTGTCCTGCTGCCTCTGCATTATTTGGCACCTGACATATTTTTCTCTTTCCTGTGGTTTGCTGTATTGCCATTGCATCTTCTTTGACCATATTCAGGATGATGTAAATGACAGTGTGCTCAGTGTCCAGACAGATGTGGTGGTGGTAGTGGTGGTGGGGAACTAAGCATGAAAGTTGTGGAACGTTCTGAACTGGTGGGGTATGAACATATGAACTCACAAAGCTAATGACGGAAGGCCATTCGTAGCCTCTCTGTCTATCTCCTGCTAACCTCTGTGCAGCTTCTCTTACTGTTAATTTCCCATTGCTGTGTAACCTCTCTGTAGTTGTCACGCCCACCTCCTGTAATAGTTTGCTCAGTTCTAGTCCCCTTCTTGTGGTGTACTGCCTCAGTTCTAGTCCCCTTCTTGTGGTGTATTGCATCAGTTCTAGTCCCATTCTTGTGGTGTACTGCCTCAGTTCTAATTGCCTTCTTGTGGTGTATTGCCTCAGTTCTAGTCCTCTTCTTATGGTGTACTGCATCAGTTCTAGTCCCCTTCTTGTGGTGTACTGCATCAGTTTTAGTCCCCTTCTTGTGGTGTACTGCCTCAGTTCTAGTCCCCTTCTTATGGTGTACTGCATCAGTTTTAGTTCCCTTCTTGTGGTGTACTGCCTCAGTTCTAGTCCCCTTCTTATGGTGTACTGCCTCAGTTCTAGTCCCCTTCTTGTGGTGTACTGCCTTGTGTTGAACCTACCCTTGTCTGCTTCCCCAGCTGCTTAGCTCTTCAGATTTATGTAATCAGTCTGTGTGCTAAAGTTCTGCATACTGCACATTCTTAAAGAGCGCAATTAACTTTTATTTCTTTTGCTCTCCTCTTCAAGACTGATTGTTTTGATTTCTCCAAAAACAGAATCTGTATACCTTAACAAGTAATTAAACACAAGGCTGGCTGCAGAGAAAGGGTAGAAAATATGTACATGTCATAAGCTGCCCAACTAAAAATGTGTACCAGCTATCTTAAAGTATTTATCTGGCCTCTTACATCAGCAGTTGGCTTTTTTTTTTGTTTGTTTGAAATGCTGATGACCTAGATTTAAGAATAGGCTTTGAATTGTCAGAGGGCTATCCTTTCTGTGGCATATTACCTGTTAAACCTTTTTTTTATTTTTTTTTATTTTTATTTTTTTAAGCCATATACTTACTACGTAACAAATCCAGTTTGCCCATTCTCCAAGGTATGGAGCCATATGTGACTTAGAATCTTCTTCTTCTTTCGGCTTTTCACGGTTAGGGGTCACCACAGCAGAACTCCAGTCCACTAATGATTGGCAGTCGATTTTTATGGTGCCGAGGTGCCAGCTTGACACCTAGCCTTCAACGAAGGCACGCCCATTCACGCATGTCTTTCGAATGCCACTCGACTGCGTAGGTATATTATTTAGGAATATCATAAGTATGATTTTACAGCAACAGTGTGGCATTGCACATCCTTTCTTTAGAAAATCAGTGAAAAATGTCCCTCTCTCCCTCTCCCTCTCCCTGTCTGTCTCTACCTAACAGATAAGATGGTTTGTGACACTAACAGTTTTGAGGGTTTCAGACATCAGGCTTGGTGATGCTTCCTCTGATGGAGAAGAAAGTTCCTTCTAGGAGTGTGACTAGGGATTCCTTTGCATTGTTCATTGTTCATGTAGGGTAGCTATTGTTGAGAAAGGTGTGTGTGTGTGTGTGTGTGTGTGTGTGTGTGTGTGTGTGTACGTACACACACATGTGTGAGTGCAGGTGCTGGAACTTAGCAAAAAATATAAAGAATTGAAAGTATTAAAAAAAATCTTGGACGGTCATGTAAGATCATTGCGACCATATGACAAATCCTCACTGCATAGTGTGTTGCAACACAAACTGAATTCTGGTACATTTTATGAAATTGTAACTGGTAGTGTCCTTTATAAAGTAAGGTTGTCCTATACTGGACAGTATTAGACTCAGTAGTGGATGATAGTGTCCTTTACAAAGTAAATTTGTCCTTTACAGGGCAGTAGTCAACTCAGTAGTGGACGGTATTGTCCTTTACAAAGTAATGTTGTCCTGTACTGGACAGTAGTAGACTCAGTAGTGCCCTTTACAAAGTAAAGTTGTCTTGTATGGGAGATTAGTAGATTCAGTAGTGGACAGTAGTGTTCTTTACAAAGTAAGGTTGCCTTGTACTGGACAGTAGTAGACTCATAGGAGGTTACTAGGCTAATGGTCCTGGGGCCCTTACAAGCCTAGCCTAGAGTTTATCCCCAAAAAAGACATCTCAGTCAGCACCTATCGCCCTTGTCAATGAGGGACAAAGGTGGAACCCCTGGGACAGATTTATGGTTTCCCATCCACTCATGTCGAATAAAAAAGTTATCACTGCCAAGTCTTGAACCCAGGACCCTATGCACTATAGTCAGAGCAACGCATCACTAAGCCAAATCAGCTGTGTCAGTGCAGTAGTGGATGGCAGTGGCCTTTCCAAAGTAAGGTTGTCCTGTACTGGACAGTAGTAGACCCAGTAGTAGAATGGGTCATGTTTCTAGGCTTTATTCCAGATATCTTAAAAGAATGTAGCATTTGTATTTCTGGGTAGAAGAATTAAAATGTGATTCTGTGCCTTGGAGACTGGAGCAGGTGGAAACAGTTCAGGAGATGAACTGTTTCTGTTGTAATAATGTATGAAGGGGGTCATGCTTTCAATGCTTCAGGTCTTTAATTTATTTCTGTACTGCGCTTTGTTCTCTTTCTAGGTTTAAACAGGGAGGAACACTAATCAGATGGATGTTAGGTTAGGACTGAATGTATTTCTAGGCTTCACAGCACACAATTAATAGCCATTTTATTTGGGTCATGCAGTTTGTTGTTTGAATATATGCAACCATTAAACTAAAAATCAACTACATTTATCTCTCTAGATTCTACTGTGGATTACACGTCATGGGGTAATTAGAGCCGTTGGCATTTTATTACTTTCTGCTTGGATACTCGGAAAAAAAAAAACACTTTGTGTCTTTTCATGTTTTCGAAATCTAGCACTGCAGACAAGAAGTGCATTAAGCAAGTATTTGTCAAGTCGTCACTCCAGAATTTGAGCTTTGTAACCCAAGATAATCTGTTCCACTTTCCTTATGAATGTTTGGAATGGTCTTTTCCTTACATTTCATATACTTCCCTGCTGTCACTGTTTCAGGAAGTGGCTCAGACTTCTGCTGGGCACAGTGCTGTTTGCATTATGCCCGTACCTGGAATCTCGTAAGATCTGCCATGAAAAGTTTGAGATAAATCGCAGGATCTCAGGACTTGAATGTAAAGGTGGTAATATACACAAAGTATTACTTATGTTATTGAGTCTGCCATATTGCAAGCTCAGTTACTATTAGTAGGTTACAGTTACTAGCAAATTAAAATAAGGAAACCTGTTATTTAAAAACACTTTGTTACTATCATCACAAACTGCACTTAACTGCACATTCACATAATGATTTTTTTTAAACCTTGGAACTCAAGTCCTTTACTTAAGCATTTTTTTATAGGCAGCAGTTTTCACAAAAGAGGACATTAGATCACTTTGTGTGTATGTGTGTGTGTGTGTGTGTGTGTGTGTGTGTGTGTGTGTGTGTGTGTGTGTGTGTGTGTGTATGTGTGTTTAAATGCTAAAAACGTGTTGCAAGTAAGCAAATGTGCTGAACTCTCTTCGCCTGCTCATTACACTGACTTATATGAGGTACATATCATAACAATCATACCTCTCAACTGTCCAGACTTTCACAGAATGCCCAGATTTTTGCCTTATATTTTTGGTCCGTTTCTCATAAGATTTGAGGTTTTCTGGAAAGTCACTGAGGATTTAAGTCACTAAGTAATGACAGAAGTTCAAGTTTCAGACTTCAAACCCTTCAGAAAATACACGCTAATGCTAGTTGTTATTCTGTCAACTTTCTAAGTTTATAAGAGCAATATTGTCCCTACTTTTGGACGTTTGACCCCCCATTATTTTTGGCTTTGTCCAGGTTTTTCACAATAAGAAGTTGAGAGATATGCATACAATTCTTTTTTTTTTTGGTCCCCTTGACTTCATTTTACCGACTTGGCTCCCCAGCATTCACACCGGGTCTGGGTCTACCAGTTAGTCTCCTATCCCTTGCACTTCCTCTGGTGTCATGGAGCTTGACCGTCTTTGTATCGGTCTTTTTTTTCTTTTTTCTTTTATCTTTTATATGCCCTACCCACTTCCATTTCCTTCAGCCTTCTTTTATGTTCCAGACTGCATCACTCCCACTATCTTAGTGGCTCTTCTCTGCACAGTCTATGCAGGCCTTTCCTGTTTGAGACCTTCAGAATCATACTCAGCATTCTAGATTCGCTCTTACCAGAGACCTGTAAGATGGAAGAGTAATACCTTCTTCACTTGAGAACCAGGTGCAGTGTGATTACCCACATGCAAATGCAGATGGTGCCAGCAGAGCCGTAGTGTTAGCTTTGCTGTCCCTTACATATCCTCAGACTGAGGAAGTGTAGGCTCCCTACAGTTTTTCCGCTGCATTCACCTGTATTCATCATCTGAGTTTTTAATAACACCCTTCATTCTATTGAGTTCCAGGCAGAAATGGTCATAGTGGGAATGTGTTAGATTAGCAAAATTAGTTTTGTCAAAAGTAAAGTACTTGAGTGCTGTTCTCTGAAACTGACTTCACTGATAGTGAAGTTTGCCTCTTTATACACTGTTGCGCGACTTTGGAGTTGTATGTAAGCTTAGGGGTATGGGAAATGCAGGGGGCCTCTACCTGCTGAAAAGTAAAATTGTGTCCAGTGTTCACTCAAGGTAGTCCTGCTGAGACGTTTTCTAATTTTTTTACCTTTGATGAGTCGGCATAATTCTGGTCATAGTACTGTGATGCAGAAGCAGCGGATTTATTCTTCCTTGATACTATGCTATGTATGATTTCATACTATGTCAGGCAATACTTCCTGACTTTAATTAGGCTGCTGTTTCTAGACGCGAGTCTTGACACATCAAAGCACATATATCTCCCATTTCACCTGTGTAACTGTATAAAAGCATGCATGTCCCTGTATTATTATTTAGTGGTTCTGGTCAGTCAGCGTGTGAACACACTACATGTAGTGAAGCTCAACTTGCATTTCATGCCGTGTTTAACAAAGTTAGATATTGACTGTTGTGTCCTAACATACCAGTTTGGAAAGACTGTATGGCTGCAGACCTGCTTAGAATCACAGAAAATCTTTAGAAATCATCTTTGTGTATTTAAGACAGTGCTTTTTATTTCTGCTCTGAATCTTGCTTTCTTTCCTGCCAGGATTGCACAGAATGGATAGGTTTTGTTAACTCAAAGGACCTATGTTACAAGTTTTAAATAAACAGGAATTTCTGAGAGTAGTAACTCTTAATGTAAATTTCCTTTTGGACGGTTTCACAGACTGACGTTATTTATCCTGTATTCTTCAAACGAAGTTCTTTGTTTCTCCTTCTTACTGTCATTTTCTTCCATTCCCTAGTGCTGTATAATTCTTTCTGCAGACCCCATTCCAGGGTCTGAAATGTCATCTAATGACAGCAGGATAGGACCCATGGAAATATAAATTCTGGACCCTGTGGTGTAGTTATCACTTAGAGTGGGCTACAGACTGTGGCATTTCTCTAGTATGCTTTAGGTCCCCCCTCTTAAACACTTTAGCTTTCAGACTTGTCATTATGTATTTCCAATGCTTGTGTAAAGTCTTAAAAGAAAAGTAGATGGACTTAACCTTTTGAGAATCATATAGCTGGTTTTGCCAAGTTCCAGGACTGTGTCATTTTTCTAGTACTGCAAACATTTTGAAGGAGGTATTTCCTTCAAGAACGTTAACCTCATATTTATGAGACAGCAGAAAATCAGCTAAGTGTTATACCTGTATGACTGTTCATGTTACAAAATAACTGCTTTAACTATAACATTTAGGAAAAAAATTACTTCATGGGCAGAACCCCCCTTGTCTAGAGGGGAGAGAGCTGGCCTGAGGCAGAAGCTGTTCGCTCAAGGCTAGTAATTATTTTTAAGGCTCCTTCTATTTTATTCGCAGGAGCTAGCTACAAAAAAAAAAAAAAACAGCAAAATTCTCATTTCACAGTTTAATTGAAAAAGAGTGATGAGCGGCAGGTGCAACAGCTTCTGTTCATGCCTTCCCTCAGAGGCAGCCCACCCCCTCGAAAATGAATTCTCAAAGGAAATATTGCATTTGGAATTGGGTTTAAAGAAATGTGGCGCTGAATTTTTTTGCGAATGTACTTTATTTCTTGCAAAGAAAAAAGTGGGTTGCTATCCTTGCTATCCATTTTACCCGATGATCTCAAACAACATAAATATACGCTGGGGAATTTTGGTACGTTGAAACACACTGAAATACCCCAACTCCACCACAGCGGAAAAAAAGCGCTCATTAGTTTGTAGATTGAAAAAAGCTCATATTCGTCTGTCTGCATCTTCCCCTTTTTTGCATTTTGGCGTCTTGATAGAATTAAACAAGTCATTTGGTAGAAGGTGTAAAGGACACATGTCCGGAGCAAAGGTGTGTATGTAGAAATGGTGCTTGAGAACTGAGAATTTGTGGAATTGTGGTTATTAATTCTGAGGATGTTCCCCTCTTAAACTACTATATTTGTCACTGTGTGATGTCTATTCTTGTTTCAAGCCCATAGCTGTTCAGTCCTGATGGCTGACCATTTGTCAACATCTTGACAAGGAAAGTTTCACAGGAAATCCCTCCCTTCTAGAATACACAATCAGGTACAGCAGGATTTTACTCGGGGCTGCAGTGTCATGGTCATTACTGACCATCAGTATGGTACTTATTTTCCAGATTTCTTATTCATCAACTTCACACTGGTGCTCTCATTCGCCTGAAGCAGCGGGGGGGGGGGGGGTACAGTGGTCTTTGACATTCTTAGTGGACACAGCTGTACAAATGAGAGGTTGTTTTAGTGACTGAGAAGTAGTGTGCTGCGTATTTCTACAAGCCACGTTGTAGTATCGGAGAAGAAAGTTCAAAGCACAGCTGTCCAGTCAGATGGAAACCTCAGAAAAGTTCTTCACATCTCCTCATTTTTTGTTGTTTCTGCTTACCTCCATTTGTATGCTTCAGTTCCTGTTTCGTCCTACGATTCATTTTTCCATTGAATTTAAATGGGTGTATATGTAAGACCCTGCCTGTGTTTTCCCAATGAATTTAAGTAGCTGTATCCATTCCTGTATACTTGTACAGTCTATTCTCCATGTTTTTTTTTTTTTTTTTTTTTTTTAGAACTTCTTGTCTGTCAGTGCTATAGTTTACCTGTAGGGTTACCACCTGTCCCTCTTTGCGAGGGACAGTCCCACTTTGGGCAGTTGTGTCCTGCAAAATAATCCCCAAAAATAGCAAATGTCCTGAGATTTTAAGACAAAATCTATTTCTTAAGATCTGAAGTAGTTACTTCATTTGTTCTGCAACCTGTGGGTATCGGATCCGAGCCGGCAGCTTCACTAGCTAAAAGATCCGAGCTCCTAGCTCCTCCCCTACCCATAATCCCCTGCTGCCTACTGTATTACCTCAGATCGAGTTTGCCGCGGCTGAAGCAGCTACTTGTGAAGAGCTCCTTAGGCTTGGTGAGATCGTTTCTTTTTTCTCTCAGAGAAAATATCCTTAAATTTAATTTTTGTTGAGTTAGCGTGTGTTGTGGTAGTAACCCCCGAAGTAGATTTAGAGTTTAGAACCTTTTCTGTAGAGTTTTTCGTCTTAGCGTCGCGTGTTGTTCCCCTCCCCCCTTAGTGTTTGGGTGTGTGTATTGTTAAGAAATGGCTGAAGGGCCCAAGTGCTCTGACTTTGGCCATAAGCTCTCCCCAGCTGATGGCCACACTCAGTTTGTTTTGTGCCTGGGAGTGGCCCACTTATCAATGGTTTGCCCAATTTGTGCAGCCTTTAGTCCCCGGGCAATTAGGAACAGGAAGAACAAGCTGATCCTGGCGGGCTTACTTCCCCAGGACTCGGCTTCTTCTTCCTCCCCCTCGAAGGCTAAGGCTGCTTCCGTAGCCCCGGTGCCTTTAGCTCCCCCTGCTCTGCCTGGGATTCAAACTCCCTCTGCTATGCAGGTTTCGGGGGACGCTAGTGCTTCTGTCTCCAAAGAAAAGAGACACAAGGAAAAAGACAAGCACAGGTCTCATAAAAGGCGGGCTGAGGATCATCCCTCAGTCCCCCCCATCTAAAGTGATTAGCTCTCCCTCGAAGGTCTCCGGATCCTCCCCCTCTCGGCTTCGTTTGCCTCGGTTCTCGCCAGAGTCGGAGGAGGAGTACCGGTCTCCTTCGAGGTCGTCGAAGCGGCACTCCCGGCTCGCCTCGACAACTTCCTCTAGGTTGACCAGGAGCCTTAGCGACGCGGACATGGATCGGATGATGCGTCGATTCCTGTAGACCCAAATGCAGATGGGGGTGCTCTTGCCCCCCCCCCTCAGGGGGGGAGTGCAGTCCCTCTCTTTGCTCCGATCACTCCTTCTCCGACCCGCTTTAGGGTTTTGGAGTCATCGAATACGGGCCCTTTCGGAGCCAGGGTTTCATCGGCGCCGATAGCTCCGGTATCTTCGCCGACCGTACCCTCGAGCATGTCGGATCCAAGCTCTTGGGGCCGAGGGCCGAGCATCGGATCCGTGGGGATTGGTATGTCTCCGGTGCAGTGTCAGTCGGAGCACACTTTTCTCTCGGATCCGACCGCTTCAGCTCCGACACCGATCCCTGCATCGGAGCCGAGGAGACTACTTTCGGAGCCTGGGGAAAGTAGTTCTCCTTCGGCTTTTGAGGTAGTGGAGAGGGTGCTGTCGAGGTCTTCCAGATCCCCGGTCCGGGCCTCGGATCCCCCCACTCTCCCTATGCATGTGGGTCTATCCTCCATCATCCATCCTATGGGACAGCCTGCTCAAACCCTCCAGTTGTTCCCTTAGAAGAACAGGACCCCGTGGGTGAGCCCTCCTCCGACAGTCCCACCGAGGAGGTGCCTCGCAAACGGCAGTGTAAAAGGAGGCACTTGGACTCCCCGGAGTCCCTCACCTCGGACACGGATTTGGATGAAGGGGAAGGTTCCCCAAGGTCACCCCCCGAGGATGTCTCCTTTGGAGACATCATGGAAATGTTGCGTATTAGAGGGGGGTGGTCTGCCCAAAAACCTTCCTCAGAAGAATCGGTGTTCCTGGAGGCGTTTGAAGCAGGCCCGTCTACCTCCTGGGTGTCCCCCCCGGCTGACCCCCTGGTGGACTTAATCACCGCCAGGGCGTGGAAAGAGTCCGACACCGTGGAGCCAATCCCTAGACGTCCCAACAAAGTTCTTAACCCCCCCCCCCCCGCAGATAGACAGTCCTGGGCTAAGAGGTCCCCTGTTGACGCCATGTTGGTGGCAGCCTCCACGAAGAAGGAACCCGCACAGGAGAGTTCCTCGGTCCATCCTCTGGATAAGGAATCTCGGGCGATGGACCGTATTGGGAAGCAGATGTTTGCTTCAGCAACCTTCTCCGTAAGGGCACTGAACTATATGGCACACATTATCAAGCTACAGCGAGACTTAATTAAGGAATACGCTGCAGCCCCGCCAGAGTCCATGACGGTCGCTGATAAGAGCACATTTGCGACTCATATGGCCACTCTAAAGTCCATCTCTAACACGTCCATGCGGCTACTCTCTCATGCTACGGAGGGAGCTAATAGGGCTAGCGGAGCCGGGGTAGTCTTGCGGCGTCATGCCTGTCTCTGCCTTTGTGATTTCACGGAACCCTTCAAGGCGTCCTTCGCGAATGCGCCCTTTGACAGATCTTCACTTTTTGGCAAGACCGTATGCGAAACGCTGGTCCAAAGTGAGAAGGATGGGAAGAAGCTGTCTGCCATCGGGGTCCGCTTCTCGAATCCCCAACGATACTTTTCAAGGAATCAGAGGGGACAAAAGAAGTTGTGGTTCTGCAAGTCTCAGCAGTCTCATCCGGCTTCGGACTCCTCGTCCTCTAGAGGCAAAGGAGGACAAGGTGGACGCCGGCCCAGAGGCAGAGGGGGGGCTGCGTAACTTCGTGTCTAGGGTACCTTTCTCGGACAGGCCCACGCAACAGCCCTGAGGGCTTACCCAGCTGTCCCTCTCTGGAGGCAGTCGGGGGGTGTTTATCGGAGCATCTGTCAAATTGGGAGTCCATCACGACAGATCGATGGGTGCTCCGAATCATATCCAGAGGTTACACCATTCCATTCATGAACCTACCCCCCAAAGTCAAGCGCCTCCCCGATGTCCCACCCGATCAAAGGGAGGCAGCAGCTTCAGATGTGTCAAAGCTGCTAGAAAAAAAGAGCCATCCAGCCCGTCCCCCCAGACCAGTCCGGATTGGGCTACTACTCCAGGTTCATTTTGGTGCCAAAAAAGACGGGGGACTTAAGACTGATTCTAGATCTCTCCGCCCTGAACCTGTTCGTCCCCAAGGAGAAGTTCCGGATGGTCACTCTTCAGTCTATTCTCCCCCTTCTTCAGGAGAATGACTGGATGTGCTCTATAGACCTCAAGGATGTGTACTACCACATTCTGATGGACAGACGATCCAGGAGGTTCCTCCGCTTCCGGCTGGGAGACAGTCATTACCAATTCAGGGTTCTCCCGTTTGGCCTCACCTCAGCCCCCAGGATGTTCACCAAGGTCATGGCAGTGGTTGCAGCCCACCTGAGACACCAGGGCATTCAGGTGTTCCCATACCTGGACGACTGGCTCCTTGCCGCCCCCAACAGGCATCAACTCTGTATTACAAGGGATTATGCTCTGACTCTCGTCCAGAGTTTGGGCATAGCAGTGAACCTTCAAAAGTCCTTCCTTCAACCAGTGCAGGTTTTGGAGTTCATAGGGGCCAAATTGGACACGCGCATCTCTCAGGCCTTCCTAACCCCGGACAGGCTCAACAGCTATCACATCAGATCTTAGCCCTTCTTCGAAGCCCAGCTCCTGTGGCGGAGTTAGTCCTGAGGGCACTGGGGTCTATGGCAGTGGCCATCGGTCTCTCTCTTCATGCTCGCCTACGAATGAGGGTCTTACAGTGGGCTCTTCAAGTTCAATGGTCACTAGTGTTTCAACCGCTGAACACTCCTATTCCACTGAGCAGAACTTGCAGGGACTCCCTCCTTTGGTGGCTTCACTCGCAAGAGCTGCAGGAAGGGAGACCCTTTGTATTTCCCCCACCCGAAGCCACGTTGACCATGGATGCTTCTCGCTTCGGGTGGGGGGGCATTGTTCGGGCAGAACCGTCCAAGGCACGTGGACCCCCATAGAGACCGCTTTGCATATCAGTGTCCTAGAGATGAGGGCAGTGCTTTTAGCGTTGCAAGCTCTCCACGACCTTCTCCCTCTAGGGACTATTGCGATCCAGACAGACAACCTGGCTGTGGTCTGGTACATAAACAAACAGGGGGGAACCAGGTCTTATCCCCTCTGCCGAGAAGCTATGAGACTGTGGGAATGGGCGATATCCACCAACCACTTTCTGGTAGCAACGCACATTCCAGGTCAGTCCAACATATTGGCGGACAAACTGAGTCGGGTGATTCTCACCCCGTACGAGTGGTCTCTCAATCCTTCGGTTGCGAAGCAGATCTTCTGCACATGGGGTTGGCCTTGCTGCAATCTTTTCGCCTCTCCGTCAAACACAAAGTGCAGCGAGTACTTCGCAATACTTCCCCCTTCAGGGGAGACCCCGAGAGACGATCTGGTGCATGCTTGGCCACCCGGTCTTCTTTATGCTTATCCCCCCCTCCCGCTTATGACGAAGTTCATTCAGAAAGCACGTCGGTTGGGGAGCAAAGTTATCCTCATAGCCCCATTCTGGCCTCGTCAGATCTGGTTCTCTTATCTGCGGTCTCACAGTATAGTTCCTCCATGGATCCTGGATCCCGGATCCCATTCCATATTTGATTTCGCATCCTGCGGGGATGCCAAACCACGAACCTGCTAAACCTCAAGCTGACTGCTTGATTGATCCAGTTCCTCTGATGGCTAGGACTCCCGGTATCTCATCACCAGTGAAGGCCATTCTGGTGGTGGCCCATAAGCCTGCTACCAGAAAAATTTACAATAGTAAATGGAAACGTTTTTCCATCTGGGCCGAGGGCAAGGGCCTGGATCCTTTTACAGTCCCTGTTCCAACGATTCTGGATTTTCTGTCGCTAATCTTTCAAAAAGGAGCGAGCGCTTCCACTGTTAAGGTACAACTAGCAGCCATTTCCCATTTTCACTTGGGAGATAGACTGGGATCTGTAGCATCTTCAAAGATATGCAAAACCTTCTTGAGGGGCATCTTTCTTTTGAAGCCACCAGTAAAGTCGGTGCTCCCTCCATGGGACTTAACTTTAATCCTACAAGCTTTGACAAGTCCACCTTTTGAGCCTGCCACCTCTGTTCCGTTAAAATTCTTGTCTTGGAAAACAGCCTTTTTAGTGGCTATTACGTCAGCCAGGCGGGTTTCAGAACTCCAAGCCCTGTGCATGAAATCCCCCTACCTCATTTTTCACAAGGATAGAGTGTCTCTCAGGACTAACCCGTCTTTCCTACCAAAGGTGGCTTCAGAGTCAAATATTAACCAGTCAATCAATTTACTGGTATTCTTCCCAAATTTTCAGAACAAAGGGGAGTATACATTGCACAAACTGGATGTACACAGGCACACGTTTCTACCTGCACAGGACTAAAGATTTTCGCAAGTCTGATCAGTTATTTGTGTCTTTCGCCAAATCAGCTATGGGAAAGGCAATTTCTAAAGTAACCCTAGCTAATTGGATTTCTCAGTGCATAATCCACGGGTATACGTCCTCAGGTGAACCAGTTCCTATGGGAATTCATGCTCATTCAACCCGATCCATTGCCACATCAGCAGCCTTCTGGTCCAGGGTTCCTCTGGACGACATATGTTCAGCAGCTACTTGGTCCTCTTCTCATACGTTCATTTCCCATTATAAATTGGATATGATTTAGAGGAGTAGGGCTTCCTTTGGCTCTGCAGTGCTTCGGAATATCCTTCCGTAAGGCCACCCAGGGTTATTTTATAGGTAGCTGGGGACTCTGTCCCACAGGTTGCAGAACAAATGAAGTAACTACTTCAGATAAAGAAGTTATGTACTCACCATAACGTTCCATCTGAGTAGGTACTTCATTTGTCTGCAACCGACCCCCCCTTCATGCCCCCTAACTATATCATGATACCTGGTCACCTGAAAAAATGTTATTTTTTCATGAGGTTAGGCAATATTTGATCCTCTGTTGAAGGTGTGAATTTTTAGACTGAACAAACTTGATCTGAGGTAATACAGTAGGCAGCAGGGGATTATGGGTAGGGGAGGAGCTAGGAGCTCGGATCTTTTAGCTAGTGAAGCTACCGGCTCGGATCCAAGGTCGGATCCGATACCCACAGGTTGCAGACAAATGAAGTACCTACTCAGATGGGACGTTATGGTGAGTACATAACTTCTTTTTTTCTTTAATAATTGCATAAAACAGTTATTTTGTATCTGAAACACATTAATATTATATCAGGTAGGATAAGCAACTCAAATGCTACAACAAAAAGCATTTACTTTGGCAAAAAAGTGGAGTTCTGTCCTTTGCACTGGCCATGGGTATGTTTTGTCCTGCAGAATCTCACATTTCTACAAAAAATGTCCCACTTTGGACATTTTAAAAGGTGGCAACCCTATCTACCTGTACATTACTTGGAAAGGTGAAACCTTTCCGGTTAAGTCTTCTACAGTGCCACTTGAAAATAAATTTAAAAGGAACAGCTGCAGTACTGACCCTTGTGGTAGCTCTCTGCTGTCATCATTCATCGGAGTGGACTTTGTATATTGCGATTGTCTAGAAATTTACCCTATGCTAGCTCAGTAGAACCCACTCCAAATGTGCATGATTTCTTTTGCAAGCATATTGTACTGTGTCACACCACCAAAAGCTTACACCTCATCTCCAGCATGTATGTTATCCAGTAGTGCAATTAGTCAATGTTCTGTCTTTGCTTTGTTGGATATAAATTTCCAGTTGTGAAACCAGACTACCTGTATCCTCATGCCTAGCTAGGTTTCCAGGTACTCTTTCTATTCGCGGTGATTCATTAATTTTTCCTATAACTGAAGTCAGTTTGACAAGTTCATAGTTTCCAGCCTATGTCCCTCTCCTTCCCAGGGAATCAAATCTCTCTTATCGTTATCAGGAATCCTTTTTTTTTTTTGTTTGTTTGTTTGTTTATTTTTTTTAAGTGATTTTTTTCCCACCATGCTTACCAACCATCGGTTCCCCCTCTGGTCTTTTTTTGCTCCCACCCCTTGAAGGACCAAGCCTTTAATGTCTCCTCTACCTGCACCCAGTTTGCCCAGTTGTTTGCCTGGAAATCCCAATCCTTGGCAAAATTCAGGTGGTCAGGAGTAGATCAGCTTGCTGGTTCTGTAGGGTGGCCTAAGCCCTCCACCTGCAGAGTACCCCCTCTTCTGTGGCATCACTTTCAAGTTCTGCTATAGCTGCTGTCTGAGGGGAAGTGTACTTTTACATGCTGAAGTTCCCTCAGCTTCACTGTGACACACACAGCAGCTTGGATTTACTAGGCTCGAGCTCCATGGGATGAACACATAATGGTCCCACAAGGTGTCACTCATGTGGCCAGCCGTAGCCACCTCCCTACCCCCATGACACGTGAGCTGACAACTGCTGCTCACTTCCATCCTCCTCCAGCAGCTCCAACAGATGCTTGAGGTGCTAGTCGAGGTTTTATTTCTCTGTGCCATGGAGCTGATTCTCCTTCAATAGATCGGGAGCCCTTTTGTTCCCCCTTTACTTTGGGAGTTCAGGCACTGAGGCAGGAGCCAGTTGGAAGGGAGTCATCATCCAGGCAACCATGGATGTAACTGTGCCATCACTCACTTGTGTAGGTATGAGCAGTGAGTTAGTTTTTATTTTAGGTCCTAACAGTACACATGGTGTCTGATATGAATGGCTGTGTCACTGTAGGACTGTTCTGTAAATCCACCTCAAGAGAGCTGGTTCTCCCACCCACATTCTGGTGTGGGCTGCTGTCAGCAGTTCGCTAAGGCAGGCTTACATCACCATTAATGGCTATAACTTCATCAGCTGCAAGCTTCTGGTTATATGTGTTAAAGCAGCCACCCAGACCAATCTGTCCTGTCAGGGTAGCAGGCCAGTGCTAACCACTCACACCTATCCCCTTCCCTACCCAGCTCTTTTAGCCGCTCAAACTGCTATTTAAATTTGAGCCAACTGGGTCATAGTCAAGGCATTATCCTTCTGTGTCACAGAACCAGACTTTCCCTTATTAGGAATGTTGCTCTGTTTCTCACTTGATTTGTTTGAACTCTGAAGTGGTTATAGTGAAACACTGCAATTAAGTTACACTAGCAACAAACTCCATTTGTTTTGAGTGCATGTAGTACAGTCTTCCTTTAGTAAACCTATGGCACATACCTTGCTTTTTCAGTGAGCAGAAGGAGCTAAAAGCAATTTAGTTTACATAATACAAGATAAGTCATACGACTGTCAGAATTTAAGGAGGTAGAGGATAGAATCCAACACCCTGTTCTGTCACTGTACATACAGAGGTTTTGAACAGGATGTCCAGAAATTGGAAGGAGGAGTGTGTGTGTGTGTGTGTGTGTGTGTGTGTGTGTGTGTGTGTGTGTGTGTGTGTGTGTGTGTGTGTGTGTGTGTCTATACACGCGTACATGTGCGTGTTGGGCCAAAGGATGGCGCTGACAGGAATTATTACAGCATGAATATCTGGAAGGAGAACACCTTTTTGTTTAGTTACATACTTTTTGATTCTGAAATGCTGTGGAGACTGTCTGGGGGAGATACATGCACATACAAAGCATCTGCAAACTGCAAGGCATCCATCTATGCTGCTGGTGACCATGGTTTGCAAACAGGCTTGTTGCACTTGAAGCTAACTTTGTAGATTTTGGTAGAAATAAGAGACCTTGCAGACTGCAGCCTATAAGGGGGGGGGGGGGGGGGTGTCAGGAGCATCCTGTGAATCACACATTAATACGTGCAATATGCTGCATGTGTAACAGCATCATTGCACATCAATCCATTTGTTACGGAGCCTGACTTCTCATGCAACATGATGATTCCCAGCACCTTGTTTTTGCTTCCATGCCCTAGGATGAAGTAGCAGTAAAGGCTGTTCCTTTCAAGAAGTCAGGCCCACTTGATGAGGGGATACATCTGGGAATACTTGGCAGTGAGCAATTAAATAACTTAAGAAAGATTGGAGAGAGAGCAAGGTTTGAAGAAAACCAGGATGGTGGGGGCTGGGTATGTGCATAAAATAAAGGTAAGTAAGCAGATTTTTAAAATGTAATGAATCTTTGTTCTCCTGTCCTAACTGTGTATTTTATATCCGTATGTTGGTTGGATGCTGAAGTGGTGTGCATTTTTCAATGAAATGTACCTTTATTATGCAGCTTTTCTAAACCAGAACTCTTTGTTTACAACTTTTCTCTTTGTATATTGCAGGTAGAAGATGCCATGCTTATGTTTGACAAAACAACAAACAGGCATAGAGGTAAGAGTAAAGATATTTTTTATAGTTGGGTTTCTCTCATGCATACGTATATTACATGTATATAAACAGTAGTGTTATTTTGGAGTTATACTTGAGGTACATGTAATGCACCAACAAAAGAAGAAGGAAGAATTTGCAGTTATAAATAAAATGTTTGTAAACTACCTAGAAAAAAACATATTCAGAGTTATTTTTTTCTGGCTTCATACTACAGGTGTAACATCCATTTATTTTCTTATGCTGTTATAGACTGTGACAACTGAAAGATTTCTGGAGTCATGAACAGGTGGGGAAGAGTTCAGGATGTTATAGTACAATGCTGTAAGAAGATTAACTGTCTTCCTGCCGTCAATTTCAGTAACTGAGAAAACAATGCCCTCAAGTTCACATAGTTATGATATCTTAAGCTTTAGTGATGTGCGCTCAAGTTTTTTTTTTTCTCAGAAAATAGAGACATTTTAAACAGACAGCTGACCTCTTTTCTTTGCTAAGAACAAAAATCATTTTCTCATTTGCATGTGGTGAAAAAAAGAAATAAAACTAAAAGGAGATGTTTTTCATGGTGCTCTGTGGATAATTTGCAAACTGCTGTTTGTGATGCTGGTGGTTAAAATATGTTAGACTTAAACAAAAACCCATACAGCTGTAGGCATTGTGAGAAAAAAGGCATTAAACATATTAAATAACCATTAACCATGATAAATATGCCACTTGTTTTTACAAGTCTCATTTCAGGAAATTAATGAATTATTTTTGAAAGGCGTATACCATGGTGTGCCTCTGACTGTGCTCATGACGTTGTCACCTTTGCATGTTCCATACTTTCATTTTGGAATTCTTTTACTGCTTCGAAACCATCCACTGCCATCTTAGGGGACTTGTTTGAAAAAAAAAAAAAAAACATAGATGCACGCATGTTTGTATTTTGCGTATTTGTGTTATGTTCACAGTATATTTGCAAAAGCATTATTCTGCAGTAATTTGAGGGTTTGAATAACAAAAACACTGAATATTTGAAAGTAGGAAACTGGAACATTAGATGCGTCACCCACTCACCTGATCACAGCAGCTGTGCCATCTGGACACCCTACATATTCACCCTGCTGTAAATGGCAGTGTCCAGTAGCATTAACAGTGGTACCTTACTGCCCTTACTGCAGCTTCATTCCTAACTCCCCTTCTAAATATACAGTTAGATGTGGAGACATATGAATCTGAGATAGGCATGAATAGCACCTTTGTGGCACTTTTTCTGCAGTTGTGGTGAAATTATTTATACTGATGGATGACTTTTGGGAGACATTGGAAGTAACATGGATATTCAGTATAACCCAGTAGATGATTTTTGGAGATGTGCCAGATGGGCCTGCCCCCTATGTTTGGCACTTGGTCACTAAATTAGTTTTGATGTGGTAGTATGGGTGGTCAGTTTCTTGTTCCGTAGAAACAAGGTATGCTGTAGCACATTTCTTGCTGAAATGTAATGCTGACACACAGGAATATTCCAGTTGTGCATAGTTATCAGTTGGATATTAAAAAGCAGTTGTATTGCATTTCACTGCACAATACATCTACTGCTGTTTGGAGATTGACTTATATGAACAAATAAAACAGCAGTATTTAACTATGGCTTTGCTATAAAACGGCCATATAAAGGTACAGTGTGATACAGGGCCACTTTGATTGGTTATTGGGCATCGACAAGACATTAATGTATTTTCTAAAAAAAAAAAATGGAACTTCAGTGAATGTGAACATACTCTTCAAACATAAAAATAAAGTAATGTTTGTTTTAAAATGTGCATTTTAAAAAGTGTGATGCTATTAGAATTAATTTTAGAATTAGTTGTAATAATTCAGTGTAGTAATCCCTGCAAATAATGATAGATGTATTGTGGCACAAACTGTGTCAGGGTACTGTGAGGAGTAAAGTAACACAGCAGATGTGGGAGTTACAAACGTAAATTGATGTTTTGGTCTACTGAACCTTTAGGAGCTGCTGCTGATCATTCATTGTCTCTAGGAGTCAGAGCTAGATAAGATAGCGCACTGTGTGGACGGATGTTTTTTTTTCCCACTGCCCACCCACTTTTCCACCCTACACACCATTTTGGACAAAGCTCATGGCCTTCTGCAATCACATGTATTCTTGCAAATGGTCATTGTAATAAGCATTGTATTCTTGTGTCTGTAACTCTCCAAGTCACCTTTAGGGGTAGGCACTTTGGTAATGTGAAATATGTTCCCCCCCCCACCCCCAGAAAAGACAATCCAGCCAAGTCTTCTTCCCCATATCTGGCCAACTGGCATCTGCCTCACTAAATGAGTTTATGCCATCAGTAGTATGGACAGTTGACTCCTTGTTCATAGGTATGTACTAGGCTAACAACCACCAGGGCCTTTATAAGTCTAGCCGTGCAACCCAACCCAACTGTGTCCCTGTGTATCATGGGAGTTTATTAGGCGGGGGTATGTTAGGAAGTTTTTAGTGGTTATGTGTGTTTGTGTGTGTGGGAGGGTGTTATTTTGGGGATTACTGTCTGTCTGAGACATTGGGGACAGACCTAGGGTGAATTTCTAATTTCCCATCCATATGTAAAGGTTATGCTTAAATAGGGTTTGGAATGGACTTTGGAAGTGAGACTGCTTCACATGGTTGGGGAGCATGTTCCAGAGCATTGGGATCCTCGTGTTTGGCTCAGTAACATGCATTATTTATGTCACAAGCAAAATTTAAATCCTTGGATCCAGTGTTTCTGATGCTGTTCATTTTGTGGATGGTGCAAAAGGTCCATCAGTGCTGGATCTGAAGATGCCTTGCATGCCAGGCATAGATCACCTCTCAGTAACCTGTAGAACACCAAGTACAGATATAGGGCTTTAAGGCAATCTGTATATGACAATGTGTTTAATTCCTGGATTCTCTTGTTAAGGAATCTTTGTGGACAATTCCAGCTGTTGCATATGGCTGGTCAGGTACATGCCGAAGGGGGACATTGTACTCCATGACTGGCCTGATATGGGCTGAATAAAGTGGCACTATGACTTCCTTGGACCTGGATGCTATGCCCTTATTTATAAGTTGGGCAACATAGAATGATTTTCCTTACTACCTTGGCCACATGTTGGTCAAAGGCCAGATTACTGTATACATATGTTCCCAAATCCCTGACTAGTGGGCCAACTCTTAGAGGTGTCTTATTGATGGAATAATTAGCCTGGATGGCAGTTTTCCCAAAAGGCATATAATGCATTTCTTGTCATTGAGTTTTATTGTAACTTAGGCACCAGTCATTTGTCTTGTTAGACCCTCTTATAAGATGTTTGTGACATGGGGGAAATGTTTGATAGCTCACATTTGCAGTAATCTGTGAACTTGGTAATCTGTGAACTTGGTCAGCCAGAGGGCCTTGACATTAGCCTTTACCTCTGAGAAGTAGATGCCAAATAGTAGCAGTCCTGAGCCAGCTGGCAGTCCAGCAAGTTATGTTGGGGTTTATGCTTAGTTTGATGAATTAGTCAACTATACCTGAGTTGAGTATTGTATTGAAAGCCGTAGCCAGGTCCAGGTAGGAGGTGTATACCATTATCTCCTTGTCTTTTGCCATGGTGACCTTCTCAAAGAAGTCCACCAGGTTTAGTAGGCATGACCTTGCCTTGACAAAGCCAAACTCGGTCGGGGCCACTGCCGTGGTGACCTTCTCAAAGAAGTCCACTAGGTTTAGTAGGCATGACCTTGCCTTGACAAAGCCAAACTCGGTCGGGGCCACTGCTGTGGTGACCTTCTCAAAGAAGTCCACCAGGTTTAGTAGGCATGACCTTGCCTTGACAAAGCCAAACTCGGTCGGGGCCAGTGTCCAAAGGTTCCAGGTTGTTTATTTCTTTGTTGATCATTTTCATGATAATTCATTCCACAGCCTTCCATATTAGACTAGTAATTTCTGGGGTCAGTTTATGGCCCACTCTTGTGAAGTGGGCTAACCATTGCAGTCCTCTATTCTTATGGTATAAAGTCTGTTTGAGGCTATAGTTGAGGAGTGACTCAAGTGGTCCTGATAAGACATGTTTCAAGCTGTTCAGGAGGTATCCCGGGATGTTGTTGGAGCCCATTGAAGCTATGTTTTTGGCCTTAGCAACCTCTGCCAGGTCCTGCTCCCTGTTAGTAGTTGGGTGGGTTATGCTAGTAGGTATTTCATGGATGGAGGCAGGGGTGGGGATGAAGTTTGAGATGAATTTGTCAGCCAGCAAATTCGCTATATAGCTGTGCTCAGTGAAGGTAGCAGCACTGACCACCAGTTTGGCACACTGATGTATGCTGCCTGTAAGTTTTTGGACATAGCTGTGGAAGGCCTTGTTGTTGTCTTTAGCCTATGACACTATGTTGACCTCGTGACTAGCTTTGTTGGACTTCATTAGTCCTCTTAGTTTCCTGTTTAGTTTAATAAGAGAGCTCCTGTCAGTCTGGGAGTTACTCTTCTTGATTTTAGCCATGACTTTTTTCCTTTTGTTACATATCTTATTAAAGTTAGAATTCTATCAACGTGTGTTTTTAGAGTTTGTTTTGGGCAAGCTTCTAATAAGGTACAGCAGCCAATATATAACCATTTATATGGCAGTACAGAGTCTCTGAACAGTTCCACATAGGTTGCTGTGAACTCAGAGCTGGGACGGGCATTTAATTTTGGCAAACTATCACTTAACAGGATGTAGTTTGCTTTGGTACAGTTCCTAACTGTTACAGGGTTTGCTTCATTTTACAGGGTTTGCTTCATTTTTTTCCACTGATTTGACCCTGGTAAGTGCTGTGTAATTTTTCTGCAGGTCTGGCGTTGCCAGGATCTGTAATGCTTTCATTTTAGAAAATTGAATTTTACTAAACAGTACACTAGTAACCCTTTTGCCTTTATTATATTCACAGTGCTTTACTGTGTACCCCATCAGTTACATATAACGTGCTGTATATAGTATTGTGCTACACTTCATTTGTCATGTAGGTTTTGTGCAGACTGTTTGATAAATATTAGTAGAAACGTACATTATTAAAGCAGTACAACTTTGCTGTCGGTATTGCAGTGTGTACACTCCCACAGTCTGGATTATAGTACTGCACATCGGTAGTGCAATGTGTACACTCCCACAGTCTGGATTATGGTACTGGCATTAGTGTTATGCAGACTGGATACATTTAAATGTGTTAGAATGTATGACTGTTGCATTAATACAGTAATCTTCATGAATGTACTATTTACATATTTATTTACTTTTGATACTCACGTAGATACTTTAATCAGCAGTGTCAGTAGCTCAACAGGTAGCACACATGCCTTTGGTCATGGAGACTAGAAGGATGTGGGTTCTAGTACCACTGCTGGTAACTGGATTAATTTTCAGATTGCTGACATTGCAGTGGAATATGATGGGGGTGCTCCACCCCTGAGTAGTGTCCTTTGGACGAGATTTTAAACAGAAGTCCTATCTGCTTGAGATGATGGTAGCTCATCTGGATGTAGAAGATCCCATGGTACCCATTGGAAAGAGTACAGGAAGCTCCCTGATGCCCTGGCCACATTTCTCATAGTAGTGTGAGTACCACCTTGAGTCTCTCATGAAAAGAGGCAACTAGCCTAGTGGGTCTAACCTGGTCAACAAAGGATAAATAAATAAAACTAAAAAAGTAAGCTGTTTTGGGAATGACACAGACTTTGAGTACAGTAACATAAGATATATTATAATACCATAAGCAAAGTATACAGTTAATTTTTATGAAAATGGGTGTTGCCTGCATGTGTATTGCATGCACACCTGTGCAGTAGTAACACAGTTACCTCTTCATGCACTTTGAGGAGTGTAGAACCTTTTACAGTACCACATGTGTTATCCTAGAAATTTTATCCAGGTTTAGGTAGCAACAGGTTGTACAAAACATGTTATTTTACTCCAGTGCAACAGCACATTTCACATGTAGTTCATGTCACACTAATACAATTGATGTTAAATTAACTCAGGGAATCTCTTTTAGGTCTTTCGGCTTTTCCCGGTTTGGGGTCGCCACAGCAGAAATCAGGTCCGCTAATCATTGGCAGTGAATTTTTACGGTGTCGAGTTGCCAGCCCGGCGCCCAACCTTCAAAGAAGACACACCCACACATGCGCGCACCTACCTGCATATCTTTAAATTTACTCGACCGCGGGGAGTCATGCAGACTCCACACAGAAGGCGCACCAGCTGAGAATCGAACTGGAGAGCCTCTTGCTGTGAGGCAACAATGCTAACCGTTGTGCCACCACGGCCTCCACTAACTCAGGGAACCTCTACCTCAGTTTTAATGAAGGCTTTCTGTAGCGAAGCTATGCAGTGCATTATTATAAAATGCAATACAGTGAATGGCATGGCAGACCTAAAAACAGACCGGGTATTTACTTGAATGTATTCAAGCCCTGTGGCAGTCTAAATACCTGGTAGTAGAAGTAAAGAAATGTTCTTTTCAGTGCTTCATCTTGCAGTTGAGATATGCAAAATTTAGAAAAACATTGCTTCAAAGAATTGCAGAGTTCTGTTCATATGAATTGTACCTCAGCTGGACATTTGGAGAGTACAACCAGTTTTCAAAGGCTTTTTATGCTGCATCTACTGTACTGTTGTTGTTGTTGTTCATTTTGGACCCCTTCTCCAGTGCAAATTATAAAGATGCAAAACTGTTCGGTGCCTGTGCTCCACTCAGTGGGAATTGGGAATCTGACAAAAAAAGTCACGTGAAAGTCCCATTCCCAGGTCTATATAACATAACATTATTTACATGAAGGTATGGAATGGTACAAAGCATTTGAAAAATATGGAAGAAAAACACAATGTTACAGCGCAGAGGAAATCATTCATAAAATATGCAACTCTAATGCTGCAAAAATGTGACCGAAAACAGTGTGTGGTGACAAAACATTGCACACATCATCATTATCTGTAGCCATTCAATTGTCAACATTTCAAAATAATACATTAAAAAGTGTTGCTTAGAGAATCACTCTGAAATGTTAGCGTGTTATGCAAATCTGCTAAACTGTAGCATGGCATACTTTTCTGTCGTATTTAAACATTTTCAAATCTGCTTGTAACTGAGAACAATAGGATATCAGATTGGTTGGACCTTTAGGTTTGCAGTTTGATGCAGGTGAAGGAAGCAGTTTCAGTAGAATGTAGATGAGACACACTTCTCTTCTGGATGGGGGCCCTGTTAGCTGTTAACTTCCATGGGTTGTTGCTAATTACTAAAATAAGCTATCTAAAAAGGTCAAGATGGCCATTATGAATGGGACATGTTGGGACAGTTACACTGACTGACATTACATCATTTGTATGTACATTTGAAGAGTTACTTATCGCTAAATGAGTGGGGTTTTATTTGCTTTGCAAAATGACTGCAGCTTTTAAACCACTTTAGTGTGTATTGTTGCATGCAGCCAATCATCACCACAATAATTAAAAAAAAATTTTGATTTAAATTTTTACAGTCGGTAAGGCATTTTTTCCCATGTATCAGTAAAGGGTTGTTTTAGAATGCTGTGTTTATAAGTTGGATATTTCCAACAATATCCAGATATTTGATTTCTAGCAGATTGAGTTATTTCATACCCGCGTTATCCTCACACTGCTTATAACTCTTTTTTATGAAGGTCTTACAAGAGAGACAGACGTTATTAAAGTAGGGGATAAACCCTCAGTATGTACAGATTGTCGATTAGCCTTTTTGCCTTCAGCTTTTGCTCCTTTGTTCTTGAGCACTTATGTACACCTATAAATTAAAAACCAGTGCACCTGATGCAGATTTCAGCAGTCACACCTTTGGAACGTGCTCATGCCAACTGGCTGTGCACACTGACTCCTAGGTGACACAAGGCAATCGTTTTTTATGGTTAGGGACACCTTAGTCTTTCTCCTGTGACCAGCTAGGTTCAGCAGTTTGAAACATTAGCCTAGTACCTACAAGTATAATATTGTTGCATTGCATTGTATTGTACAGCTGTAACTAAAACCTTATCTGTAATAAAAAAAAAATACAAGGATAGTGCATTTTTATTGGCAGTAACAGATATTAACAGTTCCTGTGCTGATTTTAAAATATTGCAGTGGTATCATGCTGTGATATTGTGCTTCAGAATAAACTACTTTTGTCATGTTGTCTAAGCAAGGAATCAGGATGGGTCTCTCTCTCTCTCTCTCTCTCTCTCTGTTGGTATCTTGCATTTTTCCAATTTTGTTTTGAGGGACAGGGATGCAAATTACTTCTATTTAAGAAGTAAAACACAATCTGTATTTTTATTTTTGTTGGTATAGAGCCAAAAGTAAAGAATTAAAACATAATCTGTAATTTTGTTTGGTATAGTATAGTGAGTAAGGCATTTCAGATTTATATTATTTATACCATCAGGCACACTGTCTGGTTAAATGACTTGCTCAGAGTCTCACAATGCACAAATAGAGTTAAGTGGCATATGGAGGTAGAAGGAATCAAACCCGGCGTCCTTGACTACAAGAAGCAGCTTATTAGGAGGTTAGAGCCTTATTCATCTACTAACTGCCAGAGACGTTCACACACTGTTCATTTCTTTGATAAATCCCCAAAAGTTAAATGTCAGTGAGCTTTACAGTCAGTCAATAATGCCAGTCATTAGAGTTCTGTGCAATATTAATGTACTGCTTCTTGTAGTCAAAAGTAGAGGGTGTGGACTCTTTCACCTTCATTTACCTACTGTCTGACTTTAAGCAATATGTAATTGATGGTCATATCTCTGTGTTTGGCTGTTTTAATATTTGGTTCCTGCATAGCAGTATTCTACTTGTAACTTATGAATTAGTGTAGTGGCTTAATGCTGCCATTTTCTGTGACAAGAGTGCATGGTTTGAATCCTTAATAAACCAAAAATACCACTCCGCAGCCGATGTTCTACAACCCACGGTGACAGTTTATTTGAAATATTCCAAAGGACATAAAACCACAAGTAGTGAATAAGTCGTCAAGCACTTTCGGAATCAAAACTTCATCAGAACAGTTCAGCATCAGTTGCAGACAGACTTTTATACCAAATTCATCCAATTAATCAATAATTGGTGTTCTATTTGAAAAAATAAAGTGACAGTGCTTGAATTAACAACACTCAAATTTAAAAAGCATAAGTAGTCAACCCCTTATCTCATTTAAAAACATATTAAAAGGACTTTTAAGAAATAAAATGTAAAACATACAGGTGAGTACAAAGATAGAAAGGTAAAATATGCTATCAAAGTTTTAATGCCCTGAACTTTAGTTCAGGTTTATTGCTAATATGTTCGTTTATACCAGGGAGTTCAGTAGCATTAAGTTTATGTTGCCACCTAACTTCTGTCCTTAATAAACTGTTAGTCCAGTCACCACCTCTAAAATTCTTTCCAACTACCACTAAAATAGCAAATTTAAAAGAGTGAGTGGGATTTATGTGAATATGTTTAAAAAGTGCATTTTTTTCATCTTTTTTAAAAATGCTGTAACAATGTTCATAAATTCTTCTGCTCAATCTTCTCTCTGCCTTGACCACATAGAAATGACCACAGTCTATACATATAGCCAAGTAAACCACACCGGTTGTTGTACATGTACCTGTAGCAAAGGTAACCTCTATCTTGTAAGGTCCTAGATGTAACTTAGGGGTGTCAAAAATATATCTACAGTAGTCACATGTACCACATTTTGTGGTTCCTTTCAATTTTCTTTTACTATTTAAATGTGGATTTTCAAGTAAAAATTTTAAATTGTTGTTAATCCTGTAAGTAAACAAAGGTTGGTCTCCTAAAATATTTAGTAAATCTCTATTTCCTTTTAACATAGTCCAGTTGTTTTTAATAATATTCTTAACGTAACCAGAGGTTTCACCATATGTTAATACCATTGCTTGGGAAAAATTATTTTGGGTTTCCTGTGTTTGAGAAACTGTGTCTACAGTCACCCCTAATAAAGGTTTGTATCTAAAACCCCATTCTTTAATAACCTGTTCCCGAATCTGGGAAACAAGGTCAAAGGGGTAACCTCTCGCTAAAAACATGTCAAGTAATAATTGGGTTTCAGCTTCTACCAATGGAAGGTTGGAACACATTCTAGTAACTCTAACAATTTGTCCCTTAACAATGTTTCTTTTCACGAATGTAGGGTGGTTACTTGTAAATTCCAAATAATCATTCAAAAAAGTGGGCTTTCTATAAATACAAGACTGAAAACTATTAGTATGGGATTCTTTAGTTAAAGTTACATCCAGGTAATTTATCTGATTGTCACTAGTGTTACCTGTACATTTAAAATATTCACATATCCCATTAAGATAATCAAGTAGTCTCTCATGTGATCCCCCTTTTTTCCATAAAATAAAGACGTCATATAAAAATCTTAGGTAAAGCAGCTACTCCTCCTTTAAAAAGGTGTTAAAAAAAAAGTAAGATTCCCATCGATACATAACTAAGTTGGCAAAAATGGGCGCACAACTATTGCCCATTGCCACACCTTTGACCTGTCTAAAGAATTCACCACCAAAGCTAAAAAAGTTATTTTTCAAAATTAACTCCATGAGTTCCATTATAAAGTTGATCATTCCACCGGTTAAGTTACTTTTAGTTAGTAAAACATCTTGAAACATTTGTAAACCTTCATCGTGTGGTATAGAGGTAAAAAGATCTACTACATCCATGGTGGAAAAACATACATCTTCATCATAAAAGTCACTTTTAATTTGCCTTAAAAAATCCCAAGAGTCAATCAGAATGTAATCAATGGGAGCTAAAGCAGGTCTAACTATCCTATCAATAAAAATGCCTAGGGGGTAAGTAATACTGTTATGCCCAGAAATAATAAGTCTGTAAGGGGGATCAAACAAGTCTTTATGTGTTTTGGGAATACCGAAGGCTATTCGAACTGTAGGGTGGTCAACATTTAAAAAGTTAAAAACCTCTTCATTAATAGCCCCCTGGTATAACGAATCCTCCAACATTATTTTAATTTTCCTATAAGAAAGGTTAATTTCATTCCTTGAAGCAAGTTCATATTTCTGTTGGTCATTCAACATACAAGTAATTTTGTTGTGGTAATCCACTGTATTTACTATGGCAATACCCCCACCTTTATGTGGTTTCATATATCTTAGGTTGTCATCATCCCTTAGTTTATCTAACAATATTTTCTGATTCTTAGACAGGTTAAATACTCTACATTTATATTCGTTTAGTACCCTATAAATTTCCTGTGAACATACATTCTCAAAAGAGTGTAAAATAGGAAGTAAGGGAGGATTGTAACAACTTTTATTTTTTGTTATATGATTCAATTCCCTAAAAGTGTCTACCTCTATTTTGTCCTTATTTAAAAATTTTAAATTTAACTTCCTTACAAAGATTTTTAATTCAGTTAATGTCTTGCTCACATCTTCCTTATCTGAGGGTACAAACTGAATCCTTCACCTCCCTTTTTACATTAATCTGACAGTTAAAACTGAGAGTTAAGTCTATTATTTTTAGTTTCAGTTATTTGTAGTGTGTGATGTAGGGTTCGAGTCCCGTCCGTTCCTCATTTGCCTACTCTGTGGTCTTGAGCAAGTCACTTAACCAAACAGTGCTGTGGGGCATCTGGAAGTTTGGCTTAGGCTCCTCAATGGTTGTCTGGACTGCAAGTCTGTAACTAACTACCTATGAACCAGAGTAGTTATGGTGTAAAGGAAATGAACTTATTGTAGTAAACAGGAACATTATATGAGACATATTATTGGGGTATGATCCTTACTTCCTTGTTTTGTTGAATGCTGTCAGTGTGTTTATTATTTAGCTGTGAATAACTTGACAGCATGATGTCTGAGTTTAAAGTTAATATTTTAACTATGAATACATTTTAATTTAGCTTGTTTTTGCCCACACTTGTGAAATGCACTGTGTTTGAGCTAGAACAATTTGAGTAAGGCTATGAACTGTTGAAGAGCTGCTTGCTATAGTACACCTTTGATGCCCCCAGAAAATGGTTGTCAGTGTTTTTTTTTTTAAATGAAATCCAAAGCTGTATGATAATTGTAAAAGAAAGGAAGAAGATAGTATGTACACTTATAGGTTTGAACAGTTTTTAAGGTAATTGGAGAAAGTCATCCAAGTAATGGAATATTGGTACGGTATAATATGGCCGGCAGGGGCCTGATTCATTGACTTTGGCAGTGTATGCTGCAACAATTCCTAATTATCAGCCATTCAGGTAGGTCAGAAGGGATAGCTATTCTTGATGACAAAGAAGACATAGGGAGGTCAAAAATGAGATGTAGGTGTCTTGCAAGCATGTAAGCCGCCCCCAAAAGAATATGTTGTATGCAGTAATATTTTTGATTTTTGTATGATTTGTGGGTTGTTGAACAAAAGCTGCTGCAGCATTTATATTTGTTTTTTTTTTTCATTCCACTAAAGAATTAAATAGTTATTTAAGATGCCTGATCAAAAAAAATTGCCAGCCTAGAGAGGTAAAGCCATGACAATGACTCCAATTTAATGAGCATTTTCATTCCAAATATAAAACAAGAACTTTATTAGATTAAACATTTATGCACCATTTCCTTTTTTTTAAACTTGTCCACTGCCACCATGTGGCCAAAAGTTAATTACTTGAAAGCAAAAACATTTTCTTTCAAACCACACAACATATAAATACATTATAATACAATTTAAAAAAAAAATCAGTTAAAACATGTTAAATTATCGCACATCAAAAATTACCACACACACAAATGTAATAAAAAAAAGAGTAAAAAAATGTATAATGTAGTCCTTTTAAAAATTACATTTTGAAATTGAAATCTTTTTTGTATTGAAATCTTATTTATGCCCAAGGGACTAGAGGCATTCAGTTCAGTGTGCCAGTGAAACTCCCTGGCTTCAAACTTGGCATGCCAATCCCCTACCCTTAAATCCAGTAGTACACTTTCCAAAACAAAGAAAAAAACTGGCAATTTTTTATGCTTGTTACCTTTCTGTTCACCTGTTTGGACAAATATTTGGTCATTAATGTACTAAGATTGTGTGATATAGTCTAAACATGTTACATTTTATTAGTATATTTTTGTACTACCATCTCTACACCCTCCAGCAACTGCAGATGGGTTGGCATCTGTCAAGTCATACAGTCTGCATTATTTGGAATGGTGATCAGAACTATCTGACCTTCAGCATACATTACATAGTTATTATTGAACATTACTGTGATACAGACTTCTCTACAAGGTCTGATTGTAAATAATTTCAGCATTTAGTTTAAATGGTTATTCTGGCAGTTAGCTCAGAGGACTGAAACTCTTAACATGTTAATGAACTGCATCCTGTGGCAATTGTGACTCTTTCCACCTTCATTTACCTACTGTGTGACACTGAGCAAGTCAATTAACTAGACAGTGCTTTGGAGCAGTTGAGAATTTGGGCTAGACTTCGTAATGGTCTTCTAGACTGCATGCCTGGCAACTACATACCTGTTGTTATTCAGGAAATGTTATGGCAATATTACCAGCATGCAAATGTTTAATGCAGCATATGGAATTTAGTCTTCAAGAGCAGCAAGCACTGCATTTGTAGATGAAGCACTGAAATACAGAGTTATATGCCAAAAGCAACCTCTGCATTAGTAATAGATCTCTTTAATGTGGAATTATTCAGATGATTTTTACTTCTGCAGAGATTGTGCATATTGACTTAACATATATTATCAGGTTGCTAATATTTCATATGCTTTAATAAATATTCTTCCATTTAAACTGTGCTACACATGCCTGGATCTTATGGTATGATGCTAGTGATCTTTACATAATTTCATCAAAAGCTGCCAGTAAAGTACATGCCGTTCATTTCTTCATAACAGTAAGAGGAGTATATTGTTAATAAAGTGGCTATAACTGCTGGTGGGGGGGTGAGGATATTGACGGACTGTAATGATAGTAATTTGAGTGGCCTTTTAGGTTGAAATGTTCTGAAATTGGTATTTTTGTTATTATTGGGTCATATATTTTGTTTTACTGCTTACTGGAAAAAATGTTCAAAATTACAAATTTAAAACATGCACACTAACCCATTTTGTTGTATTAAACCAGTAATATAATTTAAAATAATCAGAAAGGTTCATTTATTCCTCATTTTAAAAATGTGTGTGTGTGTGTGTGTGTGTGTGTGTGTGTGTGTGTGTGTGTGTGTGTGTGTGTGGCAGAGACCATGGGTAAGACTGAACAAATGTTGAGATCATAGGCCCAAGGTACACTTAATCTGCCTCTAACTAGGAAAAACTGTAGCTGGTACTTTACTGGGAGAAGGTCATGTAGCTGAGTGGAAAGTATACTTCTCTTATAGTTCTAGTCAGCTTCATGAGTTCTTTTTAAATTAAGTTAAGAACAAACAAGGTGAAAAGCGTGTTGGGCCAAAGAAAATCCATTAATTAAGACTTCAGTGTTGTTTCTTCAGTTAAAACATGTTATGGGTTATTAAAATGTCCCAGATTTAATTTTCACTTTCACAGAAGGTATGACGTCGTGAGTGTAAACCCTTTCTTTGTCACATGAAGTAGAGAATTATTTTGCAGATGTGGCTGGTTTACATTTTGAAATTGGTTAGTAAAGGTTAGTGCCACAGTCATTAATTTCTGTAATTTCTGAATAAATCTGAGATGTTAAAAAGCAGACTTTCATTCACTGTATCATGTTGGGAATATGTTAATTGTGGGAGCAGTTTGCTGTGTAAAGGCTGTCCTTTTTCATTCTATAGTGTTATGTTATCAGTTGTAAAGTATAATGGCACGTTCCTCTTGTAAAATATCCTAAGATTTGTGGACTGATCTGTTTTAGCTGATTTTCCTCCGCATTTCCTGCTGACCGTCACGCTTGTATATCCTAATGTCATTGGGAGGGGTCATTGTACAGCAGCCTTCAGGGTACCAGTATAGCCTTTACTACCACATATCCCTGTGGCAGCTTGGATACATTGACATCCCACAATATTTAGAATGCATGCATTTCTGCATACTCAGTTACACCTATAGCATGTAAACCTCTTGCTTGCTGAGTGCTCATCTTTGGCCCTTTGTGCTATCCTTTCTAAGATACTCAGGCATCAGGTGTTATTCTTGTAGTGAACTAAAGTGCCATCCTTCCTCCAGGATGAGTGATTCTTTGTTGGCTGCTTACTTTCACTGTCCTTGACTGGCTGCTACATTATCCAGGTCATCTTGATTTCTGTCAGGGCCCTATCCTTTGCATTAGCATCTGCTGCAGGGCTGAGAATTCAAAGAGAAAATATAAGATCACTGGATTAAAAGATGCAAGCTGTGCTTGGTCACGTAAACTTTTGGGTGGAACAAGTTGTAGATCTTATACTACACTTGATCCTAGCTAAGAGGCCAATATTTGCAGACTAGAGCTCTCTGGTTCTCTTTCACTAAACCTGTATCACTCCAGGCATCTGCATTTTTTTACCGTCTGCCTGTAAAAACTACACTTCATTTCAGAAATATCTGCATTCATAGAAATGTATGCATAGAAATTAGATAAATGCTTATGTTTATTTTGTTAACAGTGTGCTTTTTTGGATATGGTGCGCCATTAATACTGTAACACTAGGAAGTGGACAGCAAATGTGGTCAGAACCAAACTCTCTTCATAATCCAGGTGGTGTCTTCTTGCTTGAAAGGTACATTGCTGTGCCACTGTTTCGTCTTGGAGTCTTATCAAATACAAAGCTAAGTGATAAGTCTGTAGTGGGTGGTTGCACTGTCAAAGCAACCATTATCTTATCTGGTGAAAGATGCTCTGTAGATACTGAATTTTTAGTGTAGGTTGTGTTTCTTCAAAAACGTTGTTGCTATAAATTATTCTCCAGAGCAGTAAATTCTGGGAGGGTTGCCATTCTTCATTCATTATAAAATAGAACTCTTCCTTGGGTTTTATTGGCTGATGCAGATTTCTACTCATGCAATTTATTTCCTTTCAGCCCCTAGACAGCAGATTAAAAGCATTTATGTCAAACAACTGCCTAACTAAAAAGAATCTGCATGCCATATTCCACTTTTAAGTTTATATTTAACTGCTCACATCGCAGTGTGCAGAGTGCTTGTGCTTTGGACAGTCCTGAACTTGTTTGCTCGGCCTGCTACTTTGAATGCATGCTGGCAGTCATTCTGATGGCCAGTGAAGAGAGTTCAAAATGAGAGAGTTGTTCCAGCCAGTGTGAGGGAGCCAAAATTCCTGAAAGCAGAAATGAGTTGTCAGGCTTGGCTGTGTTACAGAGAAGGATGAAGCCCTGACTATGACCCCGAAAATTCATGTTTCATTAGTGGCTTACTTAGCATTGGAAGAGCTGGGCTGGGGAGGGTGGGATCTGCAGCTCACATCGGCTGGCCCAGTTTGGAGTGTGAGATAACCTGCAAGCTCTGACATTTAAAAGTTATGGAGCAACATTAAAAGGTTCTTTTTGTTTTATAAAATGTAGAACGAACATACACATATTATTGTCTGATGTGGACAGCAGCTGCATTGTAGTGACTGGCTAAAACAAGGAAAAGCTTGTAAATTCAACTAATATAGAAGTTATGTCTAATTGGGTACAACATGTGTGTGTAACTGAGTTCATAATTGAGTGTATATATAAAATTCAAAGCTGATGTTACACTGCTGACATAATAAATGGACTAGTATTACTATTTTTTTAATATTGTATTTTTTCGCGGAACCCCCTGCTATACCTCCCCACCCTTCCTTCAGGCATGTGCATATTCCCATACACATTACTATTCAACAAACAGAATAGAAACTGCCAAAAATGAACAGTACAAGAGAGAGAGGATGTGAATGTAAGACCATCTGAAGTGAAATCTCATTGTAAGTGGGGAAACTGCAGAGACAGCCCATTGTTCCCTTGTACAGAGAGGTACTAGTGTAACTTTGCAGCCTTCCTGAATCACAGAATGGACACAGCACATCTTGTTAAGTAGTAAATAACAGTTTACTCTCACTGCACATATTTGTTATGAAACAGCAGTATACAACTCTTACAGTCAATGTTTGGGTAGGGGTCATGATGATAGGTGTTTGAACACACTGGAAAATGCACCACTTATGCCCTTACTCATGTACCATCATCACTTTTTTAATCCATTTGTTTACTGAGCAAGTGAACTAGTTGTCATGGACCTTTTTAGGTCACAACCCTGGACACAAGGGCAGGGATAGGTGCAGTAAATGTGGGCAGTTTAGAGTAGCCAGTCAATCAGCATGTTTTGGAAGGTGAGAGAAAATTGGGGAGCCCCTGTATAGTTATCAGATGCTGCTGTGTGTTCACTTGCAATGTTTCATTGTGGTCTGTGGTATCTTTTGATGCCTGTTTAACAGAATGAAACAAATTAATTGAAAAAGATGTAACCAACAGAGAAATGAATGCATCAGTGCAGCATACCTTATAGTACTACAGTATTACACCAAAGACTTTGGTGCATTTATGTTTACAAAAAAAAAAAAAGACATGTAAGGTTGCCAGAAACATCAGGTTTGGATAGAATAGTTGCAGTGAGTGGGTATAATTCTTATCTAGTGACATTGAAAACATCACCACTTCTGCATGTCTGAAATAAAGCTAAGTATAATCTTTAATGTTATGCTATTTTGTGCAAATGATGGACAATACAGTACAAGGCTGAGAATTGTCTCTGTCTTGATTCAGGTGCAGTGGTGTGTCTACACTAACTGGACACAGTATCTGTGAATCATACTAGTTAACTCTGTGTGAACCCTTCATATACGTTTTCTATATTTTAGGTAATAAAAGTCCTGTTACATTTTTAAATACATCTCCACCAGACATAATTATTTTTGTACCAGCAGTCTTTGATACAATACTGTAGTTTAACCCCTTATTTTAACTGTAGTATATTTGTTTCCTTGTAGTTCACCTTTAAAGTAGCAGTGCAATTTTATTTTGTGTTACGTAATGCTATTTCTTTAAGCTCTTAATATATATTTAGTTGACATTTCATCATGTTTTTACTTCCTGTATTTTTTTGGATGGATGTTGTTCTGTTTTATGACTTTTACAAAATCCGTTCCCTGGAACTACTTTAAAGTAGGATATCATGATATGCGAGTACCATTTAAGCTCAGGATGTTTCCCGTTATGCTAAATAGATGCTAGCAAAGCAAACTGTAGAGATAAATGAACAGTTGCTTGTTTCTTCATTTAGCTTTTATTTGTTTTCATCACTGGGACTAGCCATGTTTGCCTTCAGTATCTTAGCTATTATGAGCCATGAGATTTTAACAGCTAGAACATGGTGCAAATGTTTGGCATAAATAATGGAAAAAGAGCAAAACAAATGTGCACTGTTTGCAACATCTGTTGAAAAATGTTATCTTTACTATGAAAATGCATTTTTAATCAGCAGGAATGTAATTTCAGTTTGTGACAATGTACAACTTTAATTATTAAAATGTTTTAGCTGAAGGCCACAACTGCTAGATTTGCTACATCTAAAGAAATCCCAATCCCTCCACACCACACGCCCCAGAGACCTCAACCTTATTATCTCAATCAACTGAACATACTGGAGGGATAGGTTCTTAACCCAGAGACTGCCCATACTCTGGAGTAGACTTCCTTTACATGTCAAGTAGAGCACTTCACTAGCCCTCTTCAAGAGAAATCTTGACGAGTGGATGGGAAATAGAAAATTCACCTTGGGAATCACTTCAGTAGCTCAGCTAGATAGAGGCACTAAAAACTAACGTTGGGCGGCACGATGCCAGGGCAGTCCTATGGGCTAGGATTGTAAGGGCTCTAGGGCCATTAGCCTAGTACTCGCCTGTGAACCTATGAACTGCTGTCAGACTGCTCTCCCCTCTTCTAATAGCCAATTTAAGTAATTATCTTCTTTGACAAGCAGTGGGCAGCGAGAAGTTACAATGGTCATGTTATAAACAGCCCAGAATGTTTGGTTTGTCATAGCTTTGCTCTTCCATGGTTAGGTTCTGGTACTTGACATGTAATGTACAGCACATGCATTTGCAGATTCCTCTGTCTAGTACAGTATAGTATGGAGAACACCACTGTGCCATACGTAAGAAAGCAAAATGACTGCCGACTGAGCACAGATCCAAACTGCTGCAGAATGCTGTCATCAAAAAACTGATCAAATCGGACTCATTCTCCAGCCAGCAGACTGATTCAGTGCACCTCTGAATACAGTCTCCATTGTTTTAGCTCCTTAACCCCAGAACAAAACTCCTCTGTTTCTCCATACTTGCTTCAAAAATATCAGAATCCCTGCCCATACAGTTTAGAGAGAGAGAGAGAGAGAGAGATTAAATAAAGTCTCAAAGTTTAAATCACAGCTAAAGAAATTGCTGTTCAAAGATGCCACCTGCACATATTTTGAAAGTAGTAGAATCACATAATCTAGTTTAAAATAAAAGCTTTACCCTGTCCACCTGACTATAATAGTTGGAATATGTAATATCCTCCTGCCTCACCTCTCTCTCTTTGCTACTTGCAGTCCCTCTTATATCTACTTCACACATACTTCCACCTACACTCTCTCTCTCTTACTTGATGTCTAGTTAATGCTTTCCTATCGCAAGGCCCATTTTCAGGAGTGACCTTAGAATCCTGAGTAAAGCTAGATGTTAAGTTGTCTATCTCGCCTTCATTCTTGCTGGATGGGTTCGGAGCCGACCTCGGCTCCGACTCGGCCACTCTAAAAGCTCGAGAGTTGGTTCCACCGGCTCGAGGCTCCCCTTATATCCCACAATGCTAGGCGAGAGTTACCTCAGATCTCGTTTGCCGCTACAGCTTCGAGGTTGGTTGCTTCTACCGGTTCCTGGTGAGTGTTAGCTTTTTCTTCTAAAAGTTACTCTTTTTCCCCCTTTTTAAGTTAAATTCTTCCTATATTAGTGTAGATCATAGAACTTTATCCCCGACCCTAATTTTTCCCGTTTCTTTACTAAAAGAACCGTTGGTTCTTCCCTTGGGCCTTTGGCCTTCCCTTCCCTAGTGGAGTGTTTGTGTAGTTTACTTTAATTTTTGTACTTAATTTTTAGTATTTCTACTAAAATTATTATTTTTTGCTGACAGGGTATAACTTGTGTGTTTGGGTGTGTGTTTGTGTACACCTGTCAGTTAGGGAAATGTCAAAAGAAGCAAAGGTCTTCGATTCAAGAAGTGTGATGCGTGCTGTCAGAAAATGTCTCTGACAGACGCTCACACTTCTTGTGTCTATTGTCTGGGGCCTTTGCACCTGCAGGACTCCTGTGCTGTGTGCCATGGCTTCAGCCCCAGGGTCCTGCAGGAAAGAAAAAACAAGTTGATTCTGAGAGGCTTGTTGAAGCCAGAGGATTCCCTGTCAGTTTCAACAGGGAAGCCCTCTAAGGCATCGAGGTCTTCGGCTCCGGCTTCTGAGCCGAGACCTCAGGTTGTTCAACCTTTGCCTTTATCGGCTCCGGCTGGAGCCGATAAGTCTCAGTCCACAGTTTCTGTGGCTTCCTCGGCTCCGGCCGGAGCCGAGGTTATCGAGGAACCCGTGTCGGCTCCGACAAGACCTTCGGAGCCGACAACTAGAAAGAGGTCTAGGACACCTTCTCTTGGCTCCGATCATTCGGCTCCAGGATCTCCCCTGCTGTCTGAACGGAGCCAAAGGTCTCATTCCTCTAGGTCATCGAGGCTGTCCGATCATGACCTTCAGAGAGTGGTGAGTCGACTACTTAAGTCCGAGGCACTAGCCCAGATGCTTCAGAGCCCGACTCATCAGTCGGTGCCTGCCCCGTCCATCAACTCTTTCCTCCTTCGACTCTTTTGAGTTCGAGCCGGGTCGTGTCGGAACCGAGACTGTGATTACCGAGCCGAGACAATTGTCTTCGGCCCGCCGCTCCGCTTCTTCTTTGGAGGAATCTCGGCGCCGACTTCCTCGCCGGCTCGAGGGGTGAGTGGCATCGGACCCTTGTCCGACCCTCTCCCTCTCGGTGCTTCGGCGCTGGTGAGTTCGGCTCCGACATCGACCTCGGAGCCATCACTGTCGGTGCCGAGGGGTTCTTAGCTCCTCGGAGCGGGGACCTCTGGCTCTGCCTGACAGGGGTGCATTCGAGGTCATGCGGAGTGTGTTAGAGCCTGGCTCTACTCCACAGTCGGCTCCAGCCCCTCCCTCTATGCTGCCTCAGGGTAAGTCGACTCACTCCCTCATCCCGGACCGCAGAGAGCCAGCTCCTCAGGAGCCCCTGTGGGGATTTCATCCTCTTCCGAGGCCTCTCCTGATTTGGCAGAAGAGCCCCTCGGAAGAGGAAGTGCAAGAGGAAGCACATTGACTCACCTGAGTCTATCACGTCAGACACAGATCTGGATGATTCTGAGGGTTCCCCTCGTTCCCCTTCTGAAGATGTCTCATTTGCAGACATTCTGGAGATCCTTAAACAGAGGGGAAATTGGCCAGCCCTCAACCCTTCGGAGGACGAATCTGTGTATCTTGAGGCGCTTGGCTCTCGCCCTTCCACCTCCTGGGTGTCCCCCTTCGACCCCCTCATGCAGGTGGTTGCTAAGAAGGCATGGACGGCTCCTGATTCAGTGGACCCCACTCCCAGGAGACCCTCTAAATTCATCACAGCTCCATCAGACAAGCAATTTTTATCAAAAGGAGTTTCTGTGGATGCTATGGTGGTAGCTGCTGCCACAAAGAAGGAACTGGCTGATCCTTCAGTGCCTGTCCATCCACCTAACAAGGAATCTAGGTCCATGGATAGGTACGGAAGCGGATGTTCTCCTCAGCGACATTTACCATGCTCGCTGAATTACCTGTGCCATTTCACTCGCCTTCAGAGGGACTTGATCAAGGAAGCGAGTGAAATGTTAAAGGATCCTACAGCTGCGGGTTTCCAAGATAAAATGAACACGCAGCTGGCTACCCTTAATTCCATATCTAACTCCTCCATGCGCCTCCTCTCTTATGCGGCCGATGGAGCGAGCAGAGCCGCAGGGACAGGTGTGGCCTTACGTAGGCACGCCTGGATGCGGCTATGCAATTTTGCGGACCCTTTCAAGACGTCTTTCACGAACTCCCCTTTTGATGGATCTCTCTTTGGTCCTCAAGTGAAAGAAACCCTGACTAGGTGCGAGACTGATGGCAAGACCCTTTCTGCCGTCGGAGTCCGTTTTTCGACTCCTTCTAGTCCTTACCCCAAAGGCCAGAAGGGTGGGAAGATGTGGTTCCGTAAACAATCTCAAGGGACTTCGCCTGACGCACAGAGTCATTTTCCTACCAGAGGCAGAGGTGGGAATAACAATGGTAGACGTCGCCCTAGGGGCAAAGGGGGTCCGCAGAACCAGGGCAATCGGGAAGCCTTTCCTGACAAGCCTTTTCAGCATCCCTGAGGTGTTGCCCGACTGCCCATCTTCGGAGGCAGTCGGGGGAAGATTGTCACTGTACCCAGAAGCCTGGCTGTCCCTGACTCAAGACAAATGGGTACAGTCCATCATTTCCGAAGGCTATTCTATCCCCTTTCTTCGTTTTCCAAATCAGTCAAAAAAATCCCTTCCAGATGTTCCACCGCTCAAAGGGATATAGCAGCTTTGGAAATTTCAAAACTGCTTGCAAAAGAGCAATTCAGTCAGTGCCAGCAGACCAACAAGGATCCGAATCTACTCAAGGTTCTTTTTAGTTCCAAAGAAAACAGGGACTGGAGACCATTTTGGATCTCAGTGTCTTGAACAAATCACTCAAGAAAACAAGATTTCGATGGTCACGCTGCAATCCATTCTTCCCCTTTGGGCTTAAGGAAACTGGATGTGCTCTATAGACCTTCGGGATGCGTACTATCACATAAAATGAACAGACGCTCCAGAAGATTCCTCCGCTTCAGGCTGGGAACCAGTCATTTTCAGTTCAGGGCCCTGCCCTTTGGTCTCACCACTGCCCCGGTGTTTACCAAATGCATGGCAGTGGTAGCTTCTCACCTGAGACGACAAGGATTCCAGGTGTTTCCATATTTGGACGACTGGCTTCTCACAGCTCCCACCAAGCATCTCCTTCTGATGGCCAGAGATTATACTTTTCGCTTGTCAAAACTGGGTATTTCAATAAATTGCGAAAAGTCTGTTTTGTCGCCTTGTCGCACTATTACCTACATAGGCAAATTTAGATACTATAAACATGTCTGCAAGGCTAACGAACCAAAGGATATCAGACATTCACAAATTGGTGTCACTTCTTCTCAACAACAACAGAGTCAAAGCCAGGTTAGTTCTAAAGGTGTTGGGAATCATGGCAGCGCCATACCTCTCCTTCCATTGGCCAGATACCACATGCGGATCCTTCAGTGGATGCTTTTACCCAATGGTCATACCAGGAACTTCCAATGTCTCACACCATTATGATCACGCAAGCGTGCAAAAGCATCTCATGTGGTGGATGTCTTCCCCAGCTCCTGTCGGAAGACCATTTGTTCCACCTCCTCCGGTTGCTACTCTGACAACGGATGCCTCCCTGATCGGGTGGGGGGCATTATCAGGGCAGGACAGTCCAGGGCACATGGCAACCAAACGAATGCCACTTGCACATAAATGTTCTGGAGATGAGAGCAGTGCTTTTAGCGTTGCAAGCCCTTCAAGACTCTCTTCCCTTGGGAACGATTGCAATCCAGACAGACAATATGTCTGTAGTGTGGTACATCAACAAACAAGGCGGAACCAGATCATACCCCTGTGTCGAGAAGCACTCAGACTGTGGCAATGGGCGATTTCTTCTCAGCGTTTCTGATAGCAACGCACATCCCGGAAGTCCAATCACATTGCGGACAAGTTGAGCAGAGCTATACTCATGCCTCACGAGTGGTCTCTGAAAGACTCTGTAGTGAGAGAAATCTTTCTCAAGTGGGGTCAGCCTTGCTGCGATCTTTTTGCTACTCCCCAAAACAGCAAGTGCAGAGAATATTTCACTCTATTCCCTTTACCAGGCCAACCCAGCAGGGACGCTCTAGTCCATGTTTGGCCCCGGGGACTTCTGTATGCATTTCCTCCTTTCCCACTGATCTCTCAAGTAATACAGAAAGCTATCGCTCAGAAGGCCTCATTGATCCTCATTGCTCCTTACTGGCCTCGACAAGTGTGGTTCCCCTTTCTACATCGATTTCTTTTGAGCGACCGTGGAATCTGGACCTAGTTCCAGATCTTTTGATCCACCAGTCGGGTCAGTTTCATCGCCCTCCCTCTCTGAACCTCACTGCTTGGTTCCTCCAGTTCCAACCGTAGCCAGGCTTCCTCAATTATCTCACTCTGTTAGAGATATATTGATAGCTTCCCATAAATCTTCCACTCGCAAGATTTATTTGAGTAAGTGGAAACGCTTCTCATATTGGGCACAAGGAAAGGACATAGATCCTTTCACCGCTTCCATCCAACTAGTCCTTGATTTTCTAGCTGAACTCTTCCATGCAGGTTCATCTCCATCTACTCTTAAGGTTCAATTGGCAGCTATTTCTAATTTCCATGTGGGCATTTCTGAATCTGCCCTAATGTCCCACAAACTTTGCAAAGCCTTTTTGAAAGGAGTTTTTCTTCTCAGACCTCCTATAAGAAATCCTCCTCCTCCTTGGGACCTAAATTTAGTTCTTGCTTCTTTGATTCTTTCCCCTTTCGAACCTGCAGCTTCATGTTCCTTGAAATTATTATCATGGAAAACTCTCTTTCTGGTGGCTATCACATCAGCTAGAAAAATTTCAGAACTTCAAGCACTCAGTTGTCGTTCTCCTTATCTTGTGTTCCATAAGGACAGAGTTTCCTTACGAACTAACCCGTCCTTTTTGCCTAAGGTGGTTTCAACATCAAATATAAATCAAACCATTGACCTCCCTGTCTTTTTCCCAGAGTATTCAAATAGGTCTGAACAAAAATTACACTGCCTGGATGTTCATCATCAATTAAGGTACTACTTGGATAGGACGAAACAATTCAGAAAATCTGATCAGCTGTTTGTCTCCTATGCGGAAAGCAGAAAGGGACTTTCAGTTTCAAAGGTATCATTATCCAGATGGCTAACATCTTTGATTTCCCTGGTATATGAAATTAGACAACAAAATTGCCTAATAAACCTAAAGCCCATTCCACCAGAGCTTTGGCTACTTCTTTAGCCTTCCAAGACAGACTGCCTATTGACACCATTTGTGCAGCAGCTACTTGGGCTACTCCTCACACTTTTATTTCTCATTATAAGTTGGATTTAGCTTCTAGGCATAGAGCTAATTTTGGTTCCACTGTTCTCAGGAGTCTGTTCCGTTAGGCCACCCGGCACAAGGTGCTAGGGACGCGGTCCCATCCAGCAAGAATGAAGGCGAGATAGACAACTTAACATATAGAAGTTATGTTCTTACCATAACGTTCCATGTTAGTTGTCTTCTTCTCGCCTTCTTCTTGCGTCCCACCCTCCTTCCCCCTGGCCCGGACAGACCTAGAGGAGTTGTGATCGTGACCTCTCTTTCTACCACCTCTTTCTTAGTCATATGCTATTATGCATATTTCTTGGTTCAGGATGTAGGTCACCCTTTTTCTTCCTGTTGTTAGAGGTGGATTCTGTTTTACAGTTATACTGTTACTGTTATAAGCTGGGTTAGCTTACAAACGAGATCTGAGGTAACTCTCGCTTAGCATTGTGGGATATAAGGGGAGCCTCGAGCCGGTGGAACCAACTCTCGAGCTTTTAGAGTGGCCGAGTCGGAGCCGAGGTCGGCTCCGAACCCATCCAGCAAGAAGAAGGCGAGAAGAAGACAACTAACATGGAACGTTATGGTAAGAACATAACTTCTATTTATCACGCTTCAGTTCAGAGATACTCAGTGTGTGTGCTGAGGTTAGGGTAATCAGATGTAACCTCCTGAATATCCATGGAGCTGTGCAACCAGTACTTTATAAGGGTTTTGCATTGTAATTATTAAAATGCTCAACTCAGAAGTCAGGAAACCTTGGTTTGAATGCCATTCCTAGTACCTACTCATCAGCTCTGTAACATAGCCTTATTATCGTTTTGAGTGGTTGCGTGCATAGACTCAGTTACTTGTACTGAGGCCTTGCTTTTAGGGCTGGAGGAAAAGCTGTAACTAGAGTGGGGCAAAGGGGCAGCTGGCCTGGGCACAAGCTGCTAGTGTTGTGATTGGCAGGTGCTGAGGGTACACGACTGCAGAACCAGACTTCGATTCTGAAGCTGGGCAAACATCACGGATTCAGAGATGAGATCAAAGGAGTAAAAAAATTAGGTCTTCAGACTTAGCAAAGAGCTGTGTAATATCTACCTTGTATCTCTTCTCTGGACTAAACACCTTTTCTAAACTAAAGCTAAGAGTTTTAATAGGATCTTGCTGCAGTTCACTTCTGTCATTTAAGCGAAAACCAAAGTAAAGACCATTAGTTATTGGCAGGATAGCTTTTTTTGATAAACTGTGTCAAACACATTTCCTACACTGCAATAAAGGCCTTAAACTACCTCCTTGAATCAGCTCTTAACACTTAAACACTGACTGATTCACATGTAAGTAGTTATGAGTTTGCAGGGACCAATTGATATACATACACATCTTTAACTTCATGTAATGTTTGCCACTCCGTGAGTCTAATTGTGTGTGTGTGTGTGTGTGTGTGTGTTGGGGGGGGGGGGGGGCACAGACTCAAGCTTAAGAAAAATCTTTATTTTCTTAGTCTACTTCCAGCCCTGTTTCAAATGTTTGTTGTGAACTAATTGATGAAAAAAATTATCCTCCCAAAGGCCATGCAAGTCTGTTGCTTTTACCTTAAAATGTATTTTTATACATTGACCATCATACCTCTCAACTTCTTAGTGCAATAAATCTTGACAAACCGTAAAATATTGAAGGGACAAAGGCCCAAAATAGGGATAGATTTTAAATATTGTTGCTATGTTCTTGGAAAGAATAACAGGATTCATGCTAGTATACATTTTCTGAAGGATTTAAAGATTGAAACTCAAATTTATGTTATTATTCACTGACTTCAATCCTCAGTGATTTGCTAGAAAACTACAAATTTTATGAGGAACAGAGCAAAAGTATGAGGCAAAAATCTTGATATTTAGGAGTTCTGGTGCCCATTACAACAGTTATGCAGCATCATCAAATGTGGATAAATCAGGCCCTGTCTCATAACAGCAAGACTGGATTTACATTTACTGTTTGCACTTTTATCATTAGTTTCAGTAGAAGTAGAGCTGTCATGCATATTTTCAGTTGAAATTATTCAGAAAGATGTTTTCTGAGGGTTCTTTTAAAAGAAAAGTAACCTTGGATTATATCTATACCTAATTGTAGTTATGACATAAAATGTCTCTTGTTTTCTCTTTGTTTCTCTTTTGTTTTCCTTAGATTTATCATAATATAAATTTAACTGCATTCTGCTTTGTTTTTACTTTGTGTAGCCACAGACTGCATTGCATATTTTGCCATATATTATGTTGTTGAAGAGCATTTCTCGTGAGTTCCGTGCGAAAGAGATGCCTTACCCTGATTTTACCAGTCCGATTGCGTGGATATCAGAATGCAAAGAAGCAAGTTATAATATAGTCTTGATGACTGGATGGGTAAACCCAAATTTGCACCAGGGTTATGTATGGCCCTGTTTGAATTGGGAGGCGAGTGCTTTTAAGTGCTTGAAAAGGGTCTGCTTAAAGGTATATATCATTAGGCATCTTATGGTCCTCGTTATCTCTTCCCTAGTATGTTCCCGTGTTCCTATAAGGGCCATGAAAGAACTGTTTTGTTCTTTTCTGCAGTTCACAACTCTACTGACAGTGAAAATAGGGGCAAAGACAGTTGAAACATAGCTACATCTGGCGAAAAATCAGACACACAATTAGCTTAAAATCTGCATACTGAACAGTATATAGTGCCTTCCGCTTTTAGTAGGAGTGTTGGATAGTACTGAGAAACATTTAAAACACATACGGTTACAGAATGCAAAATGACTTGCAATCTTTAAGACTGTTAACATGTCTTTATTGTGAGATGAGAATATTGCAGAAAAATCTTCCCTGTCTTAGTCTACTTCCTGTCCTGTTTCAGACACTTGTTGTCAACTAAATGACAAAAAAATTGACCTCACAAAAGCCATGCAAGTCTACTGCTTTTACCATAGAATGTAGGTCCATATGTCTGAAACTATTTCAGATTTTCTAATAAAATTCTCAGACAAGTATGTCATGCTTCTTACCTACAGCATGCACTTTGTTGATAGCTTAAGGTACGAAGACACATACACAACTTTAACTTCTTGCAACATTAGCCACTGCATGAGTTAGGAAGAGGGGAAGGCTGAAGAAGAAATCCAGTGACACAAAATCCTTTCCAAGAGAAATGTATATGAATTTCAGTTTGATGCAATGACAACTTAGTATGTATTATTGACAGTAGTTTCACTTGCAGTGTGATGACAAGTTATATTAACACCCTAGTAGAAGCCAGGTACAATTCAGAGGTTCATAATAAGCCAGTATATGACAGGCCGTGGTGGTGCAGCGGTTAGCATTGTCGCCTCACAGCAAGAGGTTCTCCCATTCAATTCTCGGCTGGAGCGCCTTCTTTGTGGGGTCTGCATGACCTCCCGGTGGTTGAATGATGTTAAAAGACATTCAGATAGGTGCGTGCGTGAATGGGTGTGCCTTCTTTGAAGGTTGGGCACCGGGCTGGCAACTTGGCACCGTAAAAAAAATCCACTGCCAATCATTAGCAGACCGGAGTTCCACTGTGGCGACCCCTAACCGGGAAAAGCCAAAAGACTAAGAAGAAGATTATGTTATGTGCATTTACTTGTGTATGAAACAGGAAGATAGGAGGTTTGTTGTGAAATGAATTTAAAGACATTTGCAGTAAGGATGGTATAAGTTTTAGTAATAAAGTAATACTCAAAGTCAAAACATTGAGTCTTTATTTTTTTATAAAGTGTCACTGGTACTAGCTTCATCCTTTTACAGCCATATTCTGTCACAATCAAATATGTCCCCCTGCTCTGACTGTGAAGAAATGACATAAACTTTCCACAAACAGAAGCTATGATGGTAGTTTATTCATACACATCCAATCTCCCTTGCACTTGTGCATGAGTTTGAGCGCATACACATGCGTACAATGGTACTGCCCATACTGATCTAGATAAATGACTGTAACTATGAACAAACAGCAGGAATCAGTCACTTTTATTCACAGATGGCATCTCTCACCGTTAGTTATAGCAACTTTATTAACTATGTACACCTAACATGTCTGATTTTAATCAAATCAAAGTATGGTCATAGCAATTCATTCCAACCTGTTTCACACAGATGCACACTAGCCTTACAAAGCAAGTTAATTGGCTGTAATCCACAAACTACCCTTTACCCAGTAATTATAACCCTGTTGTTGTCTGTCTACACCTTAGATATCTCATTGTGGTTTAAAATGGTTACAGTAATGTATTCTGACTTGTTTCACACACATTCACACTAGCCCTACAAAGCCAAATCAGTGACTGTTTCACTGTGATCAAATAACAGCATGGTTCAGTCACTGTAATTTACAGATTTCTCTGTACTCACTATTTGTAGTATTTTTATTGTCTGTGTATTCCCCATATGTTTAGTTTTGATAAAAATAGTCATAGTAATGTGTTCTAGCTTGTTTAAAATACATGAATGTCAGCACTGCAAAGTCAGATCAGTGCTGTTTAACTGTGATCAAACAAAAACAGGGTTTATTCACTTTTATCTATAGTTTCCATACCCATCTGTTATAGACACTTTATTGGCTGTGTACACCTCAGATGTCTGATTATGATAAAAAGTATCTGCAGTAATATATTCCAACATTATTCATATAAATGCATACAAGTACTGCAGAACCAGCTTATTGACTGGTTACTTTTGATCGGACAAAAGCAAGGGTCAGTTAGTTTCATCCACTGCCTGCTTGTGTACCTACCAGTTATAGCCATGTTATTTTTAACTTTGTACACCTCAGTTGATTCTGGTTAAATAAAAAAATAACTGGCCACAATAATGTATTTCAAATTATTTTGCATGTACCCATTAGTCGTGCCAAGCTAATTCAATGGTCTTTTATATAAATGTCTCCCTTAATGAAATTAACATCTGTTATAGAAAAATCGATATGTGTATAGAGGAATTTTTAATTGATAATAAGATTAACGAAGATATTTACAAGTTTATTAAAGTAGAATATCCCACTTTAGCCACCATAGTGGGCATCCCGAAGATACATAAAGGAATTGATGATCCCCCTTTTAGACCGATAATATCAGGGAGCAAATCTAAGAAGTTTCCTATAGGTAAAGTGATTGACACATATCTTAAACATGTATATGGAAAAATTTCACATATAGCTAAAGATTCCTGGGAATTTTTAAAAAGTTATCCCGTATATTTATCTAACAATGACATATTATTTGTGACCATTGATGTCATAGATTTGTTCTCATGTATTCCTAAGGATGAGGGACATGCAGTATTAGGAAATACGCAGATATTCAGTGGGACACTACATGTCTTCTCACAGAAAACATGTCTTTGGTCTTGGACCACAACTACATCTTTTTGAAGGAAAATACTTCAGGCAAACCAGGGGCGTAGCTATGGGAGCTGCATGTGCTCCCATTTACACCAACCTGGTTATGCTTGAGTGGGAAGAGACCAAAATATTTACTAGTAACTATATGAAACACATCAAATACTATTCTAGATATTTGGATGACATCTATTTGATATGGGACGGTGGACACATACTGTTGGACCAATTTTTGGAATATATTAACAATAGTAATAGTTATTTGAAATTTACGTTTTCTAAAAACAAGGGTTTGGCATTAGTTTCTAGAGATGACAATAAATTTAGTTCTAAGATATATAGGAAAAAACACATTTTCAAACAATTATTTAGAATATTCCAGCAATCATCCAAAGAGGCAATTTATGGATATTTATAAAGGGCAACTTATTAGAGCAGTCAGGATGACATCTGTATATACGGACATGTTGGATGAAGTGACATTCATTACCTCACTATTCAAGGAGAGAGGTTATGATGTCAAAGCTATGTCCAAAGTTAGGAAATATGTTATCAATGAGTGGGGGAAAAAATATACACCTTTATTGGGTGAAAGATATAACATCAGTAATAATAAGGTAGTGCAAAATTTAGCTGTTAAGGTGACAGACGACAACGTTAGTTCTTTTGACAGGACATGTATTTTGGAATATGGTCCACACATTGGTAAGGTTAAGAAAATCCTGACTGACAATTGGCATGTTATATTAGTAGATCAGGACATTGCCCCCATCTTAGGTAAAGGCCCTAGATTTGTCAACAAAATTGGTATTAATATTAAATTCATCTTAGAGAGGGGTTATACCAACAAGACCCCCACATACAAGAATACATCCAAATGTGGAGCTTGCAATAAATGCTGTACCATATTTCAGGGTGACAGTGTGGTGTTGGACAACTATAACCACACTAGAATTAAGTTCTCTGGAGGTAATTGCCAAACTAAAATGGTTATTTATCTTGCCATATGTATGACCTGTTCTGGGTTCCACATAGGCAAAACTGAAAGGAGATTCAGTAGACATATTTATTCTCATTTATATAACATTAAAAGAAAGGATGACAAAAATGTGCTTTATAGACATATTAAAGAACATGGAGATAGTCACTTTTTTAACTTTGGTATAGTAGATAGTGTGCAGGCTGATCAAAGAGGGGAGATTTTAAAGGTATGCTCTTATATAAAGAATTATGTTGGCAAATTTATACAGATGCCTCTGCTCCACCAGGTTTGAATGATACCATATCCATTAAGCCCTTATTGGCGTTGAAATGACATATTTACAAATTAGTTTTATTTTTTCTTCATGTTCATTGTAGTAAGTAAGTGACTTTAGAAAGTGAAATAGTAACATTCTATATTCTCTGTGACTAACATTTCAGTATATACATTTGCTATATTTTATGGTAACAAATCTGATTTTTTGAAGTGTATTTTTAATTATAATTTTTAATAACTTTAGTGATTTAATATGTATGTATGTATTATAGTAATTCATATAAGTAGTAGCACTGTGTTAGTAAATGTGTATGTATGTCTTTAAATAAGTAAGACAGATTTTAAAAAGAATTGGCGCCAAAAAAGTTATTTAAAGATCTGTCAATATTACGTTCAGTGTTCTGATGAAGCTTGTAATTATACAAGTGAAAGCGCTTAACCCATTTTGGAGTTTGGATTTATTAAATGGTTTTACAATACTGTTATTGTCCGAGATATATGTTTGTTTAGAAAATGTTATTTTGTGCTGCTAGCCATCGTTGGTTTGATTGAAGCAGTGTGTGGATTTCCCCAAGACACAGAGGTCTATCCTAGTAGGGGTGTTAATGATTTGCGTAAATGAGTGCAGGTTAATATGGGTGGTTGGGGATTCTGATAAACAGGTGGCCCGGTCTATATATTAAAGTCTCTGAGAAGTAAGGTTTCTTGGGGATAGTGACTAGATATCCAGTGTAAGGTGTCTTCAAGTGTAGCTATATTGTTACCTGGGGGAATATACATGCAGATGCTATTAATGCATTTACTTTTGTTAAGTTGCAGTTTGGTGGCTAGAATCTCTTAAATTGTTAATCTGAGGTGGTTGTATTACATCTGTGGTTACATTCAACTCTGATTTATAGAGTTATAGCTACCCCACCTGCCTTCCTGGAAGCACGGTCCAGCCTGTGTATGTTATACCCAGGAGATAGTACTTTATTGCCTATAGTGGTAGGTTTTAACCAGGTCTCTGATAGACCGAGAATCTCAGGAGAGTGAACAGCAAGGAGTGCATGCAGTTCATGTACCTTGTTATCTTCCCATGTAGAGTTTTGCAAGGGGGTTGCAAGGGTGGATCAGCCTCTTCTTTTAGTCTGTCCGCCATTGTTGCCGTTTTTTTTTTTTTTCCGATGACTGTTATGCAGGAACAGTGGTAGTGCTCTCCTGCTCACACTGCCTGTCTATCACCGTCTTTGCTGTGAGTTGTATTGCCACAAACACTGCGTTGTTCTGAAAGCTTAAGAAGCTGCATAATTTTTTACTAACAAAACACTCCCATGTATTTCAGTTGCCACATGGCTGGAAGGCGTGAATTAGAGCCTTTCTTTTACATAAATAGACCATTACTGGTGTTAATGCAGTTTGCAGGCAATGTGGATGACACCATGTGCAGTTTTCAACTGAGGGCCAACTTTCTTGGCTTAATGTCAAAAGATTGTATCTTGGTCACTTGTTTGATCATATCCTGCAAATAGTTTGCAACCAAACCTTCAGTTCCATTTGCTCATCTCACACTGGTTTGTTCATTCTTTCTTTCCCTTCTGGGAGACCTGTGATTCTGAGGTTATTTCTTCAGCTCCTCTTCTCAAGCTTATCTGGTGTGGTACTGTATTTGCCTTGCCAAGGCTTGCAGTTCATCGACCTTGGAGAACAGTTGTTTGATTATGCTGGATTTTTCCCCTGGAGTTTCCCAGCTTGTTTTACATTAGCCTAACCAATTTTGGATAACTTACCTTCTTCTTTGGCTTTTGCTCCCTTAATCTTAGAGGTTTCCTTGTGGACCATGTGCATGAATATAGCTAGCAAATTAAGGTATTATTCCATCACAACTTCACTGCCTTTTAAACCCATACTGGTCATCATAGTCTGTTTTGGACCACAAGGAGCTGTAGAAGGTGAACTGACTAATAAGGATTTTAACACACGTCATGACAGTAGAAACAGATAATAAAATTGCTGCTGATGGGGTTAAGAATGCACAGGATCTGTCCTTTTAACACTGTAAGCAGAGCCTGAAACTGTGGAGCAAAGAGAAATTCAGGCCATGATAGGCACATCCTCATTCTTGTTCATGTGACAGCTGTTCGTGATTAAATGTCTTGTCTTAATTTGTGATTTTTTTTGAAATGTCTGTTGATTATGCAGTCGTGATAGTTTTTAGAAAGAAGAAATATTTGGTTGACACTGCTTTTTTTAATAAATGGTTTATTGTGGCGCTATGTGATATGTTTTAGTCCTGAAATTGAATGAGTGTGCCATTGTCCCAAGACTATCCATGGTTCATTTCGTCAGGTTTGTTGTTTGAGATGTTGTTTGATTTTTGAGAACACGAAAGACAAGCTTGATATATCAGTGGACCCACATATACTTTAATCTTTGAAAAATGGAATGAAGTTCCCCGTCTGATAGATTTCTATACAGAATAAACCTTCACAACTTACAATTATTGAATGTTATGAATGGGGGCATCTTCCAGTCTGGTATATATGCTTACCTATTTTATTTTAACAATAAAAAAAAATTATCTTTACTGTTTTTTTTTTGTTTTTTTGTAACAAATTAGCTGTGTTACAGCGCTGTGCTTTGGTCTTGCACCATCAGGCCCCAGCTGTTCCTGCTCCCCTTTTCCGCCATTTCATTACACTCCAAGAACTACTGACAATTTCTGCTTGATATTACTTTTGAAGCTTAATGTTTTCTAGCCTAGCAGGCATGGGAGGGATTTGCCACATTGACCACGATGAGTACTTTGTCTTCTTTTAAGTGCAGATGTTTAAAGAGATGTGGCCTTCTCTGCTCTCTCTAAACTTCACCAGTGCTGTTGGCTCCCCCCACTTTTTTTTAACTTTAGCTCTTCCCTTCCTGTGATGAAAGTTCAGGCACTCAAAATCCCAAATATCCCCTATCTAGGTCTGCCAGTGCCCAGGTCTTTGATTAAACATAGGGTGCCAGTATCACACTGAGGAGTCCAGTCCTGTGCTAGCAAGGCTAATTAAGGTAACTGGTTAGTTGCCTGTCATGCTCACTTCTATTAGTTTTTAAGGACACGGAGTAATGTTTACATTCCACACATGATCAGCATATTGCATTAAAGTATTTTTATTTAGGAGGGCTTTTGTTGATCATGTGCTGTTGTATCATAGAACATTGCTTCTTTAATATTGCATATCTACATTGACTTTGTTTTGTAATGTGGGAGCTAGATTTGTCACTGCTACTGTGGTTGGCTGCAAGGTCTCTGAAGCTGTAAGAAAGGGAGAAGGTGAGTTTCTTTTTTGTCATTTTTCTGAGTTTATGCAACCTCAGAGTTGTTAGTATTTATAGAGTTCAGGAGTGTGGGGACTCAGGGAGGAAAGGTGACCAGCCCTGTACCAAAACAATTCTTAGTAATATTTTCCATGGCTTTCAATTTGTTTTGTTAAGCTGACTTTATGTTTTTGTTTCCATCCTGATCAAGTGAGAGGTGATGTTTCATTATAGCCTATTTTATGACATCCTTTTACTACAGAAGGTTACAGAAATACAGGCATCTTTTCCGTAATTTCTATGGCAGACTGTGAGCTCATAGACTTCATCACCGACTACACTACTGTGATTATGTAGTCGTGGAATTGCCACTATCTCTACTTATTGAAGTAATTGATTCCTTGTCCAAAACACCAAAAATAATATTTTTTTGCAAGGGGGGAGGCTAGCCCCCTGAACACCCACATATAGGGGACAGCACACCCCCACACCTGTTCTGTTTATGTATATCACTTTAAAATGTTACTTTCAGGGAGAAAGCAGAGCAGTTTTTCTGTATGTACAGAACTTCGATGTCTGTATAGGGAAACTGTTCCCCTTTCTCTATGACAGTGTTTGAGGTAATAGAGCTTGACAGCTTGTTGGGATGTGTCAACCAGTGGAACATTTGTGTATTAAAAAAAAATTACATTCTCAGTGAAATGCCCCTCAACAGAATGACCCAGACTCTTTTGTATGTGTGCTAGACAAAAATCTTATTTCTGACTGAGAAGTACAGTAACAACAGCCATTAGAAGTGAAAGACCTCTGTCACATGTACTGATTATATTGTAACTCCTCGGTAAGTTCTTTGGTATTTATGTCTTCAGATTCCAGTGTATGTCATGGTACAGCAACAATATTAATGCATCTCAAAGTTAAATTATTCCTTAATTAACAAGTGCCTGTATGACTGGTTATTGTCTTGAATACATCACTGTCAACTCAAAAGTCCATCAATTGTACCTCTTGTCTCGGCTAATGTGATGTCTTTTATCGAGTCAGCATAAATGATGTATAAGAAAGTTACTTTATCCTTCACTCTTCATAAAGCCCCATATTATCTCTTCTTACTAAAAGTGAAGACTATCTTAAATGTATGTCTATGTTTTTTCATACAGATAAGGCACATGTTTCAAACAGTAGGAGCTGATATTTGAAGTTGTCTACAGGGCTTTGTACTACTTAAAACACTGGGGTGGGGGCAGGGGAAAGCACTGCTGAAAACGGACAATTTATAATATGGTCTTTCATGAAAATGAATTTACAGTGATTGCAGTCTTTGTTTTTCTGAACCATTTCCCTGTTTTGCTAGTCTGCCTTTCGTAAATCCAGCAGTATTATTTTGTTATGGAATATGTCTGCGTAAGTACTAATCTCTAACCACACTGCCTAGTGGTCACTACTTACAACGTGGCTTCTGACTTTCATGTCTAAGTTTCATCTTTCTACCAAACTTGAGAGGGCCAGATCCTGGAGTCTTCCAAATGAGTTCCAATACAAATGTCGTAAAGCATGCTAAACCATCAGTTAAACCAAGGACAGTATGAATAAAGTATATAAAGAGTCAGGTTCAGCATGTCGTGTGGAGGGAGGTCCAGTGAGAAGGTGGAGTTCACCTGTGCTTCAGAGTGACCGCATATGGAACCCCGATGTTACACAGCATACTCTGGTCTGGATGGCATTGAAGGAGGCAGTGTGAAAAAAAACAAAAACACCATGGTGTGAGTTTACTTATGCTAAATCAAAATGTTTCACAGATAGCAAAAGAAGTGTGAACAAAATTATATATTTTTTTCACCCACCAGTCGCTCAGATTTGCACATCTTGTACTAAACATTTTTTTCTCTTCAAGTGGATTTCATGACATGCAAAGCTGGGCTTCGAAGTCCTTTCATCAAAACAGAAGAGGGTGGGGGGTCTTAGAGTAAGAAAGTTGAGTGCATCTTTGTATTTTGTGCAGGTGTGTAATGTTGATTCAGATGAGAAGTACCTTGTTTTTACTTGGAAATGAGGATTCTAGAATGTTAGGTTCAGTTGTGTTATATAGTCTATTGCAGTGCAAAATGTAGAGAAGGTACAGCTGCAAGTACAATTTAACATATTAAAACCAACAATAAAAGCAGAGGTCATGGTAAGTAGTACAGTTTACCTCCCTGGGATTGTTCTCACTTCCTGCAGTTTATTGTTGATGAAGTTATACTCAGTAACAGAAATTCCAGAAGTGGCAGTTCATGACATTTTCTGTAAAGACGGGTGAGTGTTAAAGCATGGCTTTTGTAGATTTAGATTCTTAGGCGTTATTTTTTACTTGAAAGGATAGTGACAGTATGCCTTTTTTTAACAGTGTTCTGATTATGGAGCCTGTTGTTTGCCTTTGTTTTTATTCAGATGAAGTATCCCTTGCAGTTGGTTAGCTGACATTTCCACAGTGATGATGTTAGGGTGAGAAAGTGTGCGTTTCTGGTTCCTAACAGTGAATTACATCAGCTTCTATGAGAAAAATAATGTCAGTCAGTTGTTATAAATGCTGTGATTCGGTTTTCACCACATTAAGCACATAAATTATGTATGTCTGTGAAGTGGGACCGACTGTCTGTGGAAGATTCTTGGCATCAGTCGTGTAGTTTTGGTATGCATTTCTTGTTTAAGTCGGTATAAGCATTTTGTTGTTTAATGTACTTACTTCACAAACACAAAGCCTAAAAATGGCAGTAGCTGCATATGCAAAAAATAAATAAAAAAAGAAAATAAACACAGCGCTGAAACTGAATTTTGTTAACAATTCATTGAGATTTTCATTTATTACAATAAATTTAAAAAGGAGGAAGTGTAGTCCAAAACATGGATATGCACTGTAGTTTCTTGAAATTATTCAAACCTGTTTTATGCATTCACACTACAGCGCGTGATACCTGTTGACCCCAAAACTTGTTTTGTTGAAGACTTTTTTTAAGCAAAGGCTGAGATGATGGATATATCCCTCATAATTTTCTTTTAAGGCAAACATGGAGCTAAAGAATTTGCTTATGGTCTTTAAGCAAAGAGAGTCTGCAGGGATGTACTCAAAGTATATGGGAATGTGTTTTACTTAGGTTCATACTAGGTATGTGGTCCAGGAAACCATTGATGAGCCTAACCCAATTTTTCCTGTTGCCCCACAACAGTGTCTGGTCAATTAACTTGCTCAGAATCACACAGTAGGCAGATGAAGGCTGAGGAAGTCAAATCCTGGACTATAGGAAGCAGCTCGTTAACAATCCTTAATCCTCTGTGCCAACTGACAGACTTCACAATACAACCCTGAGGGGATCTGAACCCAGTCCCCTCTTCACTGACGTTCTGGCATGCACTTTGCTTACAAGTTTAACCACCAAGCAGCAACAGTATGTTTATTTTTTCAGTTAATTAAGAACATGAGAGAACTTGTAGTACTGAATTTGTGCTATGTATTTTTGTGTTTTTAGCTGCACTGGGCGCATTTATTTCTAAGTATTCACAGCCCAAGGTCATGACTATTTAACTTGTAAAGCAAATTTGCTCTGAATTAGAACTCAGAAGGTTAGCGTAGGTGTCTGTACCTTCTCCAAGACTATGTAACTTGTTGTATAGCAAATTTGCTCTGAATTTAGAACTCAGGAAGTTGGGGTAGGTGGCTATACCTTCTCCAAAAGATCTATCACTAGTTGTGTACCCATGAGTTCAGTCCTTGGGCCACTCCTCATTGGCATTTATTATTCAGAGGTCAGAGCTTAATGTTATGGATTTGTAGCTGACCACTTGGTGCCATCATAAACACCAAGAACCTCCAAGAGGATCTGTCCCAAACAAGTAGCTGGTATCAAACCATGGACTAAAACTAAATATCAAGAAGTAAATAATCATGTCCTTCACCAAGTACATCTCCCCTTGTAGCTATTTTACTGATAACACACCCCCTGAAAATTGATCCCATATTTAGGAATCTGGGAACCTGGGTGCCAACAATGAACTTTCCGTTGATCACCAGGTGTCCACTGTTGAAGGTATTGCTTCCACATCCAGGGATGTAATTATTCTACTGTATTTGGTTGGCACTTATTAGGCCAGTCACAGAGTACAATACTCCTTTCAGTATGTTTCTGCCCATACACTTGTTACAACTGACACAGCCACAAAGCTTTCTTAGTATGGAAAAAAAATCAAGGATCTAAATCATAAAATAATATGCAGACTATCTCAAAGCCTTGTCCCTGTTTTTAGTATCATACAGGCTGACACGCGACCTCTGCCTTGGATATAGAGTTTCAGCACACCATATTCTATCAAACGTATTACATGTTTGTAAGTACAATGGTGCCATAGACACCTGCTCAAGGAATCTCAAACTCTTCTGTAAAAATAAATAGAACATATTGGTGGCATATGTTTGGATGACAGAGAGTACTGCTTCTATGAAGCTGTCTTCCACTCCAAAGAAAGCAAGTACCTTTCTTGATCTATTCAAGTGTAATTTAGACGAATGTATGGGTAACCACATATTCATCATGGTTTAGCACCCTTGTCCATCGTGGATAGGGGAAACATGTAAATATTCCAACATATCCTTGTTCAGCCTATCTCTGAGTTCTTTGTTTGCAAAATATAAGTACTAAAAACTACCATCAGACTGAAAGGCTAGGTTTTTTAAAATCCTCACAGATCAATAGCCTAGCAAGTACCTATGAACCTGTACGAGGTTAACCAATTCCATAGGCAGTTACTACTATTGTAAATTTGCAGTAAACTTTCAAGGTTTCACAACAGTGGGGGTAAAATCACTGAAAGTTGTTTTCGGCTGTTGCATCATAACTGAGCAGCATGTGATTTGAAATTTGTTTTTCCAGTATTTATGCTTTTCTTTGGTTAGTGGTATGCATATTTTTTGTGACCTGTGTTAGTAATGTATCGTAAGGTTACATGACATTTGATCTCAGATTTATTTTACTGACGTAGAAATGAGGTGATACAAATGATTGAAACTACATTTGACTGAAAGTCCTTTTGATTGAAAAGTCATTTCTTTGAAAGTTATAAAAGTCTATAGATGGTAATTGTGATGTCATTTTTAATTTTGGGAATTGTAAGGGAAGTAATTTAGAAGATTTTGTGTGAGTTGGCAATGGGCACTGTCATATTATACTCCCAGATCTGTAGATGTTTACGTTCCAGCACTGACTCATTGTGTTTGGTGTTTTTTTTTTTCTTCTCCATAGGTGTGTGACTGTTAGAATATATAAGTTCAGGTGATATGCAAAAAAGTTTATTATGGTATCTCTGTTGTGTATGTTTTTGATAAAACTGCTATTCAGTCAAATGTATTGTCAGTCATATGTAATTTTGATCAGTCGTATCACCTGATTTCTGTATCAGTAAAATGAACCTGCAATCAAATGTCAGTAAATTCTGCAGAAAAGGTGGTACCCAAGAAAACTGTTTTCTACCTTGTGGTAGGCAATAGCCAGCTTTGTTTACTGTTTATTTGTTTTAGGCTGACTGTGTGTATATGTGAGTGTATGTTTGTTGTTTTTATATCATTTACTTGCACCATATTAACTTAAAAATGAAATACAGGACTTTTCACCAGCAGTGTGATGTCATCACTTAAGGCATTAATTCTCTATTAGTCTTGCTTGATTTTCTCCGTGTTTAAGTACAGCATTCCATTTTGTGCACCTTTTTATTTTCCTTAATTTTACGTGTCCATTTTATAGTTCAGCTGTTAGTTTGTGTCCTGACCTTCTTAGTAACTTTACTGTATTTCAATTTTTAATTTCTGTATCCTAGTTTTAGCAGTCCAACTCTTTTCATATCGAGTGAAAAAAATGGTTCTTTTCACAAGTCAACCATTTTTGAAGAATTAAAAGCAGTTGTGTCAAAAATCTATCTGCAGTTAATTGACTTAGCATTGCAAAACATTGTACAGCAGAATGCTGAATGGGAACTTCTGAATGTTTTGTCTTGAAGTGATTGCTGTAATCATTGAGGCCTCAGCATTCAGATACTATACAAATACATATGTTTGTTAGTGCAGTAACTTGTATAAACAGCACAAAGGTGGAAAAATGCAAGGGCTGGGTGCTATTGCTTCGCTGGCTGGAATGTAGTGCTATCTGTGAATGGTGATGAAGCTATGGATAGGGAGCCGGTCACTCAATGTGGAAATGGTTTTGATAAATAATAAAACAGATGGAAGGGGAAAAGCCTTTTATTAAAATATATATATATATATATATATATATATATATATATTATGGGTGTGTGTGTATAAATGTTTGTAGTGCAAAGATAGTGTTTTGCTTCTGTTTTTTTTTCTAGAATAAGGAGAGGAAAATATTTATGTATCAGAAGATCTGATGGGTTCCTGACTCGCCTTGTAAAAAATTGCACTTAATCATCTGTCATCCTAATGCTGACATTCAAAGTGGGATCAGGCATATGTTTTCTGTCCACATAATGATTCTAGAAATTTTACAGTTTGTGTGTTTTATAATTAAGGGTTAAGTGATTTAAATGTTTTCAGCATTAAGTAAATTGTCCGAGTTACAAGGTCAGTGCAGCATTTTACAGTAATGTACTCTTTAAACACGTATATATTTTCAGAAGATAGAGGACTTCTGCTTGTCAGCTGTTATGTTATTGTGTCTCATGAGCTGTACAATGTGAAAAAGGTCATTTTGGAAGGCAGTAGCAAATATTAACTACATTCTGTTGTTTGTCATTGACTCTTTGTATAAGTGCATATAGAATCTAAACAAAGTACTAGAAATAATTAATAATATGACATACTGTATTATAAAGCTGTTTGGGAAAGCTAGTACTGTCTTTTTTTTGCCTAATGAAGAAGCATCTTTGTCCTTTCATTTGTTCTAAGCTTTGTATCTGCACAATATTTGGTCTCATCCGCTCAGTGTTGATTTAACATTAAGCTTCATTGTACCGTGAAAATCGCTGATGTGACTTGGGTCACAAAAACGCACCCAGTTGTCATCTGTCTTAAAAAGGTCATTAGCTAAAGCTGATTGGCCAATTGCCAAACAAGTTATATTGTTTTAGGAAACATGCCCATGATCACTCTTGCAAATAGTGTTTGTTCTGCCTGATGCATGGCTGTAATATCGTCTTCTGATGTCATTGCTTACTGACGTTGATTTGCTTTAGCTTTCAGTTGCAACAGAATAGAAGAACATTCAGCAGAAGACGGCTGTTTTGTTCCAAGTTGTAAAACATGGAAGTTGTGTCTGAGACTTCGGGTCATTCTTCATCCGTCAGTTCTACAGGGTAGATAGACATCTTGTGTTTTCAGTAAAACATAGTCTGAGACATCTCCAGTCTCTCAAGATTTCTGCTTTTGTTTTTTTTTTAAATGGATGAACGTGAACATAGGCTTAAGGTAAAGACAAGCACCTTGCACATCTCAAAAATGTTGCTTGGAAGCTCGCATACTGAACTACTTATTAAGTCATGTGAGCATCCTCATTTTTGATTATGCAACTTAGTGTTGATGTTTAGAATCCAAAGGTCACATACAGTGTAGGTAGTGTGTGCTAAACTCGGAAACATGGTAGCTGAAAAGAATGAGGAAGTAATCAGCAGTTCTTTCTGATTCAGAAGTGCTGGTAATGCTTGACACTAGAACCAGTGAGTACTTGGGGATTATTTTGTGTTTATCAAGTTTTTTTGTCTTTCTTTTAACTTTCTTTTATTATTTTGGTTAGTACAGGAAAACAAATTTTTATTTTTTGTGATGATGTCAGGGAGTTTAGTACAAGAGTTTTAAGGTTGTGAGCTGCTAATGAATGTCATCCCAGAGTTCTGGGTTTGATTCCTAAACTCCTGATTTCCTACTTTAAGACTCCCTAGCCTACCTTTATAAATAAGGATTTGTGCCTTGTGGATTTGTCCTTGTTGACAAAAATTAAAAATAATGTAAAAATAAGGATTTGTATGTGAATTGGTGGTCTTCTACGTGGATAACTGTGAATGTGAACAGGATCATTATGTGGTGCAGGGTTTTTTTCATAAAATTGACTGCACACTCAGGGGCTTAAAGTTCAGTCTAAGGACATGAGGACATGTAACAGTGTATTTATTTCCTCCATCTCTCCCTCTCTGTCCATATGTTGTCAAATTTGTTGGCTGTTTGTTTGCATACTGCTTTATGCTAGGTTAGGCCTGCTAGATGAATGGTCTAAGACTTGCAGCAGGACCTTGTTTCATTTCTTTCTTTTATAATTTATACCTGTAGCTGTTATTCTGAGATAGAGTGTAGTGCTTAAATAGAGAAAAAGCAGCCTGCTTCGGGATGTGTGTGGAAAAGCAATGTGAACAAAAATAGTAGAACTTAAATTTAGAGGATAAAGAGAGAGAGATAAGGAGAGAAAAGTGAAGGGCAAATGAATTCCATTCAGAAATTGTTGGAAAACCAGTTGGAATAGAAATGTACTGCTTATTTGAACTCAGCTTGCAGACAAAAAAAAAAAACTCTGACTTTAAGTGAAAAATTGCACATATGGAATTGTTATGGTGGATAGACCTTTAGCTGTATCTAGTATCAGGCAGAAGAGTGTATTGAAAGAAAAATTAGTAAGCACTACTGACCTGATCAGTCTCTCAGAATATTTCACTGAAACCCGTTGTGGGGCAGAGTCCATAATTTGCAGTCATAGTTTATAATTAGCATTTGGCTCAAGAGAAGAAAAAAAACAGCAAGTGATTTCTGATACATTTCTGCACACAACTTGTCATTCCCATTTGTAATGTGCTTTTCTTGATGAACTTTAGGTTGGTGTGCTTGAGTCTGATTTAAAAAAATGATGGTAGTTTGCCAGAGTGGCACCAAATGAGACTCCATATTGGATGATGATGTCCAGCCACATTCTGCAGCTTCTTGTTTAGCAGTTTAGATATTCTGGAAGTGACAGTGCTGATGTGGCATGTTTGCTTCTGTTACCTGGGTGTAGACTTTGGTGCCATGCATCGGTAAACAAACAGAACAGTGTTTTGAAATGGTGGGCATTACTCAGTCTGCCGTTCTGTGCCGTAAATACTGGTAATCTGGGTTTGGTGACTTACTCTACTGAGAAGGGAAGAACGTACCACTCATAGGACTTCTGTCATTTTCTGTGGAGGTGTTGGAAAATGGCACTAGACCAACACCTGGAGGTGGTCACACTATTTGATGTCTGTACACCATGGAAAACAGGAAAAATTCACCTATTTGCAAATGAAGTTTTATAACAACATACCAGAGTTGTATGTTTTGTTTGTAGTGTTTCTCAATGAAACATGATTCATTGCTACCAGTCCATGAAATGGGATCAAATGGCCATGGATTTCATCTTATCCCAAGGTTGAGCAACCTCAAAGTTGGTTATAATAAGTAAGGGGTGCAGGGGGCATTGGTGTCAGCATGGGAGTGTGAAGTTAAATTAAAAAGAAAGAAGTCTTGTGGGGTAAAGTACCTGTAAAGCCCAGAGTAAAGTCAAAATTGCAAAGTGTAAGGTACAGGTACTCCACAACTATCGAAGCCAACCAGTAACAAAGTTCAAAAATGTTCACGAATGTAGCAGAAAAAATAAAAACTTTTATTCCATGGATAGTAAGCGCTTTCACGTCTGCTCAGGACGCTTCTTCAGACTTTAATAAAAACAGTATAACTTAATTACTTAAATACAAATCATCTGACACATTCTACCAATGAAATCACATCAAACATCTCATAAGAAACCCCCCTTTTTTACACACATAAAAGCAAGATTCATAAAAAGCCCATGAAATCTTTTAAAAGAAGAGAACTATAGTAGTAATAATGATAATAACAATAATTATTTCAACATCAATGTTTCAAAGGACGATTAATGAGAAAGGGTTTTAAACTAACCCTTTCATTAAGACCATGTCCTATGTCTGCTTGCATCCTGATAATCCACTTACACTCTTCCCTCTCAGTAAAATTCGCTACATTACCTAATCTCATTGTAGTCTGAATGAGTTCTATGGACAGGAATTCAAATATATGGGTAGTACCTTCCTGCAATACATGTCCAGCTAAGGCATTCCTATCATTCTCTTTATTGATGGCATACTGATGTTCTCTGATTCTCTCCCTAAGGGGTCCTATTTGTCATACCTATATAGAATGCCTGACATTTGACACACAATGCCTAATATACAAGATTCCTAGACTTGCAATCTGCCTAGTGATCAAAATTATATACTACCCCTGTATCAGGATGTTCAAAAGTATTCTTACCAGATATATACCTACATTGATTGCAGCTCCTACAAGGGAATGTACCTCTCCTATCTGATAATATTCTATTATAATGCCGTTTATCATAGCATAACATTTTCTTTAATGATCTAGTGTTCTTAAAAGAAAAACTGGGGTGGGGACCTACTAATGTTTTAATATTATCATCTAGTTGTAAAATCCCCCAGTTCTTCTTTATAATGTTTGTGATGCTTTGATTCCTATTAGTGTAGGTAAGTACCATTCTTTTCTTGACTATACTAGACCGCCTAGTCCGTTCAGGTTGTTCCCTTCTATCCATCTGGATAAAAGGTCATGCCCCATCCTTACGTTCTACTTGTTGTAGTGCTAACAAATCTGTTTCATGGTATCCCCTAGATTTAAATTCACTATCCAAGTCTATCAATCTTTTATGAAAGATCAAGTCATCACTCACTAGTCTGGAACACCATGCAGCTTGGTTCTTAACTATATTTTTATGTATATATGGTGGATGCATACTGTCACGGTGTAGGTAAGCATTTCTCCTACATGACTTTCTGTAGATGTTAGTATCAAAGGACCCATTCTGTTTCCTAATAGTAACGTCTAAAAAATTAATCTGTGTAGGAGATCTCTCCCCTGTTAGTCTTAAAAAAGATGTCGTATTATTAATGTAATTCAGGAATTCATCTAGGGTAGACAAATCACCACTCCATATAAGGAAGAGGTCATCCACAAATCGTTTGTAGTACTTAATATATTGTGAGTACAAGTCATTCTCCAAAATGTACGTAGATTCCCAATAAGCTAACACTAGGTTTGCGTAAGAATTGGCACATGACGTGCCCATCGCAACTCCTAGGGTTTGGAGGTAGTACCTATTATCGTGAAGAAAAACATTATTTTCTAGCACTAATTCCATAAGCATGGTGATTCTAATTACCTTGTTAGTATTCAGACCCTTTTCAATGAGAAAAAGCCTCAAATAATCTAACCCTGTATCATTAGGTATACAGGTAAACAGAGATTGTATATCTAAAGTCATCATGATATCATTCTCAGTGTACACTTTGTCCCTGGTGCTCTCTGCCAGGGATGTTAATAATTGCTGTGTATCTCTCAGTATCGAAGGTGTGGAGTCAACTATTGGTCTAAGCTGCTTCTCAATATAAATCGAGATGCTTTCAGTAAGCCATCCTTTCCCTGATACAATGGGTCTCAGGGGTGGATTGACCATTGTTTTATGCACCTTCGGAAGGCCTCTAATTATTGGTACCAAAAGTTTATCTACTAAAAAATACTTATAGAGATCATAGTCTATAATGGCACACATCAACATGTCGTATAGAGTTGCCTGTACATTACCAATAACCTTATTTAAATCATACATATGTAGAACTCTATAAGTAGTTGAATCAGACAACATCTCAAGCATTCTATAGTTATAATAGTTTGTATCTAAAAGTACTATCGCTCCGCCCTCATCCGCTGGGCGGATAACAATAGCTTCATTATTCTGTAACAACTTCAAAGCTGTTGTTTCCTGTGAACTTAAATTGTAAAACTCAGACTTAAAAGTGGGTTGTTGTTTCCTGTGAGTGGGAGTGTGAAGGTTTACCTTCCCTCTTATTCCAGTGTCCTACTTTTGATGATATTCATTGAGTCATCTGGAATAACCCATGATGTTATGTAGTCCAATCTCGCCTTCATTCTTACCCATGGGTTCGGAGCCGAACCTCGGCCATACTCTAGTTCGAAGTCTTCAGTTGGCTTGTGGCTAAGAGGTATCCCATCATGCAACAGGTCTATTCCCCAGATCTCATTTGCCGCTTGTTATACTCAGACGTGGTCTCACTTTTGGCCGTGGCTAAGTATACTGTTTATAAACTTTTTATAAACATTTGACTTGTTGCTCAAAAAAGCTATTTTCATAGCTCTGTGTGTGTGGTAGTGGTGTTATACTGCCTTTGTTTTGCTCTTGCTGTTTTTGTGGCCTTTTTATTGGCCGTTTTGTTATCCCTTTCGTTTCTTTTCTTCCCACAGGCTAGGCCCGTTTCAGTTAGTGGACTTAGTCCTCCCCATTGTTTCCGTGTGGTCTTTGGTTTGGTGCTTCATTCTGTTAGCTTTTAGTGTTGTCGTGTCTGGCTAGTGGTGCTATCCTGCCTTTGTTTTCCCAGACTAGGCCCGTTTAAGTTAGAGGACCTAGTCCTCCCTGCGGTCTTTTTCCCGCCGGTTACTAGGCCATTTTTAGTTAGAGGCTCTAGTTTCCCATGCGGGGTGTAGTTGGGTTCAGTGTGTATACGTATTGCTTTGTATGTGTGTGTATTTTCCTTTATTCAACATGTCCAAGGATTCTAAGGAACACAGGCCTTTGGGCTTTAAAAAGTGTGTTGAATGCAACAATAAAATGTCTTTGACTGATGAGCACTCTGTGTGCATGTACTGCTTGGGGGCTATTCACCTCAAAGAGTCCTGCTTGTTTTGCCATTTCTTCAGTCCCTGTGTACTACAGGAGAGGAGGAACAAGCTCATTTTGAAAGGACTGCTTTAACACTCCTTCAAGGAAGACTTGGCTAAGTCTTACAGTGCCTTATCCTCTCCAGCTAAAAAGGACTAAAAGACTTCTAAGAAGCGCTCTCCGGCTCCGTCTGTTTCTTCGGAGCAGCCAGAGAAAGTTGCTACAACAGCTTCTCCTTCTTCGCTTCCATTGCCCTCGGTGCCGACAGAAGGTAGTGTCTTGACTAAGTCCGTATCGGCTCCGAGCCTTTCTGAGCCGGTCACGGATATTTTGGTTCAGATCCAGTCTCCAGTTATTTGACCGGTTTCTCCTTCATGCAAGTCCCCTTCCGTAGGGAGATCCAGATCTCCAACCATATCCTTCAGGACCCTTTCCGATGAGGACGTTGATAGAGTGGTGAAGAAACTGCTTCAGTCATTGTTGCTGGCCAAATTGATTTTGACTCCGACCCAGTCAATTCCAGAGCCTATGGCCTCTTCATCCTTTGTTGTTCTTTTCCGAGCCTTTCTCTGCCTTCGGAGCCAAAGTTGTCAGTTCCGTCGGGTGCTGTTAGGTCAGTTCCAGTAGCCTCGACTGGCCTCTCAGTTCCGATTTCTGCTCCGACCCCGTCGGCTCCATGCACGTCCCGCCCTTTCTCCTGTGGGCCCTTCCCCCTATAGCTAGTTATTAAAAAAAAAAAAAAAAAAAGTAGTTCTTTAATCTCTCTTTTTGTCCCTTCTGTAATGTGGTCTACAGTGCACGAGTGTGTTTATTGTTTAGGAGAGTCCCATCTTGAGGCTGAGTGCAACATCTGCACTGGATTCAATCTGAGGGCTCTCATGGAGTGAAGAAACAAACTGCTTCTGAAAGGGTTAGCTAAGGATGGTCCTTTGGCTTTGGGCTGTCCCTCCTCAGCTTCCCAGGATCCTAAGATGAGGTCCTTACCTTCTCCTAAGTGATCTCTTTTAAAAAAGCTGAGGCTCTCTGATTGCAGATCCCTGGATCTGAGCCCAGCCTTTGCGGCTTTGGATCTGGGCTCTTTCGCTCCTAGGGCCTCGGATCAACCTCTCTGATCCCAAGTCTCGACGACTCCGAGGTTTTCAGATCTAACTTGGTGCAAGTCTTCTCTGTATCCGACCCAGTCATCGGCTCCATCTAGAGCACTGGGTAGAGCACTGGATCCTCTCAGGGCTTTGGATCCGATCATTATCTCGGATCTGATAGTCATTGGTAGCTCCCCCTCCAAGTCTAAGTCATCGAATCCAATGTGCCAGAGTAGGTTCTCTTCCAGGGACTGTAGGACATTGTCTAGATCCCCAGCTAAATCGGGACATTCCTCCTTATCGTCCAGGTCTTCCAGAAGTTTACTACCCACAGATATGGGCAGGATGGAGTTTCCTTAAGGCCTAAATTGAGCTGGGGTTGTTACCGTCCCCAGCTCATTTACCTAGGGATCTTTCTCCACCCATGGGACTTCACTTTCCTCTTCTGACCCCATCGGATTTAGAACGCCAAGATCAGGGCTTTCCTTGTGAGAGGTCGACAGTGTCTGGTATCCCTCCCTTCCTGATGCTGTCAGGGTCCCTGGCGGGTTCTACACCATCGCCCTCGGAGCAGTCTGCACGTTGGTCCTGTGAGGTTGGCAGTGGCTCCCTGGGGATGGGGTTGGGCCTGGATTTTTCGGACTGCTTCCTTCCCTTAGGAGCGTCGGCACTGGACAGCTCAGAGCCAATATTGTCTGGAGACTTCAGTGCTGCTTCGGGGTTCCTCCTCCCTTTCCAGGTGGCTGTGGCTGTGGGAGAGGAAAGGGGAGCCACTTCCAACTTGGCAGCCTTCCAGGGGGTAGAGAGGACCTTCTCCAGCTTGGCAGTCACTTATCCTTCCACTCTAGGTTCTCCCAAGTCCCTCTCGACCTTGGGTGGTGAGACCTCATCATCCTTCCAGAGTCAGCCCCTCCTTGAGCTCCTTCAAATGGGCACTGCCCCCGTTAGGGGGACCAGTCTCTTCTGAGTCCTCCCCAGAGTCCATCATGGAGGAACCCCCTCAGAAGAGGACATTTAAGAGAATACATTTGGAGTCCCCTAGACAGTCCCTCATTGAGGACACAGATTTCGAGGAGGAAGACAGGTACCCCAGGTTTCTGCTTGAGGAAGTGTCCTTTGGGAACATCCTTGACATTCTCAAACAAAGAGGCAGTTGGTCTTCCCCCACCCCATCTTCGGAGGAATCCATGTTCCTGAAGGCCTTCGGGGTGGGCCCATCTTCTACCTGGATGTCCGCACCTGCCAATGAGCTTGTAGAACTCATTGTTGCCAGGGTGGGGAAGGACACAGTGGATCCTGTACCCAAAAAGGCAGACAGATTCCTCAGTCCCCTGAAAACTGAGGCTTTTTGGAGTAAGGGTGTCCTCATTGATGCCATTGTGGTGGCCGCTGCTACTAAAAGGTAGCTAGCTGAGCAGAGCTCCTCAGTCCATCCCCAAACAGAGAGTCTCAGGCGAGTGACCATTTTGGAAAGTGTGTGTTCACCTCCGCTACATTCAGACTGTGGGCAACCAACTACATGGCACCTTTCTCCCGGCTTCAGAGGAACTTAGTATCGGAACTCACCACTTCCCTTACAGAGTTGCTGCCTCCAGAGACTCTTAAGCTGGTCTCTCCTAAGATGTCCACTCTGACTTCCCTGACTAATGCCTCAATGAGTTTGAACTTCAATGCAGAGAAGGCCACCTCTTGAATGGCTGGCACAGGAATTGCCATCAGGCAGCATGCCTTGCTTCACCTTTGTGGGTTTGCGGAACCCTTCACGGCATCTTTTACCAATGCCCCCTTTGACGGTTCAACTTTGTTCAACTCTTCTGCCAAGGAGACATTGACCCGCAGTGAGCAGGAGGGCAGGACTCTGTCCACAGTGGGAATCAAGTTTTCTGCTCCCCAATGATCCTTTTCTAGTAATCAGAAAGGGAGTAAGAAGTTTTGGTTTCACAGGACTCAGCCCTCCTTCCAGGATACTCCCCAAGAATCCTCTTCTATAGGCCGGGGCAGAGGATTCAATGGAAGACACCGCCACAGAGGCATAGGGGAACTGTAGAATCAGAGCTTCCAGAAGCCCTTTCAATTCTCCTGAAGCACTGCCTGAGTGTCCTGCTCTGGAGGCAGTTGGGGGATGATTCTCCCTGCACCCAGTAGCCTGGACAAATATCCCCTTAGATCTGTGGGTGTTGAGGATTATTTCCAGGGGTTATGTCATCCCCTTTTTTCAGTCCCCGCCCGGTATTAAAATCTCTCACAGACATTCCATCCCGCCAAATGGAGTTGGCCCATCATGAGGTACAAGACCTTCTTCTGAATAGACCCATCTAAGAGGTTCCAACAGGACAACGAGAGTCCAGAACTTACTCTTGCTTCTTTTTGGTGCCAAAAAAGACTGGGGACCAGAGTGCAATTTTGGACCTCATTGAACAAAATCTGTCAGTCCAGAAGTCCAAGTTCCAGATGCTCACTGTTCAGTCCATTCTGCCTGTCTTGCATATGACGATTGGATGTGCTCAGACACATACTATCATATCAAGATTGACAGGCACTCCAGGAGACACCTGCACTTTCAGTTAGGGGCCAGTCACTACCAGTTCAGAGCCCTGCCCTTTGGACTCACCACAGCCTCCCCGGGTGTTTACCAAATGTATGGCAGTGGTGGCAGCCCATCTCAGGCTGCAAGGCTTCCAGGTTTTTCCGTACCTGGACGATTGGCTTCTCACTGCCCTCAAGAGGCTTCAGCTGTCAGTGGCCATCAATTACACCCTCAACCTGTTTCAGGATCTTGGCATTATGGTTAGTCTGCCCAAATCCAATCTTTCTACATTCCAGAACTTAGAGTTCATTGAGGTTCAACTGGACATGGTGTCAGAGACTGCAGCACTTCCCCTTCGCAGAGTTCAGCTTATTTGGGATCAGGTTTATCGCTTGCTGATTCTGAAGTTTCCACCAGTCCACCTAATTCTACAAGTGTTATGCTCGATGGCAGCTGCCATCCAGTTAGTGCCCCTTGCCAGGTATCACGTGTGGGTTCTGCAGTGGACCTTGGCAGTTCAGTGGTCTGCTCAGGTTCATCCCATGTCCATGCCTGTCAGAATGACTCAGGTGTACAGAAATCACCTTGCTTGGAGCCTCACAGTCTCAGAAACTAACACTCTGCAGACCTTCTGTCTTTCCCTGTCCAAGGCTACGGTGACCACGGACACCTCCCTGTTGGGGGGGGCATTTTTGGGGAAGGATGGTTCAAGGCACGTGGTCTCCCACAGAGACCAAAGTGCACATAAACTTCCTAGAGATGAGAGCAGTCATTCTAACATTGCAAGACTTTCATGAGTGTCTAGCTCTCGGAACTTTAGCAGTTCAAACGGGCAACATGGTGGTAGTTTGGTACATTAACAAGCAGGGGGGAACACAGTCCTATCTCCTCTGCAGAGAGGCCATGAGAGTGTGGGAATGGGCATTGTCTTCCAAGCACTTTATTCTTGCAACTGACGTTTCCGGCATTTCCAACATACTGACCAACAAACTCAGCAGATCCATCCTGAGTCCTCACGAGTGGTCCCTGAACCCATCAGTGGCACATCAGATATTCATCTGTTTGGGTCAACCTTGCTGCGATCTGTTTGCCTCCCCAGTCAATCATAATTGCAGCAACCACTTTGCCCTGATCCCCCCAATGGGTAAGTCACCCAAAGATGCTCTGGTTCATGATTGGCTGTTGGGACTCCTCTGTGCTTACTCCCCAACTCCCCTAATCCCCAAGGTCTTACAGAAAGCTCGTCACCTGAAGACCCCCTCATCCTCATTGCCCTATTTTGGCCTCATCAGGCATGGTTCTCCCTTCTTCAGTCTCGTCTGAAATATCCTTCCTGGATATTGGATCCCTTTCTGGATCTCATTTCCATCCCTGGTGGCTTCCTCTTCCCAATCTACAAACCCTTCATCTAACCACTTGGTTTCTCCATTTCCAGTAATCCATTTCTCAGTCAAGGATTCCTTCTCTGGTTAAAAATATCATCTTAGCCTCTCAGAAGCCTGCTACTAAGAAGATGTACTCCATTAAATGGAAAAGGTTTTTTATCTGGGCCAGACAACAAAATTTAGATCTCTTCTCAGCCCCAATTCCTGACATTTTGTTGTTTTTGGCTTCTCTTTTTCTGGAAGGTGCTAGCTTCTCCACAATTAAACTCCAGTTGGTGGCCATCTTTAATTTCCATTTGAATGAGGGTCCCACCTTTTCTTGTAAACTATGTAAAGCTTTTCTCAAAGGAGTCTTTCTTCTTAGACCTCCAGTCAAGGATCCCTCACCACCAATGTGATTTAACTCTGGTTTTGCAGTCTTTGACACAGGGGTGAGTTTAATTTCTCATCCACTGGTCCAAGCTACGCTTAAATATGGTAAGGGGGAGGCTTAGATTCACATGGATGGGGAACCTATTGCAGAGAATGGGAATTCTGTGAGATACATATGTCTCTCCAACATGTCCTGTTTATGTCCTAAGCAAAACTCAAATATTTAGATCAAGTAGTTCTGATCCTGTTTGTTTTGCAGCTGTTCAAAAGGTTAATCAGAGCTGGGTCTAAGGATGCCTTGTAAACCAGGCATAGGTCACCTCTAACTAGTCTGTATGAGACTGAGTATAGAATCAGGGCTATGAGGTGATCCATAAAGGACACTGTTTTTACTCCGTTAAGGAACATTTGTGGATGTTCCAGTTGCTACATGTGTTTGGTCAGGTACATTCCAAAGGAGGCATTATACTCTGTGATGGGTGTGACGTGGGCAGAGTACAGTGGGATGGTGACTTCCCTAAACCTAGATTCCGTGCCCTTGTTCATAAGTTGAGCAACACAGAAGTATTTTCTTACTACCTTGGACATGTGTTGGTCAAACATTAGGTTACTATCAACACAACTTCCCAGATCCTTAACTAGTGAGTCAACTCTTAGGGGTGTTTAACTGATGGCACCGTTTCCTGGTGTCACCGTCTTCTCAAATAGTACTGTAATGCATTTCTTGGAAAGGAGTTTGACGTATGACTTTGGCACCAGTCATTTGCCAGTGTTAGACCTTCCTGTAGGGCATGTTCATCTTGGTGGGATTCTGCGTCTCCTCCCAACTTGCATTCATCTGCAAACTTTGTCAGCCAGTGGCCTTTGCCATTGATTTTGACCTTTGATGAGTAGATGCCAAAGAAGAGGTGGCCCAGCCTTGAGGGACTCCACTGGTCTCTGGCCTCTTTGTGGAGGTGACCTCACCAATCCTAACCTCCTGGGTTTTATCCATAAGCCAGTTGTTTTTCCAGTGCATTGTAAAGGGGTTTCTGTCTTGTTACACAAGTTTGTTAAGAATGTCTGCATGGGGTATTTTATCAAATAGCTTAGCCAGATCAAGGTAGCCAGTGTGCACTGCTTTATTAGGCATGACTCTCCTTTGAAAAAGCCAAACTGGGAATGATCCAGTGTCTGGAGGACTCTGTTGTCGTTGTTGATCATATCTATGATAATATTTTCCGTGGCTTTGCAAATAAGACTAGACTTATGGATCTGTAACTTCCTGTATCTGTTGATGGTCCTTCTTTATGAAGGGTGATGACCATTGCAGTCCTCCATTCTCATGTCAAAATGCCAGTTTTGAGGCTGTAGTTAAATGGTCACACCTGTGGCCCCGATAAGTCATGTTTTAAACTATTCATGAGGCATCCCTGGATGTTATCAGGGCCCATTGAAGCTGTCCGTGTTCTTGCCTTTAGTGAGCACAGTCAGGACATGCTGTCTTGATATAGTTGGAGGAGTTATGCTTGAGGATATTTCTTGCTGGGTGCCTGGAAACAAGTGGGGAGTAAAGTTGGAACTGAATTTGTCAGCCAGCAGGTTCGCTGTATTGCTAGGCTTAGTGAATGCGTCACCATTAACCATCAATTCAAGCACACTGCTGTGTGCTGCCCTTGAGGTTTGTGACATAGCTGAAGAAGGCCTTATGGCTGTCTTTTGCCTGGGAGGCTATCTTAACCTCAAAGCTGGCTTTATTTGACCTATTTAAACCTCTTGGTTGCCTGTTTAGTTTGAGGAGTAAGTTCTTTTGAGAGTTATGCTCCCTGATTTTTGCCATGATTTTTTTTTCATGTATCTTGTCTAATTTTGGATGCCAAGAGGGTGGTTTGTTTTGGGAGTTACTTATGGGCTCCTGGTAGGTGCAGCAACCTCTATGCAGCCATTGACATGATTGTACAGTGGTTCTGTGAACATTTCTGCATAAAGCTGCTGTGTTCTGTGGGTTGGGGATGGGCACTGAATTTTGGAAAACCATCACTTAATAAAAGGGAGTTTCACTTTGAGTAGTTCCTTACTATAACTGGGGATACCAAGTTGATTTTGATTTTGAAGGAGACAGCTTTGTGGTCCAATCTTTCCAGGGAGGATGTGACTTTGTGGAGAGGAGCACAACACTCTCCCATATTTGTGAGTACAAGGTCCAGTATATTAGAGGCTCTGGTGGGCATATGCACTAATTGGTCAAGGGTGTTTGTGCTTACAAAGTCCAGGAATCTTTCTGCTTGCAAAATGTGACACTGTGTAAGGTTCCCAGTCTATATAAGGGTAATTAAAGTTCCCCATGAGTAGGGTATTTGGTTGGATGGTTGGCATCTCCAGTAGGTCCATGTATGTGCTGCGAGCTCCTTGGGACATGAAGGGCTACCTGTAACTAATTAGAATGTGGTACATGATGTTATCTGTGGTTATCCTCACATGGAGAAATTCCAGCACTTCATCCTGTTTAATCAACCTAGAGGTGTGCTTGTTATTGACGTATATTGAGACACGTCCACCTTAAGCCTTGTCTGTGCAGCTACTGGTCTAAATGTGAGAAAGGCACTGGAACCTTACACTGCCAGGTACTCTCTGCAGCTTTAAACCACGTCTTGGTGACTGCACACATGTCTATGTCCTCGAGGGTTAGGAGGGCTTGGAGGGAGTGGAGTTTTTTTGTTGAGGCTTCTGGCATTGAGCAATAACAGCTTGACATTCATTTTAGTTGATTTTGCTATGCTGTTAGGTTTGTCCATTTGCCATTGCCTAAAAAAGGCACTGTGGGGGGGGGGTGGATAAAGTGTTAGGCAATATTTGAAAGCCTAGGGGACAGGTGCAGAATTCTTGGCAAAGCATTGTAGTCTGTTAACCATGTCCTGCCATGTTGACAAATATGAATGATACCAGAAGTTCAGCAAATTATTAAAATCAATCATCGTTTGTTCATATTGTGGCATCACCCTTGGTGACGGTAATTTGCTGCTTAATGCCAGTGTGAGACATGTAGTCTGAGAGCTCCATAATGTCTCTGTTCATATAGGCCAGGGAGGTACATCTCAGGTCATTTACACCTACGTGGACTATGATGGAATCATACTGGTACCCGTGGCATAATGACCTGAGTGCATAACAGTGATCTTCTCCTTATTCAAGCCGGTTAGAGGGGCATCAGTATGTCTTACAATGGAGTCCTGTATGACTAGAGCCCTTGCAAGTATATTAGCTTGCCTTAACGGCTTTGTGTTTGGGTCTCCATTTAGTGTGACTATATGCTGTGTGTTGTTTTTGCTGAGTGCTTCTTTGTTTGCTAAGGAATAGCTTTGTCAATGGGCGGTCTAGGTAATGTTTGTTGTTTAGGAAGATTGCATTTAAATGCATCGTCATATGTTGGTCTGTGTGTGTGCTCTGTCCTGTGTGTGTTGGGCATTGTGTGTGTGGGTTTGACAACCTTATGTGTGCTTCTCTGTGAGAATGAAGCCTCCAGTGACATTGTGTAAATACACCTCTCACATACAGTATCTGTTACTTTAAGGATAAAATGGTTACTAGTAAACATGAGACAATTGCCACATTGTCTCAAGGTACTCATATCTGCCAGGCTGGCTGCAGAGATGTTAGGAAATTGTATATCCATGTTGTTCTGTCCTTTAATTGGTAGCTACAAGGGAGTGGTATACTGGAGCCATACAGAAGGCTATTAAGGATGTTTTAATGGGGCAGACTGATACTAACACAATATTGGGGCAGACTAGGTTGAAAAATTCTAACTTTTACTAGCTCTGGTGGCTATAAGATACTAAATTCTATTAAATCTAATGGTATTGTAACATGTTGCATGAACTAACTGCTTTAAGCTTATCAACGTGCAAGGTATTTGATTGCATCTATATTACATAGAACATTTAGATTGTCAAACACCTAAATGTTGACACCTAAATGTCAAACACTGAAAACAGCGAATGGCCAACTAAGCAAATTTTTTCCTCGTGAAAAAATTCACTTGGCCAAAAAAAAAAAAAACAACAAAAAAAAACTTTAAAACCCTAACCAAGTTGGGGGCTTCACCCCCCCCCCCCAACTAAATATACCAACTCCGAGATTGCTCTACATCGGGGAAAAGGGCAAATCCCCAATGATGGCCAATTACGCAAATTTTTTCCTTGGGGAAAATTCACGTAATTGGCTGCTCTCGGTTTTCAGCGTTCGACATTTAGGTGCCTACGTTTAGGCGTTTGACAATCTAAATGTTCGATGACGTAATAGGAACCCATTTGCTCTATACTTACTGTGTTACAGGGTACAATTTTATGGACAGTTCTATACAGAAAATTTGCTTTGTAGGTGTTTTCTTCTCTACAGGGCATTGCTAACCACAAAACAAAGTAAACAACTGGCTAGAAATCTCTTAGAGAGGAGATTTCAAGGCAAACAGTTGATAACATCAGAAATAGGTTGAGGAAAAAAACACTACTTCAAAAATCAAAATAAATGCACAGATAAAGCAAGCTATCAGGAGCGGTTGTTTACTATAAGTTAAATAAGTGCAATTTATCAAACAAAAGTACTAATATTTAGGTTCATACTAGGCTGTCTGCCCTAGGGCATTTATAAGCCTAGCCAGAGTGTGTTTGGCTTTCGCCACCCATTTTAAATTAATTTTGCTATGCCCTTTTTCAAGGTTGGTATACTGTGCCTCTGTCTAACAGTGACACAGAAGTGATACCCGGGGTAAACCTACGATCTCCCATCCACTCATCAAGATTCCTCTTGAAGAGAGTCAATGAGGGACTCTGCCTAACCTGGACTGGGATTTTATTCCAGAGTGAAAGGAGCCTCTGGGTTATGAATCTGTCCCTCCAGCATGTCCTATTTATTTCAGTGCTGAGGTTCAAGTCTCGAGCACGTGGCTCGATGGGATTTGGATTTTCTGAGGTGCAGCATGTCCATTAATTCCGGGTTGGACATGACTTTATACGTCAGGCACAGATCGCCTCTGAGCAGGCGGTATGCCACTGAGTAGAGCTGGAGTTTCTTTAACCGGGCAGCATATGGCATCTGTTTGAGCCCTTTGATCCTCTTGGTGAGGTACTTTTGGGGTCTTTCCAGTTGCTGCAGGTGTCTGGTAAGGTACATCCCAAAAGGGGCATTGTACTCAATTATGGGCCTGATGAGGGATGAGTAAAGAGGCACGATGACCTCCCTGATCTAGATGTGAATCCCTTCATGATTAGGTGGGCTATATAAAATGTTTTTCTAACCACTTTGGCCACGTGGTTGTCAAATGAGAGATTGCTATCAACTTGGGTCCCCAGGTCCTTAATTACTTCTTCTGTACTTAATGGATTTCCACCTATGTGGTAATTTGTGGACACTTTGTTTTTGCCAAAGGGGATGACTATACACTTTTTGGCGTTTAGCTTGAGGCCATGGCTCTGGCACCAGTTGTCTGTTTCTATGAGGCCCTTTTGGAGGATGCTTGTGTTGGCTGGAGAGTCGATTATGGCGCCCAGTTTGCAGTCATCTGCGAACTTGGTCAGCCACAGTCCTTCCGTGTTGGCCTGTACCTCCGAGAAATATATACCGAACAAGAGAGGTCCCAGGATTGAGCCTTGTGGGACGCCACTTGTAACTGGTTTGGAGTCTGACATGGCTCCAGCAATTCTAACCATGTGGGTTCTGTCCTTGAGCCAGTTTTCAACCCATCTAGTGACATAGGGGTTTATATTTAAGCTGGTGAGCTTATCTATAATGCCCGAGTGGGGTATTGTATCGAAGGCTTTTGCGAGGTCCAGGTAGGCTGTGTGGACCACCTTCCCCATGTCAAAGGCCTTGGTGACTGTTTCAAAGAAATCGACCAGGTTTAAGAGGCAGGATCTGCCCTTAACAAAGCCGAACTGGGTAGGATCCAGTGTCTGTAGGTCCCCAATATCTTTATTTATGAGGTCCATGATGATCCTTTCCGTAGCTTTGCAGACCAAGCTAGTCAGGCTTATGGGGCGATAGTTTCCAGGATCCGTTGAGGCACCACCTTTGTGGAGAGAGACCACTGTTGCTGTACGCCACTCTTTGGGTACATATCCTGTAGTAAGGCTGAGATTGAACAGTAGTTTTATGTTTGGGTTTAGCTTTTCTTGGAGTTCATGTAGGACGCAGCCCGGGACACTGTCTGGTCCCATTGATGCTGTGTTTTTTGCTTTGGAGAGGGCGGCTCTTACCTGAGCATCTGAGATGTCAGGGGGGCAGCACTCTGCTGGGATAGATATTTGCCTTTTGGTGGGAGAAGTTTGCGCTGAACCTGTCAGCTAGGATGTTGGCAATGTCTGTGGGTTTGGTGTATTTTTTGTCATTTTGGACTAATTCTGAGCATATCTGGGAATTCCCACCCAGGTTCCTAACATAACTAAAGAAAGCCTTGTGATTATCCTTAGTGTCCTGTGCAATTTTTCTCTCAAAGCTGGCCTTAGACGATTTTATGAGTGCCCGTAGTTTTTTGCTAATACTGATCAGAGATGCCTTCCTTTTTTGGGATTTTGCTCTGTCATGTAGTAGCTTCCTCCTTCTATTGTATAGTTTGTTTATGGCTGAGGTCCACCAGACAGTACGTCTGCCTTTGGAGGATTGGGTCTTGGTTTTATTTGGGATTGCATGATCCATGCATTCCTGAAGGTGTTCATAGAATGTGTAAGGATTTTCCGGTCTGGGCTGTATTTTCCACAGGCCCGGGGGCTTTGAAGGATTCCACCTCGGTTTTGAGGAGTGTGAAATTTGCTTTAGAGAAGTTTTTCATTGTGGTTTTCTGGGCAGGGGTGGGGTCGGGATGTGAATATCCAGTGAGATTAGTTTATGGTCTGATCTTACCAGTGAGGGATACACTTCTGGTCTGGAGCATAGAGTCCCCATGTTGGTGATGATCAGGTCCAGTATGTTTTCCCCTCTTGTGGGAGTGGTAACAAGTTGTTCCATAGCATTTGAGTTTATAAATTCTAGGAACCTTTGGGCTAGGGTGTTGGAGCTAGAGTAATGCTCCCAGTCTGTTTGAGTAGTTGAAGTCACCCAATATAATAGTGTTTGGAGAGACCTTTATATTTTCCAGTGTTCTCAGGAAGGCTGAGTTGGGTTCCTGGGTTTGGGAGGGTGGTCTGTAGCAGGCTATAAACTGGAAGGCAGTTTTACCCACTGTTAGTTGCACATGGATAGTCTCTGATGCTTCGTGCTGTGCCACCAACCTGGAGGTGTGGGTATCTTTGATGAATATTGATACTCCCCCTCCTTTTGTGGTTCGGTCCAAGTTTTGGGCCGAAAAGCATGGTATGAGGTATAACCTGGTAGTGCTGGGGTGCTCTCGGGAGCCTTGAACCAGGTTTCTGTTACTGCACAGATATCAATGTTCTCCATGCTAAGGAGAGTTTCGAGTGCGTGCATCTTGAGGTTTAGACTTCTGGCGTTGAGTAGCATTACTCTTAGTTTCTTATCCCTTGTGATACCTATGGAGGTGGGTTTGTCTTTTGAGCCTTGCCTAAAAAAGACACTATGGGGGTAGCAAGAGCCTTTGCCAATATCCGAAAGCCTAGGGGTGACAGGTGCAAGCCGTCCCTAGCGAAGCATCGTGGCTTGACGAGCATGTCATCCCAGGCTGACAGGCATTGGATCCCCTTTGAATGACACCAATACATAAGCCAATTGTTGAAATTGATCATCTTGTCTTCATATTGTGGCATCATTCTTGGTGAGGGTAAAATGCTACTCAAGGTCAGGGTCATACCGGCCTGGGCTACATGCTCAGAGAGCTCCTCTATGTCTCTTTTCATGTAGTCCAGGGAGGTACGTCTCAAGTCATTCACACCAGCATGGACAATGACTGAGTCATATTTGTACTTGCCTTGGAGTGACCTGAGTGCTTGTGTTATGTGGCGGATCCAAGCGCCTGACAGGCAGCTCACTGTGACCTTCTCCTTGTTCAGCCTGGTGAGCGGGACGTTAGTGTGCCTGACGATAGAGTCACCTATTACAAGTGCATCAGGTGTGTTGTTTAGCCTTAAGGGCTGTGACTGTTCGGCACACTGGCTTTGTGAGCTATGTGTTGCATGTTTTGTTTTGGGGTAGCGGTTGCTTGGGTGTCTGCTTTGGAGGTCTCTGCTGCTTAGGCAGATTTTTATTTAGAGCCTCCGAGTATGTGTTTGTGTTTGGTTTGCTGTCGTGGTAGGTCTATGTGAGACTGGAATTGTAGTGAATGTGGTTTCCTTCTCCTCCTGACTGGTTACGCCAGTACTGAGTTGAGAGAGCTTAGCCTCCAGTTTGGCTATATGGTTGCATCTCTCACATGTGTTGGAATTTGTTGGGAGGAGGAGAGGGTTGTCTGTGTACATGAGGCAGTTGTAACATTGCCTCAAGATTCCCAGATTCACCAGCTGGACCAGAGAGGAAATTGACAACTGACCTTTGGACATGCTAGAATAGTATTGGGAATTCCTTTATAATTGAAAAAAGGGCCAATGGGGAACAATATACTCAAGGGGAGTTTGTGAGGGTGTAGTGCTTTTAATTTTTTAGTGCTGACTTAGTGAGCAAGTGCCAGGTAACTTAAATGCAATGTGTTACAGGTAACTTAAATGCAAAAATGACAAACAGTAACTTTCTTTCAAGTGAAACAAGGAAATAAGTACAGTAAGCAATGCAGATATCACTAGGGATCCACAGAAGCACTGAAAAGCCACGTTTTAGGTGGAATTAACGTTTCAGGGAAATAACAAGCAAACAAACAACAAGCATACAAACAAAGCTAGATTCAGCAGGCCTGGATCTAGTCTATGCTACAGCAACAGATGTTTTTTTCCTCATGAATTGTTTTAGTATTAGTCTGCCCCATTAAAACATCCTTAATAGCCTGGATGGCACTGCGTGCAAGTAAAACACTTCTGGAACAAAGGCTAGGATGCCATGTTTTGCTAAGCTCTGTGGAAATGAGCACAAAGCCATGTAAATGTGCCAAATTTATACCAGCAATGGAAAAGCAGAGACCTGACTACATTGCCTTCTGGCCAATAAAATGACTACACTATGAGCCCTTTAGAGTGTTTCCAAACTCAGACAGACCAAGCAAACACCTTCTGCCACAAGATGAGTAGATGAAAAAGAGGAAACCTGACTACAGAGCCCTCTGGCCAAAAAAAAAAAAAAAACACTACATTGTGACCCCTTTGGAGTGTTTCCCCATTCATATAGACCAGGCAAACACCTCGTAGCACAAGATGAATAGTCTGAGCCCTCTAAATGTAAAAGCACAGCAAAAGGAATCCCACAATTGCAATGTTGACACAAATAACTTAAAACAGGTTATCAATTTTTCTCTAAGGAACAGTAAGTGAGCAGTTGGTGTCACTGGATGGCACTGAAGAATCTGTTTACTTTCGTTTACACTTTCTGATTTCTTTTGTTGAGCAGGTTAGACTCTTCATTGTTGTGAGCACAAGTTTGCATGCAGTTCTTCACTTTGTTTTCATTCTGTTGGAGCTGTGCCTTTAGTAACTTGCTGTCAACTTCCTCATTGTGACACTTTGCTTTTAATATGAAGCAGAACATTGTTAACTTTTTGTAGTTATTGCCACAATTGTTCTTTTCCACTTTGTAGATAAAAAGTGCTCTGTCTCTTAAATTAGCTTCTCTTGTTTTTCGCATTCAAACACTAGGCCACTTTGCTCTTTTTTTCATTTTGGTTTGTGATGCCTCTTGTCTCCTGACTTGGTGCTTTCAGGTTTACTGTTAATTTCACTGTTCCAGCTTGTACAAAAACTTCAGAGTCTTTTAGACAAGTCAGTAATTTGTTTCTTCCTGGCATATCTTTTGTTAGTAAATAAACAGTCCACCAGAACCAAAACAGGTTCAACCAAGAAAAGTGATGAAGAAACCACACATGATGTGATATGAACAGATTACAGAAAGATTCAACCAATCAACATTATATAGCTTTATGCCTTCAGCAGCAACTTGGCTCAGCAGCTGTTTGGGCTGGAAAGGGTGGAAGTCAGTCTGTTATTGATTGCTCTCTATTGTGTTTTGTGTGAGTACCAATTCATTGCACACTACCAAGAAAATATAGTGAAATTGAACCACAGTGTGTGCAATGAATGAATATTCAAGATCAACACAGTTTATTCAGCCAAATACAGACTAAGCATAAGCGGCACCCAGCAACCTGGCTTCGGCTTCTGGCTAAAGCATTGTTGGGCTGATAACTATTCTGTGTTTGGTCGTGAATGTTCATCAAATGATTTGTCGTCATTATTTCATTGGTCACTATATCTTTTGTTAGTCAAAGTCAGTCAACAACTTTGTAAAATGTAATTTTATTTCCATTTTTAGAAGCCATCTGATTCTGTCTGCTTTAGCATTTCCACACTTTCAACTTCATCATGCAGATATGTACAGTGTAGAAAGTTTTCTCATTAACTGTTTGTTGTTTTTGCTTAGCCCTTTGCTGCTTGAGCAAAATTTGATAAAAGGGCCTCTGTTACCTTTTCTGCAAATTCTAATTTCTTAGCAGCCCGCCAAGTTCTGCTCTCCTACGTTATTTATTCTGGCTGCCTTAGACCATTTAGCGGCAGAATTCTTACTCTCAGGTAAGGATTTCCTTTGAACAGTTGTAACACTGGACACCAAAACATCTGTTTGCTCCTGCCTATCTGATGTATTCTGATGCAAAGCAGTCTTATTGTGCTGTACCACAGCAGTGTTTGTGACCAAACCACCAAGAGGGACCTGTCAGATGAGAGTTCAGTGGTTCATCCTCCCAACAAGGAGTCTCAGGCAGTGGAATGAATGGAAATGACCATACTCTTCTGACACGTTTGACCAGTGGGCATTGATTTATTTGGTACAGATGACCCGCTTCCAAAGGGGCATTGCAGAACAGGCCCTGGACTCTGAGATAGTCTGTCATGGCTAAAGTTCAGAAACGGCTCAAATCACAGGAGGGAACCATGCTGATCATGTCCAGCCTGTCCAAGAGGCTGATTGACAATGTGGACAACAAAAGTGGTCTAAGGGATGGAAGCAGGCATTACCATTAGATGCCATGCCTGGCTCTGACTCTGTAATTTCACGGACAGTTTTAAGGAGCTCTTTGTCCTCGCTTCCTTCAATGGATTTGACTTGTTTGGTGTCAAAGTCAAAGAAAAACTGCTGAAGGGTAAGCAAGAGGATAAGACAATTTTTGTCTTCAGAGCTCATTTTGAGGCCCCTCAGAAATCCTTCTCCAGGAATTAGAAGGGCCCAAAACACTTTGTTTCAGAAAGTGCCAGTGTCCTCCTTCAGACTTCTCGTCTCTTCTAATAATAGCAAATGAGGCAGTGGGGACACCTTTAACAGATACTCCTTAGAAACAGAGGGGGGTCCATAGAATGAGGAATTCAGGAGTCTTTTTTCTGGGAAGCAAACCCAGCATCCCTGAAGGGGTGCTGAACTTCACCCCTCTGGAGACAGTTGGGGGGTTATGTCTTTGTCCAGATGCATGGGTGTCTATCATGCAAGACAACTGAGTAAGGAGTTTAACGTCTAGATTCTATGTCACTTCAGTTCTTTTAACCCCAAAAAAGGTTTCTCTTGCATCTTCCAGACATGCCATACTCTCAAAAAAAGGCAGTGGCATAGGAAATTGCATACTGTTTCACAAATAAGTCATCCAGGAGATCCCACCACACCAGAAAGATTCTGGAGTCTGTTTCAGATTCTGTTTAGTCCCAAAAATGTTAAAGGACGTCAGGCCCATTCTAGATCTAAGTGGCTCAAATTAATATGTAAAGAAGGCACAATTCCATATGGTCACAATGCAAACCATTCTGCAAGAGAACAACTTGATGTGCTCAGTAGGCCTTCTAGATGTTTACTTCCACATAAGCATTGCAAAGGAGTCCATAAGGTATCTGTCCTTTTGGTTCAGAGCTAGTCATTGCCAGTTCTGCTCCTTACCTTTGGTTTCACAGGAGTCCACCTTGGTGATCACCAAATGCACGGCAGTATTGACAGCCCTTCTGTGATTCAAGGGAGTACATAATATTCCCATATCAGGGCAATTGGCCCCTAGCTGCTCCAACATAGGAGATGACTCTCCTTCCCAATCCGTAGTCTTTGCCAGAAGCAATCTGATAGTTTGATGATGCATCATCAAACAACCAGAAGAAAGACTTTCGTCATAAAGAACCACAATCTTGACTCTTCTGTCCTGTCTCCTCCAGTCTCAGTCATTTTGAAGGTCCTGGGGATTATGGCAGCTTCTGTAATTCTAGTACCTCACACAAGGTTGCACATGAGGGTTCTTCAGAGGATGGTAAGCATATAATGGTTCCAACTGTTGGAATCTATCAGCACTCCAATACATCCCTCCTAGGAAGAGTTTAATGCTTTGGATAGTCTTCCTTACTTCCAACAGAAAGATCCTTTTTACTACCCATTCCCAAGGCCACAATGGCTGCAGATGCATCCTCTCTGGGGGTAGAAGGGTATTTTGAGAGACAAATAGTCCAGGGCATTTGTTCCAACCTAGAGGCTGATCTTCACATAAATATTGTGGAGATGAGCACAGTTCTCCTACATTGCTAGCCTGCCAGGACTGCCTTCCTCAGGGAGTGATTGTGATGCAGACAGACAACATGTCGATGGTCTGGTATGTCACCAAACAGTGGGGGGTGGGGGGGGCTAGGTCTTACCCTGTATGTTGGGAAACCATGAAAATGTGGCAGTAGACAGTGTCTTCAAAGTACTTCCTTGTAGCAACACACATTCTGGGTTGGACCAAGTACCTTACTGACGAGCTCGGCAGATGGATTTTTGATGCCCGATCGGTGGTCCCTCAAACTATCATTTCTACCTACAGTGTTTTGCTGCTGGGGCCAACCTTGCTGCAGCCTATTTGCATCCCTACCAACACCAAATGTGGTAATTGCTTTGGCCTCATTTTTCCACAGGGACAGCCCCTGAGGGATGCTCTGGTATGTCATTTGCCACCTGGACTTCTCTATGCGTCTACACTTCTACCCTTAATGATGAACTTTCTTCAGAAAGCTTCTCTGTGCAAGGTTTCAGTTATCCTCATAGCCCCATTATGGCCCAGACAAATTTGTTTCCCCTTGCTGTGACCTGACATTAAGAAGTAACCCTGGCTTCTGGATGCCCATCTGGATGTTTTGTCCTAGCCATCCAGCATTCCTCACCAGAAATTCATTCTTTCGAGCTAGCTGTATGGTTTCTCCAGTTAAAGAGTTGGCCACTGACCCATCCTCTTCCCATATATTTTATCAAAATTCTATCAGCTTTCTTCACAGTAAGAATCTATATGCAAAATCTACAAGGGAGAGTGGAAGAAGTTTTCCATCTGGGTTTATCTTCACGACTTCAATCTTTTGTCTGCTGCAGTTCCCCTGGATTTATATTTCCTCCCTTCCCTGTTTGGTATTTGGATTCACTTACGTGAGCATTTAAATCTTAGCAGGCTGTTATATTGAATTTTCACAAGGGGGCTTTTGTCTTCTCCAGCAGCTCAGAAAAGATGTTTCTTAAAGGAATCTTTCTTCTTCACTCCCATTAAAGACTCCACACCCCCATGGGACCTAAATGTGGTACTCATGGTACTAAAGACACACCCTTTCCCATTTTTGAGACTGCCTTTTTTTGCTGACCTGAAATCTCTCTCCTGAAGTACATTTTCTGATTGCTATCATTTCTTCTAGAAGAATTTCAAAATTATATGCCCCATCTTCCTTGCCTCCATATCTGATATTTCACAAGGAAAGAGTGTCACTCAGAACAAATACACCTTTCATACTTAAAGGTGCCTTGGAGTTCTGTCTTAACCAAGTCATTCATCTTCCCACATTTCACCCAGATATTCCAACAGAGGGAAATGTTTGCTTCACACTTTGAACATTCACAGACAATAGCATTTATACTTAAATTGAGAAAAAGTTATTAAGAAGGCCACTCAGTTTTTTTTGCCCTCTGGGCTGGTAATGAACATCTCCAAAATCACCCTGTCCAGATGGCTTTCAGACTGTATAATCTTCATTTATCATTCCAAAAACAAAACCTTACCAGCAAAACCAAAGGCTCATTCAAGCAGATCCATTGGCAGCTTCTACAGTTTTCTTCAGAAATTCTTCAGTTGATGAAATTTGCACATCCTCAACAAGGAATGTGTTGCATATCCTCTGTAAGCATTATAACCTAGGCATCATTTCCAGATCTGGGTCCTTCAAGGGTATCTTTACATGATTTCACCCATGAAAGTAGGTAGCTTAGGAATCTGTCTCAGCATTCAAAGTGAGCACACAGTGCACAAGTGATGGCACACCTCATCACTAAGGGCTTTTCATCCAGAAAAAAGGAGGTCATTGTCCCACTGTACTCATCCCTCATTAGACCCATTATAGAGTATAATGCCCATTTGGTATGTACCTCACAAGACATCTGCAACAGCTTGAAAGGCCATAGAAATACCTCACTAAAAGAATCACAGGCCTAAAGCAGATGCCATATACTGACCGTCTAAAAAAACTCCAGCTATACTCTGTGGCATATCGTCTACTCAGAGGCCATCTCTGCTTAACATACAAGGCCATGTCAAACCCTGAGCTGTTGGACATGCTCCACTTAAAGAAATCCCAATCCCTCAGAGCCACACGCTCCAGGGATCTAAACCTTGTCATCGCAATGAACAAAACATGCTGGAGGGATAGGTTCCTGACCCATAGACTCCCCATACTCTGGAATAGACTGCCCATACATATCAAGCAGAGCGCCTCTTTGGCCCTCTTCAAAAGGAACCTTGATGATTGGATGGGAGATAGGAAATTCACCCTGGGGATCATGTCAGTCGCCCTGCTGGACAGGGGCCTGGAGAAGTAAATATTGTGGGAAGAAATATCCAGGGAATTGTTATGGCTAGGCTTGCATAGGCCCTAGGGCCGATAGCCCAGTACCAACCTATGAACCTGTACAGAAGTTGTACATTTACTGTAACACTGGTTCTTTATCTGTTGTCTGTACACTTTGACAACCTACCCCATCTCCCTTCTAGATTATCATATTTTTTCTTATCAAGACAGACCTAGTAAGCCTACTTTGGAACCCGTTCTTTCCCACTGCTATCTTATAAACCCCTTTGGTTCATTCTATAGGTATTTGGCAGCAAATTTGATCTGAGGAAACACAGCATAGATGCATGATGGGAGTAATTCACAAAGCTCAATTGCTTTGTGAAAAGATCAGTTGCGGAATCAGATCAACCTAATAGATGTTGATCCCAACATTGGAAGTGGACAGACTAGGTATAGTAAAGAATTCAGTATTGATGGTGGTGTGTGTTCTGTTTTTTATTTGTAAAGGAACAATATGTGGGGGTGAATAAAAGGATTGATTGAAATTCTGTAACAAATATTTTAATCAGTCAGTTGATCTGGTCCATTATCCATTTATTGCATGCAAGTTTTAGAGATTTATTAGATCTTTCATCTGTTATTCAAAATATGAATGCCTTTCTTTTGTATTATTTACATCAAATTACAACAGTTTGCCCTGACTGCAGAGAATTTTGTGAAAGTAAATGTTGATGCATAATACGGGTAACAGTTTTGGCAGAACTATGACTGCATTTAAAATGGTTTATTTAGCTAAACCCCATAAAGGCAGAGGAAACATTTGCACTTTGTGGTGTACAGGTTCCAAGTACTAAATCATGTGTAGAGAAGCATTAGAACTTCATTCCTTCAGGACTTAAATCATATGAGAGCTTTTGAGGTTTTAATTTTTTTTTTGTACTTAGGAGTTTACTGATTTTATATATATAGCTAAACTGGGTAAAAAAAGGCAGTGCATAATTACATCAGGAGCTGTTAACAAAGGAATAATGAAGACATCATTAGGCATGCATAAAAATGCAACTTGGGTGAAATAAGCTGCATTTGTTTGAACTGCCAGCCATCTGTTTTCATATTTCCGAATAATCGGAAAAGCATCAGAGCAAGTAAATATTGCTAGCTTCATTATAGCAGTAAGACAAGAAGATGAGTATTTTGTGAAAACAACTGATTCTTTCAGAGTATGACATGCAAGTAAGAAAAGGTAGAGAGAGAGAGTCATGCCGGCTTATGTATACATGTATGCTGATCAGAAAACTTGCTTCACTTAAGTATGGAGAGAGAAATCTTGGATCATTTACTACAAAAGGCAGTTAACAGCTGCTCAAGAAATAAATAGTGGCACTTAAAACATAATTAACAGACAGTTGCATCATGGACAGTTGCATCATGGTGATGTCAGCAGAGAGAGCTATTAGGAGAGATGCATTATAGTGATGTCAGCTGAGCATCTGCCCTAGCAATTGTTCTGCTGCTGCATCATAGTGATGTCAGTAGAGTAACTATTTGTAGAGGTGCTTCATGGTGATGTTATCAGAGGAGGTGTTAGGACATGAGCAGTGTGAAGATAGCAGAGCAGCTTGTTAGGAGACGCAAGTTACGTTGATGTCAGCAGGTCAGCTATTAGGATGCATTATGGTGATCTCAGCAGACCAGCTATTAGAGATGTATCAGTTTTTCTACCAGCAGAGCAACTGCTGTCAAAAATGTATCAAAGCACTGTGCGTATTCTTCCTGGAAGCTAGAAGGGAGTTGAAAGATGTAGAAATCCTCAAGTCCTTCTGGAAAGAATTATACATCATGATTGCCAAATTAGGATCACTTAATCACATCTGGATGTTAGTAGCACATACATAAAATGATTTTTCTTTAAAGAAAGTGCTGAGAATTTGCAACAATTTTCTGTCAAGGTGGGGGGGGGGGTGCAGGCAATTGTATTAAGGACTAGAAGGGAGTAACAGAGCCTTGATCAGAGCAAAGTAGAGTGTGTGGAGACTGTTGTGTGTTGGTGGGAATCCAGGAAAGGTTTCAGGGATTGTAAGGAAGCTTAGGAAATTGTGTGGACACACCCTGCTTTTCTGCTGCATCTGATCAATGTACTCACCTAGAGTATGTCTATACTATATAAATGAAATGTCATCACCTCTCAAAAAACAGTCATCTGAACCCATATCTTCTAGACCGTTTTTCCTCATTTCTGTCACTGTGTAATAAAGGCAGAAAATTATGGAAGTTGTGTTCATATTCCTGCTTTCCTGGCATGTGTGGGGGGGTGGATTAATGTATACCCGGCACCACCTACCACCTTAAATAATTGTAGCTGAAGGTAGGTAACTTTTTGCAGAAGTATTCCTTGACACTGTTAGCATTATATGTCAAATCAGAACAGTTTATGCTTTAAAACAAACTTGCTCATGTAAGTACCAAAACGTTTTAGAGGCAGACGTTTCACACTTGCATATCCGGTTTGTTTTGTTCATTGTGTGCTGTTTCTGTTTGCTACATCGTTAGGTGTTTTGTGACAGAGAGCAGGGATGATGGAGCACAGCGATGGGGTGTGTTGTATCAGCCGCTATTGCAATGCTTTATTACTAGACTGGTTAACTTGTGAGCCCAAGCTGCAGCTTTTCACCTTCTACCTTATGTAGTACTTGGTTCGTCCCTTTGCTGTTTTGGACTTAATGTTCTTCTGAATGTAACAATTCCTTGACATTTCTGATTTCCCCCTCCAAAAAAAGACCCTCCTCTTTCCATTCCCAAGCTCTGGCTTTCTGTTTCGCACATCTTTTGATGATAGCTAGTTTGTATTCATTCTGTAACTCTCTTATTTATTTATTTTTCCTTTGTTGACCAGGTTGCTCCCACTAGTGTAGTACCCTCTTTTCATTGGAAACCTGAGGTGGTACTTGTACTACTAGGGGAAATTTGGCAAGGCCATCAGGGAACTTCCCCTACTCTTTTCAGTAGGTGCTGTGGGATCTTTAACATCCACCTGAGCTGCCACCAACTCGAGCAGATGGGGCTTCAGTTTAACGTCTCATCCAAAGGACTAAAATTAATTCTGTCACTGTATCTGAGGTGTATGTTCCTACTGACTGCTGTCGCTGTATCTGATGTGTACGTTGCTACCAACTGCTGTCGCTATGTCTGATATGTACGTTCCTACTGACTGCTGTTGCTATGTCTGATATGTATGTTCCTACCAACTGCTGTCGCTGTATCTATGTTCCTACTGACTGCTGTCGCTGTATCTGATATGTACATTCCTACAGACTGCTATCGCGATGTCTGATATATACATTCCTACCAATTACTGTCACTGTATCTGATATGCATGTTCCTACTGATTGCTGTCACTGTATCTGATATGTACGTTCCTACCAACTGCTGTCGCTATGTCTGATATGTACGTTCCTACTGACTGCTGTCGCTATGTCTGATATGTATGTCCCTACTGACTGCTGTCGCTGTATCTGATATGTATGTTCCTACTGACTGTTGTCGCTATGTCTGATATGTATGTCCCTACAGACTGCTGTTGCTATGTCTGATATGTACGTTCCTACTGACTGCTGTTGCTGTATCTTATATGTACGTTCCTACTGACGGCTGTCATATCTTATATATACGTTCCTACTGATGGCTGTCACTGTATCTTATATGTACGTTCCTACTGACGGCTGTAGCTGTATCTTATATATATGTTCCTACTGATTGCTGTCTCTGGCAGTATTGATGTTAATAAGGTGAGCAGTATATTCCTGTACTACAAGGTGACACAAAGTCAAGTTGTCACATTTTTGATAGAGACATTTTTACGTACCCTAGTTACTTTCTGTATGTGTACATTTGCTACCCTGTGATTGTTTTTCACTAGGGCTCCCTAAAGTTGACTTTACTAAAGAGGAAGCCCTCATAGTTTTCAAAAGGAAAAAAAAAGTGAGTTTTGTGACTCCCCTAATCTTCTAAGTGTTTTAACCTAATCTGCGTTATGTACTGTTTTTACAAATACAGAAAACATAAAGATAAGTATTATCCTCAAGTTTCCAATTTCAATTCTTTATTTTATGAAACAAAAACTGTCTATTTTGAAGAGACGAGTGGATCAAGGTAAATTGTTGTAACAGCTTTGCTTAGCCAGTGCTTTACCTATTGGTAAAAATTCTGTTTCTACAGTGACATGGACTTAATTTAACAGCTTTGATGTTCATATGCTCAACTTTAGAGATGGAGAATGAACATTCTTTGCTTTCCTATAATCTTATATTAAAATATTAAAGGCATGCAGGTGTAAAGTTATAGATAAATAAGTGCCAGTTTAAGATGAAACAAACTAAGAGCCGGACTCTAGTGCTAGAAGGATAAAGCCCTAATTATGACCCAGATGTCCCACATTCTACTACTAGTTCAGGCATGGGAAGAGCCGAGTAGAGTAAGGTGAGAGTGAGTGGCTTATGCTAACTTGCTAGTAGATGGTCATTTGCCAACAAGCAGGTGAAGGCTTGTGCTGTATTGAAATGGCCAGGGCTGCAGACATGGGCTTTGACAGTCCATAGCTGGTGATGGTTGTTCTCCTTACTGTATGGATAGTGGTACAGACATGTATGGGAAGGCTATAGGATGTCTAACAATGATGTGGATGGTGATGTCGGTCACCTGGGATAGCGTTAGGGCATCATTAGGAATATCCATGTTGCTGGGATGCCAGTGAGAACACAAACCACCTCCATGGCTGCCTGGATGAAGGATCCTCTTGTCAGTTGTAGACATCCACAGATCAAACATTACCAGAAACACTAGATGCAAGGTCCTGAACTTTGCCTGTGACATAAGTAGAACATGTTGGAGTGACCAATATGTACCTCAAAGGATCCCCGTGCTGTGGAATAAGCTCCCCATCTATGTGAAACAGAGTCCATCCTTGACCCTGTTCAAATGAAACCTTGATCATTGGATGGGAAATTGCAGATTCATCCCTGGTCTGGCCTCCATGTCACTGATGGACAGGCGTTGACAGTATATGAATCATTCCCTAACTAACAATATGAGCCCCCCCCCCACACACACACACACACACACACACACACACACACGAACACACGCATAACCTTTAACTACCTCTTTACTAACATATTTCACTATATAGGCATCCAAGGAACTCTGGGACAAAACTGGGTTGGATTGCATGGCTAGGTTTGTAAAGACCCTGGTGGTCATTCGCCTAGTATTTACCTATGAAGACAGATAGTGTGAGGCTTTTTGACCAGTAAGCAGGGAGGTAAAAAAACACCTAAGGAAGAAAAAAGGATGAAACAAATTAAAAGGTGTCCTGTTCATGTGAGATGTCATTAAAATAATTTTAATCCCAGCATTCTGCTGATGCAGAGTAGGGTGTCCCCCCTGTACCTCTAGCAGGTTGTGCTTGATTCTTAGCAGATGTACAGGAGGGCTGGCCAGGACAGTGGAGGAGAATGAAACTCAGTGTTTTCCACCACCTCCTCTACCTCCAGGTGGAAAAGGGAGTAAGATTGGCGTCTGAAGGGGCTTGGTAGAACTGTCTGGTGGAGATTGGAAACATAATGGAGATGGCTGACTGTACCATGGAATTAGGTTCTTGGCAGGAAAAGCCTGTAGATGAGAGATTCACTGTCTCACTGCCAAATCCATTGTACTGCCTGAGTGAGATCGTTCTCTGAAGAGCAGTAGGGAAATGCTAGCCTTAATTATGTAGACCACTTCCTTTTCTTCTGCAGCATAACTGAGGCTAGTTCAATGACCCTTGATTCTTATCCTAATGGAGAAAGGAATGAATTTTAGAAAGGCAGCCGAGAGAGGAAGTATATAATGAGCCAGTGAACCACGAGGTACTTTCAAGGGAGGAAGGACAGGTACTGTGATGTTTTACTGTGCCACCATCTGAATGTATTACTAAGACAATCACAATATCAACTCCTCCAGATGAGGTGAAGAAAGGACTTTAGAAATGTGTGTGTGTGTGTGTGTGTGTGTGTGTGTGTGTATATATGGGGGGGGGGGGTGTTTATGACCTTAGTGCCATGGAAATTTAAGTTTCTGTCCTATTATGTGCAACACAATACAAAGAGAATATTGTGATTTTTTTTTTTGCAACAAATTGCAAATTTAGGTTTTAAAATGTTCCAATCATTGTGATGTAATTATGTCTATCATGAAATACGGTAATAACATTGAGGCTGTAGTAGTACCCTGTAAAGAATTTGCCTTTGATGTGTATGTCTCTGTGACACAGTTTTGCTCTAACCATTATCACTTAGCTAACCACGAGGCAGGAGGAAGCTGTCAAAAAAAGAACCGTTAGTAAAAGTTAAAAAAAAAAAATATATATATATATATATATATATATATATATATATGTTTCAAAACAGGATCAAGAATCAACAGTAAGCAAGCTAAGTAAATGAAGAAATTGATTTTTTTCTGTGCACTTCTTTAAACTTTGAAATATTCAGCTATTGACTGTAGGTGCTAAGGTTAATAGGAATAAATTTCCCTGGTGGCAGCATGCAGAAAGGGTGTCTGAAAAGGCTGCATACGTAGACAGAAAGGAATACTTTTTTGAGAAACAGATATGGAGTGTACTGTTTGAGAGGATTAAAGAAGCATTCTGGTCCAAAAGGTACTTGTTCTCATCCAGTCTGCAGCACACTAACAAGTGGCATAGAAACTGAAAAACTGAGATGCTTTTGTGCTAAAAGAGGAGTGATGCATACAGCGTTAAGAGACTGTAAACTTGGATGGCCATGTTATACTTATGTTACCAGGAGCTGTGACTTATATAAAAGGGATGCTTTAAATTCTGGCAAACAGATATTGACTGTAAGCTGTCTGAGTGGTAAAATAGCTGGCTAATTCCATGTTACCATCTTAGAACCTAGGCTTGATAATGGGAGTAGACTGTATGTAGGTCATACTGTTGTTCCGTTGCCATGTAAATGCCATGGTAGTCATAGCACTAATGGTGTACTTTCAGGTCTTCAGTGGTTGCTCCTTTTACAGGCAGAATGTGTAAAAAATAGAGTATAATTTGACAGAAGAGGAAATTAAAGAGGGGTGGGTGTCTCACTGAATGAAAGCCTCATTTACCATGGCTGTACCTTCCCAGACAGGGGAACTCTGTGGTAGATAATGGTTTTATTTCGAATGCATGGAGATGGTTGAAAGGTAAATGGTAGTAAAATATATATGTTACCTGTACATAAATATCTAAAAAGTACAAACAGCATGTCAGGGAATTCCCCTTTCTCAGTGCTGCCTGATCTCTGCCGTTCATCTTATACGGAGCAGGATTACTGTTCTAACACAGAGGAGGAGGAAAGGAGGTTTCAATTCCTTATTCAACTGTGTTTTGGATTCTTGCTACTGGATTACTGCAGCTCTCTTTATCTGTGGCTAGCACACTTTGAACTTGAGCTCACATGTTGTGTCTAGAACTCAGAGTCAGGAACTTTTGGAAAATCACTGAGGGTTGAAGTCAGAAAATAATGTTAAACATTTGAGTTTCAGACTGCATATCCTTCAGAAATTATGCTAATGCAAAACCTGCTATTCTATCACTTTATAAGTTTGTAAGATCAATATTTTAAAAGTGTCTCTATTGTTTGGGCCTTTGAACTCCCTTTATTTACGGCTTTGTCCAGATTTATTGGAGTAAGTGGTTGAGCGGTATGGTCAGGAAACCTAATAGATAGTTCGAGTATAAGGCATTATTACTAACTTGCTAGATACTTCATGATGAGGGCCTTGATTGTTTAAGGCAGCGAGTGGTAATGGTACTTCACTAGACAACCTTTTTTGGACTTGCCTCGTAAGTTGCTTTTGGTGATCCTCAAAAATGGGCTTGCAATTTTCTGGTTCTTTTTCTTTCTTCTGTTGTGGAACTCCCAGTCTGTTGAGATGTGATCATGCACCTCTGTGACTAACTGACTTTAGGGAAACACTTAAAAAGACCTTTTTTGTTCCTGAAAACTTATCTGATGAAAGCTTATTTTAAATGTTATATTTATTCATTTGTATTGTTTGCATTTCTTTACATATTTACATTTTTTAAACAGTAAAGTACGTAGGTATTAGCACTGAACTACACATTCACATTCGACACAGGCTTCAAAATGGAAGATAAAACAAATGATCAAAATCAAAATAAGAGAAGATTTTTATATTCATTGGGGTCACGGTTGGAGGATTTTAAAACACAAGTTGGTTGAATTTATCAAAAAGAAAGAAAAGGCAAGGGTCAGATGAATGTAAATGCTGTCTTGCAGGCAGTACAAATTATAGAAGCTGACACTTTTATTCAGTAGGAGTTTAACGTGAAAATGATACGTTCTATAGATGATGACACAATGATACTTAAGAGTTCCCTTAGCTAAGCGTTTAAAACTAAAAGTAATGCAAGTATGACATGTGAATGACAGCAGTTCTGTACTAGTCAGCAGGGCAAGGTACTGGAAGACAAAGACATTTTATCACAAGTAGCAGGAGGCATACTGAGAATGCTAGATGTAGATGGACATGGTGTTAGCATAGTACTGTTATGGGACAACCTAATAATTATAAGTACAGGCAGTAAGTAATACATCAGTAGTAAAGATAGAATGTTAAACAAGTGTTATTAACAGTGTTCCAGAAGTTCAAAACTATTGAATGTGTTGTATATATAAATGTTAGCAGGACACTCACAGATGTGAAGGTTTAATGAAGTGTTAATGGTTATCCTTAGCTAAAAGGGAGATGTGTAAGCTTGAAAAATCTGCGTGTCTGACAGTTTAATAAATACTAATTGAAAAATATTGGCAAAACTGTTAATATAGAATTAAGCATTTTTTTTTTCATAGTCCTAATTTTGTCAAGCCAGATCTGTTAAGTAAAAAAGAGTAATATACAGGCAGGCCACACCAAGGGGTACATTTAATAAAGTGAAAAAGACACAAAATTATTTATCTGTTGATCAGAAGAATGCTGTTGATAATATCTGTAGATATTTATTGTAATTGAAAGGAGCTGGGGGCCTGAATTGTTGGTTAATGAGTTAATGAAACAGTATGAGGAAATTGAGATGATTCCATTTAGTAATGAGGCTATCTGGTGGTCACTAAGGAGAAAGAAAATATTAATCAGGAGTGGGCAATTTCTGACAACACTGTCAAAGGGTAAATCTTGAAAATATTTTCACTGCACCTTGGAATACAGCAAAAGACCACTTTGCAGCAGCTCTCATCCTCTATCTGTATTTTCTTTTCTTTTTTTTTTTATACAGTTTTTATAATTTGGCCGTGCTGGTATTGGCTGGCTGTTTTATTTATGACTGTAGGAATCATTACCCCCATGAAATCAAAGTCCTTCGTTCCCCCATTTATTATTTCGTAATGGCTTAATTTGTCATACCCCAACACATAATATTTTAATTAGATCAGTGGGTTCATGTACCTTTGGAGGAGTAGGGTGGTATCACCCTACCAGATGTTTTGGTAGTGTTCTGTTTGTTTGGATTTGTGATTTTCCAATGAACAGGAGCTTTAAAGTAGTGGGGTAATACCAACATGCTCTTTAGAGGTTACAATAGCTAGTGTAAGCTACCAGTTATCCTTAAACCATTGTATATGCAGAGAATATATTATGTAGTTACAGTTTTCTGTTAAGGTATGACTGACTTAATCATGAATGAATTTAGTCATTTAGAAAGATGTTTTCTGTGTATTATGGGTGAAGTGGGAACCAAACACAGACAAATCTAAGTCAAAGCTCTAACAGGTAAGACAAATAGTTGGTATCATTAAAAATATTGTGGGGAAATTCAGTAACATGCCTATGCAAATTATGCTTGGCAAGGAAACCTTTGTTTGCATCACTTGATTAAATACCATTTGGGGTCTGAATATATTTTTGGGTCACGGCAACATTTACATCCAAGGGTTGTAGGAAGGGTGTCTGGAAGGGTGTTCACCATATGTACTTTGTTTACACCTTGGGATGAGAGTCGGGGAAGTGAGATGTATAGTTCATCACCTACAAGACAGAGTATCATAAACCAAGTGTTTGTAGGGGATTATAATTGGTTTTAATTCATCAAGTACTTCATGTACCCAGAACTGACCCAGGGTCTTAACCTTAGGTAAATTTGTAGGCATATAATTCCTTAGGACTATTAAATATGGGACTGTAGCCAGTGATGCCTTCTCAGTCATGAACCCATAGTATGCATATCTACAAAACATTTACCTGAATAGGCAGAATTTGTATGAAAGAGGCTCTCATTTTGATATTTTTTTGACTTGTAAGTTTATTCCCTTTATTTGTGTCATTCAGTATTATGGGTGAACCTAACACCCTTAATTCCCGACCTCCAAAACTCTTGGAAATTATCTCCTTACTCTGTGAGATGTCAGGGCTTTCCTCATACTTAGAGCTTCATGCAGTGGATAACTGTGAGTAATACATGCTTTGTGATGGATGCAAAGTTACGGGCAAAGAAACTGTAGCTGTCTTTGCTAAGGACCTAGATTGTCTTAAGGCCACTCTTAAGCTGGATAGCTCTATCTGCCAGAACAAGAGAGATCCAGCATTCCTGGCTGTCAAGAAATGGTTGGAGGAGTGGATTCAGTATATTTTTTTAAACACCTTTATTAAATTCTCATATTTAAGACAATGACATAAGTGCACATGCAGAATGACCCATGACAATGACATAAGTGCACATGCAAAATGACCCATGACAATGACATAAGTGCACATGCAAAATGACCCATAGCAAGTATTTTGTATTTACATGCATTAAATGTACAGATGCACCAGACAGCTGCACTAACAGGCTCTGCCCATTCTAAGGTTAGGTTTAATTATTGTGACTACCTCCTCCTCTTTATTTTGACAGCGGAGCCTTTGTTTGTTTTTTTGCACGATTGATTATTCTAGTAAACAGATTCAAACAAGAAAATAAATAAATCGAGCAAACATGCTGATTTTGCAGGTGGTGATACTGCCTGTGGTGGTGAGTTTACATTTTCTCCGGTGCTCTGGTTCCTCTGTCACAGAATCCTTAAGTCTTCTGAAAATGAGGGATTTATCAATGTTTTTTGGAATATTCAAGATACAGCTGTAACGTGATTAAATTGGTGACTCTGGTCCAACATATTTTGCCTCAATGGAACTGTAAGGACTGGTATATTTTGAATATAATGTATATAGGACTTAAGTAAGACTTCAGATGGTGATGCATTCTGGACCATTTGGAGTTCAAGATTTGAATGCAGAGACTGTTGAGGAATAGCTAACGTGCCCTAGAGTTCCCAGTGGAACACCAAAATTTATTGTTCTTAACATATCTTTTTACTGCAAGTCCTTTTCAGTTTTCAGGCATTGCCATTGCTTTTCCCCTTTAGGCAGCTGCTTAAATGGAATAAGGTCATACAGGAGTTCATGTGAGTCTTATCCATACCATGAGTTAATGTTACAGTTCTGACAACTTAGCAACGCCTTTTCCGTTCTGAAAGTAGCCATGTTATGAGATCAGATGATGGTAAATTACCATGGAAATAGAACAGGTGATTTCATTAATGTTTCTTTGTAGTTATTGTAACAGTGTACGTTTATGAAAACATTGTTTAGTTAGGGTGTGACAATGCAAGGTATTGCTAGCTATGCCAGGAGAAGTAGGGCAGTGGATGTGTAACATATGCTAGCACAGCTAGCTGGAATTTTGTAAAGAATTATATGTCAGTTATATGTCAAACTGACTTGTACAGATGCTTATGTTGAAAAATGTATTTCTAAAGCTGCTTGTGTTAAAAATGCACCAACAGTGGGTCCTGACTGCATCATAACTGATTAAATGTTTATGTTTTTACAGAGGATAATGAAAGAGAAGAAGTTAATCTCAATCCACCTGATTTTGAAAAATATTCTGAAATTAAACTACTGAGCTTAGGCCGTAAAGATTGAATCTTACACTTCTCAGTGTAGCCAGAGACAAAAATCTGTATTAGGAAGCTTTCTGTATTGTCTTCGGGGTAAACTAATTGCTACTCTGGAAGGGTGGAGGTTTGAAATTGTTTTATGACTTCCAGAAGCTACAACAGATCTTAGCAAGCTCTATGTGTGTGTATTATTGACATGTATGTGCTAAATCGTGGCAGTTTTTAGCAATGGGGGTAGCATGGGAACCAGAAGTCAGATGACCAGATATATGTGATGTCATTATGCAATCTAGGAGTAAAATTATATTTTAATACTAGGTGAGACTGAAGTCTCAGAGCAGTCTGTTTTTGGAACCTGACAAAGAAGGACCCCTCACCTACTTCATCTTGCCTTGCTCTAGTAAGTGAACCAGGGAATAGTAATTCTTTAGCTCAGTCAGGAAAATATAATGAGATTAGTTAAGTACTATTTTTCTGTATCTGCATGAATCTATTCATCTGTGTTAGTTTAATATTTCTTGTGATTGAAACTCTGGTATTTATTGTAAATGGATATTCCATATTTTCAGGTTCTTTTATTATTTATTGTTAAATATATTTAAACGTTTCATTGTGGCTGGTCCTTTAGAGAGCATTTTAACCTTTGAAAGTACTTGCATTTCTTTGGTGACTCTGGGGCCACTCCTGAAAGCCTTACTTCATTGGCCAAACACTATTATTTGTACTAATATTAATTTCACTCAGTATAATTGGGTACCCTTTTAAGAGGCTTAGAGTAGCTGGCTTTGGAGTGTGTGGCGGCAGTAACTACCTTATAGTCTGGGCAGAAGGGGCATAGCTAGTAAATCTGTGCCAGTCTTTCCCAGGTGTGTGTGTGTGTGTGTGTGTGTGTGTGTGTGTGTGTGTGTGTGTGTGTGTGTGTGTGTGAAAATGAAATTTCTGTGTATGTGTTTGTTTGTATGTGTGTGTGTGTGTGTGTCAGCTGCTTGGAGCAGGGACACGAAGCAGTGATTTCACAGAGATGTTGCTGGAGGACTTGGCTTCGACACTCAGCTGAGGACTCAACTCTGTAGCTGTTCCAGTGGATAATCTTATTGGGGACCTGGAGGGAGACAGGGAGAGAGAAATCCAGACCCCCGACTGAGTATGTTCCTTTTGTGCTCTTAAGGGAAATTGTGCTTGATGCAGAGAGCTGCATCTGGAAATACTGGGTATATCCATTATGTTCTATGTGAACATCCCTCTCCAGTGTCATTGGTGAGGATTCAGGCTTCTTGTTTACTGGCCCAGACAGGGGACATCACATCAGGCACTAGTTTTAGGACTACAGCACAAGCTAAACAACAGAAGTACTTTGTAGTATATTAGCACCACGTACAAACCAATTCAAGCAGTGGTGGGGCTGTCAAATGTCTACTAAACTAGGTCCTTTTAGCATATAATCTTTATACCTCTGCAGCAAGATGAGTTTTTCATTCTGTAGATGGCGGAATAAAGGAATAAAAATATGAGCTAACTATTTGACGAGAACAGACTTATTCAATTTAACTCCCGTATGGTACAGCATGAACCGGAGGATAAGGACCTTTGCTTTTAAATCCAAATGTGGCACTGCCTTTTGGAGAAACAAAAAAAAAATAGACAAGCGAATCCTTACCTACTGACTTGAAATACTATACTTAGTGCACATGAGATAGGTTATATTTAATAGGTAGACTTCTTTGGTCTTCTGTTTCGTAAGAGATTTATTCTTAGAGCAAGGCAATTGCATCTGGGGCACATTTCTAAGAGAGGTCGGTAATCCACTGGCTACAAAAGAAAATGCAATAATTTTTGCTGGCCTGTATTTCTACTTCCTCACAAGCTTGGAACATACATACATACATGGAAATGTATGTACATATGGCATTCCTGACACCAGACAGGGTTTATCTGTTGCTCAGATTGGCAGAGCAGATTTCTAGGAGCATATCTGTGGCCTAATGCTGCAGTCTTTCTGGTCAGATACTGAGTTTACATGTCATTCTTGTTGACAAAATTAACTTCTTTACTAATGAATTGAACCTGTTCAACCTGCCTCCCAGAACATAACTTGGAGCCTCAGAATGTGCTGACCATTGCTGCCAAAAAGTCTGTTACAAGGTACCAGAAATCAAAAGAAGTCTTTCTGGCCAGTAACTGCTGGAAACAGTTGATAAGATATGCCATCAAGTACTCAGCCTGACAGCTAGTAAAAATACAGAACAAATGGTAAATACGTGGGGACTGTATTTCAACCCTAAGGACTGCATAGAAGTGGAGCCTTGATATTTGCAATTAGATCACCATTGACCTAACAGACTACCAGTACTTTAATCTTAAAGTAGATGGAGTATGTGACATTTTTATTCTCTCCCTATATAATGCTGTTTACTGCCAGTCGAAAAACAGAAAGAAAGTGGGAAAGGACACTTCAGTTTGAGTAGTTTATCATGGTTTTGCCTCTGTCTCTCTTATTTTATGTCTTTTATGTCATATTTACAATGGTGTTCCTACATATCCATTATGTTTAGTAATATTTGTTTCCAAAGTTAACACATGGGTGTCAAATGAAGTGGTGAAGGGAAGCAGACGGAAGTCTTTGCCTTATGTCAGCTATAAAAATACTTCTTTAAGTAACAAATGCAAACATTTCCCTCCTAGGATATATATATATATATATATATATATATATATATATATATATATATATATATATATTTGTGTGTGTGTGTTGACCTTAATTAGGCATGATTATTGTGACCAGATTTGGAGAAGTAATTTTGCTATCATGGCAGTGTTTACATTCATATATGTAGCCTGTCCTATATGCCTTATTTTATGAAGCCCACATTCTGGATATGTCTAGAACTTAAAGTAAAAAAGAGCACAAAATAAGTAAAAGAGAGTTGCTGGTCCAGCTAGCAAATGATTCTTTCTCCACCTTTCATCCCCTTGAACTCCCCAACTTGCACCTTCATAATTTCTAGAAGTTGTTAGTTGTGCCATAGGTGACACATTCATTTCCTGCTGTTTTTATCTTTTTTCCTGCTTTCTGATGGTGACAGGTTGATGAAGCTGGTGAGTGGTTCATCTCCTGCTAGGTCAGTTACTGAAACAGCTGCATTATTTTGGAAGGGGTCCCCCCTGGAAGACTGATAAAGATTTACCACAGTATCCTTTTGTCTTACGGATCCTTCTTTTAGTTACATGAGATGCTTCAACAGGGTCAGTTTCGAAGATCTTTTGCATGAAGCTGTCCAGTTCATTTCCCTTTGAGTAATACTGATGAACTAGTTATCTGTACCTACTAATGCTCCCATCAGGTCCCACAGAACTAGTCAGGGTGGTAACTGATCTTCCAAAGCCCCATCACGTCCCACAGAACTAGTCAGGGCGGTAACTGATCTTACAAAGCCCTATCAGGTCCCACAGAACTAGGGCGGTAACTGATCTTATAAAGCCCCATCAGGTCCCACAGAACTAGTAGGGGCGGTAACTGATCTTCTTATAAAGCTGCAGTCCTCCCACCTGAGTGTAACCCTTCCTTACCTCCTGTGCCAACTCTTTTTAATAAAGTAAGGATGTGTAGTCATTCTGGAAGATGCACATTGCTATCTTGCCCTTTCTCTTGAGTTTGCCATAACGATTTATGCTGCCCGTTTCACAGTTACTGTTTTTGCCATTCCAAAGTACAGATGTCAGGCGTGTTACACTGTTTCACTCTGCTCTTGCTGTACAGATGTTCTTCGTGTTTTACTGTTGCAGTCATTACATTTGGGTAATCTGCTGGCAGGTTGCAGTCAGTCGGCCTGAGCATGATTAACAAAGTCTTGGGTCATGTGTCAGTTGCTGTCCCTTCTTCCATGACGTCAGGTCGTCAGGGGTATAAAACATGCAGCTGACACCATTTTCATCAGTCTTTCTTGCTGCACGGTTCCCAAAGCAGAAGCAGTTCGCAAGTGCCGATCGGCCGACTCCTGAAATTTTTGTTTTCGAGTTTCAGAACTGAAGTCTTCAACCTAAAGCTAAGTACCCCGTTGGGGAAACTTTTTCTTGCTCCTTACCGATGTCAGTAAAAGTTAATAACTGTATTACTTGTGGGAAGCAAATACCTCATAAGGATTTTCATTTGTACTGTATTCCTTGCCTAGGCCCTGACCACAGTGTGCTTTGCTGTTGGTTTTGTGCTAAATTTAACCAATGCACTATTAAGCATCGATATATTTTTGCATCTAAATATTTTGGCTCAAGATTTAACTATCCAGAAATGTCGTCTGTTAGCAATCCGACTACCGGAACACACAAAAAAACGCAAAGAAAAAGACAGAGACAGACCGTTGAGGTCCAAAACCGATGACAAAGCTTCTCCTAAGCCAGTCGCCAGTTCGCCAGTACTCAGTGAGACGCTTTCGCAGCCCCTGATACCCGCTACTTTTGATTCGCAAGCCTCTATTGAGACCCATTCAGAGTCCAGTATGCTGCGAGACACTAAGTATTGAACCCGCGGATGTCTCTACCTTAGATGGGTCCGGAGCCGCTGAGCAGGCACAAGCTTCTGAGGGTGTTTTTAGGCCTAAAGATTTGTATATTAAACCAACGCCATCTTCAAAACCTAGGCCAAAACCAACTTCTATGTCTAAAAAACTGATGCTTGGGCCACGTGCATAGGCCCCTATGCCTAAAAAAACAAGTGATCAAAATGGCTGAGGATTTAATTACCTTGATTAGGGGTTCCCAACCCCCTCCTGCTAAGAGGCCTAGGCAAGGCACTGATTATGAATCTTCAGATCAGGTTTCCATTTCTTCTGATCAGGAATTATCTATTCCACCTTATGAGGACTCTGATGCAGAAGAATCCATCCCTTCTGCTTCTCCTCCTGAGGATTTTTCTTTTGGAGAAACTTTGCATACCTTAAGGGAACATTTTCATTGGGAGAGTCAGGATTTTTCAGAACCTAAAAAGAAGCTTAGGGATTTTCTTCTTCTTCCTCCGCATAGGCCTTTGGCTATACCTCCTGTTCTAGACATTGTTGATGATGTTTTCTCAGAATCCACTATGGCTCCTGATTCCCTGCCTCCGGCTCCTAGTAAGCCAGACAGATATTACAGGGTTCCTGACTCTTTAAAAACCCTACTGCTGACCCTGAAACCATTTCTCAGGGCCACAAGGGTGTTAAGGCTTCTACTGCTAAAAATCCTACCCCTTCTGATAGAGACTCCGGGGCGCTGGATAGATGGGGTAAGAAGGTTTACACATCTGCAACCTTAGCAATCAGGGCTTTAAACTGTCAATTTCATATGCTTAAATATCAGCAACATGTCATGGGCTTACTTAAACAGAAAATGATGTTGATTTCTGACTGTGTGGAAAATAAAGATTTACAGGATTTATTGCATTCAGCTGATCAAGTTGGAAAGCATACTTTGCAATGTGGTTTTGATTCCTTGGAGGCCTCTTGCAGGGCCGCTGTAACTGGATCTGTGATAAGAAGGCATGCTTGGCTCAAGGAGCAAAATCTGCCTGATCATGTTAAAGCAAAATTGTTGGATGCTCCTTTACAACAGGACAGTCTGTTTGGTAATAAGGCAGAAGAAGTTTTGAAAAAAATGGAAGACAAAGCTAAATCTATGCAAACTGTAAAAGATTTCCTACAAGTGCAGCCACCCAGGTTCAGTATGCACTGGCCTACTAAGAATTGGTCCTTTCCAGTACCCACCAGAGCCGCACAGGTCAAACCCAGGCACTCTAAAGGCTCCAGGTTTCAGTCACAAGGTACTTACAGAACAAAACAATGGGGTGCCTCCACCTCCAAATCTGGAAGTAGCAAAACACCTCCCTACGGTAAACAGTCTCAATGACTTTCCTCTGCCATCTCCAAGCAGTTATCTTTTGGCAGCCCCTTTGGGGGGAAAACTAGCACTTCATGCACAAAATTGGCATCTAATTACCCAGGACAAGTGGGTTCTAAATATAGTATCCCAGGGATACAGATTTCATTTCCATGCATTGCCATTCCCAAATGGATGGCCAGATCTGCCTCCAAATCAATGGGCAGAGGCCCAGAAGCAAGTTATGTCCCTCATGAATATGGGGGCTATACAACCAGTACCAGAAGAGGAAAAGGGACAAGGTTTTTATTCAAGACTTTTCCTGGTACCCAGAAAAGACAAATGATGGCGTCCAATTCTGGACTTATCCATTCTAAACACATTCCTGGACATTCCAAAATTCAGGATGCTGACTCTACAATAGTTACTGCCTATTCTAGACAAGGATGCCTGGTTGGTAACTCTAGACTGAAAAGAGGCTTACCTGCATATCCCAATCAGGGAATCTTGCAGAAGATACCTCTGCTTCAAAGCAGGCTATTTGCATTACCAGTTCTCTGCACTGCCCTTTGGCTTATCTACTGTGCCCAGGGTCTTCACAAAATGCCTGGCACCAGTAATTGCATTTTGCAGACAAAGAAACATTCAAATTTTTCCTTATCTGGATGATTGTCTAATTCAGGCAGAAAACAAGGACATTCTTCTGCAGCATCTGGCGTTTGTAAAAAAGCTTCTAACTTGCCTAGGGTACACCATAAACGAAAATAAATCAGAAGTGGTACCCTCTCAAATAAATACATTCCTGGGTGCAAGCTTGAATACAACTGCCCAGATGACTTACCTCACGCCAGAAAAACAAATCCAATTGATGACTTACTTCAAACAAGTGGCCACAAAAACCCAGTTATCTGCAAGACAAATTCTGCAGGCCTTGGGGTTCATGGCTTCCTGTATTCTACTAATTCCATATGCAAGACTGCATATGTGGAAACTTCAATGATGCCTAAAAAGCTTATGGAGTCAACATTGTCACAGCCTGGAAACAATGATTCCTATCATTCCGTGCCTGCAGCAAGAGTTCCTATGGTGGGCAGAGGCCTGTCACCAAAACAAGGGACTGTCATTCATTCCACCCCCTGCCAACCAAACCCTGACTGCAGACGCATCAGATTATGCTTGGGGGGGCACATCTGGCAGGGAGATGCATTCAGGTTGAATGGAGCCCAAATCAAATGCAGCTGCATATCAACCAGAAGGAGATGCTAGCTGTACAGATCGCTCTGACAGCCTTCAAGGACTTTCTTCATCCAGGACAACTACTGATAAAGATGGACAACACCACAGTCATATGGCACATAAACAAGCAGGGGGTACCCATTCCTACCCCCTCTGCAGACTAGCCATGACTTTGTGGAACACGGCCTTGACTTACCAAATACATCTACAAGCTCAGTTCCTACCAGGAAAGCTAAATACTTTGACAGCCAAACTAAGCAGAAGTCTTATGGACCCACATGAATGGAAACTGGATCCACAAACCTTCAGCATGTTGACACGCAAATGGGGGAGCCCAGACATAGATCTTTTTGCCTCATCCCAAAACTATCAGCTGGACAAATTCTGCACAAGAAGCCATCACAAAAAAGCTTGGAAAGTGGATGTTTTATCCTTCAGCTGGAAAAACCTGTCAGTCTATGCCTTCCCCCCTCTGCCTTTGCTCTCCAGGGTATTGCTAAAAATCAGACAGGAAAAAACAAAAATGATTCTGATTGCTCCAGACTAGCCTCGCCAACACTGGTACCTGCTCCTGCGCAGTATGTCACACCTTCCTCCGTGGAACTTGCCACAGGCACCTTATCTACTGTCTCAGCAGAACTATCAAATTCTGCATACTCAGCTTCAAACTCTGAATCTTGCAGCATGGCTAATCAACTATTTTCACCAGTTAAATCTCTCAGCAAACCTGTGATGGATGTCATTTTGGAGGCTAGAAGGCCTAGTACTAGAAAATCTTATGCTGATAAATGGAAAAGATTCTGTGCCTGGATCCAGTCAGAATGAATAAGCACATCAATTCCCAACATTCCTCATATTCTGCAATACTTAACTGAGATGCTTCACAAGGGCCTATTTTTCTCTTCAATAAAAATCCATGCCTCTGCCATTTCAGCTCATTACAACACGAAGCCTCCTCTCTTTTCCCATCCCCTGCTAAAGCAGTATCTCAGAGGGGCCAAAAATTTAAGACCTCCCAGGAGAGCACCAACTCCGGCATGGGACCTCAATTTTGTGTTGGAAAAGCTCACCCTACCTCCTTTTCAGCCAGCTGCTACTGCAGACATAAAATTTCTCTCTTGGAAGACAGCTTTTCTTTTAGCAGTCACTTCAGCTAGAAGGATTTCAGAACTACAAGCTCTCATGGCAGTGGAGCCTTTTATTATTTTCTACCCGGACAGGGTGTCGCTCAGGACCAATCCATCCTTCATGCCTAAAGTGGTATCTAGTGCGGCTCTTAATCAGACCATTCATCTGCCAACTTTTTTCCCAAATCCACAGAACAAGGGGGAGTGGATTCTGCATTCATTGGATGTACACAGACAACTAAGATTCTACTTAAACAGGACAAAATCTCTAAGAATGTCTGAGCAACTACTGGTGGCATTTGCTGCAGGAACAGAGGGGAAGGCTATATCAAAGCAGACTATTTCAAAATGGATAAGCCATTGTATTCGTTTCTGCTACTTGCATCATGGTAAAACCTGTCTCCAAGGGGATCAGATCCTATTCCACCAGGGCTGCATCTACTTCTGCAGCCTTTCTCAGAGGGATTCCTACCAGAGACATTCTAGAAGCTGCTACCTGGAGCTCAGTTCATACGTTCACCAAACATTACCATTTACCTCTCTTCTCTAAATCCAGAGCAGGCTTTGCCACTGCTGTCCTGCAGGACCTTATAGCTGCTCCTAATGCTATATAATTCCATCCTCCCAACCATAGCTTTGGGATTCTACCCAAATGTAATGACTGCAACAGTGAAACACAAAGAACATAGTACAGTTGTGTACACTAGCCATATATGTAGATGTTCGAGTGTATTCACTGTTGCAGTCCTGGTTACCCACCCGCCAGCCCCCTACTTTTCTCTTTTTATACCTCTTCTTTCTTTTACTATGCTCAAAAGCCTTTTTGTTGTATTTGCTTTTATTTGGAAGTATATTTTTTGTGTTTTAAATTACATGCATTTATAAATATATATATTTTGCTCCCCATTTTGGGGGTACCTGACATCTGGGTCAAGAAAAACTGATGAAAATGGTATTGGCTGCATGTTTTATACCCCTGATGACCTGACGTCTTGGAAGAAGGGACATCAACTGATGCAGGACCCAAGACTTTGTTAATTAGGCCGACTGAGGGCAACCTGCCAGCAGATTACCCAAATGTAATGACTGCAACAGTGAATACACTCGAACATCTACATTTATGGTAAGTGTACACAACTGTACTTTTTCACATGCAGGTCATTTCATATCGGAGTTAACTTAAGTGCAATGAACGTCTGGATTGCATTTAACATTTTTATCTTTTTGCAGTTTTTTCACTTACTTTTCCATCTTTTAAAGTTACAGCCTGGATATTAGGAAGTAATGCACTGTTTCTGACAGAAATATGAAAGAAGTATGAATCTGTATACCTTGCTTTACACCAGTATCCTCATCCATAGCGTAATACTTCATGGTGCATGTAATACATTTTATATCAGTAGAGCAGTTTTGATGATCATTTTAAAGAATTGAACTTCTACTTCCAGAGCAGAATGGATGGAATCCTTCCAAAAAGAAATTGTAAAAGCTATTTAACATGCAAAATCCATCTGGAAATGAGATACCCAAGGTCTACAAAGGAAATTCAAGAAGGCAGCAGAAGGATGTTTTAAGGAGTTTGTAGTTGAGGCATGGTATAGTTTCCTACAGATTTCAAGCTAATTGCTGAGTTTTGGTGTTAATGGTTACTTGGGGGAATTGCAAGTGAAGAGGGACCAGAAATACAAACTCACTGCAGAGTAGAGGTTGTAGCTCAAATAAATTTTGCTCATAGACTGGGTGGACAGTAGTTTTTTTTTTTTTTTCTGGTGGTGTTGGGGAATTTATATTTCTAGATTGCTGTCCCATAATATGAAGCGAAGTAAGCAGCTTTATTAGGCTGATTAAGTATATTGAAGGATCAGGTTAATAATAAATTTGTTGTTTGCAGCATTAGTGTGATAAACTACAGTGCTGCTTCTGTCAGAATTTCTTCTCCTTAATTATTCAGTACCTCATCTTTAGAAAATGTTTGTATTTGGATACAAGTGTCAGCTGGCTGCACCTGTACCTGCATGTAGTCCAGTGAATTTACTGCAAATGAAAAAAAAAAATGTGCATGAATGCATCTGAGAGGGACAGATCATGTAGCACTGTGAAGAAGTCAGTGAGTCCATGCGGCACAGCCAAGTTTCTAATGTATAAACATTTAGAACGAACGAAAGTCTCCTTCTCCCTAGTTTAAAAATGAGCCTCTCCTCTTTTAAGCCTAGAAATTGTAATTACAAAAATGTATCACAGTTTCAGATCTATAGAATGTTTTCAGTTTATTGGTTAGCAGATGAAAATTTCTTCAAGCAGAATTGTCCCTGATGTTAATGATCAGTTGAACGAAATTTCTCTTTTTTTCTGCTTGTGGGTAGCTGATAATTTTATACGAATTGAGTTTATCTCTAGAGAACCATACCGTCCACGTACCTTCATTGTGACAGTTGCCTTGAGGCATTTTATTCTTGAGTGACAGTTATAAACTTGGTAAATGTGAAGGAATGTACACCCCTTCCATCCATGACTGGACTAATAGAACTAATCAGGTACTGCTTTTATAGGCATAGGCTGGCCGTACACACAAGTACTTCTGTAAAAATTCTGTTTACTTTTTGTGTACGTTCTGCTTCCATAAATGTTTGTAAAAGCCAAGAAGGACTTTGCGAGCTTTAACCACTTTGCTTGCTATTTGCTGTCTGGAATTTGAGTACTAATAAAGACGTATTGGTCTGAAAGGATGCACAAACAATACTTTGTTGCCATGGTAATGATGGGAAAACAAGAGCTGCGATAAGTACCACTAATGACAGAGCTCATTATCAAGAGTTTATGAAAAGGTGCTTGAAATTCAGATAGAGTTACATGGCAATTATAGATTGTATTCTCTGAAAGCAGTAGCTCTATTTCTGCCTGACATAGTCTGTTTACTTTCCACTTCCTAACCTTGCAATGCTGGATGTAGCAGCTGTGTAACCCCTGGCTAGCTGCAGCCAAGTGGAAAAAGGGAAGGCTTTACCTGCAGTTTAGATTCCTGTATGTTTATGCAGTGCAAAATATTTTAAAACGTGTTTTTGTAATCTATAATGACCATTTATTCATAGAGGTGTCAGGAAGAAAACTGGCAATCTGAGAAGCAACTGATTACAGTACTTATGTGTAGGTCTTATTTTACTTTGTGAAATAGTCTCAGAAAGTCAAACAATCTGATTGGCTAACATGAGTGTGCAACATATATTCAACAGCATCAAGAATAAGGCTCTTTTAGAATGACCTCTTAACAAAAACAGTAATGTTATTTTGTAAGTAGAGTACTGTATGCTGTGTTGTGTGTTGAGCAGATGTTTCTAGATGTGTAGGCATGCAATTCAGTTGTCTGTTAGATCATGTCCCTCAGTAACCTGGGTTGTGTGCATTAATATTTGCTCTGTACACCAGCATGTGCTATTAGTTACCCTGTGAGCTGTGCTGTTTATACATTGTACTGTTAGTTTGTGTATAAACTGCTGAGATTTTCTGTTTATTATTTTATGCTGTCAGATAAGTGATACAGAGGGTTCACCAATGTTTATACTCAAAGATGTGCCCTAAAAGGAAGGGAAGTACTGTTTGCATGCTGGAAGGGCCATTACCTCTATGAAGTGCCATGAATGAAGTATACTTAAAAAGATGGTTTGAGTCCTTCAGTGAGACTGCAGCAGAGTACTGCATGACAGTCTTAACTAGATTGCTGTATCAAATTAATACATTTTAACTGGGGTGCACTGATTTTTTTTTTTTACAGAGCTTTTTCTCCTTTGTCAACTCAATTAGACATAGGTTTGTATACATGGTACCATAAAAAACATCTGTATATACACAGTTATAACCTGATAAAATGTTTAAATTACTCTTAACACTGCTATACGGAGCCTGTATACATTGTCCTCCACAGTTCTGTTTTTTGTTTTGGCTCATTGCTGAAAAATGGCTTTGGGTCTAGCGCACTGCGCACCTAATTGTAAAATGAAGTAAAAATAAATAAGTTATTGTGTATTTTAAGTGTAATTAATCACAGAATGTAAAAAAAAAACATGAATAACATCATAAACTTTGCCTAGTGAATATTTTAACTATTCCACAGCATGTGTGTTTTTACATTTTAAATGCTTTTGTGTTAATTTCTATATTCATCTATTTTATCAAGTGTGATTTTCACAGTAATGTGCTTTCCTAGGGTGAAGACAGTTATGCAGTCTTTGTCAAACTTAGCCTACTGTGCTTTGTAAAAACTGGCATAATCAATGTCCTTGTATGCACGATGCTGTGACTAGTATAAGCTACATTTCAGTGTAGGCACTGTACTGTTTTTGAACTTGCAGAGTTGGGACTGAGAGGAGATAAGTAACAATTCCTTTGTTGTATGCACAAGCGATACTTTAGATAAGCTGTGATTTTATTAATTATAGTCAAAGCTAATTTTTGGGAAGAAAAACATATTTATTATTGAGCTGTTACTATAAATATTTTAAATGATTAAAATGCATGTGTGACATTTTAATTAGTAGACATTTTATTTGTTATGCTTTCATGCATACCTAATTGAAATTTGCTGTAATTAACCTGTTTTGTGGCATGAAATAAAGTGAGTTTTCACATTTTACTTTGTATGTGTTTTACAAAAAAGAAAAGAAAAGTCTATCTATTTGATTTTCACACTCTTGTTTAAAATGTTTGTTGCGGTGATGTTTGAAGCTGGTGGCAGTTAGGAACCCAACAGTTTTCAGTAAGAAAATAAAGTAATATTTTTCAAACCCATTTGTATTTGCATCAGGGAAATGTGATGATTTGTATTATTGTGGTCTAGCTGATACGTTCTTCAGATATATGACTCTGGCTGCATTGTGATAACAAGTGTGTAGGTGCTCTTCACTTGGACACCTGTTCTCCCTGGTCTGTTCCAGGCCAGATATATTTTCCCCAAGCCGTTAGACCACCTTTATTGTGTGGGGAAGTACCTGCATCCTTATGTGCAGACTTGGGGTATGTTCTTAATTGTCCATGCACCCTGATCAGCCACCTTCTCCCCCCAGTTAGTTAGTTGTGTCCTCTAATTCTTGGGCCACCCACCTGACACCTGCAAGTACAGCTGTCCTTTCAGGTAAAAGACAGTTAACCTTCTTCTTATTTAAAGACTACCGTAAGGCTTGGGTTATCTCACCACCAGTACTTATTAGCAAGTATGCACGCGGAAGGCAAAATCATCCCAAGAATTTCCACCTATCCTGTAGTTTAGGAATGCATTTAACGGTGCCTTTCTTATGTGTAATTATATATACATCAGTGTTTATATATACACACACACACACACACACACACACACACACACACATAGTGTGTTTGTATGTGTGTGTATGCATATATATATATATGTGTGTGTGTGTGTGTGTGTGTGTGTGTGTGCATATGTGTATGTGCGTATATATATATATATATATATATATATATATATATATATATATATATATATATATATATATATAAAATTTATTTGTAGTTGCATTTAATTAGGACTGCTTACCTAATTGTTTTATTTAACAATTGTTGTATTTCTTGTTGATATTAGTGTGTGCATTTTTTGAAATGGTGTATTCATAATGAGAAATTAACAATCTCAAAAGCGTTGTGTCTAAAGAAAATATTTTTGGATTCATAATTATCGTTCTTGGCATGGTTTGCTGTGCTACTTTTGTATTTTCTTTGTTGATTTTGTGGATGTCACATCTCAGTCTGCTTACCTTATCTGGGATTCTTGTTCATTTTCAGTGTGACTCACTGGTAAGATCTCTGCCTTTCAGCTCAAGGGTCCTGAGTTCAATTCTGACTCTAGGCCACTCTCACATGTGGTTTCTGCATGATCTTCCTGTGCCTCCTCGGGTTTTCTGTGATATTCTGGTATTCTCCCATTTTTCAACATGCTGTTTGATTTGTTTCTGTAACCCGTAAATGTACGTGTCCTTTATCATTGTTTTTGTGGTTGAAACACATCTGAGATAGACCAGTCCACTTACCATTTAACAAATAAGTAAAAAAAAAAAACTGTTTCCTCAGAGACTGAAAAGTGCTTAGTTGCCCAAATGACTGCTGCTCAAAGCTCTCAACTGTCCAGAATTTTGCCTCATATTTTTAGTCTGTTCCTCTTAAAAGTTGTGATTTTCTGGCAAATCATTGAGGATTGAAGTCACTAAATAATGACATATATTTGAGTTTCAGTCTTCATGTCCCTCAGAAAATGCACGCGAGCACAAAACCTGTTAATCTAGCGACTTTCTAAGTTTATAAGAGGAATAATTAAAATCTGTCCCTATTTTTGGGCAGTTGCCCCCCCATTATTTTTGGCTTTGTCTGGATTTCTTGTTCTAAGAGGTTGAGAGGTTTGCTGCTGCTGGTAGATTTTACTAATTATTTTACACCAGAACGGTCATTTTATGCCTGTGACTTTGCTGTAGGCATCCTTTTTTCTACAACTCATCATATCATTTAAGTGTGACGTAGTGAATGAACTACATTTTCAGTTTTGGTTGCTATTACCTCTAAATGAAGCAATCCCAAGCTGATTTTATTATTCATAAATTTGCCATGCTTTTGTACATGAATCCTGTTTGTTGCAGTGGCAGTTCCATCCATTTCCTGTTAATTTTACTGTGTATGCGGATACAGGGTGACACTACTACATACAACTGATGTGGGTATATTTGTGTGCTTTGTCTTGACAAGTTCAAATAATTGTTCCATTTTGTTTACTTCCAGAGCAGCGCAGAATTCAAATACCACATTTCAAGCATACAAACATTGCCAGCAGAAGAATCCTTCATTAACATCCATGGTTTAGCTTCACCAGATCTTTTACCCCACTGATGCTTTACACAAGTTGTCTTGAAACTCAACTTTTTAACAATTTGCCACCCAGTTAAGAAGAGCATGTGAATTATATCCCAGCCATTTCACGAATTAGATGTCCTGTTATCTGTTCTTAGTTTCTGTCCTCCTTTACTGTCAAATGTGGCTGCTCATCCTCTTCCTGTCTATCTTGTTACTTGCCAGTTACCTCATCGTCCCTTAAAAAAATTATATATGCAAATGTAGCTAATGCCCTTCTCATTTCCAGAGTAGCAGACTATATGTTGTTGTCTTTCGGCTTTTCCCAGTTAGGGGTCGCCACAGCAGAACTTCGGTCCGCTAATGATTGGCAGTAGATTTTTTCATGAACGCCAAAGTGCCAGCTCGACGTTCAACCTTCAACAAAGGCACGCCCATTTACACATGTCTTTCAAACGCCCACCCAACCGTGGGGAGGACATGCAGACTACACACAGAAGGCACTCCCCGCACTCCAGTCGAGAATCGAACGGGAGAACCTCTTGCTGTGAGGCAACAATGCTACTGCTGCACCACAGCGGAAGATAGAGTAGCAGACTATATGCACTCATCATTTACAGTCTGTCTCTTAGTATGCAGCCCCATTTCCATGTTGGCGGACTGCTTCTGGATCTTCCTTACCAGTCCGATGACTCTTATTTGTACGGTATACGAAGCTTCATGCAGCATTCAGTTGCAGATGCACCAGTAATTTGTGTAGGGGCAACAAGGTATCTGCCTGTCTAGACTCTCCTTTCCTTGCTGTAGTGTTTGGTGTCTGGTTTATTCACTCCAGCCTTATCCCATCCTACACAGAATGATTACGCTTATGTATAATCATAGCCCCCCAATACCTTTCCATTGTCAGTCATCACTAACTTAGCTTCCCCAAACTCTCACACTTTTCACAGATTTAACAGTCCATTTGCCATCACCTTGAATTCCTTAGCAGTTAACTGCCATCTATTTCTAGGCTCCCACAACTTGCCCAAATCTTTGTGAAGGCCCCTTCCTACATTTCAGTAAATTATTGTTAGTCTTGACCTGTACTTTAGTGCTGGAGGCATTGATAACAAATTGTACATGTCTCATTATCAACTATGGCTGTGTCTTTCTCACTGCCTTCCTTTCTGAAGATGTATTCTGTCCCATCATTATCTTTAATCCCTGTCAGACAGCTACCAGTATAATTTAGCACCCTCTTACAAACTGTAAGCACCTTTATTTCATAGACTGTGCAGTACAATATCTAACAAATTGCTAAAGCTCAAATATACAGTATCAGCTCTTCTTTCTTTCAATTTTTGATCAACCAGCCAGAAATTAAAATTAAATTTGATTCAGTGTCTGCTCTTTTGATACAAAATCAGTCATCTGCTAACACCACTGGGGGGGCAGGGGATAGAATGAGGGACCATTATTGTATTATGTTTTTTAAGGGAAGGATGTTGAAAACTTTTCAGCTTCTTGAGTCATTTGTGGAAATCTGAGCATTTTTACTAGCTGTGATGAACACTGGACATCTTCACCTGAGTGTATAAAAGCTATGCCTCATGTTTTTCTTCACTTTAAACATTGTTGCATTTTTGTCGTCTTGTAATGGAGACCCATCTTTTAAAAATGTACATGTATACATTTTCCCTTTCAGTGTCGGGTTATTTTCCATGGCAACAGATGGTTAAGTTTAAAGAGTACATAGGTCAATAAAGAACATAACTTTCTGTTTTCGTAAATAACAGTTGTGATAAAAATGGTAATGTTCAAATGTCTGAGAGGACACGGATTGCTCTCGCATTTGCTAATATTCGCTGGTCTTTAATGTTTGAATGTTTTTCAAAGCAGTGTCTTCATTTTTAGCAGCACTGCAGAACGTCGCTTGTCTGGATTCAATTCCTTAGTCTCTCGAGTGTACATAGTCATTCTGGGAGACGCACTGTCTGAAACTGTTCTAACAACGTCAGTGTGAAAAAGGCTTTCACATGTATATATATCAAGTCATTACTGAGCAAAGTTAGCATTTTTAATAGCTATAGCAGTGGATTTACGCTGTCCTGGGAACCATGTAGGAAGATTAACCAGTCAGATTTGTGTGTAATTATTTAACTGCACTTGGGCTGCTAATTGGCAGCTTTAAATGCACTTAAGCTAAATGTACTCTGATACTGCTGCTAGACATTAGTCACAGATGCAGCAGAGCTAGTCCCAGTCTATAGTTAAAACAGTTTACCCCTGTCTGTAAGCAGCACCCCTCCCCATTATCAGTATGCAGTGTTTTGTATTTTTTTAACTACCCTGTACTACCTCAGTACTTTTAACAGTAACACCTCTTTTCTAAGCTTCTCTGTCTAAATGGTGTAGACACCAAGGCATTGGGTGGCGTAAAACATGATTATTTAAGCTGTAAAGGTTACTAAAGGGTCTTCCATATAAAACCTAGTGAAACAAGATAAAACAGGGCACATAAAGAGTTTGGAATAAAGCATGTGTGTGTGTGTGTGTGTGTGTGTGTGTGTGTGTGTGTGTGTGTGTGTGTGTGTGTGTGTTTCAACAAACAATGTTTCCAAGGCAATTAGAAGTTAACTTTTTGTTGCTGTAGGTATTCAGTTTGCAATATTACATCTTCCAGTTTTTTCTTTTAAAACATCAAACTCCATAAAAATAAGGACATGTGACTTTATCTTATGTACTTCTAGAAACCAAACATAGATGTTTTTTATGCTTTTTCTTGCTCTTTATTAAAATGCATTTGCTATAAATTTAGGAACTGTGACTTTATTTTGCACATTTCAAAAAGCATCAGCTGCCATAAAGGCATGAAAATGTGACGTTAGAGTAATGTCTGTATGATATGTCATTACTGTGACTTGTGTGACACACGCTTGTGATTGTTTGCTAGTACACATTGTGTGCGAGGCTATTTTAACATGTAGAAATCCCTGTCTCTGCATAGCTACCATGTTAACAGTCATCAAATCTGTGATGTGTTGTATATCATATGCAGACTTCATGCATGTAGTATGTTGCAAAACGTGTGAAATGTACAGTTATCACACAAGAAAATAAGTGTGTGCTGCTTGGTAATGGTAAAGGATTTTTGTTTTGCATTATTGTTCCTACATGCAGTTCCCTTCTACACAAACAGTTTAATGTGAGGATTCTGAAAATAGGCATCAACAACATATTAGGAGTTATGAACCGAAATGGAATGTAACAACTCATCTGTTAAATTGTTTGTATTGTTTTGTTATAGGAATTAATAAATGTGGACTGTAATCTCTACTGCCTTCTACGTCTGCAAGTTATACATTGTTTATAGTTGAGTTATCATGTCCATTAATGGTTTCTACATTTCCACCACCATTGATGTCAGATATGCTGAGATTCACTTCTTTTCCCAGTATTCCTCACTAGTGACATACCTAGACATTAAGCAGTGCTGTTCGTGAAAGATGAAGTAATAAATGCTTTCTTCAGATGGCAGAGAAGTTTAAAAGGAGATCATGCTTATTTAGTTTAAGTTCACTAACTGAACACACTTGCTTAGGTACACATATAAGTGTAAGTTTGGATGTAAAGTGAACACAATGTTAACAGATGTTGTTGAATATGACTATGCTGTGTGTAAATCGATGAAGATCTTTACAGTAGTGTTGTGGTAACTGTATCTGACTTATTGAATGGGAGTTCTTTCTGTAAAAATGAGTTTTTGTTTTTGGGTAAATGTGTTTATAAAGGCGGGGTAAATATTACAGAGTAGCTGTCTACTGTGAGATAGGACCTCTGATGCTGTTTTGGGAGTAGTTTGGTATGAAATGTGACTCAAGCGCAAGGGTTATGGTATGTGGTCTTGGGTTGATGTTGGTGAGTTGAATGAAGTGGCTGAGGTGCTCTTTTGGTGTTCAGGTTTAAGTTCTAAACTGACGTGAGTTCCATTTTTAATGTTGCATCAGATGACACTGAAAAACATTACAGGTATAAATATGCCTGGGATTTTAAAAATGTAATGTTTGCTTTTAGCACAATATGTAGTTTATGCTTACTGGGTTTTATTTTGTTAATGTTCTAGAAGGACTGTCATGGCAGTGCAGTGGGATGAAGTTCCATGGTTATTGGTTGACTTGTGCTGGTGATTGGTGGTCATGCACTGATCGTTAACTATAGTTATGTCATTTTCTGGGGTAGGATCTGAATTTAAATATCCTTTGCAGTAGGCGAGCTTTGTAAAGATCAAACGTACTCTGATTAGTTGGTGTGTGTCGCTGTTTATTCGGTGAAATAGTAGAGATATGAATGTTTCAAGGTGACTTGGTCAGGACATGTATAATATGTAGTGTTATACTGATTGAAGAAAGGGTCTATTGTGCGGAGTGGGAGTTGTTAGAAGGTGGATGTGTATTAGCAAGATGAGAATTGGTACTTGAATTGGTTTACACAAATAATGTAAGAGGATAAATTTGAAGAATGGAAAAAGTAATATGTAAGAGAAAAGTATAGTGAGTATGTGGTACTTATGCAGGGAATAACATTAGGGAAGCTGGTAAAATAGATGACTGTTTTATTTCACTATAATTGTAATTGCCACAGCAATGGCTGATGGTAACTTCATGCTGTAAATAATGTAAGTAGTTTTAATATTTGATAATGTATTTAAATGTTTTTGTTTATACATTGTTAAAGTGATCTGTCCTGATCAGTAAGTGTTTTTTAAAACAATTAGGGTGAAAAACATGACAGCTTTTCTGATGGACTAGAAAGACCTGACTTTGAGCCAGAGATCGACTGTTCCTTTGATAGCCTCCTCAGGAACAACTTCTTCTAGTGGACCTAAGTAAGCATCTTAGGAAAATGGGAAAGCCTATGAAGTTATTGTTTAGAAATGTGGGCAAGGTGAGTGAGGCCTTAGTGCAGAGGTTTCAAACCATGAGTGTTGTGTGAGGGCTAGCACACTCAGCTCAAGGTCACAATCTCCAAAATAAAAAGAAAGGTTGGCAGTACAGGTAGGCATGTAGAGTAGCAACTGCCATCATTTAGAATTATGGTAATATGAGGGCTGCTTGAAGCACAAGGGACTACAAGTTTGAGATCACTTGCTTGGGGTGGACCCAGTCAGTCTTGCAAAGTTCTGAGGTTTCTGTCTCTGTGGAAGTACCCTCCAATATGTCCCCATCTCCAGCACCTATGTGTTTCTTGCTTTCAATTGTCAAAGCCCCTCTGGAGACTTGACATCAGTGTAGTACCTTTTGTATCATGCCAGGCCTGCATGTAGTACTAACCTTACTTCCTCCAACAGACCTATTTTTTACACTAGATAATTCAGTTAAAATGTTTGAATTTAAACAGACCTTTAAACTGCAAGATCCATCTGCTTACTTGGGCAGAGATCAAACATGCTTCCAGATACTGTTCCTAGCCTTTTTCAGTTACAAGCAGTTTGCAGAGGAATATGTGGCAATGTGACTAAGGGCTAATGCCACTTTTGCCTCCATTGTGGAACCTTGCACTTTGGGTATTATACTCCCAGATAAGCGAAAAAGAGCTCCTTCAATTGAACTTTGTCTGTAGATTTTCTCATTTGTGAAGAAGAAAATCAGGACCTAAAGTACTCCATATCATAGGAAGTTACTAGGCTAATGGCCCTAAGGCCCTTACAAGCCTAGCCAAGTTCTTGCCCTTATTTCCACCATCAGCACTTATTGCCCCTGTCCAAGAGGTACACAGGTGGAACCCCGGGGTGAATTTATGGTCACCCATCCAGTCGTCCAGACTGTGTTTGAAGAGGGCCAATGAGGTGGTCTGTTTGACAAGAAGTGGGAGTCTGTTCCAAAGGAGTGGTAATCTCTTGGAGACAAATCTGTCCGTCCAGCAGGTTTTATTAATGTGACATACCAGGTTAAGGTCTTTAGAGCGAGTAACCTGTGTACCAGCATTTCCAATAAAGCAGGGTCAGAGATTGCCTGTATTCCCTACTGGACTGTCACAGGAGTGGACAAGAGTCACTTAGTTTGATTTGTCTGTGATGACGTGAAACGATTATATATTCTTTTCATTACAGTGCTGATGGCCATTACTCATTTTGACAGGGAAGTTGGAGTTCCTCTCTGCATATCATTATTTTGTTCTGCCATTTGCTGCCTGCTACAGATTTAGAAATAAACAAGCAGCTAACAAAAGCTCCGAAGTCTTTAATAAAGGACATATATGGATTAGCAAACAAAATCTGTATAGATAGGTGAGAGAGATAGTTGCTTTTGAGAGTCATACTGACATTTGAAGGGTAATCTCTGTTTTGCCTTCAAGGCATTGCTTGGCACAGTGCTGTCTGCGTATTTGTGTCTCTGTACCTGACATGCTGTATAAATACTAGGACAAGTTAACTCTTATTACTAAACGTTAGCATTAACAGTGTTATATGAAGAGATAGATACTACACAACTGTCCAGTCTAGAACTGACTTTTTAATAGCTCTAAAGAATGTGTCTCATCACCAGATTCTACGAACAAATATGATGTATCATGTATAAAAACTAAGAATAATTTCCTACACAAGGAAGTGGCAGTCAGGCTTCTTGAAAGTAATTGGGTCACACGCGCGATAGCAGAACCTGTCATGTTGTGATGTAGTTCTCCTTTACATTTAGTGTAAGGGGTAAAATAGCACATGGGTAATGTGGGGCCACAAGTAACTTATCCTGTAATGTTCTTGAAATTGGATGTTTGGTATAGGTGCATATGTAAGCATATTTCTGCATTTTGGAAGAAAATTCTTTTGCTATGAATGGGAGTGAAGTGATTTGTTGTGGGTATTTTATTGGAATTCATTCCAGAACACTGTATCTTTTTGGTCTTGAAATATATGCTGTATACTATGTATGGACAAAAAAATGTAATTTTCAGAGCTGTGCCATGTGTTTTTAAGATATTTCGCCAGTAACCTCTAAACAAGTGGTTTTGAACTGTAAAATGTTCCTGTTATTTGAAACCTGTCTGAAAAGAAAGATGTGAATCTCTTACCTGCATATCTAAAACTTGAGTGCAGTTTTCTAGGTTGTATTCCCACATTGGTATCAAAATGACCCCATTTTAATTTTTTGACCTTTTTACTTTTATAGCTTATAGAAATGTTTTAGAGTGCATGTCATGTGACAGGTAGCCTGAATTCTTACCCAGTAAAAATAAGTAGTAGAAACCCGGAACTTTAATTGCCAGTGTTTTTTCCTTTTCTTTTTAATTAATTGCCAGTGTTTTCAGACTGAACACATTGTAATAGTGATGGAAATCCACAAGGCTAGATTTTTTTGCAAATTGCAGAAACAGTGCTCATATCGTCTCAGTTTTCATCTTGTTCATTGGGGAAGATTAAACATCTCTGCATTATTAAAGGTAACTGAAAGGTACAGACTGGAAAAAATCCCGCCATCAGTTGCTACCATGTTTTTGTGTAGGCTTAAAACCACAAGACGCAGCACTCCATGCATTCAGAAACTTTCCCTGATTTTCGGTAGTTTTATTATTCTTTTCAATACCAGTATAAGTCTTTTATTTGTGACTGTTATGGAAGGTAGATGCAGCTGTGGATAACAATTCCATGCAGTTTATCAGAACAGATTGTGTGATGAAATAAAATTGTTACTATCTGTACATACCTGTCACTCCTTATTACACTTTTACATTCATTGTTCTGCACCCCAAACTCAGAGCTTTGCATTGTCAGATAAGTTAAATGCAAGGTTATTATCTTGTTATAATTGCTAATGAGTGGTGTGGTTACAGTGTTTACGTTGCCCTTCAAGAATGAATTGTGTATGTTAGACTGTGTTTTAAATGAAAACAATGTAAATACTGCAAAACAAAGCATGCACTTGTGTGCCATGTGTCATTGTTTTAATTTCTTTCAAATAAACTTGCCGACACAAAGTTATCTTCCTGCTAATGCAGTGTCTTGCATCTTGGAATGATGAAGAGTAAGCAACAAAGTCAGAAGGGGAAATATGAGTTAAGGACATGCTAGATGCAATGTGCTATTTCCCCTACTTCAAAGTCACACTCAGTAGCCACAAACATACAAGTAGCTACAGGCTTAGATCATCTGTGTGTAGAGTGAGCATACTTTGTGGCTCACTACTGTCAGGGTGTCCCACTGAGAAACGTCAAATGAATTCGATAATTTTAAACTAGACACTCATCGTGACCATTAGTTGGACACAATTGAACCTTATGATCCAGCAGTGTGATTTCTTTTTATGGATGGCAGATTCTACTTATGGATTGTACAGAGACTGCCATTTTTTTATTTATTTATAAAGTGTCCATAAAAACGTGGAAGACTGGCAACTCAAGTCTACCTGCAGAAGTGTAACAAATCTAGGACATGGCTAAAGTGCCCCTGGCCATGTCCTGCTTTAATTCCAGCTGCTTTAGGGCTATGGGTGAACTAGTGACTGACAGCATTGATTGAGCCCTCCCAGCTAGCAGAGAGCCCTATCCAGGTGCCTAGAACACCTTGTGCTAGATGTGGCTCTGCTACTTAACACCTGCAGAGTGCAGTACAGGAAACATGCTGCGCTATAGTACCTGTTTGTAGTAAATTGTGGAATCCAGAGATCTGAATGCTGAGCTGCAAAATATTGGTAACTCAGAATGCCATTATTAGCTTGAATGTGCTAAACAAGTTATCTGCAAACTCAGTAAATGGTTTGTAGTAGAGCATGCCCCTTGCTAAACATAGACACCTTATAATTTTTCTCTTTCTGAGGGTGTACAGTCCCTGAGGGGGAATAGTTAAGTCTGTCAAAGCAGACACTTACCTACATGGGGTGAAGGATGGACAAGGCCCCTGCAAAAGATTCTATGTATGTTGTATACTGTCTGTTCCTGGGTGTACACTGACTTGGTCTTTGCCATGCCTTTAGGATAAAAAGTCTGTCTCTGTGTTTGGGTTTTGAGTTTCATGTCTCAGTATTTAGTGTGCTATGCTGTTGTGTAGTACTCCCTGTGGCACGTAAGCAGCTGGAGGGAAAACCATGCATACTGTGTTGTGCCGCATGTGTGATTCAGCAACATTGCATTGCGTAGTACTAGTAGAAACACAGGATTATAATAACAAAATATTTGAAATATTACATAATGATAAGTAAGTATATGGTATCTTGTATTAATGAAGTAAATATTGGACACTGAAGGATTGATTTATATGTAGAGGAGATCCTTTTGGACAACAGGATAGATATGAATTATTACAACTTTCTGAGAGTGGAACATTCAGTACTTGCCACCATAGTAGGGAGCCCAAAGATCCATAAAAGTATTGAAGATCCCCCTTACAGGCCCATTATTTCCGGAAGTAGGTCCAAGACATTCCCATATGGGAAAGTAATAGATTGGTGGTTAAAACCAATATAAGATAGAGTGCACCATATAGTGAAAGATTCATGGGATTTTTTTGGGAAGGTTGAAACCGGAAATTTGGAAGGCAGGGTTAGTGTTTGTAACCATTGATGTGGTGGATTTGTTTTCCTGCATCTCAATGGAAGAAGGACTAGAAAGCTTTAGTAACAGTATTCGGAAGTACATGAACTTTGAGTGGGAAAAGACAAGTTTAATTTGTGAGTTTATGTCTATTGTATTAGATTTTAATTACATCTGGTTCGAGGGTGAATACTATAGACAAAAAAAGCGGGGTAGCTATGGGGGCGGTGTGTGCCCCCATATATGCAAATATGGTGTTGCTAGATTGGGAAAGCGAATATATTTTGGATAGTCAGTATGCTAGTAAATGTATATGCTACACTAGGTTTTTGGATGATATTTTTATTTTATGGGATGGTACAACAAGTGAAGTAGATGCATTTGTGAAGTATTTGAATGACATCAGTAGTTATTTAAAATTCACCCATAGTAGTAGCACGACAGAGATAGCATATTTAAACACTTTTGTTTGGAATGGGACAGCAGGATTTAAATCTAGAATATATAGAAAAGAAACCTTTTGCAACTCATATTTATAATACACTAGTTGTAGGGCCGCGGTGGTGCAGTGGTTAGTATTGTCCCCTCACAGCAAGAGGTTCTCCCGCTCGATTCTCAGCTGTAACGCCGCCTGTGTGGAGTCTTTATGTCCTCCCCGTGGTCAAGTGATGTATAAAGACATGCAGGTAGGTGCCTGCAAGAATGGGTGTGCCTTCTTTGAAGGTTGGGCATTGGGCTGGCAACTAGGCACCGTAAAAATCCACTGCCAATCATTAGCGGACCGGAGTTCAGCTGTGGCGACCCCTAACCAGAAAAAGCTGAAAGACATTACTAGTTGTCACCCAGCAAGTCAAAAAAAGAGCATCATCAAGGGTCAGTGCATAAAAGCTGCGAGAATAACATCTCATTTCAACGAAATAAAGAAAGAGTTAGAATATATAGGAACATTATTTGGGGAAAGGGGTTACCCCAAATATTTAATTGATGATGTCACTCAATATGTAATGAGAGAATGGGGGAAAAATACAAACCACTTCTTGGTATTGGATTGGAGAAAAACAGGGGAGAACATGAAAATGAGAAGGTAAGTTCATACCATGGGGCTTGTGTAGTGGAGGGCAGTCCATATGTGAGGAGATAAAGAAAATAATGAGACAAAACTGGAACATTCTAAGAACTGATAACTTGGTTTACAGTAAAGTGGGTACAGGGCCTGTGTATGTTTATAAGACTGGGTATAACCTTAACAATTTTGAGAGAGTGAAAGGCAGAACAAAGGGTGACGTTGGAGACAGGTACACTAAAAAATGTGGGCAGTGCCAGCAGAGCAAGGAGATTATAGAAGAGAAATTAATTACATTAGGGGACGCCAACCACACTAGAGTAAGGTTTAAGAAAGGGAGTTGTGTATCCCAACATGTCATATACTTGGCTAAGTGTATGGCATGTCCGAGTTATTATGTGGGCAAAATGGCCAGACAATTGTGGAACAGGATATATGATCACACCTACTCCATAAGGAAAAATGATAAAAACAATGCTTTGTGTAGACGCATACTCAAATATGATGCAAGCCACGTGTTTAAATTTAGAATTTTAGAACAGGTAAGGTAGACTTAAGGGGGGGGAAATGTTAAGGTCAAATTAGCAGAAAAAAGAGGTCAAATGGCAACTCAGGCTAAATGCAACCAAAGAACCTGGGTTGAATGACCATATTCCCACTAAACTAATCTCTGATGCAAGGATATGAATGGCATGTTGCAGTAGGTATATGTACGTAAGGATATGAATGACATGTTGCAGTAGGTATATGTACGTAAGGATATGAATGACATGTTGCAGTAGGTATATGTATGTAAGGATATGAATGACATGTTGTAGTAGGGTATATGTACGTAAGGATATGAATGACATGTTGTAGTAGGTATATGTACACAAGGATATGAATGACATGTTGCAGTAGGTATATGTACGTAAGGATATGAATGACATGTTGCAGTAGGGTATATGTACGTAAGGATATGAATGACATGTTGTAGAAGGTATATGTACGCACAGAATAAAGTCAGAAACAAGTGAATAGAAACAAATAAAAAATGAAAGCTAGTGCAACAAGAAAGGAGGCAACATGTCAGGTTATAATGTCCAAATAACTAAAGTGCAATATTGAGTGTTAAAGATGTATATATATTTTTAAAATAGCACAAATGAGTATTAATGTTATATGTGTGTTTTTTTTTCTCTCACATATGTGTTCTTATACTGTACAACAAAAGTGTAATATTGCGTTCTAAAGAAGTATATATATTTTTTAAGATAGCACAAATTATATAAAATGTATAAATGTGTTTTTATACCAAAATGTGATATACATGTACACATGTAATTGTTTTATAGGTATACTTACACCCTTTTACCATACAGTTTCTAACATAAAACTGTGTAGGCTGAATGAGCAGTATTAATGAATATTCATAAGGTTATGTTTTATTCATGAGAAGGACAATTGATTGAGTATTCCCATCGGATCTTGTTTTTTTTTTTGAAAATGTATTATATAGGGGGGAGAAACACACATTTCATTATTCTGATGAAGTCTGCAGTTAGCAGATGAAAGCGCTTGACCTGTGTGTAAAATAGTTTTAACCCTCGGGTTTGTTTTTATTTGTTTTCTATGAAAAGTGATTTTTGAAAGTAAGCATTTGCAGTGAGCTACGGTCCTTCTCAACGTATATTTGGTATATATTTTTGGTTATTTGTTTGCATATACGCTTGCAACTTGATATTTAATTTTATGGAATAGTTAAGTATGTCAGACCAGACACTTACCTACATGGGGTGAAGGATGGACAAGGTCCCTGCAAAAGACTGTATGTATGTTGTAAATTATCTGTTCCTAGGTGTATACTGCCTTTAGGATAAATAGTCTGTGTCTGTGTTTGGGTTTTGAGTTGCATGTCTCAGTATTTAGTGTGTTATGCAGTTGTAGAGTACTCCCTGTGGTACGTAAACAGATGGAAAGAAAACCATGCATAATGTGTTGTGCCGCATGTGTGATTCAGCAACATTGCAGCTGTACACCTCAGCCTCCTCTGCTATTGCGAGGAGCTGAGGAGGGGGGGGGGGACAACCGGCTTTGTCATTTTTCCCACTCTGTAAGAAAGGGAGGGGTTTCTGTCTGTATTAAAGCACGAAAAACATATCATAATCACGGGACCAATTGACAGTAAATTTACAGCTTTAGGGAAAGGGGAGGGGTAGAGAGAGCTGACAGGTGTGGTGATGTTACATGATGTCACTAGCTCCGCCCAGTTATCGCACACTAAAACTCTTCCCTGGCTTGCATGGCTAGCATTTGTAATGCTGCAGGCTGCTGTGCTCCACTTTGCTTGCCCAACCCACTATTGCTGCAGTCCCAATCTCAGGGGGATAGTACCAAGGACAGTTAAGAATAAATGGTGCAGCTGGGCATCTGATAGTCAATTGGGGCATGCACAGGGGGGAGACTTGTACTATGCATAAATCATGGCAGTTGAGCAGTATAACCCTCTGCCTGCTGAAGATTAATGCTTTTAGGTATGAGCCCATTCCTTCCCTAGAGACAGATAGTCCCCAGATTTTATGTGGTAATAGCCATCTGAAGGACATTTCATCAGTCAGTTATAGGGAAGCTTGTGTTTTCACTGGAGAACTTGTGTGCAAGTCTCTAACCCTACTCCCCGATAGGGGAGTATGGGCTACCTATTTCAACACAGGGACTTGCAGTACCTTCCCTGTGTAAGTGAACACTCCCATGCACTCATCAATAAGGCCTAGCACCAGGAGGTAACCTGGAGTGACACAAATATGCCCCCCCCCCTACAAAGCCAGCTGGAACACATCCCCCCTTCGCGGGATTGTGGCTAAGCATGTACCCCTACCTTTCCCTCTAAGATGGGCACCTGTAGATTAAACTCTGCCAGTGCTATCAAACACTCAAGGTACTAATCAAATTCACTTTGCCTGGGTTGTTGTCAGGACTTTATCCCTCCAAAACCCTGGTGGTGCTAACTGGCGACTCTTTAAACCAAATTTTGCATTCAAGAGTACATTGTAATATGAACATGTTAATATTGTCATTCTTTTTTTTTTGGTATAGTTTTGGTAAGGACTTCCTTAAATTTTAGTGGGTTTCACTATTGTACACAACTGAAATTCTTCAAGTCCTACTCCATAGTATAAATGTATCCGTTCTAAGGTTCCATATGATATACTGTTCTGATATGAAGTGTTGAACTTTTCCTAAAGGTGATTTTGTGGTAGTTGACAAAAGTTGCTCTGAAAGCAAGTTCAGAAATTATGCCGTTTTTTTTTTTTCAGGCACTGGGATAATAGGAAAATCATTTAAAACATTAAAATAGGCTGCATTATTGTTTTAGATTAAACTAATATGTGCCGTTGCCTTGCTATGTGCAACATGACATTTGACTTTACGTAGTTCTGTATTTTTTCAGTACAGAAGAAGGTTTTGAGTATGGCATCTCTTGAATCATGCAATAGTTTTCTCAACAAATGTATTATACATAAAGACAGAAAGACTGCAGGTGTCTCCACGTGTCTCCAGGGTTTAAACAGAAGAAGTCAGCTGCCTGTCATAGTTCCATCTAGTTTGCTATGCAGAACAAGTGTTCATGTTTTTTGAGGCTCTCCTTTCCTTTGAAGTATTAAGAGGGAAGCACTTTATTCTTCTGCATGCTGCTGGCAGTTGTAAGCTGGAATGATTAAGCACAGGGCTGATGCTTTCAGCAGCTTGTTTCTACTGTTTTCTAGGACGTCACTGGTAAAACCAATATGTGTGTGTGTGTGTGTGTGTGTGTGTGCACGCGCGCGTGCATGCATGTATGTGTGTGTGTGCGTACGTGTGTGTTAGGGAAAGGGGTCTCTGTATTATACAATGGTCTCCACGAACACCTAATACAGAAAGTCTGTATTACTTCTAGTTAGGAATGTCGTATAAGAAATATAAACAGTTGCACATTTTTAATTAATTTCAGTTTTGTGATACTTTTCATTAGCTGACGTATGCACCATTATTTGTTTTATTAAGCTGATGTGATAGTAGTTTCAGTTCCAAGTCTATAACTCTGTATGGGAAATTAAAATAAATGAGAGTGATGATTGAATCTACTTGGGGACTAATCAGTGGCAGCCAAGTGCCAGCACTGTCTTCCTGATTGCATTTTCAGCAAATGACACATTTTATAGTTGGGATTTTTTTTTGTGTGCGTGCGTGTGTGTGTGTGTGTGTGTGTGTGTGTGTGTGTGTGTGTGTGTGTGTGTATGATCCATTTATGTTTATGTTGCTCATAAATAGATATTAGTCACATGACATGCTGAGAGGACTCAGGGTTTTGAGTCTGATTTGAAGGTTTTTCCTCCCATTTTTAAGATTTCCAGATAGTTGTGGATTCTAGGCAGTTATTTTGTATTGAACTTTTGTTGTTAAAGTTTTATAATGTTTCTTAGTATAGTATGGCATCTTGCTTGCTGCTGCATTATACATTTTGCTAATGATTTGTTTTTGCCATTATTTTTGTAGAGCTCTATATATGCTTATGTCACCCATCTGCTTTGTGCTGTATAGTCAGTCAACTATCTACAGATATATTTATAGGGTTCCTGACAAGGAGCTGAGTAGACACAGTACTAATTGTGTAATGTTAAAATATCAGTATGTTGAAACTTTAAAATATCAGAAATATCTGTTGTGCTGGTTTTTGAGTTTTGCAAACAGGGTGCTTGATATTGTAGTAGGCATTTTCATTTCATTATTTTAATGTTTCAGCATTTTGATATTTCAACACTGTACATGCAGTAATATGACTTGCACTATACCATTATTCAGTAACATAGTAAAGTGTCAGGCACTATTTAACATTTTGTTTTAGTCTGGCATTCCTGTGACAAACTGTTAATTAGTTAATTAACTATAATTCTAAATGTCTGAAATTATTTGTGAAATGTTGAGGGATATTTTAAATGATGCTTAGATACATGCACTAAAATATACATGATTCTTGTATAATGAATTAATTTGCCACTGTTATTCTAATGTCTAAAAGTATTTGCACACTGTTTTATTTGAAAGGACATTTGAATACTGCTCACACACAGGGAATGAGAGTATACAGCACTGAAAGTTTAACTGCAGTTATTTGTTAGTCTGGTTGTCTAAATGTATTATTGTCAGGTACGTTTCTTTCCCGCATGGTTCGAATTTTGGACAGCATTTAGCTGCTTTATCATGTAAACTTTCTTTTGTCTTAAGCAGACCTGCTTGATTTTGCACACTTTTTATCATTTGGGACATATTCCCTTAAGTGGACACAACATCTAACACCTGTACTACAAGGCCTCTTTGGCTGACTCAAGATTACACTGGTATGAGACTGACCCTCCTCCCTGGTTATTATATTACATCTGCTTCTTTTTTTCTGTTTTTATCAAAGTGTTTCAACCTTGTGTTTACGATTAATCTATACTGTTTTTGTCTTTGAAAGGTCTATCTCCTGAGGTGCAGGTCCCCTTGCAGCTGTATATGTCATATTGGGGTGGTGGTTGCTGTAATGGTTAAGATGTTAACCTCACAAACACAAAGTACAGGATTTGATTCTCGGCTTTGGAAGGGAAGTTGGCTAGGCCTAAAATGGCCCACAAGGGTAGCTAGCCTAGTACTTGCCTATGAACCTATATTTGTTGGATCCATTCTGCACAGAGCTGTGTGAACAAAACATAAACTCTTATATGTCTTTCATTGCTCTTGGACATATTTCTTGTAAATACGTTTTGCACTTCCATCCGTCTCACGGTAGTGCTGGCCGTGTTTGGTTCCAGGCATTCCTGGGCTGATTGACTCCCTCTAGTTCAGTTATTATGGCATGATTCACCACCCCCCTTTGATTACTACATTTATACTCCGCATTCTAATTCCCCTTTTCCTTACATCACAAACCATCTTTAAAGGTATACCGTGATCCACACCCACTGACATACCACCTTTAAAGGTATACCATGCTCCACACAACTGACATAGAAATACTGCACCACACAAGTCCTAATAATTATCCCCAAACCAAGTCATACTCTTGTCACTGCCCACAGCTCATCTAGCACAGTGCACATCACACATAACAAGTCTGACACTACTTATACACATTAAACAGCAAACTGCATTGTTTCTACTTAGTGTTATACACAGAGAATATGACAGTAGACAACACACATAGACTACTGCAACCCCCAACCGTCCATTCCTTATGCAGACAAACTGACCAACCCATCAGGCACACTAACTGCCAACAACTTCCCATTCATTGGCACAACCCACCCATCCAACAGCCAACTTAACAACAGTACTGATTCTCTCTCTCTCCCCACCGCTGTGCACAGTGCTCATTGCACAAACATGCAATTAAACTCCCCGAAACACTGTACAAACTCACACCCGTCCTTTTCATTTTGCTTATCAGAAGCAATATTGAAACCCATCCTGGCGCAGCCTAACTTTTTGTGTGTTAAATGCATAAAGGCTTTGTAACAAACTAGACCAGTATGACATTCTTCTTAAACTGCTCAACCTTGACATATGTAAGTTGTTACCAATTCCTTTGTCAAAAAAAAGATGACCCACACTTACTCCTCACACATCTTAAGTGTCTGCCTAACCCAAAATATCATACCAAACATATGGAAAATAGCCTTTATCAGCCCACTTCCAAAGCAATCTAACCCCACCAGAGCTTCCTAATACAGGTAAATCTCTATCCTTCCCACTGTAGACAAACTGCTTGAAAAAATAATATATGTTCAAGTCGCCCAGTGCATCACTACCTGCAACCTTTTCAACAGAAATAACATGGGTTCTGATCTGGCCATAGCACACTTGCAACGCTATGGGCCCTGACCAGTGAAGTAGTACTGTCTTTGGATAGATGCATGGCCCTAACCAATGAAGTGGTACTGTCTTTGGATAGATGCATGGCCCTGACCAGTGAAGTATTACTGTCTTTGGATAGATGCATGGCCCTAACCAATGAAGTGGTACTGTCTTTGGATAGATGCATGGCCCTGACCACTGAAGTGGTACTGTCTTTGGATAGATGCATGGCCCTGACCAGTGAAGTAGTACTGTCTTTGGATAGATGCATGGCTCTAACCAATGAAGTGGTACTGTCTTTGGATAGATGCATGGTCCTGACCAATGAAGTGGTACTGTCTTTGGATAGATGCATGGTCCTGACCACTGAAGTGGTACTGTCTTTGGATAGATGCATGGCCCTGACCAGTGAAGTAGTACTGTGTTTGGATAGATGCATGGCCCTCACCAGTGAAGTAGTACTGTCTTTGGATAGATGCATGGCCCTGACCAGTGAAGTAGTACTGTCTTTGGATAGATGCATGGCCCTAACCAATGAAGTGGTACTGTCTTTGGATAGATGCACGGTCCTGACCAATGAAGTGGTACTGTCTTTGGATAGATGCATGGTCCTGACCAATGAAATGGTACTGTCTTTGGATAGATGCATGGTCCTGACCAATGAAGTGCTGCTGTCTTTGGATAGATGCATGGTCTTGACCAATGAAGTGGTACTGTCTTTGGATAGCAGCCAGCTCACTGATCCCATCTTTATTGATCTTAAAAAAGCCTTCAGCTGCTTTGAGCACAGCAGTTCTGCTCCATCACCTGACTACAAATAGGCACAAGTCCCAATTCCCTGTCTTGCTTATAAAACTATCTCACAATTCGCCATTTCTCTATCAAAATTCATACCTCAATTTCCCAGTCAGCCTGCCTTCAAAAGTGAGTTCCATACTTAGTCCTCTATTTTCTATCTTTTTGAATAAATTCCCCCTTCACCAACTCCATCTTCCCGTCCTTCTCTATGCAGATGATAAGGTACTATTTTGCACAAACAACTCAGTTTATTACTTCTAAACAAAGCTGCAAATCGATTTACTAGCCATGATCTACTGGATCTCCAACAAAAAGCTCCTCGTCAAATCCAACAAAACTTAAACTGTGATTTTTGATATCAAACAGAAGCTTAAAACACAAAACCTGTTGCATGTAGTATATGGCCACAACAGCACCCCTTTAAAAAACACTTAAAAACCTTAGCTTTTGGCATAACCTGTCCATTAACTTCTCCATTCAATTTGACTGCAGAGGAAAAATGTTAACTCTATCCTATTTTTGGCCAGTATAATCTCCCCTTTCTTACTAAAACCTTCAGAACAGATGCAGGTAAAAGCATTCTACTCTCTCAACTTGAATACAGCCCCCACCTCCTCCCCCATCAAAGCCTTAGCATCAAAATCAAATTCCTCATTAATTCAAACAATGTTGTTGTTGTCTTTCGGCTTTTCCCTGTTACGGGGTCACCACAGCGGAACTAATGTCCACTAATGATTGGCAGTAGATTTTGATGAACGCCGAGGTGCCAGCTTGACATTCAACCTTCAACGAAGGCATGCCCATTTACGCATGTCTTTCGAATGCCCACCCAACCATGGGGAGGACATGCAGACTCCACACAGAAGGCACTCCCCGCACTCCAGCCGTGAATCGAACGGGAAAACCTCTTGCTGTGAGGTAACAATGCTACCACTGCACCACCGCTGGTTTTACCCAGCATTATAAAAATGAACACCACTGTAAAACACTCAGAAAAAGGAAAATGTCTTCTCTCTGTTCAACAAAGGGTTGACCTCCTTGGATACTATCCTTGGATACTATACAAATTCCTAGTCAACCAGACCTTCTCTCCCTAGCAGCTAAATTAGTCAGACAACTTTTTTCTTCAACCTCAGAAACCAGGACCACTCTCTCCCAAAATGTAACCCTCTAAAACTAAATTAATTTCACTGCTTCTCTATAATAGGCCCAAAACTCTGGGAAAGTATTCTCCCTAACAAGTAAGACACCTCCTCTTACCCAAAATTTAGGACTCGGCTAATGGCCCACGTGTTCTCTCAACAAATTGTCATTGCCTCTCATCCAGCCCACTTCACCTAACCTGAGCTAAATCACTTTCTCTTACTAGTAACGCTCATACTGTCCCTCGCATGGATCATTTTATTGCTTCAGTTCACAATTTTCAAGTATTTTGCTTAACATAACTTTTCTTCCCAACTACTCACATCCTTCACTCCAGTCTGCTGTCCTTTCATCCCTACTCAGACAGTACACAGCAGTAAACACCTGACTTTCTAAATGACACTTGTCTTGATTTACTGTAAATAATGTGTGTTATAAATTCATATACTCTCTACTTTTTTTGTCTGATAATGGTATTTTGCGGGTTGGTATTTTCATTATATTTTTCCTCATCTCATTAAATGCAGTTTTGACTTTTTTTGTATTCTTGGGCTAAGACAGCACTTTGTCACTTGTGACAAACAAATTTTAAATAAATAAATAACTTAAATAAATAGGAATGTCTGCATCTATATCTGTACAAATATAAATGGATATGTGTATACAAACAATTATATTGTTACTGTGTCCACTGTGTTGTAACATTCTCGTTTGTCTTTTGCTAAAAATCATACCTTAAAAAAATAATTTGTGGGAAATTTCAGTACAAGTGGCATTTCTACTGAAGTTGAAAGATTTTGTTTAAAGTACCCTAACATCTGCAGCTGGTATTATGAAAATTGTGTTGCCGTTTTTTTTTTTTTTTTTTTTTTTTTTAAGACTGAAGCAACTGATTCACGTCTAAACACTGATTTATTGCTAAAATAATTAGGGACATTTTAAGCTGTTTATCTTCTCTTTTCCTTTGATCATTTCCTGTGGGAGGAAATACTAGTCCTGGACAAAATCTTAAATTGCCAATATATACCTAGAGATGCAGACGTAGAACAGACTGATTGTAAATTTGAGTGTCTTGAATGTGTATGCTTTTACTTTAGAATTCCAATCTGGACATATCTGGAGTATTTATTTACTTTTCATTTCAAAATTGTTCACCTGATAAGTGGGCGGTCACGGAACTCTTTTCAGTCATGCTTACAGGCAGTAAATAAAATAAATGCAGTATTGAACAGTAAAGTAGTATATAGTACAATAGATTGGGCAATATAGTAGAAGTACAAACAGCTACAGTTCAAACTGAGTCATTTTAACATTGTACAAGTAGTACATAGTACAATAGATTAGGCAATGTGCTAGGTACAGTATGAACAACTGGAGATCAAACAAAATAAATTGCATATGCTAGGAATTGTATAAACACCACAACCAGGTTATTTTAACATTATTGAAAGTTAATGCTAGCTGTTGTACATATCAAAGGAATTAAAGCAGTCTGGGACTATGACGTAGGATACATATCGAATAAATAATCCTGAGCAGTAAGGTATTTGCAAAGTGCAGTGAGAATGGATTCAGAGTGTGTGAGGAGAAAGTGATTGTGAAAGATGTAAGACTTGAAAGAAGAGAAGAGGGAAGCAGGTAGAGGAAGAAAGGAATTAATTGGTATTTGAGGATAAAGCATTTACACTGGAAGAGTTGAAGGTCAGAGTGATTGCAGATTGGGGTAGATATTGTTCCAAACAACTGGGACATATCCTTTCATCATTCTGTTGTCAAAATAACATGACTGCAGACAGTGTAATCCACTTGAGAGATGCTACTTTTTTTTTTTACAAGTGTCCTTAGTACTGGTTTAAAGAAAACTACAAACTTAAGAAATGAGCTCCCTCCTTTTTTTAAGAATTAGCATTTTAAACTGTAAATGTTTAGTCTGGGAATCTTATGTGTAAGATATCAGTCATCTACATTGCTGATACTTTTAGTTTTATGTGTGTGTGTGTGTGAAGCGTGAGCAGGTATGACTAGAAGATGCGAACATGAAAGGGCTTGACTGAGTGCAGTGTCGAGTTTGTAATCTTTTCTTTGCTGTGTATAGCATTTGCCTGTATAGCACCCTGCATTATGCTGTCCAAAAGTTCATCTGTCTTGGATATTTTTAAATATTATGCAAATTTGGTATTGTTTATATCTTGACGATATTTTCACAGTACTTTAGTAGTCTATGTAACTACAGGATATCACAGGATTGTGTCCTTTGTAAACTGATATTTTCTGGAGAAGACATGCAGATTACAGGTATGGGTGGGGTCTAGACATGCAGATTACAGGTATGGATAGGGTCTTACAAAGTCCAAACTTCTTTTCTGACAAAACACATGCAAGGACTCTCAGTATTTGCCAGTAAACATTATCAGTTGGAGGGGTTGATTTAATGGTTGAGGTGTTTACCTCACAAAGTACAGGGTTTGATTCTCAACTAAAGGAAATTGGCAAGACTTAAAATGGTCTGCAAAGGCACCTAGCCAAATTGCCTATGAACCTATAGTGAGTATTTTGCACATTTTATGCAACAAAACACTTAACAGTCAGAAATCAGTGTGTGCAGCTTGCATTACACCTGATTTTTTTTTTTTTGTGGTTGTGGAAACACGCAGACTTTAACCACTCTTAAAAATGAAGAAAGTTTATCACTGGGTATTTTGGATGTGTACTTTGAGATGTCTATACCATGGCATGGGGGAGTTAAATGTATGGTTTGAGTGTTCCGGATATACATGTCTTTTGACATGTGTGAGCGTAAAGTGTACGCAGCACATAGGTACAGATGTTCTTCATGTTTCACTGTTGCAGTCATTACATTTGGGTTATCCTGCTGGCAGGTTGCCCTCAGTCGGCCTGAATTCCAAAGTCTTGGGTCCTGCGTCGGTTGCTGTCGCCTCTTCCCTGATGTCAGGTCGTCAGGGGTATAAAAGATGCAGCCAAAGCCATTTTATTTAGTCTTTCTTGTCGCACGGTGCCCAAAGCAGAAGCAGTTCGCAAGTGCCAGTCGATTTTCGTGTTCGAGTTTCAGATCTGAAGTCTTCATTAAAAGCTAAGTACCCCGTTGGGGAAACTTTTTTCTTGCTCCAGACCGATGTCAGAAAAAGTTAATAAGTGTATTTTGTGTGGGAAGCAAATACCTCATAAGGACTTTCATTCTTACTGTATTCCTTGCCTAGGCCCTGACCACGACGTTGCTAGTTGTCGGTTTTGTGCTAGATTTAACCAACGCACTATTAAGCGTCGGTCCGATTTTGCATTAAGCTATTTTGGGCGAAGATTTAATTATACAATGTCATTGGATAGCCGTCCGACTACCGGAGTTCACGAAAAACGCAAAGAAAAAGACAGGCAACCGAGGTCCAAAACCAATAACAATGCTTCTCCTAAGCAAGTCGCCGGTTCTCAATGAAGCTCTTTCTCAGCCCCTGATGCCCGCTACTTCAGAGTCGCAGGCCACTACCGACTCCCACATGGAGTCGGCCAGGCCACAGGAAACTCAAGGTATTGGAGCCTCGGAGATTATTCCCTCATATGGGTCCGGAGCCACTGAGCAGGCATCGGCTTCTAAGGGTGTATTCAGACCTAAACAATTATATATTAAACCGACTTCAAAGACTAAAACACCTTTAAAGGCAAAGAAAAAAGTTCACCAAGCACAAGGACAGGCCTCCATGCCCAAAAAACAGATACTCAAGATGGCCGAAGACTTAATTACCTTGATCAGGGGTCACCATCCCCCTCCTGATAAGAGGCCTAGGCAAGAGACAGACTATGAATCTTCAGATCAGGTTTCCATTTCTTCTGATTCCTCTTCTGATCAGGAATATTCTCTTCCCCCCTATGAGGATTCTGATGCTGAAGAATCAATTTCTTCAGCTTCTCCTCCTGAGGACTACTCTTTTGGGGAAACCTTGCATACCATGAGGGGGCACTTCCACTGGGAGAGCCAAGATATTTCAGAATCTAAGAAAAGGCTCAGAGACTTCCTTTTACTACCTCAACACAGGCCTCTAGCTATTCCTCCTGTGTTGGACATTGTAGATGATGTGTTCTCGGAGTCTAGTCTGACCCCTGACTCTTTAACTCCAGCTCCTGTTAAGCCGGACAGATACTACAGGGTCCCTGACTCTCATAAATTCCTTTTCAAAAACCCATCTGCAGACCCAGAAACTATTTCTCAGGGTCCAAAAGGAGTCAAGGCTTCTACTGCAAAAGATCCTACCCCCTCTGACAGGGATTCTAGGGCTCTAGATAGATGGGGAAAAAAGATTTACACATCTGCTACTTTGGCTATAAGGACCTTAAATTGCCATTTTCATATGCTCAAATATCAGCAATATATCATGACACTGCTTAAACAGAAAGTGATGGCAAATTCTGAATGTGCAGAAAACAAAGAAATGCAGGATTTATTGCATGCAGCTGAACAAGTTGGAAAGCGTACTTTGCAATGTGGGTTTGATTCTCTGGAGGCCTCCTGCAGGGCCGCTGTTACGGGTTCTGTCATCAGGAGGCATGCTTGGTTGAAGGAACAAAATCTGCCTGACCATGTTAAAGCAAAATTATTGGATGCCCCTTTACAACATGATACCTTGTTTGGTGTTAAGGCAGAAGAGGTGTTAAAGAAAATGGAGGACAAAGCTAAATCTATGCAAATGGTCAAGGATTTCTTACAGGTACAGCCTCCTAGATTTAGCAGACGCTGGCCTACAAAGAATTGGTCCTTTCCAGTCTCAGACAGACCTCAAAGGGGCAGATCCAGATGTCCTAGAGGCAGATCACAGACACAAGGATTCCACAGGTCTAAGCAGTGGAATGCTTCTACCTCCAAAGGTGGAGGGGACAAATCACAATCATACAGGAAACAGTCCCAATGACTTCTCCCTGCCTGTGTCAAGCACTTAACTTCTGGCAGCACCCTTAGGGGGGAAACTAGCACTTTTTTCTCAAAATTGGCACATTATAATCCAGGACAAATGGGTTCTAGACAGTGTCACAAGGCTACAAGTTTCATTGCCATACCCTGCCAAAGACAAACGGTTGGCCAGACCTGCCAAAAAAATCAATGGGCAGAGGCTCAAAAACAAGTCGCAGCCCTCATGGACATGAGGGCTATTCAACCAGTACCACAGCAAGAGCAGGGACAAGGATTTTACTCGACTGTTCTTGGTACCCAGAAAGGACAAAGCATGGAGACCAGTACTGGACCTATCTATTCTAAACACTTTCCTGAATATACCAAAATTCAAGGTGTTGACCTTACAGCAGCTTCTGCCCATGCTGGGCAACAAAGGCTTGGCTCGTGACTTTAGACCTAAAAGAGGCATACCTGCATGTCCCAATCAGACAATCATGCAGAAGATACCTCAGATTCAAGGCTGGCTCAATGCATTACCAATTCTCTGCACTGCTCTTTGGCTTATCTACTGCGCCCAGGGTCTTCACAAAGTGCCTGGCACCAGTAATGGCTTATTGCAGGCAAAGAGGAAATACAAATATATCCTTACTTGGACGACTGCCTAATACAAGCGGAGAACAAGGACATCCTACTACAGCATCTGACTTTTGTGATACAACTTTTAACATGCCTAGGGTACACAGTCAACAAAAAGAAATCAAAACTAGTACCCTCTCAAGAGATAATATTCCTGGGTGCAAGCTTAAATACAACTGCCAGATGGCTTATCTCGCTCCAGACAAACAAAGGCAGCTGACTATCTATTTCAAGGAAATGGCAACAAAGGCCCAGTTATCTGCAAGAAAAATTCTGCAGGCTTTGGGCTTCATGGCATCCTGCATCTTACTAATTCCATATGCAAGACTGCATATGAGGAAAATTCAGTGGTACCTAAAAAGTGTCTGGACACAAAATTGCCACAGTCTGGAAATAATAATCACTCTAATATCCTGCCTGCAACAGGAATTTCGATGGTGGGCCAAAGCTTGTCACCAAAACAAGGGACAGCCATTCTCACTGCCCCCAGCCAGGCAGAGCCTAACGACGGATGCATCAGATTATGCCTGGGGGGCACACATGGCAGGAAGAAGCATTCAGGGCACCTGGTCCACAAACCAAAAGCATTTACATATCAATCAAAAAGAGATGCTAGCTGTTCAAAATGCCCTGACAGCCTTCAAGGACCTACTTCATCCGGGACAACTACTGATAAAGACAGACAACACCACGGTCATGTGGTACATAAACAAGCAGGGGGGCACACATTCCTATCCCCTGTGCAGACTAGCCATGGCTTTATGGGACACAGCATAGACTTACCAAGTTCAGCTGCAGGCACAATTCCTGCCAGGAAAGGAAAATACTCTGGCAGACAAACTAAGCAGAAACCTCATGGATCCCCACGAGTGGCACCTGGATCCTCAAGTCTTCAGCATGATAACAATGAAATGGGGACGCCTGGACATAGATCTATTTGCCTCCCCTCAAAACAATCAACTAAAAAGATTCTGCACAAGGACTTATCACAGACAAGCTTGAAAAGTGGACGCCTTATCTTTCAACTGGACAAACCTATCAGTATATGCCTTTCCTCCACTGCCTCTCCTCCCCAAGGTACTCATAAAGGTCAGGCAGGAGAAACCAAAAATGATTCAGATTGCCCCAGACTGGTCACGCCAGTACTGGTATCCGATCTTAAGGAACTTGTCCCAATGCCCAGCCTGGACCTTACCTCAAATACCTCATCTACTGTCCCAGCAAAACAGTCAGATTCTGCACAGCCAACTCAGGACCCTAAACCTGGCAGCATGGCAGGTAATGTAGCCATACAAAACACACCTCTCAGTAAAGCTGTGATGGATGTCATTTTAGAAGCCAGAAGGCCTAGTACTAGAAAATCCTATGCTGGGAAATGGAAGAGATTTTGCGCTTGGAACCAAGCTCAAGGAACTGATACAGCTGTCCCAAATATTCCTCAGATTTTTCAATATTTAACTGAGATGCTGGACAAAGGCCTATCTTTTTCATCAATTAAAATCCATGCCTCTGCCATTTCGGCTCATTACAATACAGAGCCACCACTCTTTTCTCATCCTTTATTAAGGCAGTACCTCAGAGGAGCCAAAATCTTAAGGCCTCCAAGGGGAAAGCCAACACCTGCATGGGACTTCAGTTATGTCTTGGAAAAACTCACCTTACCTCCTTTTGAGCCAGCTGCTACTGCGGACATAAAGTTCTTATCTTGGAAAACAGCTCTGCTCCTAGCAATAACTTCTGCAAGACGAGTTTCAGAGCTACAGGCTCTCATGGCTGTGGAATCCTTTATCATTTTCTATCCAGGCAGGGTCTCTCTGAGAACAAACCCTGCATTTATGCCTAAGGTGGTATCTTCATTTGCCAACTTTTTATCCAAATCCACAGAACAAGGGGGAGAAAATTCTTCATTCTTTGGACGTACACAGGCAACTTAGATTTTACTTGGACAAAACTAAAGTTTTCAGAAAGACAGAGCAATTACTAGTGGCATATGCCACAGCATCACAAGGAAAGGCTATCTCCAAGCAGACTATTTCAAAGTGGATAGGTCAGTTCATTCGTTTCTGGTACTCACAGCATGGCAAACCAGTGCCTAAGGGCATTAGGCCACATTCAACCAAAGCTGTAGCCACTTCTGCAGCTTTTCTCAGGGGAGTACCAACCAAAGACATTATAGAGGCTGCTACTTGGAGTTCAGTGCATACCTTTACAAAACATTACAATCTGCCTCTTTACTCTAAATCCAGGGCAGGCTTTACCACTGCAATTCTGCAGGGCCTCATAGCTGCTCCTAATGCTGTTTAACTCCAGCCCCCCAACCATAGCTTTGGGACTCAACCCAAATGTAATGACTGCAACAGTGAAGCACGAAGAACATAGTACAGTTGTGTACACTTACCATAAATGTAGATGTTCGAGTGTATTCACTGTTGCAGTCCAAGTTACCCACCCGCCATCCCCCTTATTTTTGCTGGAACTTATCTTTACTTCTCTAATCTATACAACCTAGGTGGTGTATTTGCTTATAGACGAAGGTAAAGCTTATTTTGGTGCATACATGTTTAATTAGATAATTTTAGCCTACCCTTTTGGGGGGCACCTGACATCTGGGGCAAGAAAAACTAAATAAAATGGTGTCGGCTGCATCTTTTATACCCCTGACGACCTGACTTCAGGGAAGAGGCAACAGCAACTGATGCAGGACCCAAGACTTTGGAATTCAGGCCGACTGAGGGCAACCTGCCAGCAGGATAACCCAAATGTAATGACTGCAACAGTGTATACACTTGAACATCTACATTTATAGTAATTGTACACAACTGTACTTTCCTCAAAGCCTGCATATGAATGTGTAACCTGTGGGAGGACTGTTTGATGTTGTCAGTTCTGTGTCCTTTTGTTGAGAGATCTGGCTCTAATTTCAAAAGTTCTCATTTCTCTGTGGTTATTTCAAATAAAAAATGAATGTATTTGTTAAGATCCTGTCATCTTCTGTTATTGCAGAAAACATTTTGCGAATCAGTCTCTAGAGCCGTGGACGAGGGTAAGGCCATCCACACAGCCTATCTGGACCTCGCCAAGGCCTTTGACACCATCCCCCACTCTTGAATCATAGATAAACTTACTAAGCTGGGCATTAATCCCTACATCACTCGATGGGTTCCAACTGGCTTACTGACAGAACCCACACTGTAAAAGTAGCTGACTACAAATCCAGCTTCAGACAAGTGGAGTACCTCAGGGGTCAGTCCTGGGACCTCGCATCTACTTCTCTGAAGTACAGGCTAACACTAAGGGACTCTGGCTAACCAAGTTTGCAGATGACTGCAAACTGGGAGACATTATTGAATCCCCAAATGATGTGGATACTCTACAAAAGGGTCTTACAGAAACAGATGCTTTGGCATCTACTTCTCTGAAGTACAGGCTAACACTAAGGGACTCTGGCTAACAAAGTTTGTAGATGACTGCAAACTGGGAGACATTATTGAATCCCCAAATGATGTGGATACTCTACAAAAGGGCCTTACAGAAACAGATGCTTGGTGCCAGAGCCATGGGCTCAAGCTCAATGCCAAGAAATGTATAGTTATCCCCTTTGAGAAAAAACATGTACCCGTGAATTATCACATAGGTGGCAGTACACTAAACACTAAAAGTGTGATAAGAGACTTGGGGACACAGGTGGACAGTGGTCTCACCTTCAGTAACCACATTGCCACAACAGTCAGGAAATCCTTCTATGTGGCACACCTCATCACTAAGGGCTTTTCATCCAGAAAAAAGAGGTCATTGTCCCACTGTACTCATCCCTCATTAAACCCATTACAGAATACAATGCCCCATTTGGTATGTACCTCTCAAGACATCTGCAACAACTGGAAAGGCCGCAGAAATACCTCACTAAAAGAATCACAGGCCTAAAGCAGATGCCCTATGCTGACCGCCTTAAAAAACTCCAGCTATACTCAGTTGCATATCGTCTACTCCGAGGCGATCTTTGCTTAACATACTAGGCCATGTCAAACCCAGAGCTGTTGGACATGCTACACTTAAAGAAATCCCAAACCCTCAGAGTCACATGCTCTAGGGATCTAAATCTTGTCATCACAATAAACAAAACATGCTGGAGGGATAGGTTCCTGACCCAGATACTCCCCCAGACTCTGGAGTAGACTGCCCATACATGTCAAGCAGAGTGCCTCTTTGGCCCTCTTCAAAAGGAACCTTGATGATTGGATGGGAGAAAGGAAATTCACCCCGGGGATCACGTCAGTCGCCCTGCTAGACAGGGGTCCAGGGAAGTAAATAGCGTGGGAAGAAATAGCCAGGGAATTGTTATGGCTAGGCTTGTATAGGCCCTAGGGCCAATAGCCTAGTACCAACCTATGAACCTATAAGTAGAAATACTAGTCTTTTGTTTATGCCGTCACATGGAAGGACATGTTTTAAAGTAAAATACATTAATTTTGATTTTCAAAACTGCTTATTTTATTTAAAAGAGTACCAGTACAACTAAAAAATAAGTATATATGTGTACACAGAAAAAAGTAGGCTGATGTAGTGTCTCTTGATAAAAGCACACAGCTCTGTCCAAATGAAAGGAACCGATTTAGACCATAATAGAAACAGTAAATGTAATAAAAAAAATCAATAAAAGTCAGAAACCTGGGTTAAGCACTTTCATCCATAAAATGACTGGACTTCATCAGAATATTTAAATGGCTGTTTTAAACACTTAACAAGGTTCTGATGAAGTCCAGTATTTTTATGGATGAAAGCGTTTAACCTATGATGTCCTTCAAGAATGCAACTGGATTCCAAAGTCTGGGTCCGACGTCGGCTGATGTCGCATTTCTCTCTGAAGTCAGAGCGGCTGGAGTATATAAGCATCAGCCAACGCCATTTTCTTCAGTCTTTCTTGCCGCGCGGTGCCTGAAGCAGAAGCAGTTCGCAAGTGCCGGTCGGTCAGCTCTTGTATTCTTCGATTCCGAAGTCATCAAAAAAGCTAAGTACCCCATTGGGGACCTTTTCTTGCCTCAGCCGATGTCAGAAATTACTGAAAAAGTTAACAATTGTCTTTCTTGTGGTAAACAAATACCTCATAAGGATTTCCACTCTTACTGTCTTCCTTGCCTTGGCCAAGACCACGACATCTCGGCCTGTGTAGCCTGTGCTCGCTTCAACAAGCACACTCTCAGGCGCTGGGCGGAGTTCGCTGAAGATTTTTACGGCGAAAAATTTGCCTATACAATGCCGTCGGAGCTTCCGACATCACAAACTCCCAAGAAACGAAAAGACCGGGACCGACATCCTCGGCCCACGTCTACCTCCGACTCCACGCCAAAACCTACCGCGAGTGCTCCGGTTCCCCCGAGACGGTTTTTCCACCGCTCCGAACCGAAGACACCACATTACCGACGACCCCGGTTCCGGATATCACTCCGACGCCAGTTATTGATTTTCCTCTGGATACCGAAACCGAGGAAATGCCCGAGACCATTGCTGTAGATAAGGTCACTCCTGCACGTGGAGCTGCCAGGCCTCCTATGGCCATGTCTATTAATGCCTACACTAGGGCTAAGGCGGCCAGCAAGACCAAGCATATTTCTGCTAAAGCCTTACCTCAGCCTACTCCAGAGACACAAATTATGACTATGGCTGCTGACTTAATTGCTATGATTAGAGGTTCACAGGCCCATCCTGAGAGAGGATCCCAGGCTCCTTCTGATAAAAGGCCCCGGGTTGAACCCTCTGACCCTATTCCTTCAGGTGAAGATTCTGAGGGCTCTGTCCACTCTGATGGCCAGGAAGAGCTCTTCCAGACCTATGAGGACTCGGATGCAGAGGATTCCATCCCCTCGGCCTCCCCTCCTGAGGATATTTCTTTTGGGGAAGTTCTGCATACCATGAGGGAACATTTCAAGTGGCAAGGCCAGGAATATTCTGATTCCAGAAAGCGCCTTCGGACTTTCCTTAAAAAGCCCCAGCACAGGCCCTTAGCTATTCCTCCTGTGCTTGATGTCTTGGATGATTTATATTCTGACTCTAGTGTTACCCCTGACTCTCTCCCTCCTGCTCCAGCCAAGCCAGACAGGTATTACAGGGTCCCTGAAACACATTCCCATTTATTCAGGGCCCATACTGCTGATTTGGAAACTATTTCCCAGGGACCTAAAGGTGTTTCAGCTTCCACCTCTAAAAATCCGTTGCCCTCCAACAGGGAAGCTAGGTCATTAGAGAGATGGGGTAAAAGGTTTACACCTCCACTACTTTATCTATGAGAGCTTTGAATTGCCTTTTTCATATGTTACAATATCAGGATTTCCTGTTAGAAGATTTACAGAAAACATTGGCCTCTCCTGATCCTTTAGACAGGAAGTCTTTGCAGGAAGCTGTACATAACTCTCAGCAAGTAAGCAATCACTTCCTGCAGTGTGGATATGATGCACTGGAAGCTTCATGTAGGGCAGCTATCACAGGGGCAGTCATTCGTAGACATGCATGGTTAAAAGATCAACCTCTACCAGATCATGTAAAGGCAAAACTTCTGGATGCACCTTTGGAAAAGAACAAGCTTTTTGGTGCTAATGCTAAGGATGTGTTAAAGTCCATCGAGGAAAAAGCAAAATCAGTTCAGACGGTGAAAGATTTCCTCCAGGTTCAACCCCCCAGATTCAATAGGAATTGGCCTTCAAAAAACTGGTTCTTTCCTTATCCTGAAAAGTTTCAAAGGGGTAAAAACAGACGTGGCCGAGGAAGAGGACAATACAGAGGTCCTTACAAGGGACGACAATGGCAGCCAGCAAACCAAAGAAGTGACACAGGGGTTTCACCTGCCCCACAACCACAATCTCAATGACTTTCCTCTACTTCCGCCTACCAGGGAACAAATAGAAGCTCCCTTGGGCGGGAAATTATCTCTGTTTGCAGACAACTGGCACAGACTGACAAAGGACAAATGGATTTTGGACATTATAGACCGAGGTTACAGGTTCCACTTTCATACCTTACCAAGAAAACAAGGCATGCCAAACCTACCACAAAACCAGAGGGCAGAGGCTATCAAGCAAATCTCTCTGCTGACTCGGATGAAAGCAATAGAAAGAGTTCCACAACACGAACAAGGCCAGGGGTTTTACTCAAGACTGTTCCTTGTTCCAAGAAAAGAATCTCAATGGAGACCAATACTGGATTTGTCCGCATTAAACACCTTTCTCATAGTACCAAAGTTCAAAATGCTGACTCTACAGCAACTCCTTCCCATGCTGGGCAAGGGGTCTTGGCTGATTACTCTGGACCTCAAGGAGGCATACCTGCATGTCCCTATCAGACACAGCTGCAGAAGATACCTCAGATTTCTTGCAGGGCCAGAGCATTATCAATTCTCAGCATTGCCATTTGGCTTATCTACTGCGCCCAGAGTATTCACAAAATGTCTGGCTTCAGTAATTGCTCATTGAAGGCTCCAGGGGATCCAAATTTACCCGTACCTGGACGACTGCCTCATACAAGCGGACGACAAATTGATGTTGACAAAAAACTTGGACTATGTCATACGATTACTTCAAGCTCTGGGATACACAGTCAACTTCCAAAAGTCAAGACTTCAGCCATCCCAGCAAATAATCTTCTTAGGAGCCAAATTAGACACAGCCTCTCAAATGGCTTACCTAACAGAAGACAAGCAAGAGAAGTTAACTCATTATTTCAAAGGTTTGGCAAAACTTACCCAGATGACTGCAAGGAGATTCCTACAGGCCTTGGGTTTCATGACATCCTGCATTCTCCTGGTTCCATTAGCAAGACTACACATGAGAAAGCTTCAATGGTACCTAAAAAGCCTATGGTCTCAGCACAGCAACAACTTAGAGACAACCATACCGCTCATTCCATGCCTACAAAAGGAATTCCTATGGTGGGCCTCGGTAAGCCAGGCAAACACAGGTATGTCATTCAAAAAACCACAGATAACACAGACCATATCCACAGACGCCTCAGACCTTGGATGGGGGGCGCACATGGAAGGCAGGTGTATACAAGGACAATGGTCTCCAAAGGAAACACATCTGCACATAAACCAAAAGGAAATGCTGGCAGTAATGCATGCCATCGAGGCCTTTCAACACCAACTTCAGCAAGGCCATTTACTGATACGGACAGACAACACCACTGTGATGTGGTATATAAACAAGCAAGGGGGCACCCATTCTTACCCCCTTTGCAGACTGACAATGCATCTTTGGGAGAAATCACTGAGCCTAAACATTCAGTTACAATCCCAGTTTGTTCCAGGCAAAGACAATGTGCTGGCGGACAGCCTAAGCAGGAATTTCACAGATCCACACGAGTGGAGGTTACATCCGAAGATCTTCACACAACTCACTTCGACATGGGGCAGGCCAGAAGTAGACCTATTTGCCTCTCACCTCAACCATCATCTACAAAGATTCTGCTCAAGGACATACCATCCACAAGCCTGGAAAATAGATGCTCTCTCATTCAACTGGAACTCCCTAAAAATCTATGCATTCCCACCTCTGCCAATGATGACCTCAGTATTACTAAAGATCAAAGCAGAGAGACCCAAGGGGATCCTAATAGCTCCGGACTGGCCAAGACAACACTGGTATTCACTACTACGGAGCATATGTCACATCAAGAAGTGGGCCCTTCCCCAATGGCCTCTACTTTTGACACAACTTCAAAACAGTGCATCCAAATCTTCAGACACTGCAGCTAACAGCCTGGGAGATCCCATGAATAATCTCAACCTATCTCTCTCCAAGGAAGTTCAGCGGATACTAACAGAGGCTCGAAGACCATCCACCAGAAAGGTTTACTTAGCAAAATGGAAGAGATTCAGCATTTGGAATACCAGCAAGGGACATGATGCATCATTATTGAACATCCCTCTCATCCTGGAATATTTGGCAGATATGCTAAAGAATGGACTCTCATATTCTTCCATAAAGATACATGCATCAGCTATTTCAGCTAGATATAACACTGATCCGCCTGTCTTTTCACATCGTTTGCTAAGGCAATTCTTCAGGGGAATCAAGAACATTAAACCACCAAGAAAGGCTCCAGTGCCAGCCTGGGACCTCAATTTTGTCCTAGAAAAACTGACTCTACCTCCATTTGAGCCAGCAGCTTCAGTTGACTTGCAATTTCTCTCGTGGAAGACAGCTTTCCTGTTGGCAATTACCTCAGCAAGAAGGGTTTCGGAACTACAAGCCCTAATGGCTATACCACCGTTCATAATTTTCCACAGAGACAGGGTTTCATTAAGGACCAACCCTACTTTTATGCCAAAGGTGGTATCTAGGGTTTCTTTAAATCAAGCTATTCATCTGCCTGCTTTCTTCCCCAATCCTGAGAATAAGGGGCAAGACTGTTACATACCTTGGACATTCACAGACAACTTGATACTACCTGGACAGAACCAAGACCAGTAGAAAGTCTGACCAACCTTTTGTGGCTTACGCCCCTGCAGTCCAAGGAAAAGCAATTTCAAAACAGACTATTTCAAAATGGATTGGACATTGCATCAGATTCTGTTATTCATTTCATGGAAAGACTGTTCCAGCCAATGTCAGACCACATTCCACCAGAGCTACAGCCACCTCTACAGCATTCTTAAGAGGGGTGCCTACTAAGGACATTCTAGAAGCTGCTACATGGAGCTCCGTGCATACATTCTCCAAACACTACAATCTCCCTCTATACTCCAGATCCAGAGCAGGCTTTGCTTCGGCAGTCCTGCAGGGTTTGATTGCCACACCATCTTTTTCCTAGAGCATTCCTCCTCCCCCAACTAAGCTATGGTATTCTACCCATATGTTATGACTGCAGTTGCATTCTTGAAGGACATAGTACAGTTTTGTACCTACCATAAATGTAGATGTCCGATAGATATGCAACTGCAGTCAGATTTTCTCTCCCTCCATACCCCTCTATGCCTTGGGTCCACTCCTATCCCTGTTTCTCTTAGCTGGGGATATCTGTTATGGTGTATCTGTTTATTGCTTACTTATTTGTCTGGAATCCTGTTTTTGTCTTCCAATTTGATTACAGCCTTCCTTGGAGGGCACCTGGCATCTGGGGCAAGAAACACTGAAGAAAATGGCGTTGGCTGATGCTTATATACTCCAGCCGCTCTGACGTCGGAGAGAAATGCGACATCAGCCGACGTCGGACCCAGACTTTGGAATACGGCCGACCGAGGGCTGCCTGAGGCAGGACAACCCATATGTTATGACTGCAGTTGCATATCTATCGGACATCTACATTTATGGTAGGTACAAAACTGTACTTTTCTGATTTTTATTGATTTTTTGATTAAATTTATTTTTTCTGTTACGTTCTAAGCCGGTTCCTTTTGTTTGGATGGAGCTGTGTATGTTTATGAAGGGAGTCTATGTGGTCCTACTTTTTTCCTGTGTTTACTAGTTAATTTCTGCTTCAGGCTGCGTGGACACATGCCTCCTTTGGTATTACAAGTGTATATGTTTAGGAACAGCAGAAAATGAAAGACATGAGTTTTACAATATTCAGTAGCCTCAAAGATTCATTTTTCACTGTGGCTTCCAGAGTCATTGATGGTGTATAATGGGTTTTACCTCAGAGTTAAGAGTCCACTGCCCTTCACTGGGAGGTAAAATTAATTCATTGCATAATACTAGTGCATGGAGCACCACACTTATGCTGCAAAAACAGGAAAATGATAAGCTTGTTGGTCACCTTTCTGACATCAGAAGGTGCTTAACAAGTTTGGTTAAGCACATCTAAATGCTTTTAACATTAAATCTCACTGTAGATATTAATTTAGTCAATGCTGGTTGGAAAAGATCAACAGAAGAAGATACTGCTTTAACAGCTATTAGATACTTAGGTCTGCCATACATATAGTCAAAAAGTTTTGACAGAGCAATGTATGTCGCAGCTTTTGAGGCTATTTCCTTGGAGGGAGACTTATCTTCTGCTGCTGTTTCTGTGAAATCAGAGCTAAGTTCTTACTTTTTTCTTAGCTTGTAAAACACTTAGCACACCTACACTTTTAGTACATAGAGCTGATAGCTAAATGCAGTACAAAGCATTATGATTGGCTATAATGTATTCTCAACATGGATGGTGAATCTTAGCATGTATATCTTGAACATTTAATATAGAAGATTATGAGTGGGTTGGCAATTGTAACTGCTTTATTGTGTGTTCAAGACATGGATCCCAAGAAATCTAAGCATGTGTGTTGAGAACACACAATAAAGAAAATTAACCAAACGTTATATATATATATATATATATATATATATATATATATATATATATATATGTGTGTGTGTGTGTGTGTGTGTGTGTGTGTGTGTTATTCTGGCCTTGAAACCTGATAAAGCAGTCATATAAGAGAAGCAATTTAATTCAAAATATTTTGTGTAAATATTCAGACAACAGGCAGAAACCCAAGATGAAACAGACGTTTTATGTCCTGCTGCTGCTGTTTACTGGTCAGCACTGTCTGCATTTATTGCAGACACAGTGTTAACAGTGCCTAGGGGGCACCCCTCTAAGTGTTGTTAAGGTCAGGTCTCAAGCTATAGCTACAGTGACAGCAAAGGGTGGTGTTCCATGTACTATGTGCATATTATAGTAATAGAAGACCCCTACCCTAGCATGCAGTGCTGAGCCACTGCATGCTTATCTCTGCAAATCACTTCTTCTGGCCACCTAGGACAGGACTGCAGCCAAGCATGCACACCAAATATGCAGGGTGCACAGATTCATTTTAGAGAGGGCACAATTAGATCTAGAGGGTAACTGTCCAGATTTCTGCAGAATGCCTAAATTTTTGCCTCATGTTTTTACTATAGTAGTGCTGAACAAGGATGTAATTTAGCCATTTTTTTGTAGCATAATCAAGGTGCTCCATGCACTACAAGTTGGTTATGATTGGAGACCTAATCATAAGCATTTATATTACAGCATCATGAATGCATATAACTCAGAAGCATCTACATTCATGTAGCATGTGATTTGTATGCTTCCAGAAACACGAGTAAGGAACATTAGATCTGATTTTATTTAGTGCAGGCCTACAAGGAAAATATACTTAGTGAATTATAGCATGCTGTGTTTCATTGAAATATTGTTTGTGACGTTGGGAGCTTTTCTGTTTGTGTCTCTTATTTTTAAAATAGGCACTGCCTAACTGGACTAACGCAGTCAATAAAAAGTAAAGAAGTAATATGTAAATGAGTTCTCATCCTACTGTAAGTGGATAGTGTCACATTTATATCCACAGGAATGCTGCTGTTCTCCAACCATGTACCACCAGTTGGCAGTCTACTTTACTGGTTGTGGCAATTAGCTTGACATTGATTGCATACATTCCTCTCAAATGTTCAGCTTTTACAGAATGATCAGATTTCTGACTCGTATTTTTGCTCCTCATGAAATCTGTGGTTTTCGGCCAAAACACTGAGGATTGAAGTCACTAAATAATGACATACATTTGAGTTTCATACTTCATATTCTTCCAAAAAGATGCATTAACACAAATCCTGCTATTCAAGCAACTTTCTAAGTTTATAAGAGCAGTATTTAAAACCTACCTCCATTATTTTAGGCTTTGTTAAGATTTTTTGTACTAAGAGGTTGATAGGTATGGTTGAATTGTGTAAACTTGTACTAACCAAATTAGTTGAATCTGATTAATGCAATTAAGTCATTTAGTAAAGCCTAAAAAAATAAAAAGCAACCCTTAAAACATGCCTACTGATGTCACTATTTTGTAAGTTTGAATATTATCTATTTGTTCCTTGTTATGCAGCTGGCATCTGGTTCCTCTGCTTGTGGTCAAAACACTAGTATGTATATTTTCTGAAACAGAATTGATTAGCTGTGTTGGTACAAGACGCAATGACATAGCATCTTAAATGCATTTTATTTATATGTACATGTGCAGCACACGAATGAATAAAAATTAAATGATAAAGTTAAAGGAAATTGAACAACTGCATTTGAATAATTCATATAAAAAAATCTCACAAAAGCTGCAGAATCTCTATAAGAAGATGTGATGTTTCTGTAAAGCATTAATGGGTTGAAAGCATATTAAATGTCTTGCTGAGTGTTAGGTGTTGTTACCCTGCAGTATAGAAAAAAAAAACAGCCAATGGTGACAGCAATATTGATCAGTTATCAACGTCTCTGTTTTTCTGAGTTGATAATTTACGCAAGTCTTGGCAAATTTTCCTCTTGATTCTCACAGAGCCTGCTGCTGAGGTACAACATGGTTCGGCAGAGCACATTTCTTCTTCCACAGATCCCCCTGGAGTGAAAGTGCTAATTAAAGTGAAGAAATGCATCTTCAATTGATTCTAGTCACTGAGGCTTTCAGAACTTGCCTTTCGGCCTAGTTTACAAGCAGGTGTAGACAGAATCTCTTCATTAAGATAGAGTTCACAGTATCTGATGCTGCATGAAAGAGCTATCAGGAAGTCAGTAAATAAAAGCTGGTTGCTGCCGAATATGACAGAAGTCTCATCTCGTGGCTTAATTTAGGTGGGAACATATTTAAGGCACTCTTCCTTCATAAAGGGTACAGTAGACAGCAAGCAGGTAGTAGAAAACACCACGGAATTCCATGTATAGCCACATCTCCCACCGTTTGTAGATAGTTATCACTTTACAGGCTTTCCAAAAGTCTTGATTTTTTTATGTTGTCCTCATTGAATGTGTTTTGTTCATGTCTATCACCTGAGGAGTAGAAAAAAGAGATATACAGTATCTGTAATTTGTCAAGTACAATTAGAAGTGCACAGAATGCAGAAAGTTTAATAGTGTTTTTTACAAGTAGAAGCAAGTTTGCAGGCAGCTACTGTCTCCAAATCTACCCCAAATGTCCCCAGAGTGGACAAAGCCTTAACATGCAGACTGTTTTATTTTATTGTTATTCGGGTTTAGAAGAACCCTCTTGTTGAGCTGCACAGTGTAGAGTGGTGTCGCCTCATCCAACAATAACTGTGGCTATGGTGGACAAGTGAAAAATGTTGGTATGTATGTGTGGTACACTCACATTTTATTACTTGGCCAGTTGTGACTATTACAGTGTTTTAACGTGCATTGTGATAAAAAGTAAAATAAATTTGTACTTGTGCGTCTGGAAGATACATTGCCTCAGATGTAACCTAGCCTTCAATTTAGGTTGAGATGCAGAAAGCTATACTTAGCAGCATGCTGTAGTTCTGACTAAGGGTAAAATATCCAGTAGGGACAAAATAAATAATAAAATAAAAACAACCAGAAATTTCAGAATTATAAAGCAGGCTCCTGTGCTGTGGCCCCCTTTCCCAGATAGCTGCAGGCTTTTATTCTTGGTATATTATAAACTTGTAATTAAAGATGTAGCACATACGTTAAAATTCTGTACTACCTTGTAATAGTACAAGCCGACATCTTTACAGACTCATTTGTCTTCTTTGCTGACTCACTCGCACCCTTTTTGCCTCATTTGTATATTTGAAGATTGGGCATCTAGCATACCTCTAAAACTCTTACACAGGAAGTCTAGACAAAGACATAAATAATGGGGGACAAAGGCCCAAAAATCAGAGACAGGTTTTAAATGTTGCTCTTATAAACTTAGAAAGTTGCTAGAGTAACAGGTTTTATGCATTTTCAGAAGGATGTGAAGTCTGAAACTCAAATGTCTATCAGTTAGTGACTTTTGCCCTCAGTGATCTGCTAGAAAACCACAAATTTTGCATGGAACAAACCCAAAACATGAGGCAAAAATGTAGGCATTCTGCAGAAATCTGGACAGTTACCCTCTAGATCTAATTGTGCCCTCTCTAAAATGAATCTGTGCACCCTGCATATTTGGTGTGCTTGCTTGGCTGCCGTCCTGTCCTAGGTGGCCAGAAGAAGTGATTTGCAGAGACAAACATGCAGTGGCTCAGCACTGCATGCTAGGGTAGGAGTCTTCTATTACTATAATATGCACATAGTACATGGAACACCACCCTTTGCTGTCACTGTAGCTGCTTTGGATAACTGCAGAGATTTTCAGGTACCAATGTTTCCACAGCCCCCTTTACAAATAATTTTATTCAGCCACATGCTAAGCTTCTTAGCAGCCCATGCCCCTAGTTTGATGGAAGTGAAATATCAAATTTCTTGGCATAATGGCTCATTGGGAGAGCTACATTAAAACCACAAGGCAACATAGCACAGTTCACCAAAGAGCTATTTATCTGTGGCTTGGTAGTGTTATCTGTCACCAAATTCCATGCTCAGTCTCTACATCCCAACTAAAGTTTACTTATTTTGTGATGTTTGTTGCAGCTTGGATTGTATAATTGTAATTGCATTGTTTTGGAAGTTCGTTGTTTGTGTCTGCTGGGTTGGAAGGAGCTGGATTGGATCTAGAGGCTGCTAATGACTGTCAGAATTTGTCTGAGATGGAGCTGGTGAGATTTGAGAGAGGATGGTTGCACTGGTAGGGCCGTTTAGAGTGATCGTGCTGGTTGCAGATGGCACGGGTCCAATTTTTGTCTGCCAGTTTTTGTTTTTGCTTGATCGGATTTGGTTGGTGGTGTTGGAGATGACCTGGCATGACCTGACTGGGACTTGGGATAGTGGTGGCGGGGACGTAGTGGATTACTGTAGTATGTGGGATCAATGGTGAATGGTTGCTTCTGTGCCTACTTTTGGACTCTGTCACTGTTGTAAATGTGCTTTTGTTCTGTGTTGCTGTGTTTTGTTTTGTTTTTGTTGCACTTGAGTTGGAGAAACAAAATTTTGTTCAGCTGTACATGTGTATGGTCTGAATGACAATAATGTTTCTTTTTGACTTTTGACTGAGTAAACTAATCTGAACCATCACTTAAGTATGCATCATTCGGTAGCCTTCTTTCACATCTATCTGCTTAACCACTCACCATTTCTTATCTGACCCAGAACCATGATTAAACTGAGTATTTCCCT